>NC_064253.1:19244376-19849126 GCF_003254725.2 Canis lupus dingo
AAAAATGTAAAGTAACACCACAGTGAGGTCCATTTTATACAGATCCATTTTATACAGACCAGAATAGCTAAAATCAAAGACTAACCACATCAAGCACTGAAGAGGATATTGAGCAATGTGAATTCTACAAACTGGTGGTGGCATTATAAATGGCACAAAATTCGACAAAATATTTGGCAGTTCTTTTTAGAAGTTAAGCATGACTACCGTGCAGCTCAGCCACTGAACTCTAGGTATTTACTGGGAAAAAAAAAAAAACCACAAGTCCATATAAAGACTTATACAGAAAAGATTGTAAGTACTTTATTTGTTAGAGAAAAAAATTAGAACCAATCTTAATTTCTTTCAAAAGTAGAATGTATAAACACACTGTGCTATATACATACAATGGGATACTAATGAGCAATTTTACAAAATGAATCATCAGTATACACAGCAACATGAAGGCATCTCTAAAACATTATGCTAAGTGAAATATTTTAAAAAACAAAAACTGTACAACATATTGTTCCATTTATGTAAAATAGTAGTAAATGATATCTATATACCAGAAAGTACAACAGTGGTTGGCTGATGATGAGGATGCAATAAAGTGTAGATAAAAACTGACAACTAGGTAAATGTCATCTATAAAAAATTTAGATCTATGAATATACTTGGTGAAAAAGTGAATGCTTCTACCTTCCCATCCCAAAATCCCCTTCTAGACAGAACAATAAAGGATGTCTGCTCTCAGTACTTCTCTTCAACACTGTCCTTTCTTCCCAGGGGAGTAAAGCAGAAAAGGGGGGGAGGGTATGTTTTAATTAGAAAAAAAGAAAACCATCAAATCAGTAGACAACAGATAGAAAATCCTACAGAATCTGTAAGACAGCTATTGGAATTAACATGTGAAGTTAGTAAGGTTACAAGATATAAAATCAACACATACAACACCTTAATACTGAAGACTACAGAAGACTGCTGAGAGAATATTACACAAAATTGTTGACCTAAATAAACTGAGTGATGTACCTTGTTCATGGTCTATAAGAATCAACCGTTAAGATATCAATACTACTCAAAATGGTGTACAGATTTCAGTGCATTTCCAATCAAAATCCCAGGCTTTTCTCTTTTTGTAATTAATAAACTGATTCTAAAATTTGTCTGAAATTGTAAAGAACTTATAATAACCCAAACAATTTGACAAAGCCAGGAGGACTCAGACATTTTGTGATTTATCATAAAGCTAAAGTCATCAGGATAATGTAAGCAGTGGTACTACACAGAAAAATACATCAATAGAAAAAAAAATCAATGAAATAAATTAAATAGTTGGGAAATATACCCAAATGGTCAATACAACTTCAACAAAGATGCAAAGGTAATTCAGAGAAAGGATAGTTTTGTCAACAAATGGTGCTAGAGCAATTGAATATCCACAGGTAAAAAGATGAAATTAGATCCACATACCATGCTGTGTAAGAAAACCAGCTAGCTACAAATAGATCACAGACCTAAATATATCATAGCAAAATCTGAAACTATACAGGTTCTGGAAGAAATTATAGAAAAAATTATTTGTGACATTGGGTTAACCAAAGATTTCCTACATACAACAAAAGTACAGTCCTTAAAGAAAAAAACCTGATAAACTGAACTTCATCAAAATCAAGTTCTTCTGTTCTCTGAAAAGCAATTAATAGATGGAAAACAATCCACAGACTGGAAAATATTTGTCAGGTATACATCTGTTGAAGGAACTGTGTAGGGCATGAAGAACTTCTGGAATTAAAAAATAAGAAATCATACAACTTTACCATCCTGCCCAAATAGGCAAATGATTCAGAGACACTTCATAAAAGCCATGTTACTGACAGGTAACTATAATGAAAAGATGCTCACCATCACTAATATTTAGTGAAATGCAAATTTAAACTATAATCAGCTACTATCACATACCCATGAGAGTATGGAACTTAAAAAGATTGACCTTGAGGATGCCAGGTGGATCAGTCAGTTCGGTTAAGAATCAGATTCTTGATTTCAGTTTAGGTCATCATCTCACAGTCAGGGGATCAAACTCGGGAGACTGCCTCCTCACTCAGCAGGGAGTCTGCCTCAGATTCTCTCTCTCCCTCTACCTCTGCCCTTCCCTACCCCACCTCCCCCTCATATGCTCTTTCTCTCTCTCTCAAAAAAAAAAAAAAAAAAAAGACTGACCTTACCAAGTGTTTGTGAGGATGTGAGGAAACGTAGTGGAACAACTAGCATTCTCATATACTGCTGGTGGGAATGTAAAATGACAACTTTGGGAAACAGCATGGCACTTAAAAGGTTAAATATTCCTCTGCCACATAACCAAGCTATTCCAAAATAAATATACATATATACTTACATATCCAAAATAAAGTATGTGTCCACATGAAGACTTAAAATCCATTATCTTCCCATGTATTTTACTCAGAAGGTATGAAACCATATGTCCATCTAAAGACTTGTACACAAATGCTGATAGCATCACAAGTCAAAAATAATCAAAAACAGGAAATAACCCAAACATCCATCAGTAGGTAAATTGCAAACAAAGAATGGTATATCCATACAAAAGAATACCGCAATAAAAAGCAATGAAACATATGAAATATGAATGGATCAGGATAATGTGATGCAAAAAGAAATCCTGCCATTTCATGGATGAAGATGGATGAACATTGAGGGCATTATGTTGAATGAAATAAACCATACACAGAAAGACAAATACTATATGGTATCACATGCAGAGTCCCAAAACCTTTTTTTTAAAACCTGATTTCATAGAAACATTGACTAAAATGGCGGTTGCCAGGTACTCAGGGTAAAGGAAATTACAGTGATTAAGGTCAAGGGGAACCAATTTTCAGATGCAACAAGAGTAAGTTCTGGTGATCTAATGTACAGGATAGTGTCTTAAAAAAAAAAAAAAGAAATGAAATATTGATACATTCTACAACAGGGATAAACCTTAGTAATTTTAACAAGAATTTAACAAGTGTGAGAAGCGAGCCAAGAAAAGACTATATATATTTTGTGCTTCACCTTAAATAAAACTTTAGAAAATGTCATCTACGGTGATGCTCCCCCCGCAAAAAAAATTAATCCCTGGGGACCAATGGAGGGAGCAAGGATGGATGAAGGAGAATGTTTACAAAAGGGCATGAGCAATTTTTGGGGGGTGATGGATATGTTCATTACCTTTATTAGAGCAATGGTTTTACAGGTGTACACTCACACCAAAATTTATCAAACTGTGTATTTTAAGTAAGTGCAGTGTGCTCTACATCAATTATACCTTAATAAAGTTACTTTTAAAATAATTAAGAATGTGAAAACGCAAGCCAAAAATGAGACACAGTATGTGCAAAAACCTGTCACTTCGTATCATGGAATGTATTAAAGATTCCCACAAAAAAAAAAAAAAAAAAAATCAAGACAAACAGCTCAACTTTAAAACAGGCAAAAAAAATTTTACAGATACTTCGTGAAAGAATATGGAAATAGCAACCAATAAACACAAGAAAAAGCACTCAATTTCATTAAGCAGGAAAATTAAAATGAAAACCACTTCACAGTGACAAGAATAGCTAAACTAAAAGACGATAATCACATGTTGGTGACTGGGTAGGAAGAGAAACAGAACTTTTATATGTTGCTTGTGGGAGTTTAAAATGGTACAACGCTGTGGAATGCAGTTTAGTAGTTTCTTGTAAATAGTTTCTCTATTAAACTTCAAGACACACTATAAAGCTACTGTAATTACAACAGTGTGGTATTCAAGCAGGGACAAACAAAATCTAACTGAACAGATTAGGAGCCCAGAAATAAGCACAATATGTGGATATTTGTTTTTTAAAAAAAATGTGGGACTGAATGAGAATGAGAAAAGGATATATAGGAAACCATATGGAAAACTGAGTATGATAGTGTTGCAGTCAGCAATATAGGATACAGGCACATCCTGTGAACCAACAATTCTCTGCTACATAAATGCATGCCCATGCGCATCTGATGTACAAGAATGTTCACAGATGCTTTACTTCTAAGAGCCCTCCACTACATAAACAATGTAATACTAATATGTAAGAATTTATTAACTCTAACTACATGGATGAATTTCATGAACAGCGGGCCAAAGAAGCTATACACAAAAGAACAGTGTATGATTACACTCATATCAAGTTAAAAAGTAAAAAAAAAAAAAAAACAAACTATAGTGTTAAGGTGTGGATACAGTCCAGCTAAAAGTCTACAGATATTAAAGACTAATTAAATTTTTTTAAATGTTATTTTTGGTGGGAATGGGGGAAAGTAGAAAAGCTGATTTGAGAAAAAACCGTAGGCTGCCTCCATAGTACTGACAATGTCCAACTTCTTGATCTGGGTAGCAATCACAGAACTTTTCCATCTACAGTAACCTCACTGATTTGCAAATTTAGGTCATCTGCACTGTTGCCATTTGTTTCAAAATAAAAGAGTTCAAACCAAGGAACAATGTTCCTCTTTTGGTCAAAAATACAGGAAAAAAAATTTTCACATATGTATTAAAAAAAAAATCACACAAAGACCTTAATAAAAGTGGTTAGCTATCTATGCAGATGGGTTAAATGGTGGGGATGACAATAAAAGTGGGAATGGTAATATTTAAAGCACCATTTGTAATACCATTTTGACTTTTGGATGGTACAAATTTACTTGTCAAAAGATTATTTTAAAAAGTACATCTTCAGGGTAGCCCGGGTAGCTCAGCGGTTTAGCTCTGCCTTCGGCCCAGGGCGTGATCCTGGAGACCGGGGATCGAGTTCCACGTTGGGCTCCCGGCATAGAGCCGGCTTCTCCCTCTGCCTGTCGTTTTCTCTCTCTCTCTCATGAATAAATAAATTTTTTTTTTTTTTAAAAAAGTACATCTTCAGAAAAAGAACAATGCTATTTACAGGGCTATTTAAAGATGATAACCTTACCAACCCCAAGACTAGCAGAGTGCCCGACACATGCAGGCACTATATGTTTACTAGACCAATTAATACCTCAGTACTAGAGATATTCTAACTTCAATGTCTGTTTCCTTCTTCATCTGTAGAATCCATTTTCACAACTGACTCTCCAAGTTTTCTTTACTTGTCAAACAACCGTGTGGCCCTTTCCAAACAAAGCAGTCATCCCAAAGTAAATCAGTCTTTTTTGTCTTGATGCTACTGTCTTGTAAAATGATAATCAATACTTATTTGCTCCATAAATGAATATTTGTTTTTTTTTCATAAATGAATATTTGAATGAATAAATGAAACACTTATATTTTATTTGAAAATCACACACAATAAAGTCCTTGCTTTGTTGAGCTATAATCAGATTTTACTGTGGCAACAAAAAAGTGAAGTCAATACCAGAAAAAAACTAAATTCTTTCAGAAGACATTGAAATTTCAGATTTCATTAATTACTTATCTACCTATAGTAAAATGTAAAAAAAACTTGTATTGATAAATTACATATAAGGAGCACTTAAGTGGCTCAGTCAGTTAAGTGTTTGCCTTCAGCTCAGGTCATGATCCCAGCGTCCTGGAATCAAGCCCTGCAGCAGACTCCCTGGTCAGTGAAGAGCCTGCTTCTCCCTCTCCCTCTTCTGCTCCCCCTGCTTATGCTGTCAAATAAATAAACAAAATCTTTAAAATAAATAAACAAACTCAAATGGCCTGCTCTCCGTGAAGTTTCCTGGAGTTTCATACTTTGAGGTTGTGACAAGATATCCCCTCCAAGAGGACATACAAGTTCCTGCACTTTGTGCCACCTACCACAAAGAGAGAGGCACAATGCTTGGTTAGTTTTTTTGTATTCTATAGGTAACATACATTAAGTGTGCTACTTTGACCCATATTCAAAATCACCCACAAGGGCTAGCAAATCCAAAATGGAGTATAAGCCACTGTGCCATCTGGGTCTTATGAACCAGCATATCCAATGGTACCCCCTGTGTCTGCTACAAATACAGATGCTCTGTAGAGCATCTCCCAAGCACTAATATGAGAATGACAGTGATGTCTATAATTTCTCTTACATTTATGCCATCTTCTGCAAATATTTATCATACTTTTGAGAAACAAGTTATGCCTTGCGAGTGGGCCTTCATAGATGCTGAATGCCAAACTACAGGACACCAGGCGACAATACCGCATGAACTCCCTATTATGAACTGCTGTAATTAGCCACAACTGTTGAGCAGGGGCAGTAGCAATCTATTATCAAATAAATATGGTATGTAAGAGACTGAGTTTACCCAGGAGCAAACAGGTAGATCAGACTCCTTCAACATCAACTCCTCTTGCAGCATTTCCTCTAACTCAATCCATGCCTATGCCTACCTGGGGAGCTCCTTATGACCAGTTAACTCAGGAAGAACAACCTTGAGCCTGTTTCATCAGTGAGTCTGCACACATTGGTACCACTCAAAAGTGGACAGCCCACAAGTCACTCAGGGGTGACAGTGAAAGAAGATGGTAAGTAAAGGAAAATCCTCCTATGGAACAGAACTTCAAACAGTACATTCAGATGTCCACTGTGTCTGGATTGAGAGATGGCCAAAATTATTGACTGAAACAGATTCATGGGCAGTTACTAATGGTGTGGTTGAATGGCCAGGGATCTGGAAGGAACAGGATTGGAAGACTGGTAACAAGAAGTCTGGGAAGAGGTATGTGGAAGGACTTCTTTCAGAATGGGCACAGACTCTAAAGATGTCTGTGTCTCCTATGAATGTCTAAAGGGCATGCACTGTGAAGTAGATTTTTAATAAAATCAAGTGAACAAAATGGCATGCTCTATGGAAGTCAATCAAACTCCTTTCCCAGCTACACCAGTGCTTGTTCAATGAGACAATGAATCAAGTAGCCATAGTGGCAGAGACGGAGAACATGCAGGGGTTCAACTGCTAATGTTATTGCTGGGAAGCTAATCTGTGAACCTTAGAGATCAACACTGAGTCTCTGATATGGCACCACTCCTTGGGGGGACCAGTCAGCCACCCTGGAGGCAGATTACTTGCAATGGATTTTTTTCTGTCATGAAGGAGACAGATATTTGTCCTCACTGGAATAAATATGTATTCTGGAAATGATTTGCCTTCTATGTCCATGCTTCTGCCAGCACTACTATCCATGGGCTCACTATATGCCTAATCTACCATCTTGGCACTCTAGACAACATTATTTTTTATCAAGGCACTCATTTCACAGCAGACTAAATACAGAACTGGTTTCTGTCTTCCCCAACAGCCAGAATACATAGGCCTGACATTCAAGGCATGGAAATAAGAGTGGCTTTTTTCACTGTTACACCTAGTAAGTTGTTCACAGATTTTTCACTTCCCAGCCAAAAAACTTCTCCTGGTTTGAGACTTAGTGCCCGACAGAATATTGCTTCTACCAGGAAACACAATGATTCCACTGAATTAAATACTTTCACCTGGCCGCTGAACCAAAACGCAGGGAAAGGGGTTACTGTAATGGCCTGAGTGACTAATTACAATCACAGGGGTAATTGAATTGCTGCACAAAATGGGGACCAGAATGACATCTGAAGCCCAGGAGAATTTCTTAGGCTTCTTGTTTTACTTCCATGTCCACTACTTAAAATCAACGGAGAGGGATCCCTAGGTGGCTCAGCAGTTTGGCACCTGCCTTTGGCCCAGGGCGTGATCCTGGAGTCCCGGGATCGAGTCCCACGTCGGGCTTACTGCATGGAGCCTGCTTCTCCCTCTGCCTGTGTCTCTGCCTCTCTCTCTATCTCTTATGAATAAATAAAATCTTAAAAAAATAAAATCAATGGAAAACTGCCACCACCACAACCACCACCACTACAACAGGCCAGGACATTTAAGGACCTCTCAGAAATAAAATTTTTGTTCATATCATCAGGAAAGGACTCAGAACAGATCAAAATCTGGCTTAGTGCAAAAGTACCGAATGGGTAGTAGAAGAAGGAAGTCAGAGGTACCAACTACAACAGCCTTGTGGTCATTTACAGAAACAAGGAATATAAGAACTTTTCATATTTTCCCTTTGCTTACTGTATATGTCTGTATTTGTGTGTAAATACTAGTCATTTTCTTCTTCTTCTCTCTTCCCTGTATTTATTTCATAGATCTTTTGTTTGAAGTAAACTTTAAAAGGTTGTCTTTAGTTAGCAAAATATTCAGAAGCACTGTGATCAAGTTGTAATTCATATAGCTAGTGACGACTATTAGAACTGTGCATCTTCTTATTCTGGGGAGAGGGTAAGAAATTCTTCACTTGTACAAAGGACAGCTATCTCTTGTAAGGCGGAAACAATTTTGTTGTGGGATGGAAGTTCAAACATGTTTAGAAGCATTCATATGGAAGCTAAGTAGCCAAGGGAGTAGACTATGCCAATTACTGACTGCCTTTCAATTGCAAATATATTGTTTCTCTTAAAAAAAAAAAAAAAAGATTTATTTAATTTAAAGAGCATGTGTCTGTGCACATGCAAGTGTGGGGAGGGGAGAGGGAGAGAGAGACTCCCAAGCAGACTCTCCTGTGATCTCAGAGTCCCATTCAGGCTCCATGTCATAACCCTGAGATCATGACCTGAGTTGAAAACAAGAGTCAGAAGCTTAATCAACTGAGCCACACAGGCATCACTATTCACTCTCAGTTTCAAAATCTACTTTGTAATTAAGGATCTAGATTCAATGTTCGCCTTCTGCCTGCTGAAAATGTTAAAGCTTTGTCAGTAGAGGGTGCTAGTAGAACAATGAAATTGAAAAATCATCTTGGGGGGGGGTGAAGAAAGGAGGAAGCATGTGCATTTGTGGGGGAGGGGGGGCAAAGGTAGGTCGTGTCCTCAGCCTCAGGGCTCAGCCACACCCAGTAGGGGGAGGGGAGGTTCAGTCCTGGTCAGCAGTTCCCTTCCTGCTAGCCTTGACTCTGACTGTGTACCAGCTCTGGCCCAAGGCAACAAAGTTAATTTCTCCACTATCTACTGGGCTACAGCGGGCACATTTCCAACAAGATCTAAAAACCAGTTCTGGGGATAGGGCCCCTCTTTAGGTTTGTTCTTTCCCTGGATATTCTCCCTTAGCTCTTTTATCTTTCTCAATGCCTAATTTCTTAAAATAACAATTTTTTTTAAAATTAAACTGTCCCTGTTCAAATTACTGTGTGGTTTCTATCTTAAAGGGTGTAAGTATGTTTTTCTAAAGATTTTATTTACTTGTTATTTATGGGAGACAGTGAGCACAAGAGGGGGTAGGGGCAGGAAGAACAGAAAAGCAGACTTCCCCAATGAGCAGAGAGCCCTCCATGGGGCTCAATTCCAGGATCCCAAGATCATGACCTGAGCCTAATGCAGATGCTTAACTGACTGAACCACCTAGGTGCCCCAGTAAGGGGAATAAATATTTTTAAATTTAGAGAAACAGACTATATTTTTATGAACTACAATACTATATCACTCCTTCTATACTTAGTAGTGTTCATTTTCTGTTGGGATCATAATGATCATATCCCAATGCCATTATACTATAATAATTAATATTAACAGACACCCAAAATTATTTAATATATGCTAAGCATTATTCTAAGTTTATTTGAAGTGATTAAGTCTAACAATCATCTTACAATGACCTATTACAAATATATGCCGAATGTAAAATGTAAATGCTCTACTCAGAATTGCTCTTTAAGTTTTAAATTTTCACTTTTTAAGTAATCTCTACACCCAACATGGGGCTGGAGATCAAGAGTTGCATGCTCAACCAACGGAGCCAACCAGGTGTCCCAAAACTTTTCTTTAAATAATGAGGGGATCCCTGGGTGGCTCAGCAGTTTGGCGCCTGCCTTTGGCCCAGGGCGTGATCCTAGAGTCCTGGGATTGAGTCCCACTTCAGGCTACTGCATGGAGCCTGCTTCTCCCTCTGCCTGTGTCTCTGCCTCTATCTCTCTCTGTGTCTCTCATGTATAAATAAATAAAATCTTTAAAGATAAATACATAAAGATATAAAACTCATACATTTCTATTATTTAAAAATTAAGCTTCACTGTCTCGATCACTAAATAGTGATGAATTATTATGGCTGATTAATGGCTAGAGAAAGTCTTAAGTGTTGACCATCCATCACAGCAGACAAGAATGAGAAAATATTTAAAAGAATAATACTAATATTTCTAAAATTTTACTATACTCTTTCATTCCAACTTACTGTTTCAGTGGCTAACTTACTATGAATCCATTAATGTGGACTTTAGAAAAACAGAGAGAGGGATCCCTGGGTGGCGCAGCGGTTTGGCGCCTGCCTTTGGCCCAGGGCGCGATCCCGGAAACCCGGGATCGAGTCCCACATCGGGCTCCTGGTGCGTGGAGCCTGCTTCTCCCTCTGCCTGTGTCTCTGCCTCTCTCTCTGTGACTATCATAAATAAAAAAAATAAAAAAAAAAAAATTAAAAAAAAAAAGAAAAGAAAAACAGAGAGAAAAAACAAGAGCCAAAAGGCTTACAACCAAGAACTACTATGTATTTTATTTGTAAAAATAGGAGACATGTTTTATTCTACTAGTCAAGAAGCACAGATTTTTTTTTAATATTCATTTATTTGAGAGAGTGAGAGAGAGAGAAAAAGAACAGGACCAAGGAGAAGGGCAAAGGCAGAGGGAGAGGCAGAGTCCCTGCTCAGTGGGAGCCTGACAACCTGGGGCTTGATCTCAGAACTCTAGGATCATGACCTGAGCCAAAGGCAGAAGCTTAACCACCTGAGCCACCCAGGTGCAAGAAGCACAGACTTCTTCTTTTTTAAAGATTGTATTTATTTATTCATGAGAGACAACAGAGAGAGAGAGACAGAAACATAGGCAAGAAGGAAAAGCTTGGGCAGCTTGGGTGGCTCAGCGGTTTAGTGCCGTCTTCAGCCCAGGGCGTGATCCTGGAGACCCGGGATCGAGTCCCACATCGGGCTCCCTGCATGGAGCCTGCTTCTCCCTCCGCCTGTGTCTCTGCCTCTCTCTCTCTCTGTCTGTATGTCTCTCATGAATAAATAAATAAAATATTAAAAAAAGATTGTCATTGTTTAAAAAAAAAAAAAAAAGAAGGAAAAGCTCTTCCTCATCAAGGAAGAGCCTGATGCGGGGTGATCATGACCTGAGCCAAAGGCAGACACTCAAAACACTGAGTCACCCAGGTGCCCTGAAGCACAGACTTCTTAATCAAAGGCCAACCATAGAGAGTTTCAGGACCCCAAATAGGATTTTAAAAATGTCATCAAAAATGAGATGCCCATACCATCTACCAAGACTATAACTGGATATTTAAATTTAGCAGTTTTGTTAACTAATAGCTGCAATTAAAAGCCCTACTTTAAAAGTCTAAAAATCTCAACATTATTGGAAAAAGTTGGTAAAAAATTACATTTTTATGTCACCAAATTTTAATATGAGGCCCCCAAAATCTTAAGAATTAGAGAACAACAACAACAAAAAAAAGAATTAGAGAACAAATTCTCAAAGAATGCTACATCTGACCATTTTTCCAACCACTCTTCTTGTTTTACAAAATAATTATGATGGTGATAATTAACAATTACTTATAACAGCCAGGCACTGGTCTAAGAGTTTTTTATATATATATTAACTCTTTTATTCCTCAAAACTAGTCTATGAAATAGATTCTATTAGTGTCCCCATTTCACAAATGGGGAATTTAAATAAGTTGCCCAAGAAAGAGTAGAATACAGACATGAACTCATGCAGTCTGGCTCTCAACTGTTAAGGTTTACAGACTTTTGTTGAGAGCTTTGAGTGGTAGATTGCTAAAACCTTACAGAGATATTTCAAGTAGGTACTATTATACTCATTTTACAATTAAATTTTGTACAAAATCATATAAATAGTTAAGTGAGAAATCAGGACTTTGATCTAGTTTACCTTACTCTAAAAACCATTTTCTTATATTAAAATACATCACCCTCTCTATAACCGCTATTAATAGCAACACACCCAGAAACCATCAGATAAAATCCCATATAAAACTAAAGATCAAATAAAAGATACTATGTCATGACGTAAACTTAAAGATTACACCCTCAGAAATATGAAATATCATCTCTATCCTATTTCCAGTAATACCAGCAAACAAACACATTTATAAAATATATCACCTACTGAGAGAAAATATACATCCTACAGAAAAAAGTTTAACATAAGAGAGAAGATAAATAGTTGTAATTTTAACTTTGCCTGCCACATACTCTAAGGCAGTAAATGTAAACGTACCTGCATGGAGGCAAGACCATGGAGTCTTTCATAAGCACAGATCCAGAAAGCAGAATATACCAACATCTGGCAACAGTTTCTGAACTGTTAAATAAATTAATGAGTAAATCAATGTAAGCATTCACATGTATAGGACTCAAAATAAAAAATATGTAACATGATTCAATATAAAATATGTAACATGAAATATATTCTAATATCATAAATCATTAAAGATCAATGTTATTTTAGGATATATTGACTGCTGCCAAAGGTTTTTACAGACCATGTTCCCATGAGAAAATTGTAATCACCACTTTAAGATACAGACTTCAAAAGTATATGGTTATTAGCTCAATTTCATTAATTATATCATTAGCTTCACATTCTTCATTTTTGTGTAGTGGATCATAACATTTGATGAAGACGGCAACTTAAATATTGTACTACATCTACATATCATAAAATCCTATTTTGATAACTTTTATATGTATTACAGATATTATTCAGAAATCACAAGTTCATCTATGTTCTATCTTCACTGACAACTATAATGTTAATTATGATCTATTTATTTCTTTTAAATTTTATTCTGACATAAAATGCCTACCAAATATTTCCTTTTTATGTGTTTGAAAAATAAAAGGATACCAGATGACTTAATCTATTAGCATTTGCAGTGAGTTAAATCTCTACTGGAAACCCAGAATCTTGTTAGTTGTTAGTATATAAACTGATCTTTCTCACAAATATTTTTATTTACTGAACCCAAGGCTTTAATTAATTCCAGTATGTAAAGGGTTCTAGTAATATAAAACAAATCATTTCTGTGACCTGGAGAACTTTTTATCTATCTAGCTGTTTATCTGACATGTCAACTTGAATATCTAACAGAGAACTCAAACTCAACAAATTCACAGTCTACCTATCATTTCCTTCAAGTTTGTATCTTTTCCAGTATTCTCTGTTTTCATTGAATACCACCACCATTGATCCAGAAACCTAGGCTTCTAAAACATTCCACCATAGCACCCAGGGTAAGCTTTCTAGGTCAATCCTATTATTCACCATGAAAAGGAAAAATTGTCAACTTTCCAGTAGGTACTTTATTTATTCATTTTTTAAAAAAAGATTTTATTTATCTATTTGAAAGAGGGAGCGTGCATGAGCAGGGGGAAGGAAAGGGGGAGAAGTAGACTCCCCATCAAGCAGGGAGTCCAACATGAGTCTGGATCCCAGGACCCTGAGATCATGACCTGAGCCAAAGTCAAAAGTCAGCCAGTTACCCAACTGAGCCACCCAAGTGCCTCTCCAATAGGTACTTTGAAGTTTTTTAAATTTCTTCAAATCTTCATTGAAGGAATATGTAAATGGCTGCACATCTACTTAAGGTTCTTTGTTTAGAAATCCGACTTTCTTATTTTTGTGAAATATAACTTAAAAGGAGGAATAAAATCAAAGAAACAATTTGCAAAAAATTAAGACAGAAGAAAGTTGTAATTGGATGTCACCACAAGCCTCCAATTTTTATCCTACTCAGCTGAAGTGGTCACAAAGTTGTCAGTATTCTAAGTGTAGGAAAAATTCTGAAGTTCACTTTCACCACAAAAAGAACCATGCCAGTCCATGAATAAGAAACTGTTCAGACCTTGAAAAAAAAAAAAAAAATCTCCCTCAGAGCATGGTTTGGCAACACATCTGGCTACGTAAACCCAAGGAAGGTAAAATGCTTTCGTGTGGGCCATTCTATCTTTCTCTGGGTAAACACCTCTAGCCCAGAGAAGAAAAGCAAACTTAATCTTGTGATATCTTATTCATTCAAAAGCTTCAGATGCTCCTAAGACCAAAAAAAAAATCTTAAGATAGCCTCCACCTGCTTCTCCAGATTCCTCTCCTGCTGTTTCCTCTTCTTTCCTCATGGTGCTTGAACACATGGGTTTACTTTCCCTTTTTCTACCATGCTGCTTCACAGTTCAGATCAACTATACATACTCTTTTCTCTGCCTCCCCCAATCTCTTGAACCTAAATTCTCCAGTTAACTTCCACGTTCTTTTTAAAGAATGTAACTCTTAATATTTTTAAAATAGTTTATTGAGGTATAATTTAAATATCATAAATGCACCCATTGTAAGCACACAATTCAGTTTTCATGAAATTTAAAAGAACTGTGCAAAGATCACCACAGTCCAGTTTTAGAACACTTCTTTCTGTTCCTAACCAATAACATGCTCTGTCTCTATAAATGTGGCTTTCCTGGACAGCTCATATAAATGGGATCATATAATATATGGTGTTTTTTTCTTGCCTCTTCCTGTTAGCATGTTTTTGAGGTTTAGCCATGCTGCATATACATTAATAGTTTATTCCTTTTTATTGCCATATAGTATTCCACTATACAGATATGTGACATTTTATCTATCCATTCATTGAATATTTTGACTGTTTCTGGTTTTAGGCTGGAAATACAAATAGCGCTACTAAGAACATCTATGTATAGTCTCTGTATGCACATGTTTTCATTTCTCTAATGATGTAAAAGTGGAATTACTGGGTCACGTGGCAAAACTGTTTAACTTTTTGATAAAGTACCACTGTTTCCTATAGTAACTCTGACATTTAACATCTGCACCACCAACACATGAGGATTCCAGGTGTTACCATATTGGTGCCAATACTTGCTACTGTCTACATTTTTTACTGTGCCTATTCTAATGGCTATAAAGTAACATCTCATTAATTTTTATATGTATCAATTTTGTATAGAGTAAGGTAAAGATCTAAATTAACTTTCTGCAAGTATATAGTCAATTAACCCAGCATCATTTGCTGAAAAAACTATGCTGTCCTCCCTGAAATGCTTTAGCACCCTCAACATAAATCAATTGTTCACTGGTGGTTCCTTTTTAATCCTCAATTGTGTTATACCCATACTATAGCTGGAAGTCATTTGAAAAAAAAAAAAAAAAACTGTTCATAAATACAAGGGTTTACTTCTAGGCTCTCAATTCTGTTCCAATGATCTATTTATCTATTCTTTTCCTTGATAGCACTTAAATGTTTAGCTTTTAATTAATTTTCTCTAGTCCATTCAACAATAAGCTTGATGAAGGTACTACCAAGGTAAGCATAATGTATACCAAACATTTAATAATAAATTAATGGATCAACAAATGAATGAAGATAGCTACTAAAATCCTTATGAATCCAGTTTAATGCTTTAAAAAAACGATGAATGTATTGGGCTGGTAATGAAACATAAAAGTCAATACCATCCCAACTACCAGGCAATCTATATAATAAAAGAGGGCACCGCTGCCAAAATTTTTAGAAAAAACACAGGTTAAAGTATTTTCATCATCTTTAGAAAGGCAAAGACTTTGCTTTTTAAAGAGGACATGAAAAGCACTAATCACAAGAGAAAAATTGAGAGCTAGAAATTTCTCATCTCCAAAGGATGCCTTTAATAGAGTGTAAAGGCAAGCCACAAAGCAGAAGATACATGCAATGTAAGTATCCCAACAAAGGACATGGATACAGAATTCACAGTAACATTTCTACTAATTGACAGAAATACTATACAAAATTCAATTAAAAAATGGTTAAAAACAAATCTGATTTCATAAAAGAGTTATCCAAATAGCCTACAAAAACATGAAAATCATTCAGCATCATCAATAAGCAGGGAAATGCAAAATAAAATCACAGTGAGATAACAAAATGAAAATGTAAGACAGATTCTAATGTCAGACTCTCCTCAATCTGATCACATGCATTTCCAATAGGGCACAAAACAGGGCAGCCTGGGTGGCTCAGCGGTTTAATGCCACCTTCAGCTCAGGTCGTGGTCCTGGGGTCCCGGGACTGAGTCCCACATCGGGCTCCCTGCATGGAGCCTGCTTCTCCCTCTGCCTGTGTCTCTGCCTCTCTCTCTCTGTCTCTCATGAATAAATAGAAGTCTTTAAAAATAAATAAAGGGCACAAAACACATGAACAAAATGTTCACAGAAACTTTATTATTCACAATAGGAAAAAAATGAAAATAACCCTAGTCTCTATCAACAGTGGAAAGGATAAGTGAATTTTGCTATTTTCACACATACAGTAAAACAGTGAAAAAGAATTAATGCAAAACATGGAAGAACCTTAGACATTTATCAAGTAAAAAGAAAAAGCCTGACCAAATAAATTTTTATCTATGTGGAGTTCAAAAAGAGGTAAAACTAATCTATGGTGATGGAAGTAAGAACTGGATTACCTTCCCAAAAGAGATGACTAGAGCCTCAAGAGAGCTGTTATGTTCTATATGTTCAGCTGGGTAACAGTTACTAATACATACTATTTTATTCATTAAACTTTTTGTGTACTATTTCAGTTTATGAGTATATTTCAATCTGCTCTAAAGATATTCCTTCCAAATAAAATGAATTTCAATGCTAAATGTCAAAATTTAAACATTTAAGCTATTAGTTTAAGCTAATTAAGGAAATACTTACCAAAAAAGAATTTGATTACCACTGTATCTCTCATAGCGTGCTCTTGCAGACATTAATCTAACATAGTAAAAAAAAAAAAAAAAAAAAGTCAAAAATGTAAAGCTCTTATCTTCAATTTTGTTTTAAAAATACTGTTATAATTACTTCAACAGAAAATCTACCACTAGCTTCACTGAACTCTAAGAGTTTAGAAATACATGTATCAAATGCAGTTATTCTTAAAAAATCAACTAAATAATATTAAGAGGCAACAAACACAATACTTTTATGTATATTCTATAACCTGCCAATTCACACAGAGCAATGTTCCTTTCCTGTTATGGAAAAATATACATTTGTCTGATTCACTAGTGAATCCTTCTGCTAAGAAATTACTGGCAGAGGCATACACACACACACACACACACACACACACCCCAAAGTCTGTTGAATATATATATGTTTGCATTTAAAAGATGCTTTTAGTATTACTAAATGCTCTAGCTTTCAGCTTTCTTCTTCTTCCAGACATTTGCTGATATCTGAATTATGTTACACAGAAAACAGAAAATAATTGACTCTAATAATCATATTTGAGCAACCTGGTCTGGTCCCTAACCAGAAACTTAAAGATCAGAAAAAGTAATGGATGAACTGGTCATGGAACGAGCACACACTTTTAATTAAAACATTATGCAAAGCTACAACAGTAAGTGCTTCATAACACTGAAAAGTGTTTTTATAAATGTAATTACAATGACATAAGGTAGCTCATTTTACAGAAAGAAAACTCATTTTACAGAATAGGAAAATGGGGTTTGGAAAGCTTTATGGGTCTTGTTCACAAGAAGCTCATATCAAATCAAGAGTCGTAAAACTAGCACTTTAACATTACATTATACCTTGCCCATCTTAAGCATCTGACATCATAAATATTGAAAAGAATTACAGAAAGTAAATAGTTTTTTTTCCACTGGCTAGACAATACTGAATACTGTGCTTTGCTTCCTATATTCTCATGTAACCCTCGAAACAGTGTAACAAAGATAATCACATTGTCTCTATTCTATGGAAGATAAAATTGCAACTTAGATGTTAAGTTTTGCTCAAGGCCCTACAACTAAGGAAAACTATGATGTGAAAATGGGAAGTCCTATGCTTATCCTACAATAAGCCCCCAAATGATTTGGCCCTGCAATTATCTATCCAAACTTATTTGCAAGTCCATCACACAAGCTCTTAAACAGAGCATCACACTTACCTAAGCTGATGCTCCCTGAGATTTGATAGTATTTCCATCCCATGAAGATAAGAATAAATAGTATTTAAATCCTAAAGAACAGAAAAAAATTAGATTATTATTCAAATGTATTTTTCAAAATAGCACCTCAAATTTTTACTTTAAGCCAACAATTGTTTTATGGCAGAGCTATTAACTATGGAAGACTAATAAAATATCTGAATTAAAAGAAATCTGAAAACGTAGAGAAGAGCTACCTCCACTCATATAGGAATTCCTCTTCAGGATGGCAGATGGCCTCTACTCAAGCAACGCCAGAAATAAAAAACTTATTATTTCATATGAAAATCTATTTCATTTCTGAACAGATATAACTCTTCTTCCTTAGTGACATTCAGCTATTCAATAAGGACTATCATATCATCTTAAGTTTTTTAATTATTATTTTCTCCAGATTATATAGTCTCAGTATTTGCACGTTGCAGACCTTTAATAGCATCCTGGCTGACCTATTTTGGACATAACCCAATTTGTCAATATTCCTCTAAAAATATGACTTTCTAAAAAAATCTCTTTCTAAAGAAACCCAGAGTGATATTAATCAACCACTAAACAAAAAAAGCCCAGTGGGACAATCCTATTATTCACTTTGGAAAGAGGTAGGGAACTTTTCTCTAGCTCTCATTCAGATAACTAGGTCTTAAAAATCCCAGTATGATATAGTATAACCTAAGCCTACAGGAGTGGCAGAGTAAAAGGGAGAATGCAGGAGTAGTCCAAATTCCTGACAGAATAGTCTACTTTACCACTTATGTAGAATGCTAGTACACAAGCTTACATTATCTATATAAAAGATACCTCCTTATTCTAAGAGAACAATGCTTTTATACCAGGACAAACAGCTCCCAAACACTGTCCTCCTGCTTTCATATCCAATTGGCCAAGATAATTATCAGAGGACAGAAAAAAAGACACCTAAGACAACTCGTTTTAACAGATTAAATAGAAAATATGGAGCCACTAGAAAAAACAGCAAAAAAAAAAAAAAAAAAAAAGGAAAAACAGCAATAATCTGTGATTCCAAAAATTACAACTACCAATTAACCATGATAGATTCAATGACCACACCATCTTTGCTAAACCCATAGGAAAATGGGAATGAAAAAGATTTTTCTATATACATATACAAAGAATAAACTAAAAGAGGAAAACGTAACAAATGAGAATGGTCTATAAAATTTTTGAAGACAGCAGATGTAGTAGTGATGTGAAAAATTAGTATTTCCTAAGATGGCTACAATGGTATTTCTTACCCTATATGCTCTTTTTCAATAGAACCTTACCACTCTGCTATCAAAAACTGGAATATTATGTGCCTTCCCCAAGAACCTGGTTGGTTCTGTGATTTGTTCTGATCAAAAGAGTGTGGCAGAAGTAAGGATGTGTAACTTCTAAGATTCAAGTACCCTGAGACCACCAATGTCATGAGGAAGCCCACTAGGCTCATGGAGAGAGAAAGACCACGTGGGTCAGCACCAAGGCATCAGATACATAAGTGACCTCTTCTAAGACAAGCAGATGAATGGAACTCAAGAGACTGATCTTCGTTGAGGTTCTGTGGAGCAAAAGAATCAATCTCCCAAGCAAAACCTTCTGGATTAAAGTAATAAACAAAAGTTCCTGGGGATCCCTGGGTAGCTCGGCGGTTTGGCACCTGCCCTTGGCCCAGGGCGCAATCCTGGAGTCCCGGGATCAAGTCCCACGTCGGGCTCCCTCATGGAGCCTGCTTCTCCCTCTGCCTGTGTCTCTGCCTCTTCTCTCTCTCTCTCTCTCTCTCTCATGAATAAATAAATAAAAAATCTTAAAAAAAAAAAAAGTTCTTGCCAAACTCTGGCTCATAGTGAGCCTGCAAACCCATCCTATAGTCCCTCTCAAATTCCTGAATATATTATAATTAGAATGTATACACTTTTAGAATAACCCCCACAATGGGTCCATGACCTATGTGGTAAAAGCTGTAATAGTGGAAAAAGCCAAGTGGAAACCTCTGAAATTAACCATTCCCCAGGATAAGACAGTAAATAAAAGATAATATTGCTTCCAGAGAAGCAAAGGACAGCAAAGACTAGTGCCACCAGTAAAGACAATATTCAGGGCTGAGGGTCTCCATTTTATATTGTCCTCAGAAAGCAAATATATCCTAAAAAACAACTGCAGACTGCCACAGACTTAAATTCCAATCCAACAGTCTCAACATAACACGGTTGCTGGAACTGATTAAGCCTCAGGTATTGATTTGGTGAATATATTTTTTCTATTTCCATTACAAAAGGTCATTGGAAAAAGTTTCCATTCACACAGGACAATATTAACTTACAGTTTCTCCATAGCGCTATTTTAACTCTCTACCATAAAACAACATGAAAACATCTAGACTTTCTGACCCATTATATAGATAATTTCTTGCTGAATGGACAGGATGAACAAGAGAATGTCCAAGAGAAGGCTGGGACCCCAGATGGCAATACAATCATACTTTGGAATGTGAGCAATAAAACTATATGAGGAATCAAAGACTCATCACTTTCATGTTTTTAGGGGTACAGTCATCAGGGGCATTTCAGGACTTCGCCTGTTGACAAATTACTGGGACTTCAACCTTAGGTCAAGACAGAGTAAGGAGGATTGGAGTTACCTTCCACCATAAGCAACTAAAAAATAAATGTATGAAATAAGGTTTTTCATGAGCTAGGACATCAGGAAACAAAAACAGTTTAACAACGCCTGAAAGAGGAGAAACAAATGAAGTGATTTACATGATGATACTTTACTGCCTGACAGTACCTGTAGTTGAGGAGAAGGAGCTGGCAGTTTAGGGAATATAAAGTGGCTAGAGTTTGCAGAACACGAGAGGGCATGTTACACAGAGATAAAAAGTATGTTCTGGAGACCAACATACGGTGTCCCTCAAGTCTTAGGTTGAATATTGATCATCCTGTCATGCAAGGGGGAAAAATCAGACAAAGTCAGGGAAAGAACAACTGTAAAGATTTAAAGTAGAAAGTCCTCAACCAGGGATAAGTTTTGGCCCCTAGATAACAAAAGCAGCATCTGAAGACATTTTGGGTTGTCAAAATTTAGCATGCAAGTTGGGAGTGGTGCTACTAGCATTAGGTGACTAGAAGCCAGAGATGCTGGTAAAAATCCTCCAACACATGGGACAAGGACCCAGGATAAAGGATTACCAGAGCCAAAATGTCAAGAGTGCAGAGGTTTAAATACCCTGGGAAGGAGGGAACAATACATAAAACTCATAGAAGGACAGTAAGGCTTCCTATTTCCATCAGAAAGAGCAGAAAATCTTGTAATTCACAGTGCAGTTAGTGGAGTACTCAGAAGGCTCTGAACTCAGTACTGGGGCAAAATTAAACCTAGATTAAACTCTACTCTGGCACTATGTAATACAGCTCAAAAAAAGGCCCAAAAAGGATCATATAATTTCCACATCTCTTAACTGTGTCCCAGAACAAAGCTGAGTAATATTTACAGGAAATATGAAAACACCCAGGACACATAAAGGTAAAAATCACATTCTCTGTTGTTCAATCAAACATTACCAGACATGCAAAGGAGGAGGAAAAAATGACACACAAAGAGGAGAAAAATCAATTAAAACCAACTCAGTAATTACACAGATAATAGAATTAGTAGAAGGAAAACATTTAAAAACGTACTAGAATTATATTCCATATATTCAGGAAGATACAGAAGGGATTAAGCATGTAAGAAGGAACATTAAAAAAATTTCAGAGATGAAAACAATATTTGAGGGTGGAATACACTGGATGGGATGAATAGCAGTCCAGACTTTGCAGATGAGATTATAAACTTGAAGACAGAAGAATAGAAAGCAAAAACAAAAGGATGGAAAAACTTTGAACAGAGCACTAGTGAGTTGTGAAACAACTTCAAGCAGCCTAACAGAAGTGTCACTAGAGTCAACTCAAAGGAAAGGGAGAACAACGGGAAGAGAATGGAGTTACGGAAAATATTCCCTATTTGATAAAAACTATCAACCTGGGATCCCTGGGTGGCGCAGCGGTTTGGCGCCTGCCTTTGGCCCAGGGCGCAATCCTGGAGACCTGGGATCGAATCCCACATTGGGCTCCCGGTGCATGGAGCCTGCTTCTCCCTCTGCCTATGTCTTTGCCTCTCTCTCTCTCTCTCTCTCTGTGACTAACATAAATAAATAAATAAACAAATAAATAAATAAATAAATAAATAAACAAACAAAAAAAACAAAAAAAAAAAAACTATCAACCTACACATCTAGAATGTTTAACAAACCCCAAGGACAAGAAATCCCAATGCTGGGCTCTGCACTTAGCATGGATTCTACTTGGGATTCTCTGTCTCCCTTCTCCCTTTACCACTGCCCCTTCCCCTGCTCCTGAGCACTCATGGGCTCTAAATAAATAAAATCTTTTTAAAAAAATTTAAAAAATCAATGACCTCTACCTCTGAAACCAATAATACATTATATGTTAATTTAATTTAAATAAAATTCTAAAAAATAAAGCCTTAACAACGATGACAAGAACATACTGTGGGTTTAAACTATACATACAAGTGTATCTCAATCACAGCACAAAGGACAGGACGTAAAAATGGAAATAAACTGTTGTAAGGTTCTTACAATACACGTGAAATAGTATAATCTCACTTGAAGAGAGACTGAGATAAATGTAAGACATATATTTAAACCTTAATAAACCTCATAGCTGTAGATTTTCTTGTATTCTCTCTTTATATTTATATTTATATATTTTATATCTCAACAATATTAATTCTTTCCCAGTCTGGGTCTTTTTCTTTTTTTTAATAGGTGTGTCCATACACACATACCTGCTAGGGCCCCGCCCTTTACCTTAAAGAGTCATCATAACCTGGCCAAACACCTACAAAATGTCTATCCCAAGGAAATGTGCAATTTACTTCTGAAATGAAGCTAACTTTGTTTTAGTGGCAAAACAAGTTAGAACTCTCATAATTTGACCTGCCAAATGAAGATAGGCTAGTGTCAAAAAGCACCAGAATTTTCGGAGATTTTCAACTGAATTTATGTCATATAATTTGTTTTTTGTTTTTTAAAGATTATATTTACTTATTCATGAGAGACACAAAGAGAGGCAGAGGGAGAGGAAGAGACAGGAGAAATAGGCTCCATGCAAGGAGCCCGATATGGGACTCAATCCTGGGACTCCGGGATCATGCCCTGAGCCAAAAGCAGACGCTTAACTGCTGAGCCAACCAGGCATCCCATAATTTCTGTTCTTAAATCAGAAGACCTTTTGGGAACAAGATCGATGATGCCATTAATAGCTGACAAAGAATTAGGAAGTCACTTCTCAATTTTAAACTATGCAGGAATTCACAAATTTTGAAATATATGTGCGGTTCTTCAGTTCTCTGCTTAAAGACAGGCTGACAAAATTTAACAATTTTAGATTCTAAAAGCCCTTCTTCAAATAGCTGGAAGTTTTCACTGTTAGTTGCCTTCAATCTTATTTCAGAGGGGACAATTTGGCCAAATGAACATGCAGTTCTCCAATAGCATCTATAAATGCTGGTTGCGTGGACTCAAATAGAAATATTAGTAGTATTCCTATTGAGGGTGGCAAACTTTTTCTATAAAGGATGAGACAAATTCCAGGCTTTGTCATATGTTTTTTGTCACAACTATTTAAATTTTGCCTTTGTAGCATGAAAACAACCATATAAATGTAGGTAAATGAATGGGTGTGGACGAATTCATCAATAAAATCTTAGTTACAGAATAGTTGGTAGGCTAATTTGGTCCCCAGGCCATACTTTGCCAACTACTAAAATGCATACGATCAAAAATACCTAACAAGGAAGTCAATCCATGAATGAACTCCTCTTTGGAAAATACTTCAGCTTATGAATTTTGGTAGAAGCTGAAAACACCAGATTCTCATTCTTCTAACCTCACATAAAACTAGAGCATTGGCAAATAATCTAAGTGCTACTAATCAGACATACATGTCCCAAATTTAGAATACAGTGATATCCACAAGCAAGAACTGCACAGAATCCATGCTGGCGGTTAGTGGTAGCAGCCGGGTCAATCAACACATGCAGTATACAGCTTATTGAATCCAAGTAGTGGACTGCTTCTGGTAGCAGTATGACATGGTTGCCTAGCCCCAAGTCTACTTCTCCAATAGTCCCAGCAATTCTGTAGCTATCCAGTATCATTTTATTCCTTTTCTTTAAAGTAGACAGAACTGGGTTCTCTTGCATTTAAGTTTACAACCCTGATAGACGCTTAGACTGGCACCATCAGCCTCACTTGGGAACTTGGTAAAAATGCAAATTCTCAGGCCCCATTTTAGACTTAGTGAATCAGAATCTCTGGTATAGGCCCCAGCAATTTGTGGTTTAATCAGGACTACAAATGGTTCTGATGTAAACTAAAATTTGACAACCACTGGTTGACAGGTAGGATGCATGCCATTCTGTGTTATTTGGCTGATAACCTATTAATGAGAAAGGGACTTAAGCACGGAGATGTCTAGTAAATCCTACTCCCTATGATGCACCTGGTTTGAGGGTCGTAAGATGCTAAGCACTCATAAAACAATAGAAAAGATGCTCCCAAAACAAAGGATGGTTGTAGTACCAAGCTAGTTAATTTTCCCACATGATGTGTGGTTATGGTATTTTGTTTAAATGGGATAGCAAGCAGTTGCTGACTGTGTAAAGTTGGGCTTAGGGGTTTCTAGTAGGTTTTTTTTTAAATAAAATAAATTTTATTGGTGTTCAATTTACCAACATACAGAATAACACCCAGTGCTCATCCCGTCAAGTGTCCCCCTCAGTGCCCGTCACCCACTCACCCCCACCCCCCGCCCTCCTCCCCTTCCACCACCCCCAGTTCGTTTCCCAGAATTAGGAGTCTTTATGTTCTGTCTCCCTTTCTGATATTTCCCACACATTTCTTCTCCCTTCCCAAATATTCCCTTTCACTATTATTTATATTCCCCAAATGAATGAGAACATAAAATGTTTGTCCTTCTCCGAATGACTTACTTCACTCAGCATAATACCCTCCAGTTCCATCCACGATGAAGAAAATGGTGGGTATTTGTCGTTTCTAATGGCTGAGGAATATTCCATTGTATACATAAACCACATCTTCTTTATCCATTCATCTTTCGATAGACACCGAGACTCCTTCCACAGTTTGGCTATCGTGGACATTGCTGCTATAAACATCGGGGTGCAGGTGCCCCGGCGTTTCATTGCATCTGAATCTTTGGGGTAAATCCCCAACAGTGCAATTGCTGGGTCGTAGGGCAGGTCTATTTTTAACTCTTTGAGGAACCTCCACACAGTTTTCCAGAGTGGCTGCACCAGTTCACATTCCCACCAACAGTGCAAGAGGGTTCCCTTTTCTCCGAATCCTCTCCAACATTTGTGGTTTCCTGCCTTGTTAATTTTCCCCATTCTTACTGGTGTGAGGTGGTATCTCATTGTGGTTTTGATTTGTATTTCCCTGATGGCAAGTGATGCAGAGAATTTTCTCATGTGCATATTGGCCATGTCTATGTCTTCCTCTGTGAGATTTCTCTTCATGTCTTTTGCCCATTTCATGGTTGGATTGTTTGTTTCTTTGGTGTTGAGTTTAAGAAGTTCTTCATAGATCTTGGAAACTAGCCCTTTTTCTGATATGTCATTTGCAAATATCTTCTCCCATTCTGTAGGTTGTCTTTGAGTTTTGTTGACTGTATCCTTTGCTGTGCAAAAGCTTCTTATCTTGATGAAGTCCCAATAGTTCATTTTTGCTTTTGTTTCCTTTGCCTTCGTGGATGTATCTTGCGAGAAGTTACTGTGGCCAAGTTCAAAAAGGGTGTTGCCTGTGTTCTCCTCTAGGATTTTGATGGAATCTTGTCTCACATTTAGATCTTTCATCCATTTTGAATTTATCTTTGTGTATGGTGAAAGAGAATGCTCTAGTTTCATTCTTCTGCATGTGGATGTCCAATTTTCCCAGCACCATTTATTGAAGAGACGGTCTTTCTTCCAATGGATAGTCTTTCCTCCTTTATCGAATATTAGTTGGTCATAAAGTTCAGGGTCCACTTCTGGGTTCTCTATTCTGTTCCATTGATCTATGTGTCTGTTTTTGTGCCAGTACCACACTGTCTTGATGACCACAGCTTTGTAGTACAACCTGAAATCTGGCATTGTGATGCCCCCAGCTCTGGTTTTCTTTTTTAAAATTCCCCTGGCTATTCGGGTCTTTTCTGATTCCACACAAATCTTAAAATAATTTGTTCTAACTCTCTGAAGAAAGTCCATGGTATTTTGATAGGGATTGCATTAAATGTGTAAATTGCCCTGGGTAACATTGACATTTTCACAATATTAATTCTGCCAATCCATGAGCATGGAATATTTTTCCATCTCTCTGTGTCTTCCTCAATTTCTTTCAGAAGTGTTCTATAGTTTTGAGGGTATAGATCCTTTACCTCTTTGGTTAGGTTTATTCCTAGGTATCTTATGCTTTTGGGTGCAATTGTAAATGGGATTGACTCCTTAATTTCTCTTTCTTCAGTCTCATTGTTAGTGTATAGAAAGGCCACTGATTTCTGGGCATTGATTTTGTATCCTGCCATGCTACCAAATTGCTGTATGAGTTCTAGCAATCTTGGGGTGGAGGCTTTTGGGTTTTCTATGTAGAGTATCATGTCATCGGCGAAGAGGGAGAGTTTGACTTCTTCTTTGCCAATTTGAATGCCTTTAGTGTCTTTTTGTTGCCTGATTGCTGAGGCTAGGAATTCCAATACTATGTGAGCAGTGGTGAGAGTGGACATCTCTGTCTTGTTCCTGATCTTAGGGGAAAGGCTCCCAGTGCTTCCCCACTGAGAATGATATTTGCTGTGGGCTTTTCGTAGATGGCTTTTAAGATGTCGAGGAAAGTTCCCTCTATCCCTACACTCTGAAGAGTTTAGATCAGGAATGGATGCTGTATTTTGTCAAATGCTTTCTCTGCATCTAATGAAAGAATCATATGGTTCTTGGTTTTTCTCTTGCTGATATGATGAATCACATTGATTGTTTTATGAGTGTTGAACCAGCCTTGTGTCCCGGGGATAAATCCTACTTGGTCGTGGTGAATACTATTCTTAATGTGCTGTTGGATCCTATTGGCTAGTATCTTGTTGAGAATTCTTGCATCCATGTTCATCAGAGATATTGGTCTGTAATTCTCCTTTTTGGTGGGGTCTTTGTCTGGTTTTGGAATTAAGGTGATGCTGGCCTCATAGAACGAATTTGGAAGTACTCCATCTCTTTCTATCTTTCCAAACAGCTTTAGGAGAATAGGTATGATTTCTTCTTTAAACGTTTGATAGAATTCCCCTGGGAAGCCATCTGGCCCTGGACTCTTGTGTCTTGGGAGGTTTTTGATGACTGCTTCAATTTCCTCCCTGGTTATTGGCCTGTTCAGGTTTTCTATGTCTTCCTGTTCCAGTTTTGGTAGTTTGTGGCTTTCCAGGAATGCGTCCATTTCTTCTAGATTGTCTTATTGGCGTATAGCTGTTCATAATATGTTTTTAAAATCGTTTGTATTTCCTTGGTGTTGGTAGTGATCTCTCCTTTCTCATTCATGATTTTATTAGAGTCTCCTCTCTCTTCTTTTTAATAAGGTTGGCTAATGGCTTATCTATCTTATTAATTCTTTCAAAGAACCAACTCCTGGTTCTGTTGATCTGTTCCACAGTTCTTCTGGTCTCGATTTCGTTGAGTTCTGCTCGAATCTTTATTAACTCTCTTCTTCTGCTGGGCGTGGGGTCAATCTGCTGTTTTTTCTCTAGCTCCTTTATGTGTAAGGTTAGCTTTTGTATTTGAGTTCTTTCTAGTTTTTGAATGGATGCTTGTATTGCAATGTATTTTCCCTTTAGGACTGCTTTTGCTGCATCACAAAGATTTTGAACAGTTATATCTTCATTCTCATTAGTTTCCATGAATCTTTTTAATTCTTCCTTAATTTCCTGATTGACCCTTTCATCTTTTAGCAGGATGGTCCTTAACCTCCACGTGTTTGAGGTCCTTCCAAACTTCTTGTTGTGATTTAGTTCTAATTTCAAGGCATTATGGTCTGAGAATATGCAGGGGACATTCCCAAACTTTTGGTATGGGTTCAGACCCGATTTGTGACCCAGTATGTGGTCTATTCTGGAGAAAGTTCCATGTGCACTTGAGAAGAATGTGTATTCAGTTGAGTTTGGATGTAAAGTACTGTAGATATCTGTGAAATCCATCTGGTCCAGTGTATCATTTAAAGCTCTCGTTTCTTTGGAGATGTTGTGCTTAGAAGACCTATCGAGGGTAGAAAGAGCTAGAGTGAAGTCACCAAGTGTATTATTATCTAAGTATTTCTTCAGTTTGGTTATTAATTGGTTTAAATATTTGGCAGCTCCCACATTTGGGGCATATATATTGAGGATTGTTAAGTCCTCTTGTTGGATAGATCCTTTAAGTATGAGATAGTGTCCCTCTTCATCTCTCACTACAGTCTTCGGGGTAAATTTTAGTTTATCTGATATAAGGATGGCTACCCCTGCTTTCTTTTGAGGACATTCGAATGGTAAATGGTTCTCCAACCTTTTATTTTCAGGTTGTAGGTGTCCTTCTGTCTAAAATGGAGACAGCAAATAGATGGGTCCTGCTTTTTTATCCAGTCTGACACCCTGCGCCTTTTGATGGGGTCATTAAGCCCGTTCACATTCAGAGTTACTATTGACAGATATGAATTTAGTGTCATCATGATATCTATTCAGTCCTTGTTTTTGTGGATTGTTCCACTGAACTTCTTCTTAAAGGGGAATTTTAAGAGTCCCCCTTAAAATTTCTTGCAGAGCTGGTTTGGAGGTCACATATTCTTTCAGTTCCTTCCTGTCTTGAAAGCTCTTTATCTCTCCTTCCATTTTGAATGAGAGCCTTGCTGGATAAAGTATTCTTGGTTGCATGTTCTTCTCATTTAGGACCCTGAATATATCCTGCCAGCCCTTTCTGGCCTGCCAGATCTCTGTGGAGAGGTCTGCTGTTACCGTAATATTCCTCCCCATAAAAGTCAGGGCTTTCTTGTCTCTTGCTGCTTTAAGGATCTTCTCTTTATCTTTGGAATTTGCAAGCTTCACTATTAAATGTCGAGGTGTTGAATGGTTTTTATTGATTTAAGGGGGGGATCTCTCTATTTCCTGGATCTGAATGCCTGTTTCCCTTCTCAGATTAGGAAAGTTTTCCTAGGATATGTTCAAATACATATTCTGGCCCTCTGTCCCTTTCGGCGCCCTCGGAAACCCCAATTAAAAGTTAGTTTTTCTTCCTCAGGCCGTCGTTTATTTCCCTTAATCTGTCTTCATGGTCTTTTAATTGTCTCTTTTTTCCTCAGTTTCCCTCTTTGCCGTCAACTTGTCTTCTATGTCACTCACCCGTTCTTCCACCTCGTTAACCCTCGTCGTTAGGACTTCTAGTTTGGATTGCATCTCATTCAATTGATTTTTAATTTCTGCCTGATTGGATCTAAATTATGCAGTCATGAAGTCTCTTGATTCCTTTATGCTTTTTTCTAGAGCCACCAGTAGCTGTATAATAGTGCCTCTGAATTGGCTTTCTGACATTGAATTGTAATCCAGATTTTGTAACTCTGTGGGAGAGAGGACTGTTTCTGATTCTTTCTTTTGAGGTGAGGTTTTCCTTCTAGTCATTTTGCTCAGTGCAGAGTGGCCAAAAACAAGTTGTATTGGGAAAAGGAGAAAAAGAGAGAGAGAGAGAAGGAAAGAAAAGAGAAAAAAAAAAAAGGAAAAAAGAAGAAAATGAGAAAGAAAAAGAAAAAAAGGTGAAAAAAAAGGGTGGGGGAAGCAATCAGAAATCAAAAAGAAAAAAAAAAAAACACGGGGGAGTATCTTCTGATTCTGTATACTTTAAGTCTCTGACTTCCCCTGGAACTTGTCCGTCTAGCTGGTCTTCTGGGGGAGGGCTGTGGTGCTGATTTTCAGGTGTTAGCACTTGGGGGAGCTGCTCTGCCCCCTGCCTGGTGCAGGGCTCAGTGGGGGTTGTTTACCCCGTGAGGCCCCAGGAGGAACAACCCCAGCCCCAGTGGTTGCTGCAGCTCTGGAAACCTGTATTCAGCTCCCGCAGGAACTACTCCATCTGCAGGGGCCTGGAGGCTCCGGGGCGGGGCCGCTAATCTGCTCAGCTCGGAGCAGGAGCGTCCTTGCTGTCCTGGGCCCTCCCGGCCTCTGCCTGTCCCGGGGGGAGGCCAGATCCTGGGCTGTGTTCCGGCGCCCTGTGCTCCCGGTCTGCGCTGTCAGATTTGCGCTCCCGGACGCGCAGCCCCCTCCGCGGAGCCTCTTCTTCCGCCCGAGCCCCTCCGAGCTGCTCCCGGAGCCGCGCAGCCCCCTCCGCTGAGCCGCCGCCCGAGCCCCTCCGAGCTGCTCCGGGTCCAGCCGTGCAGGCTGCAGCCCCTAGGGAGCTCGGCACACTCTCCCGGGGCTTAGTTCCTCTGTTACTGTCTCAGGGAACCTGAGGGCATCCCCGCCCTCCTGGGGTCCTGCTCTAACTCCCTGCGGGAGCCTTTCTGCCCGGGAAGGTTGGTGCAGCTCCTGCTTCTCCGGGACAGGGCTCTCCTGTCCTGGGGGCACTCGCCCCGGCCTCAGCCCGGCTCCTCGCGGGGCCCCTCCCCCTTGGAGGCCTTTTGTTTATTTCTTTTTCTCCGTCTTCCTACCTTGATAGAAGCATGAACTCTTCTCACTGTAGCATTCCAGCTGTTCTCTCTTTAAATCTCAGGCCGAATTCATAGATTTTCAGGATAATTTGAATGTTATCTAGGCAATCTGGTGGGGACAGGTGATTTGGGGCCCCTACTCTTCCGCCATCTTGCCCCTCCTCCTCCTGTAGGTTTTTTTAAGTAGGCACCATGCCCAATGTGGGGCTCAAACTCACAACTCTGAGACCAAGAGTTGAATCCTCTACTCACTAGCTAGGCACCCTGGTTTCTTGTAGTTTTGTACCAACTATCTTTGAGATAGGCTTGAGGTATTATTATTATTAGGCTTAGTGCACCCAAGATCAATAATAGCTATTATAGAAAGCCAAAAGAAACAAACAACAACAACAACAAAAACTTGACAGAGACAGGCCAGAAGTCTTCTAGATAATTCTTGGTAGTAAAAAATTTAAATACTAGATTCAAGGAGGTATAATCAATTACAGTGTGCACTTGAAAGCTGCTCTATTAAGCCTCAATGAGGGAAGTCATGATGAAGATGGTAAAACTAGAAGTCATGACATTCCAGATCAGCAACACCAGAATGAGCCACCTGTTCTGTAACTACAACATACTGCAGAAATTAACCAGAACTATTTAAAAAAAATACTCTGGATTAAGGAATAAAATAATTTTTTTTGCTTTTAGATAAGCAAAAAAATGGTGAGGAATGGTGATGACTCAGCTTCCTAAAACAGATCAACAATACCATCTCAGCCAGTCATGTCAGTAAAGATGGGCAAGCTGAGGTGTTAACACTGTCATCCTACAACAAAGCAGTTTTTTTATATCTTTCAAACACTCCAAACCTAATACATCCACTGTAGATACATCCTGTTGGTTTTCAATTTCATTTTTTAAATTAAAATATTAAATTTTTATTTGCAGCTCTGTATGAGGAATTAACAACCCTTTTAAGTATACATTCTCATTAAGTATGCCTTCTTCAATGTTGTGCCAAGCAGTGTGCTACTCCTGGAGTAAATCCCATCTTTCCGTTCTACTGATGGCCATTCTACACAGGCTTACAAATCCAACCAAAACTTGGAAAACACAGACTGGAATACTTAAAGGATATTTTTCAGTTTCTTCAACTCTAAAACTAGTGAATTTCTTATCCTATGATTCACTCATTATATGCAACTTTCAATATAGCATTAATTACCTAAAACACCCATTAACGAAGATATTTTACGCAGTATCTTTTTTTCCCCCCGGAAAGCAAGTACATTCCTAGATTTTTAACAATGAAAAATCTCCCAGGGTGGATCCTAAAAGCACTATAGATTCAATTCCAAATATAGATAGATCGATCGATCCTGCAGCTACAGGTCTATACATAAAAACTTATAGTGAAGAATCCTCTACAAATCAACGTTAGGCTGAAGATAGAATAAAAGTGTAGTTAAAAAGCTGGGAATCTAGAGACAGCCTCAGGTTCAAATTATGCCTCTATCAGTTACTAACCATGTAATCTTGGATTATTTGCTTAATGTTTATTATCAAGAGGAACAAATAAACTACCTCCCTTTAAACATAAAATGTTAAGTGTGTAGTACAGAGACTATCACATGGTAAATAAGTAACATGTTAGTACTGCATGTTTAATATATACACATGCATTATAAAATTACAAAACAAGGATTAAATTACACTCACACTACTAATGCTATTTTGAATGTTTCTGACAATGGCTACAAGTTAACAATACCATACATTAAACACAGAATTTTATTCCACTGGTTTTCTCATGCATGAGGGGTAAATATATTCTGCAAAATGGCAGTAAAGAGCCTCACAATATTTACCACACCTGGAGCCCAACCCCCAGTTTCTAAATACTATTTCCTACTAATAGAACAAGGGTTCCTTGGATAAGTATCTGATTTTAACTAGGGCAAGGAAAGTATAAGCCTAAAACATCTTTTTGTACCAGAAAATAAGAAATTAAAGACCAATGGGAAAAAATAAATAAATAAATAAAGACCAATGGGGTCATGTCAAAAGGACATAGGAGATGACTTTGAAAGGACTCCAATGGCTAAATTTGGAGTCATCTGATAATCAAAAGGAATAATGAAAATATTAAAAATACAAAAATAATCCTTGAAAGAACAGTCATTTTTTTAAAAAAAGAGGAGGAGGAGGAGGAGGAGGACAGGGAAAGATGGGAAAGTTATTCCCAGAGTCCTGGGATCAAGCTCTGCATGGAGTCCTGTATTGGGCTCCCTGCTCAGCCGGGAGTTGGCTGCTTCTCCCTCCGCTTGTACTTGCTCTCTCAAATAATAAAATCTTTAAAAAAAAAAAAAAAGCTATGTTTATGAAAGTAAGAAAAAGGCAAAAGAACTGTTCCCTATTAAAGACGACTAGGGGCACCTGGGTGGGTTAGTCAGAAAAGCATGTGACCCTCAATCTCAGGATCATGGGGCTTGAAATAAACCTAAAAATATATAATTAAGAAATGAAGACTAAAGAGTCTTAACAACCAAATGTAATGTACCCTGACTGGATCCTATATTGTGAAATATAACAAATATAGGAGACATTTAAAAAATATGGTGAGTGGTAAATTGTTATCAGGTCTGCAGTTTACTTTCAAATGGTTTAGCAAAATAAAGTATATGCTAGAGAGACGGACATAAGATAAAAATGGCAAAATATCGCATCGAGGTAAGAGTATGTAATAAAGGACCAAAAAAAAAAAAAAAAGGATATTATTCTTCCCATGTTTCTGTAGTTTTGAATTTCTCAAAACAGAAAGATGGGAATGCATGACTGTTTTCTGTTTACTCCACAGGGTGACAGAAATTTCTAGCTTTCCTGAAATTTCAAGTCTCATTCAATGATCTCCATTCTTTTTTTCATTATCTTTTCCTATATATCCCCAATCATCACCATATGTTAACCTGTGTCCATGACACACTGCTCACAGGAATGTTCTCTGGAAAAGCTCATCTCATTCTATCAGTGAATTAGAATTTAGTCTTATCTCACTATACATTTGGGTATACCTTTTTTTTTTTTTAAGATTTTATTTATTTATTCATGAGGGACACACACTGAGAGGCAGAGACATGGGCAGAGGGAGAAACAGGCTCCCTGTGGGGAGCCTAATACATGCCTCATCCCAGGACCCTGGGATCACAACCCAAGCCTACAAGCAGAGGCTCAATCACTGAACCACCCAGGTGCCCCTGGGTATATGTTTCTATAGTAAACTAGAACTTTTTAATTGTAGATTAAAAATAATTACTTGAACATTAAATTTTATCAATAAAAACTCTAACATTAAAAAGTTATAACCTGAGATTTTTAGAGATGAAACTCCCAAATGTTATGCTGAAACACTGGAACTCCAAAAATTAGTCTGTGAAATAATGCATCAAAAGATCAAGCATCTAATTACTTCTAAGTTCAAAGTTTAGGCTGAACTTCACCTTTCTGATCCTACAAGGTATTACACAGTCATCCAAGATACGCTAATTTCAAGTTTCACATGCACTTTTAATCAATCTTTCTCTCTGTAATTTTTTATAATACTTGCTGATACATTCATCACTCATTCACTCCTCTGTCCTAGAACTCCCTTCCCCTCTCCCTTCTGTAATATGGTTCTCATTCCGATAGAAAACATTTAGTAACAACTACATGCACAGAATGTGAAATTAGAATACCTAGCTTTGAATCTTGACTCCACGGTTTTCTAGTTGTGTGAACTTAGACAAGTTAGTCTGTGATTCTGTTTCCCTATGTGTAAAATGGGCATGACACCTTCTTTCAGTGTTTTTGGAAATGTGTATAAAGGTTTGTTTTTTTTAAACAGTGACAGGCGTCCAATAAGCATCATAGTATATAAATCTTAGCCATTCTTATGGCCATTATTACTTTTCTGCTCGAGATGCTCCTGAGTCTCCTTTACAGGCTTTGCCTTTCTCCCTTAAACATTTATAAATGTCGTCCTGTGACATCCACCCTTTCTTCACTAGAGACACTCTACCATTTGTAAAATCCTCTACATCCATAGTTTCAACTACCATATACATGCTAATGACACTCATGTTTGTATTTCTAGTCTAGAGCTCTCTAGTAAAACTTACAACAACCGGGATCCCTGGGTGGCACAGCGGTTTGGTGCCTGCCTTTGGCCCAGGGCGCGATCCTGGGGACCCGGGATTGAATCCCATGTCGGGCTCCCGGTGCATGGAGCCTGCTTCTCCCTCTGCCTGTGTCTCTGCCTCTCTCTCTCACTGTGTGCCTATCATAAAAAAACAAAAACAAAACAAAACAAAACAAAACTTACAACAACCTACATGTTCTAGAGCATAATGAACACTTTCACCTGGGAGATCCATCAGCATCTCCAGTGCAATAAATTGCAAAGCTAAACTCATTATTTATACTCCTGGCTGTGTCTTCCTCCTAGGTTCCCTGATTTACGTGATACACTCTTCTTCAATGGTTCTGGCCAGAAAATTATCAATTCTATTTCATAAATATCTCTGTTCAACATCCCACCTGTAGCAATTTAGGGATTTATTATTTCTCACTGGTAACAGAAAACAGCCTTCCTGCATCTAAGTCTGACCTGTAATCCATTCTTCATAGTCCTGCCAGAGTTATCTTTCCAAAAATCAAACATAAACTCAACAAAGAGAAAACAGTCCTTCACGATCCAGATCCTGGCCATGTCTCCAGCGTCATCTCTTGTACTACTCATCTGCCCAGGCAACATGCATGTTCATGCTAAGCTCATCTTGTGGCTTTGACAAATACTGTTTCCTTTTCAGGAAACACCCACTATCCTTTCTTTACCTAATATTTACATATTGTAATCTATACTCAAGTCAGGATTCCCTTTTCTAAAACAGCATGAATGACACCTGCCTACTCTTTACTCATCTCTCCCAAGAGAGGGGGCCTCATTTTACAGCTATTACAGTACTTTAGCAGGCTGTATTTTAACTGTGTATTTGCCAATCTTCTTCCATAAAGAACAAACTTTAATCTTTTATCCCTGGCACTTAGAAATGGTACATAAAAAATATTTACCACACAAATATACAATAGGCACTCTTTCTCAAAAAAATATATGTATTCAAATCTGTCTCATTAAGGAGCTTATTATAAATACTCCAAACTCCAGCTGGCAGTTGTGACACAACTCTTTGTAAAATACAAAAACAAAAACAAAAAAACCTTCTGTGATGAAGCCTTTTCATATTAGCTGAATGCTTTTAAAAGGCAAAAATGGAATATACTACCAACCTTTGAAAACAATAAGTTATAAAATAGAATGCTGTAAGAAATCACTGACACAGATATCAAGCAACACCTGTTTTCATCCTACATAAACTTGACAATTCTAAATTTCCATTACACTGATATTTTCCATTAAATCTACACAGCACCTTAAAGTACTACAGATAGCACAGGCAAGATAAAACAAGGGGAATTTACTCAGGAAAATAATAGATATCGATACAGATGACAAAAGTTCAAAACTTAAAATATGGCCTAAACTTCACTGTTCTGATGCAGACAAAGCAGTAGGGTGCTACTGGACTGAGGAAGTTACCAATGAATCATGTGACCTCGAACATGCCATCGTATCTCTCAGGAGTGCAGTTCCTTTATCTATACACAACTCTTGTCACTAGCTCTTGACCTCACCAGATAAAGTATTTCTAGAAGTGCTAAATATACATTCACAAATACATGCTGGCAGTGCTAAGTGTCTTGTCCGATGAACCCCACTATCTCTGCCACATGACAAAGCCTAAAGCCCCCGTCTGCCAAAGTTTTAGTTTATGACAAAGTAGTGCAGAGTGTCTTATAGTGGAGAGCATCAAATAGGGGCTGCTTATGCCTCCATAATTCCATGTTCTCAATAAAGTGGCTTGTTCACTTCTTATTTACAGTAAGATCTCAGTTTACACAGGCTGGTCCAAGGTCAAACCAAATAATAACCACAATGTCACAGAGCTCACAATCACTCCATCCTTTTCAAAGAACAGGACTTTGTCACATAGTCAAGCTCATCATGCCTGGCTGCTCCTCAATTCTGTCAAATTCTCTTGGGGAAGCCTCTTAGTCTCTCCAAAGCAAAATCTTATGGTGTCCAAGTTCCGGAATGGCTACAGTTTTTTCTCAAGATGGGACTCTCCAATACATGTAAAATGAGGTGCCTGGAAGGAATGTTGTCTAATAAAGACCCCATCCAGATCTATGTTCTCTTTCTACCCAGTTAAGTTTACAAATGAAGGCTATAGGGCCCCAAAGCATAAATAAGTTCTTGTACTTTCCAAAAACCCTCTGAATGTGCATCTGCCATAGAAAAGCACAAGAGAATCTTTGTTCTGCCACCCTCAGGGATGTGCACAGTGACTCACTCAAAAATGACTCCAAGTACAATGGTATGCTTTCGTCAATTCAGAAAATACCTCTACAAGTCTATATTTAAGGATTACTCTAAATTCTGAAATGGATTAATAACTACAAAAATATTAAATTTTACATTCTTACAGTCCTAGCTCCCTCTTCAACCTTTTATAACAAATATAAGCTCGTTTTTTAACCTTTTTCTGTGGGAAGGTAATTATATTAGCACCTTGCTGAGCATGTTATTTTTGCCCAGGAAAAAGTTTTAAGTCATCTGGTTAAAATCGTATGCGAAATTAAAACCGATATTTATCTAAATTTCCCCGTGAAGTTTCCTGCACATATGTTTTTTGTGTGTTTTAATACCATACAAAAAAGGAGTTCCTGTTTCAAGGTATGACTATGTTTCTCCACTCAGTACTATTTATGAAGAATTGCCAGGTAAAACACAGTGTCTTTATGGCAACTGCACTTTTTTCACATTTTAATTAGAGAGTACTAACAGGAAATTTTGCCATTTTTGCCAAGCTTCATCAGTCTTAATCCTAGGACTTCAAATATTAGACCAATAGAAATCACCACAATAAGAGGGGAACAGTATTTTTCACATTCTTTACTTCTTAAAGTCAATTACAAACATCTGGATACCTATTTTTACCAAGTATTACATACTCTGCACTGGGACATAAGGATACTTTGTCTTCAAGGAGATCATATTCCAGCCACAGAGACAAACATGCAAGTAATCCTAACACAGTAATTACTGTGGTGGAGCAAAGTGTGAAGTATCCTGGGAACACTGAGAAGGAGTGGAAAAGTAAGGAAATTTGCAATTTTGCAGATGAGTACTGGAGCTGACACTTCAGTGCGGAGACTGAACTTGCCAAGTCAGAGGATAGCTTTCCAGTTAGAAGAAAGGCAAGCTAATATATATGCTGTCATTTATTGTTTATTATGACAAGTACTTGCTAAATACTTGACATTTATTATCTCATTTGGTCTACACAACAATCCCAAAATGATATTCAGTCTTAGAGAAGTTAGGCAACTTGCCCAGGATCACTCAAAATCTCAGTGCTGGAGCCTACATTTAAAGTAGACTTGCCCAAATGCAAAATTCCAGGGCTGTAAACACTGCTATAAGCATACTTTCCATCCTGCATAAAGCACACAGAGGAGAATATGACACAATGGACAATGCTTCTCACCTGTGTATCAGAACCACTTAAGAAGCTTTTTGTAAATACTAAGGCTTAACACTCCATTCCAGGGATGCCTGGGTAGCTCAGTGGTTCAGTGTCTGCCTGCAGTTCAGGGCCTGATCCTGGGTCTGGGGACTGAGTCCCACATCAGGCTCCCTGCCTATGGAGCCTGCTTCTCCCTCCGCCTATGTCTCTGCTCCTCTCTCTGTGTCTCTCATGAATAGATAAAATCTTAAGAAAAAAACCCCACTCCATTCCAAATGTTCTAACTCAAGAAATAAAGGGTGAGCACAGGTAATAATAATAAAAAAAGTTCCCTACAGTGAGAAATAGACATAGCCTAGATAGAGAAGTAAGGTGTTTTGAAATTTTAAGTTGTTAAAATACATGTGTTTGGGACGATAAGGCTAGAATGCCATGCAGAAGATCATGGAGGACTCTACCTCTCTAAACAAGTTCACTTCACTTTCTTGGATCTTATTCTGCCTTCACTTTCTCTGGTCTTATTCTCTCTTCAACCCATTGCAATCAGGATAAAGATCCTGATAAAGATTCATTAGTCCAGTGAAATCATTCTAATAGACACAATCCAAAGAACTTATCAATTCTCCTTTTCTTGAACTCTCAAAAGTATCTGACATTAGTGCTTAGGGATTTCTGTCTGAAATGCCCTCTTGTAGCAGCACTCTTCTATTCTCATCCTACTTCTTTAACTATTTTCAGTCTCTTTTGCAGTTCTCTTTCCCTCGTCCCATCCCTTTAATAGAAGAGCACCCAAAGAGAAGACTCTACCAAAGAGAAGAGTCCTACTCTCATTTTGCTTTTCACCCTGGTCATTCCTACCAACCTCATGACTTCACCTATAACCCATATGCTGTAGACTCTCACATCGAATCAGACCCAGAGCCTGGTTTAACCTGAAGCTGCAAATTCTGACTGAACATCCACCTACCTGTATCCCCTGGATGGAGTCTGAAAACAGCTTCCAAGACTTAATCTCTTTCCATCCTAATTCTGCTTACTAGTGCACTCTTAAACAGGCAGTTACCCAAATCATTTAAACTTGCTCTTGCACCCAGTCCAAATCTGTTTCCAACAAGCAAAAGACAGATAGCCAGGCCTAATCTTGTGTATTAGAGAATTTTGAGAGGAACAAAAGGGCAGAGCATATCTTGGTCTCAAATGCAGCTTCTGGAGCTGAGAAGCAATTACCGGAAAAGTAGGTTTGTACTTTTCACTTCAGAGTGAAGTAGACAATTCAAAAGGGTAGCTAAAAGGGTGGGTTGGGATAAAAAGGATAGGCAAATGAAGATCAAGGAAATCACCAAGAGAGAAGGTTCCAAGTCCAATCCAAGGGTTAAACACAAAAAAACCAAGCCTTCTTGGTTGCTGCAAAGAATACACATTTTATGATTGTACTCAAATGAAGTTCAAAAGTAGGCAGAACAAATTTACAGTAAAAGATGTCCAAAAAAAGTGCTTTCCTCTTGGAAAGGGTACTGACTGGGAGAGGCAAAAGGGGGAGCTTCTAGAGTGGTGGTAATATTCCATACCTCAATTTGGATGGTAACTAGATGTATCTGTAAAAGTTAAGCTGGCCATCCACTTAGGGGGTGTGGACTTTATTGTATGTATACTATAGTCAATTTCAAACTTTTAAGAAAAAACCTGGTGGGAGGCAGAATACTCCCAATTCCAGTGAGTACCACTAGGGCCAGTTCCAGCTCCTCAATAACTCAGTTTCCCATATGCCACTACCTTGTCTCACACCTGAGCTACTCATTTGTGTCCTATAACCAGGACCCTATCTCCTGGTTTGTCATCCTGATATAACCATTAATAGTCTTCTCTTTCATTCAGAAATGTGCCCTGGTTTGGACAAAATGTTCACCCTACCTATAAGCCTTCTTGCCTTTATTACAGCACCATCCTTCCTCCCCAATACATCTTCAACAATGCCCAGAGTGATCTTTGTAAAAGCTGATGTTATTTTCAGGCTTCAAACCCTCCAATGTTTCTCCTTTATTCATAAAATCAAGTACAAATCCTTGAAATGATTTAACCCTGCTAGTATATCCAGCTTTAACATTTAACCCCCAACACCCCATACACAATGTTTTGCAACCTTTATTCATTATCACATCCCTCTCAAACAGCCTTTTTAGACATTTTTTCCCTAAATGCTGCCTCATCCCCAATTAAATACTAAGGAATAAGATTCTGCTAGGTAGAATTGACTTTTGTAAGGCTACAAACCATAGTAAGGTCTAAGATTTTCCTCCACTACTCCCCTAAAATACAATTTTTGTTAGGTACCTGGGTGGCTCAGCCAGTTGATCAGTTAACTCTTAATTTTGGCTCAGGTCATGATCTCATGGTCATGGGATCCAACCCAGTGCTGGGCACCCCAGTCAGCACAGAATCTGCTTATCCCTCTCCCACCCACCCCCACTCTTCCCCCTGTGTGAGCACATGCACACACATGCTCTCTCTCAAATAAATAAACCTTTAAAAAATAATTTTTGTCCCTTTGGGGATGATATCACCCCAACTGGGAATGCACGCTTACAAAGTGGCTTCTTGTTCTACACATCTATTTTTCCTTTGCTCTTTTTGCTCTCTGCTTGGAATGACTTCCCTTTAGAGGTCATCCAGACAGCTATTCACAACGTTTAAGATTCAATTAATTGCTCCTCAAAGCTTTTCCTTTTCCCACTTGCAGTCCAAAGTATCCTATCCATACATTTGTCAATGATAACCTTAACATTTTACTGTTTCCATGACTGTCCCCTGACTCATAAATAGGGACCATATCCAAGTTCTTTCTACAACATTCAATTTTAGTATTGTGTCTTACATATTTATTAAATGAAAGGACATACTAATGTTATTATGCAGTTGCGATAACCCTACAACTCAGTTTACCTCAGATAGTCCCTCTTTAACCTGTTATCCTGACATAAATATTAATAGCGCCTCTTTTAACTTGCAAAAAACTATGTAGATTATGACTTATATAGCTAACTTATCTAGACAGTGGACAATTCTGATCAAGAGTGAAACATGTTCCCCAGCATCAATAAAGTGTCACAAACAGAAGAAAAAAAAATAAAGAGAAACATGATGAGATATGGGTATTAAAAAGAACACTGTAGCAGTAAAATAACAAAAAATAAGATGACTCAAGCAAAATAATCAAAGGTAAAAATGATATAAGGGCCTGAAGTAGGGTAGCAAGCATGGGAGGAAAAAAGGTAGAAAGATTCAGGACATAAAATCAAGAAGGCTTAGCAGCCAGTTGGATAGAGAGAAGACTAACAGGGAGAATCATGAGTCTAAACATGAATTTCTAAAGTGAGCAAACTGGGGCAGTCACCAACAGAATACTAAGAGGGAATGATGAGACTTCAACTTAGGAAAGGTGATTAAAGAACCTGGAGGACAATTTAATAGATATATGGATCTAAAGCACATGAAAGGGGGGGCGGTAAGAAAGGCCAGCTGTCAGCCTCTAAATATAAACTGAAGGCAAAGGGGCTGAATGAGGCTTCCCAGGAGGTACAAAATCAAGTTATACCAATAGAAACTATTAGCTTTTTAACATGAGGATCACAAAATGAGTTCTCAATTTTGTTTTAGTACATTTATTCATTATTAAGTACATAAAAATCATGATATTAATCACGGAAATAAACCCTAAGAGAGAGAAGGAGGTCTGAGGTAAAAAAGAAAGGTTATTGACAAAGAATGGTGTTTCATGGGCATTAAGTTGAGGAAGAGACAAAATCAAGACTATAATTTTGACTGTAATATATTAAATTTTCATAGAACTAAAAATGAGTACCTTAACAGCTTCCATGGATTTAGAGCGCTAAGCTTCTCAGAGTACTTAAGTCTAAAATTTTCCACTTAAAAAAAAAAATCTTTGCAAAGTGGAAAAGGAAATCAAAGAACTACCTCAGGAAAGGACAATGGGCTGTGAAGCTGGGTCTACAAAGTAGGACAAATAAGCCAGAAAGAAAAAACTGTGTTAGAACAGTTTTAAGTGGTATACTGTACAACATATTTTCACATTCCATGTCTGGCTAACTAAGATTAAGTCTGAGATGATAATTTCACATAAGGGCAACAGATGGTTCAAAATAAACAGACTATTAGTTTTGTCCCAGAAACAAACAGAAGACTTCTTTACTCATTACACAATGCAAACATCTGATTACAAGATTATAAGACAGTGATTCTTACCTATTTGTCTATTTTTTTCATAATACTTTGTACACACTAAGCATTAAAAAAAATAGGTTGAATGAATTTTATCCCCTTCTATTACACATTTCATTTGTTTTGGCTGCTGTTCTCCTGCACTGTTTGCTCCCACTCATTCTCTTTTGCTGGTCTCTGCTCTTTACCCCTGATATAGTAGTAATCAACCATGTCACGGGGCTGTGGTCCTCTTCTATTCTCTATGTACACTCGCTGCTGTTGTAATTTCATCCAGTCTCGTGACTTTAAATAGTACCTACTAGCTAATGAGTATAAAGTTTTTATCTCCAGCCCAGCCCTCTCCATAGAAATAGAAATTTGTATATGCAACTCCTTACTCAACATTTCTAATAATTTCACATGTGACACATTCAAAATTGAATTCTTGGGCACCTGGGTAGTTCAGTGGTTAAGAGTCTGCCTTTGGCTCAGGTCGTGATCCCAGGGTTCTGGGACCGAGTCCCGCATCAGGCTCCCCATAGGGAGCCTGCATCTCCCTTGCCTATGTCTCTGCCTCTTTCTCTCTTTCTCTGTCTCCCATGAATAAATAAATAAACTCTTTAAAAAACAAAACAAAACAAAACTGAACTCCCTCCCAAAACCTGCTCCTCCTGCAGCTTTCTCCCATCTCTTTGATGCCACCTGAAACTCTATGATGGTAACTCCAACACCAGTTTTCAGGCCAAAACACTTGAAACCTTGCTCAATTCTTTTTCCCCCCTCAAAGCATACAGCTAATTCATTAACGAATCTTCTGTTGGCTAAACCTTCAAAATATTTCCGTACTTGATTACTTCCTACCACCTGCATTACTATCACTTTAGTCTGAGTTACAATCAGTTCTTCCCAACTGCAACATGATAGCCTCTAACTGATGAATCTGCTTCTTCCTACTGTTACTACCATATTCTATAATCTCAACCCAGCAAGCAACCAGGGGGGCTCTTTAAAAAGTTAAGGAGGATAATATCACTCCTCTACTTCAAAATCCTCTGGCGGCTCTCTCACACAAAAGAAAAGTTAAGGAATTTCTTAGGACTTACAAAGACCCTAATGAAATACTCCCTTCCATACTATTACTGTCTCTCTGACTTCATCTCTTACAATTCTCACCTTTGTTTACTCTCCTCCAGTCACTAGGAGCTCCTTGCTATTCCTTTGAAGGCACCAGACATACTCTCATCTTGGAAGTGCAATGACTATTCCCTCTACTTTGAAAGATCTTTCCCCATATATCTCCAGAGCTAATTCCATCACATGTATCAAGCCTTCACTCAAAAGTCATCTCAAAAATCACAACACTGACCATCTTATTTAAACTGTAACCCAGCCCTTGCCCCTTGCTTCCAATCCCTTTATTCCTTCTCAAATTAGTCATTATCACATATTATTTAACTTGGTTGTATTTATCCATTTCCTCCCTTCCTCCTTTCATAAGAATTCCAAGAACCAGTAGGGCAGGCCTGTTTCGCTCACTGATACATCCCAGTGCACAGAACAGTGCCTTGAACTTACAAGATTTCAATCAATAATTGATAAATGAATATACTTATAATAAAATTTTAAGACTCCACTAAAAGAATAAAGATCTCCTGAAAAGAGAAACATACTTGTGAGGATTTCATCAAATCCTCACAAATAAATCATCACTTGGGTTCAGGTTACCACTTCTTTACTCATACTTTTGTACTGCAAACAAATTCTATACTCACTCCAAAGCACCGCCATGAATCAAGCAGTTAACCATGTTATGCTGATAGATGTCAGGACTCTAGACTGTATAGTTGGTCAGCATTCCCTCAAACAATGCTGCTATTCCAGTAAAACAAGATAAAGTATTTAAAGCGGCACACACTGGCCAACATAATTTTGTGAGTAGTTTAGAAAATCTAAAACAAACAAACAAGGAAGGAAGGAAGGAAGGAAAAATCTCCTAAGGCTCAAAAATAGGCCATTTCAAGATAAGCTAATTATGCTATTAAAGAGGAGATTTTCCCATTAAAGTTTGAATTTATGGGGTGCCTAGGTGGCTCAGTCGGTTAAGCATCTGCCTTCAGCTTAGGTCATGGTCCTTGGGGTCCTGGAATCAAGCTCAGAGTCCGCCTCCCTGCTCCGAGGGAAGCCTGCTTCTCCCTCTCCTCCCTGCTCATGCTCCCTCTTGCAGTCTTTCTCTCAAATCAATAAAAATCTTTTTAAAAAATATAATGTGAATTTATCATAAATATTATTTAAAAGTAAAAGCTACATTATAGATTGCAAGAGTTGCGTAATAGTTTGGTTATATAAAAACTATAGCAGATTCACCTGTGTGAAGGTGAACGCTTTCAATTAGCTCACGACTTTAAGAATCATCACAAGGAAATTAAAACACAAGGGATTATAAATGTAGGTCTCAAAACGAGGACACTGGAAAGAGGCAGAATTTGCCTTGTTTCCATTAAAAGATCAGGATCCCCAAAAACAAAGTTTTGATTTATCACAGCTACAGCTATGGCTTTACTAGTGTCATATCACAAAATATCAGCCCCAAGTTACTGAGACTATGTAAAGTACTATAAATCTGAAAACAAACAAACAAAAAAACAAAACACCACCAAGAGTGACTTGGTAGGAATGAACATTTAATTTCATTTATTGCAAACTATATACATGACAGTCTAACAATCCTTCACACTCTTGTCAGTTTTTGCTTTAAGAAAATATACCATTTTACAGAAACTTCTCCAAATCAAGGAAAACCTTCTCCAAGATCTAAACACTCTATGGGGCTACGCAGAGTTAGAAGGTTTCACTTACTTGACTGAAAATTAGCCTTGAAGTCCCATTAAAATCATTTTAGCAAAAAATAAATAAATAAACAAACAAACAAATAAATAAAATCATTTTAGCTAATGCCACTGATGCTAACCCACTACAGCAAATTTTGGATCCAAGTACAAAATACTAAAAAATTTCCCGCTGACACTCTGAGAAAGTACCACCAAAACCGATCTTTAAGTATGCATCATCCACCAGCAGGATTCGTCACCTGACTGGATGCAAAGTTTTAAACTGATTTTGAAAACTTTCTTTCCGAGGCAACTTCAAGAGGCCTTTAAAGAAAAGTTACTTTTTCATAACATGACTATTACAGATGACTTTACAGTTTCTACCTCGTTTTCCTGTCCATCTACCCAGGGAAAATCTCACTCCGAGACCTACAGTTTGCCCTGAGAAAATACGATTTTGTTACGGTACCTTCTTACCGAAAACACTAGGAAGTCACCGGCAAAGACGGGTGTGCGGGAAGTCTGCACCCCAAGCAGGAAAGGCGGTCATCACCCCTGCGAGAAGGGCCTGGGTGAGGGCGGAGGAGAGACAGAGAACAGATATACTGGCAGCAGGTGCGAGGCTCTGGCAAGGGGACAGTCGCCGCAGGTTTCGGACCGACAGAAGGATGCTGTCCGTTGGACAGCGGGACGCGGGCTATGGTCGGCCAGCCTTACCTCGGGGGTCCGCTCGGGAGGCTTCTTCTTCAGCGCCTGCCTAGCGCCGGGGTCCACGGGTGAGTTCATGGCCGCGGCCCCGGCCCCCGTGCTCCCCAGCCTGCCCTTAGCAGTCCACGAGACGGCACATTCACCTTAAGTAGGGGGACTGTACTCTCCACGCCCGAGGTAGAGAACTCCGGACTGTCCCGGGGTCAGTGTTCGAGGAAACAAGCCTTCGCAACGCCCGCCCAGGGCCTCAGCCCACGCGCGACTGGCCAGAGGGAAGCCCGCACGGGGGCGGAAGGAGGAGCAGTGCGCGTGCGCAGCAGGGAGAGCACGCAAACGAGCGCCCAAGGGCGTGCCTCCGCGGTGACGTAAAAACTGGGGCGGTGCAGTTAGGCCTCTTTCGACTCCTCTTCGTGAGATTTGAAGACACGTCGCGAGATCTTACCTAAACCCGTCACGACATCCGCCTCGGATTTGCGGTTACGGCCATTCCAACTTCCGGTGCAAGGGCCGGAAACTAGCTGTGAGGGACTGAGCAAAAGTAGGCTGTTGGGGCAGAACCGTCAGGGTAAACGCGCTGGGGGGAGGGTTTTGTTTGTGCCTCAATCCGGAAGCTCAGGGCGTGGCCACGCCCCGGGCCAAACTCCAGTTCTGCAACGCCGACGCCCCTCCCTTGGAGTAAGTGCAGAAGTCTCCACTGCAGTTCGGCGAACAAGGAAGTTCGTTCACTCTCTTCCGTGCGTTTCTTTCAATAAAACGAATCTTGTGGGAGGAGGCCGTCAGGAAGTACTTTAACGGACCATTATGGACGTCCGGAGATCAGGGCAGAGAAATTCGAAGTCTCGTGGCCTTGAGCAGGGGTTGGCGGGCGCTGGTCCTGCGGCCCCTCCCAGTGAGGGCTGGCCCGCGAAGTCACGTGTGTACTGCGTGCGCGGAACCCGTACCCAGGGCAGCCCTTACCCAGGGTCGGAGGGGGTCGTGGGGCGAGGGGGCGGGTGTCGGGAGGATATAGGGCCCCCTAGACTCAGGAGTGATCAATTCCGCACTGCATTTACATACTAGCCTGTTTTCCCAACAGTTTCCATTTATTTACTGGTCCCTTGGTAAGAAAAAGAAAGACCACCCTTGAGGCTAGCCAGCACCTGCAAATGAGGTTTTCACTGTGCGACGACTGACGGAATTCCAGAATCCGTCGTTCATCAATAGTGTTTTTCACTGTTCTTTTGGCTGCACTGGTCTCAAAATTCTTCTTAGCCATCATCGACATATTTTCACTGGATTTTAAGCGTCCTGAGGTCTGTATACCACATGTAGGTATATCTTAGTATTTCTCACAGCAATTACCATAGTTCACTAAAGAACTCAGTGTTTTATGATTATCAGTTTTTTAATGACGTGATAAGAATTGTATTTGAGAGTAACAAAAGGGAAAGGAGAATTCAGGCTGCAACATTGGTATTTCTGGGACTTGGTAACGATGGCTGATATTAAATAATAGCTTTGTTTTCTGTTGGTCGTTGGGCTTGCTCAAACTTGTAGTTTACAACATACCATTAGCACATCTCTTTTTTGAGTATAGGCCAAAAACCAAACCAGGGAAGTTGTGGCTCAGCCATCCTGGAAATTAATTGTAGAGAGATCCCAAGGAATTGCAATGACCCATTTTCGTCATGTTGTGTCTATATAAACATGCTGCCAAAGGTCTGCCTAGACTCACAAAGGTTAGCCCTTCCATTCTTCAAGGATCAGTTTCTAGGGCCACATATTTGAAAGAAGGTAAAGGAATTAAAGTATGATAACCATGAGCTTAGACGTTAGGATAAACATCTGAATTTGTCTTTAATAGGCTATTTCTATTTAAACCACTTGAAGTGGGGCACCTGGTTGGCTCAGTGGTTGAGATCTGCCTTTGGCTCAGAGTGTGATCCCCAGGTCCCGGGATCAAGTCCTGCATCAGGCTCCCCACATGCAGCCTGCTTCTCCCTCTGCCTGTGTCTCTGCCTCTCTCTCATGAATAAATAAAATCTTAAAAAAAAAAAAAAAAAGGAAACCACTTTAAGTTAATCTCTCTTAAATTCAGTTTATCAGTAAAATGGGAATAGTAAAGGACCCATTGCTTATATGAGATAATTTATGTGAAGTACTTTGGCTGTTGTCTGCACAACGCAGGCACACTTTACCTCTGAAAAGTAATTTCTCTAAAGCTGAAATAAACGTTTGAAGAACTAGAAAGTATTTTTTTAACCCCTAATTTTTTTTCATTAGTAACTTGTAGAAACACATTTAGGCATTCTTGAAAATGTGGAGCAAGAACTGTCAAACTGCAGGTTATGTGTAAACTAGGAAACTGCTTTGCCAGAAAAATCTTCTAGTAACACTGAAACATACCCTTTCACAGTAAGTCCAGTGCTTGATAATATGTGCTGAAGAATACCCATGTACACCAGAAAAGATGAACAAAAATGTTCATTGTTCATATTAGCCAAAAACTAAAAATAACACCAATGCCCATCAATAATAGAATAAGTGTATTATGGTATCATTAGATTCAGTGGATAGAATCTCCACCATAATGTTGAGAGAAAAAAAAAAAACAAAATATGAAGTATAATTAAAACCTAGAGCTCAAATACAGGCAAAATTAAATTATGTCACACAAGGATGCATAGACAGATAAAATTATAAAGAAAAAGGGAGATGTTCACAAAAATCATGTTGGTAGTTACAAAAAATGATGAGACTATTATGATCAGGACAGGGCACATGGAGTAAGGGACTTCTAGGTTACTAAAAATAATCTTCTTGACCTAAGTTATGGTTGCATTACTGTATATTGATTTTTGTGTATATATTTCATGGCAAAAATTACACAAAAATAACCTATTAGGCTTTTATCCTAAGACAGCAATAGTAAAAACAATAAATGTCCATGATAACTATACAAAGATGAACGTAAGCGCATTTTCAAAATCTTTCTTGTCCTTACTACTCTGTATTGTGCTCTAGTATGCTGAAAAAAGTGAATAGACAATGAAAACTCTAGTAACTTTTCAGAGAAAAGGCAACCTCTAAGGATTCACCAGGACTAGCTGGTATCTGAAAGGAAAAATAATGGTTCTGAATGCAAGTAGTCTATTAAATTCTAGGAAAAACAAAACATGATTAAATCTTTAAAAATATATAAATATATATATGGCTTAACTCCCTACTCTCTTATTTTCTTCATTATACTTACCACAACCTGACTCCATATTTTTTATTAAAGATTATTTATTTATTTATTCATGAGAGACAGAGGCAGAGACACAGGCAGAGGGAGAAGCAGGCTCCATGCAGGGAGCCTGACATGGGACTTGGTCCCAGGACTCCAGGATCACACCCTGGGCCGAAGGCGGCGCCAAACCAATGAGCCACCCAGGCGCCCCTGACTCCATATTTTCATCTCTCTACCCAACTAGTGGGAAATAAGTAAACTCCCTAAGGACACAGAAGAAGGTTTGTATTATTTACTGGCATGTCGCTGGCACTCAGACTTGTGTCCAGCATATAACAGGTTTTCAATGAGTCTGTTGAATGAACAAATGGAACTATCTAAGGATTAAGTAATGAAGAGGGGATTTTGATGTATAAAAAAAAAAAGATAAGCACTTGACTTGTCTAATGGCAAAGAAAGAGGTAAATGTTTTATGCAAAACCAAAACCTTATTAGGCAGACACTCAATGGCTATCTTAACAAAACAAAAAAAGCAAACCAACAAAAATATGGGAGTAAAGAGCACTGGTTTTAATAGCACCTGGAATGAAGTAAAGACTTAAGATTTGGAGTATGCTGGGAAATTGAGTCACTACCAGAGGGGGGGTGGGTGGGAAACAACCCATGTTCTGGCCTAAATTCATAAAGGCAATTATAGTTGTTAAATCAGAATCTGAGGGGGAGGTGTCTAGGAATTAGTATTTCTCAAAAGCTACGTAGGTTAAAAAAAAAAAAAAAAAAAGCTACGTAGGTGTTTCTAATATGCAATCAGGTTTAAAAACTACTTTTAGTTTTTAGTAGTTTAAAAACTACTAACTCAGGTTCTGGACTAGTCTTACCAGACTTAATTCCAGTCCCTTCACACAGTGAAGGATACGGACTTGTGAGTGCTGGGCTGTGATACAAAAGCAGCATCCCAAATTTCTTGAGAAAATAGCATCTCCCTTATACCTACACATTTCAAAAATGTGAGTCCCCTTGAGACCATTTAGGTAATGTTGCCTTTACCAAGAATCTGAAGATGAGCACTGAGGTGAATAGAGAGACCTATTTCAAAAATGTGAGTCCCCTTGAGACCATTTAGGTAATGTTGCCTTTACCAAGAATCTGAATATGAGCACTGAGGTGAATAGAGAGACCTATTTTGGACTGTTATTTAAAAAGTCAGTTGGAAATAAGGAAGCTCAAGCCTCTTCAACGTAGTCTGCTCCTTAGAGTAAATGCAGATTTATCGGAGATCTGATCAGTGTTAACCCAGAGACCTGTCTGTAATCTAATGAAGGGACTGATCTAGTCTCACACTGATCAGTCCCTTTTAAAAGAATTACAAGGGACCAAGATTCAGGAGGCAGTGGAAGTTGGGGAAGCTCAGCCTATGCTTGAAGACAATCACCAAAGTTCTCCTGACAAATAATGGGTGGGAATTTCACATATTCTTTAAAAATATCTTTTGGGCTGCTTATATTTTTTTCTTTTGGTTGGTGGATGCATTTGAAAGGTTAAACCTAGAACAAACATAACCAAGTCCATGGTTTACACTCCAAAGCAAGGATAAGAAGCACTACATTCTCCAACCTTTGCCTTTTTAGCTAAGTCCTTCCTACTCAAAGCTACAATTCTTCAGCTCCCACTGCACCTTCACCTCAGGTTTTGTCCCACGTGTCATTCCACTCTACATTCTACATTGGCAAAAACAAATGAATACAGATAATCTTTTACAATACATTTGTCACCACATACTGGGTGGAAACCACTCTGGTCTGAGAAACAAAATGAACCCTCATAAGAAAGACTGTATGATCTCAGATTAGATTCCATGTTTCAGATTCTTACTGCCAAAATCATTCCTCTATGGTTCTCAGAAAGATTTCTCTAAATTTATTAAATTTTCTCTAAATTTATATGCGGGAATAGCACAAAGTGACACAGATACCAATTATAAACCTCTAAAATATCTGATGGATGCTTCCCAAATACTGGATACTTCCTCTCTGCTTTAAAATAGTGCACTTATTTTCTTTTGTCTAATGTAAGAGTGATAAATATAAAATAAGACCATCGTCACTACAAAAATCCACTGGTCTAATTCTGCCCCCCGACATTAACTCTGCCCAAATCAACTGGCCTGAGTAAGATAAGGCAGCATCCCAACAGCCTACTCAGGGCTGAATCACGGCTGCAGAGCAGGCTCTCTAGGCTGATGAAAGAGCTTACTTACCCTATAATGAAGATGAAGAGGACGGACATGCTCAAAGGCACATGCAAATCAGTGAACAAACCAGGATTAGAATACAAACCAATTGGCCAATTTTTTGGGGGGGCGGGGGGATGTTTAATTATAAACTCAGTGGTAATCTGTATTGGATACAATGTTTTTAATAGGTTTACATGGCTTCTAGGTTTTAAATGATTTTGTTTTCAAAAAAGCAGTTAAAGAAATTTTCTGTTTGTCATCATGAAGAACAGGTCAAAAATAACATACCAGTATATTTTTTATGACTATACTTTCATTTATAAGAACATAATGTTAGGGACGCCTGGGTGGCTCAATTGTTTAGCACCTTTCAGCTCAGGGTGTGATCCTGAGGTCCTGGGATCAAGTTTCACATTGGGCTCCCCATAGGGAGCCTGCTTCTCCCTCTGCATACTATGTTTTTGCCTGTCTGTGTCTTTCACGAATAAATAAAACCTTAAAAAAAGAAAAAGAAAAAGAAAACATAATGTTAAATTCTCCCCACAACCACTGGGAGAATAGTGGGGAGGCTGGACAGTTTACTCAATAATAGCAGCAGCCAAGAATGCATTGAGATAAATTGATAAAATTTGATTATTTCACTTGATTCGCACAACCGCTTCAGAAAGCAGATTCTACTAAATACCAGTAAAGAAATTTGGGATTAAAGAATGACATTATGAGCAAAGTCACATATCTAGAAGTGCCACACTTGTGAAAAGAATACAAGTCAACAGACACCAGAGTCTACAATATTGAATATACCTGATCAAATATGAAATAAAAGACCAATATCGTCCATCAAATTGACGTGTATTTATTGCACAAATTTCCCCTAGAACTGGGAGGTTATTATAATACAGGTGTACATTTGAGAAATGTATACAGAACAAGGAACAAGTATGTACATTTTACATATCCCACCATCTAAATAACTTAGAGAAAGCAGAACAATCTCATAAGACATCCACCAGAAGTAGGCATTGTGTATGCCTACTTTTTTTTAAAAGTGATCATCCCCAGTGTATGCCAATTGCAACAAAATGAAATCTGTGCTAGAATGTTTATTGCACTTAACATTTTCAAACTCAAAATTAAGACATATTAATAAAAGCCAGGAATATTTCAAATCAAACCAATTAGTTTATATACAAGGAAAAATTAGTTTTAAATCTATAATGTAAAATATCCCTTTTTCATGTCCTGTTGCAACAGGTTTTTTTCCTATTGCAATAAACAGGTTTTTAAAATATGTAACACATCTATCTGTACCATAAGAAGTTGAAAAAATTATTTTGAACAGGCCAAAACTCTTCACATTCATCATAATGATCACACTTTAAAGAAGTAGCAGCTCATTCCTTGGGCTTTGTGTAAGAAAAACAAGACTATGATGAAGGTAGAAATTACAGTGGGTTAGGAATTATAAAACTCAGGAATCCTATAAGGATTAATGATTCTATGAGAAACTATAGGCCTCTTCCTTCTGAGCAAAGCTTAGCTTTAAAAAGAACAGTAGCATGGGCCATCCATTTATTGAAGGCTAGATTTCCTAAATGATAATTAAGAGATTTCAAACAGGACTGTGAATAGTTTGATGATTAATTAAGGAAACAAGCAAAAACAGACATTATCTACCTGCTACATATCATTCTGAACTACAATAAAAAAATAATGTACAATGGCCCACATATGAATCTGCCTATATTCCGAATTCTGCCAAAGAGATTGATTCATAGAACTCCAAGCAATAAGAGGGAAGAATTTCAATAATTAATGGAATACGGAAATTAAGCCAAAGAAAACAGAATCATAAACACTCTGGCAGCAAGTCATCCATAGGAGACTCAAGTACTAACTGGGATCAGCTGATAGGACACAGGGGCAAGTGATTGCAGGCACAACAATTTCAGGTTTACACTCCATCAAAACAACCATTTCTTGCCTAGTTGGAGATTTCTTGAATACATAAAGAACAAGGCAAAATGTGACCCAACACTATAAATTCAAGGCCAAAGACTAAACGAACCACAGGAATTTTCCTTAATTACTGAAAATTCAAACAGCAAGAATGAATATATCATACAGTAATTGTACTTAGTAAGAGAATAAGCAAGTGGGTTTTTTAAGCTAATCAATTATGATGAAAATAGTCCATGAAAGCAGAAACCAATTTCACTTCTAGCATTAAACATATCTTAGATCAGATAAGAATAAACTATAATGTAGTATTCAAGTAAACTGAGGTAGTAGAGTATATTGAAAACTTTATCTACCTATCTTTCTATTTACATTACTTACAAGAGTTTGGTTCCATATTAGCCTTTCTCATAAGCAACACTCGGCAATATATACAAAAACATTAACAATTGAAAAGTGAAAATATTTGAAAAAATTAGATTTTGGAAGGGACAGACTATTAAAAGAGAAGAATTTTAAGAGTTAACGAGCTCTATTAGTGTAAACTGAATATTATGAAGGACTGAGAAAAATATTCAGTTCCTGTGGGTTTAAGAAGGGCTGATACTGAAAGCAAAGGCCTTGGCTACCTGAGCACTTTTAAAGAAAATAGTATTATTTTTCCCAATGCTTTGGTGTAATTTTTAATCCTAATTTTCATTTATTAAATTAGATGCAAATATGTAAATATTAACATTTATAAGAATTAGCTTATACTTATAAACAAAACAAATAGTATAAAGTTGTATTCTTATTTGGGGAATCTACATTCCTCAGCCTTAAAAAAAGATCGGCTTTAGTTTATTTTAGGGTGTATGAACAGAAAATTCACCACAGAGTAACATTTAAACACTATTTACAATTGATACTAGTTGAAAATATTATTTTTAAAAAAGGCATGTTTACCAATCAATCTTGTATTTCTTACCTCTGCTTTTTTAAAAAATAGATACATATGTACACTTGGATGGATAACATACACACATTTACACTCATTATTCTGGATTTATTATAATTAACAGGCTGTTTAAAATACTTTAAGAGATACCCCCAAAATTAGCTATTTTGAATTGAAAAACAAAAGAACAAATAAGCTTTTATAGATCTATCTATACCTTAGAAATAAGGAATTAAAACTAATGAAATGACTATTTCTGAGCCATTTAATTGGAGACATCCATTGCTATTTATGAGTGTGGCAACACGGGAGTGATCATATGAAATTCCTTGATGTTATTCATTTAGAAATTTCTACACTTTGGCTTTTTCAAATGCTTTCCCTCAAAATTATTTATGCTGTTTTCGTTTAACTTGGTTTAAAATACACCACCACCCAAAGTCCAGCCAAAAGGAAGAATAATCCAATGATCACACAATATGTACTGCAACACAGGATACCCAGGCATTTGACTCATTCAGATGGAAGTCTAACAGGGAAAAAAAAACAAAAAAACAAAAAACTGCCATAAACAAATGTTGTATCTGCTTCCTTGGTTTCTATTTAACTTTATACTGAAGTTAATTCCTAACAACCTTTATGTTAAAGGAGTATCTGAGCAACATATGGAGAATGAGTGCTTGCTACAGCAGCCAGAAGAGGAAGATCACTGGATTCAATCCTGAAATAAAGAAAAAAAAATCTCAGTTTAGGCTCTCTGTACCAGGACATGTGTCTTACAGGCAATGACTGCTATCTATGTACCATGTTTCAGCATTCAAGAACCTAGGCCACTTTGGCGAAAAGGAAAAGAAAGGGTAAGAAGAGAGTTGAAGATTACACAAACTGGAAATGTTTCAGTAAGTAAAAACTAGAACAAAAGATTTTTTTAAACAGAAACTACTGAAACCCAAGAGTAAGTAACAAGTCATGGATGTAGGAAGGCATCTCACTGATCTAATAGACTAGGCATTAGGGCAAGGGATAGTATCTAACAAATACAACAAAGTATAATAATAGAGTGACTGTGTCCACCTATACTGTTTTGGATATAAATGTTTTTATAGGGCAGCCCCAGTGGCTCAGTGGTTTAGAGCCACCTCCAGCCCAGCGTGTGATCCTAGAGACCTGGGATCAAGTCCCACGTCGGGCTCCCTGCATGGAGCCCGTTTCTCCCTCTGCCTGTGTGTCTCTGCCTCTCTCTCTCTCTCTGCCTCTCTCTCTCTCTCTCTCTGTGTCTCTCATGAATAAACAAAATCTTAAAAAAAAAAAAAAAAGATCCCCAACGTACTTTAAAAAAAAAAGTTTTTATAGAAGTACCTAGGGGTGCCTGGGTGGCTCAGTCAGTGAAGTGTCCAACTCTTGGTTTCAGCTCTGGTTATAATTTCAGGGTCATGAGATCAAGCCCCACATTGGGCTTTGCACTCAGAACAAGTGGATACTGCTTGAGATTCTCTCCTTCTCCCTATGCCCCTTCCTCTGCTCACATGTGCTCACTTTCTTGCTCTTTCTCAAATAAATAAAATCTTAAAAAAAAAAAAAAAAAGTACTAGGAAGAAGTAAGGGAAGCTTTTTTTGGGGGGTGGGGAGCTTCTTAAAAAATACATCCTTTCCCTTTTTATAGGGAAAAAAGTGGCCAAAAACATAGAAAAGGTTATGTTAAAAAAAAAAAAAAGTTATGTAGACTCATTCACAGAGAATTAATCTGAATAAAATCATATTATATATTTTTTTCAGCTAGTAGCTTGACAAAGATGGAAAACTCTGGCAATAGCCAGCAGTAGGAAGAATATGCTTCCTATTGTCTGTGAGAATTTATTCTGATACTTTTCTGATGACCTTTATTTAGTTTTACCTATCACAATAACAATATCCATCAAAAATTTAATACATCTATCCTTTAACTAAAAAATTTTAAGAATTTATCCTACAAACTGCAAAGATTTATATTCATTCTAGCATTGATTTGTAACAGTACAAAACCTGAAAATAATCTAAATTCTACCACATAATGAAATGCTATACAACCATTAAAAGTATGGAGATAAATCAGTTTTTACTTATATGAACAAACATTCACAATATATTAAAAGGCAAGTTGCATGATGATATACAGAAAGTAAACCAAATTATACTTTTTATCCTATATATTTAAAAATTCTGTAAGAAGACACAATCCATTAATTGTGTTTGGTGAGAGTCAGAAGTTGGGGAAAAGTCACTGACAATTTTCATTTTATGCCAAAATGTACTGTAAAATTTGGTTATATGCAAACTACATTAAAAACTAGTTTAAATTTTTTAAAAATAAAGGCATAAAAAATAAAAAAATAAAGGCATGACACAGAATCATCTATTCCAATCAAGATAAGAAATAATATTAAATAGTAATATTTAATTTGGTTTCTGACACACAGTTGCTACTTGATGTTGGCTCTCCCTTCTAAAAAGCTTAATTTCAAAGATTTTTAGTTTGTTTTAATTTGTGCAATTAGGATTTCAGGAAATAATTCACACACATACATACACACATGCACAGGAAGTAGCCATAGAATACAGGCAAAGTGACTACAGAATATGATAAAAAGGCTAGACAATGTCTCCCACTAATTTCCTGTTCCTCCTTCAGTTAGCATTTTAGAAAAGTATATTCTTCCCAGGGATAACTGCAAAATAGACAGACATGGTATAAAGATAATGGGGTATAAAGGTAATGGGGTAGGAGTAATAATATGTAGGTAATGTACTACCACCCACAGAATAGTGTTACTTCAATCAGCTCATCTGGATGGCAGGGCAGATGCTGGAAATGATGAGTTTACAATATTTGTAAATTACAAGTTTCTCAACTTATTGTAATAGTACAAGAGATGATGCTTTTCAGATCAGTGGAAGCTAGGAATCTGCTTTTATATGGTATAGAGCAACCCAACTGACAACAGTATCCAATTTCTAATAGGAAAAGGACTTTAAAGGAAAAAAGGCAATTCTGGGGAATATTCTTTGCCTAAAGAAAGTGCAATGAGAAAACAAAGCCAAAAAGAAACCATAAACATACCCTAGAACCACTCCTAGTTCCTTGACGTGAACACGCATCTGTCCCCTCAGGTACTCAGATAGCATTTTGCTCTTGAAGTATAACTCCTGTAATCGGTCTTCTAGATGCATTACACACTGCAGTTAAGGGGGAAACAAAGATCAGGTCAGAAAACATTTTCTAATTCAAAGTGATGGCAAATTCCAAAGCAACATGTTTATGACAATTCAGTTTAGTTACTCCTATATAAATTAAAACTTGGAGCACATTTTTAAAGCACATAATTTTAGCTAAAAGGAGTGTAAATTTTTCTCTAATTCATCCTATAGAGTTTAGATCCTATAGATTTAGATCCTATAGAGTTTTTGTTTAAATGCAGTAAATTAAACATAACATAAAATTTACCATTCTACCATTTTTAAGTGTGAAAGTGAGAAGCATTAAGTACATTTAAAAAGATATGAAATTATCACCACTACACATTTTTTTTTTTTTTTAATGATAGTCACAGAGAGAGAGAGAGAGAGTGAGAGAGGCAGAGACACAGGCAGAGGGAGAAGCAGGCTCCATGTGCCGGAAGCCCGATGTGGGACTTGATCCCAGGTCTCCAGGATTGCGCCCTGGGCCAAAAGCAGGCGCCAAACCGCTGCGCCACACAGGGATCCCACCACTACACATTTCCAGGACTTAGAAGATGTTTTTATTCCAAATTTGATAAATGTAACACTCATAAATTGATGCATTTCAAATGTATGTCTATAGGAAATACATTATCCCATGGAGAGTTATTATCCCATGGAGAGTTAAAGAAAAAAGTTGGCAGTAGCCCACAGAGAATGCTCAGTAGTCCTTACTAGAAAAAAGACATTTTTAGGCTAGAACATCAAAAACTAAAATATATACACTTCATTTATTATCAACTAAGTTGCTCAATTTAATAAAACAGGTGGTTTTGCATGTGAATTGAAACTATACATTTGAGGAAAAAATATGAATTTCAGGTGTTAAAGCACTAAATTCTTGCAGGGTGTTCCTTTCCAATGAAATTCAACTATTAAAACTACTAATAGGGGTAACCTGGATGGCACAGTTGGTACTGTGTGGGACTCTAGTACTCAGGGCTGTGAGTCTAAGCCTCAATTAGACATGGAGCTTACTTAAAAAAAAAAAAAAAAAAAAAAAAACCAAACTGCTAATAAAAACCCACTTTCTTCTTGGCAAAACAAAATAGAAACTATGTATATATATAATACACACACACAAACACACAAACTTTGTATGTAATTTACATATATTTGTGAATTTACCATATTATCCACCACACGGCATGCACTCACGACCCTGAGATCAAGACCTGAGATGTGATCAAGAGTCGGACACCTAACTGAGCCACATAGGGGATGTCCCATATTACCCATTTTTAAGTATACAATTCAGTGGCATTAAGTACAGTCACAGTGTTGTATAACCATCATCGCTTTCCATGTCCAGAACTTTTTTCATTTTCTTGAACATTAACTCTGTACCCATTATATAATAAATCCTCATACCCTCCTCCCCCAAGCCCTTGGTAATCTCTACTTCCTCTCTCTCTCTGAATTTGCCTATTCTAGATACCTCATTTAAGTAGAATCCTGTAATTAATCTGTCCTTTCTACTTATTCTACTTAGCATAATGTATTCAAGGTTCATCCATATTGTATCAGAATGTCATTCCTTTTCATGGCTGAAATATTCCATTCTATGTATTAATACACATTCTGCTTATCCATTCATTTGTTAATGGACCCAAGTTGTTTCAACTTTTGGCTATTGTAAATAATGCTGCCGTAAACATGATGGTACAATTATTTGAGTCCCTGCTTTCAAATGTTTTGAGTAAAACCTCAAAGGCAGAACTTCTGGATTACAGGACAAATACAATGTTAACCTTCTTGAGGAACTGCCAAGGTGTTTTCCACAGCAGCTGGGGCATTTTACATTCCCACCAGTGACGTACAAGGGTTCCAATTTCTCCACATTTAGGATACTTGATGCTTTTATGTTTTTGATCATAGCCACACTATGAGTGTGAAGGAGTATCTTACTTTGGTTTTAATTTGTACTTTCCTAAAGATCATTTCATATGCTCAATGACCATTTATGCATCTTCTTTAGAGAAATGTCTATTTGCCTATTTTTATTCTTTAATTTTTTTAAAAGATTTATTTATTTACTCATGAGACACACACACACGAGAGAGAGAGAGAGAGAGAGAGAGAGAGAGAGGCCGAAACACAGGCAGAGGGAGAAGCAGGCTCCATGCAGGGAGCCTGACATGAGACTTGATCCCAGGTCTCCAGATCAGGCCATGGGCTGAAGGCAGCGTTGAACTGCTGAGCCACCCAGGCTGCCCTATTTGCCTATTTTTAAACTGAGTTTTTCTTTGTTACTCTGGATATCAATCTCTGAAGATATATGATTTACAAATATTTTCTCCTGCTCTGCATATTGTCTTTTCATTTGATGGTGTCTTTTGGTAAACAAAGATTTCAATTTGACAAAATCCCATGTATCTACCTCTTACTTTTGTTGCCTATGCTTTTGGTGTTAAATCCAAGAAATATTTGCCAAATCAAATGCCATAAAGATTATCCCCTATGTTTTCTTTGAACAGTTTTACAGATAGTTTAAGCACTTAGGTTTCGATTTAAGTCAGATTCAAGTTTGAGTTCATTTCTGTACAAGGCATAAGGTAAGGGTACTTGCCATGTGGATATCCAATTTTCTCAGCATGATTTATTGCAAAGGTCCCTTTCCTCTTTGAATGGTCCTGTTTCCCTTGTCTAAAACCAAATGGCCATATAAGTAAGGGTTTATTTTTGGACTATTAAATTCTATTGGCCTATATGTTTGTCCTTATGCCAGTGTCACACTGTTTTGATTACTATCACTTTGTAATGAGTTTTGAAACTGGGAGGTGTGAGTCCTCCATCTTTGTTCTTTTTTTAAAGATTATTTTGGCTCTTCAGGTGCCTTGAGAGTTCATGCAAATTTTTAGGATGCATCTATTTCTTCAAAAAAAAAAATTTAAAAAAAATAAATAAAAATAAAAATAAAAAAAGGAAGTCATTGGGATTTTTTATAAGGATTGCATTGAACCTGTAGATTACTTTGAATAGTACTGTGATCTTAATAATATTGGGTCTTCCAATCTATGAACACAAAATGTCTTTCCATTTCTTTAATTTCTCTCAGCGATGTTTTCTAGTTTTCAGTATACAAGTCTTTTGTGCATGGTCTAATTTATTACTAAGTAATTTATTCTTTTGATGCTATTTTAATTGCTTTCTTAACTTCCATTTTAGACTGTTCATTGCTATACAGGCTCAGACTCACAATACAGTACAGTCTACTGTACATACATAGTGTATGTAAATCGAACTATATTTGCACACTGATTTTGTATCTTTCAATTATTTTGCTCATTTTTAGCTCTAACAGTTTTTTTTTGTGGAATCTTTAAGTTTTCTACATTAAAGATTATATCATCTGCAGGGATAATTTTACTTCTTCCTTTCCAATTTGGATGCCTTTCATTTCTTTTTCTTGCTCAACTGCTCTGACTAGGGCTTTCCAGTATTAGGTTGAATAGAAGTGGTGAAACTGCTCTGACTAGGGCTTTCCAGTATTATGTTGACTAGAAGTGGTGACAGTGGGCTACCCATGTCTTGTCCATGATCATAAGGGTAAAACTTTTAATATTTCACCAATGAGAATAATGTTAGCTGTGGTTTTGTGAAATGTGGACTTTATCATGTTGCTCTACAGAGGTTTTTAAATAAGCTGTATTGTATCTGTCCTAACAAGAAAAAAAAAAAAGAAATTTGAAAGTTGGAAAATAGTGTCTTCAGTAAGAAGTTATTCAGTATTATGAAGAGGGATCATTCAAAGTCCTGACATGACAATGAGGCTCTAGAAAGCACTGGCATTCTGCACAAAACGTGAGGACACTACATGTCTATATCTTACATTAAACTAGTCAGGCACTAAATTCTAGCTGCTGAAACCATACAATAAATAGACATGTAGAGATCCCCCTCTGTCTTAGTCAGGTTGGGCTGCCATTATAAAATGGCACAGATTAAATGACTTAAAAAAAGAGAATTATTTTCTCATAGTTCTGGAGATTGGAAGTATAAAGGTCAGGGTGCTAGCATAGTCCAGTTCTGGCGAGAGCTCACCTGGGCACAGAGATGACTGCCTCTGCTTGTGTTCCCTTTTCATAGAAGGTCATGAATCCCAGCATAAGGGCTTCACCCTCGTCACCTCATCTAACCCTAATTATCTGCCAAAGGCCCATCTCGAAATACCATCATACTGAGTGTTAGGGCATCAACACATGGATTTTAAAGGAACACAAACCTTCAGTCTATAACCACTTTTTTCCAAGAAACAGTGATGAAGCTAACAGCAGTATTCAATGTAGGCATATACTAAATAAAATTGTCAGCTCTCAGAGTGCTAAATAATTCAAGCCTTATACATACTTACAAAATTTGGAGACAAGTTATGTTTATAAAGCTGAAGAGTGGAATGAAGCAGGTTGGACACAAGACTGGAAACCAATACTTCCTTTCCCAATTTATTATCTGTCATCCGTCTCTGGCTACTGGCCACTTGAACAGTCCATTTATCCATATCTGCTATAATACAGACAGCTTCTGCTATTGGTTCATCCAACACTGGATGCTGGAAAGAAGAATTCATCTTATAATGAGCAAATGAAGTTTTCAAATAAATGTTAATGAAAATAAGGCAAGGAAGAGATATCAAAAACAGAATAAAAGAATATTAAATTCTGACAGCTATTGCCAAAGAATTCTTAACAGTGGAAAATGGAATATTTAATTAGCTCAGTAACAAATACCCTGAGACATCTTATAGAAACCATCCCTAGGGGAATCTGGGTGGTTCAGTTAGTTAAGCATCCAACACAGGTCATGATCTCAGGCTCATGAGATCAAGACTCAGCTGGGCTCCATGCTCAGCAGGGAGTCTACTTGAGATTCTCTCTCTTTTCCCTCTGCCCCCCCTCACTCTCTTTCTTTCAAATAAGTAAATCTCAAAAAAAAAAAAAAAAAAGAAAAATAATCACTGTAGAGATTCATTACCAGAACTCTTTTTGTTTTTAATTTTTTAAAGATTTATTTATTCATGAGATATGCACACAGAAAGAGGCAGAGACGCAGGCAGAGGGAGAAGCAGGCTCCATGCAGGGAGCCCGATGCGGGACTCAATCCTGGATCTGGGATCAGGCCCTGAGCCGAAGGCAGATGCTCAACAATGAGCCACCCAGGTATCCCCAGAACTCTTTTTAAAAAGTTTTTGTTTAAATTCAGTAAGTTAACATACAGTATAATATTAGTTTCAGGTATATGATATAGTAATTCAACAATTCCATACATTACCTGGGGCTCATCACAGCAAATGCACTCCTTAATCCCCATTACCTATTTTACCCATCCCTCACCTCCCACCTCCATTCTGACAGCCATCAGTTTGCAGAACTCTGTATTCTTTAATCCAGAAGTTAATTGTCACCAGTCTTTTGATCATTCAATGAATTTACTGACGCCTGAGTGGCTCAGTGGTTGAGTGTCTGCCTTTGGCTTGGGGCATGATCCCGGGGTTCTGGGTTCAAGTCCCACATCAGGCTCCCCGGAGGGAGCCTGCTTCTCCCTCTATGTCTCTGCCTCTCTCTACCTGTCTCTCATTAATAAATAAATAAATAAAACCTTTAAAAAACCTAGTATTTGAAATACATGAACCCAATGGCCTTTTTTCTTTCAAAGTTGTACTGTTAGTACAATTTTATAACAAAGAATGTTTGCTCCCTGGTAAACCCAGGTTTGGCATGCCCAAAGGATATCCCTTTGCCCAGTAAATGAACAACCACTATGAATAAGGCTTTTGGCTTGAAGCTAAGTAAACAAAGACAATGGAGTTCACAGTCCTGTATGGGAGATAAAAATAAATACAAATGGCTATAAAAAGACATATGTTTAACAGACAAAACAGGCATCAAGTGCTGGGGTAGCAGAAGAGGACAATAATGGGTTTTGTGTGATCGGGAGTTTCACAGTAGAACTGACACAGGGCTATAAATTTAAGTATGGATTGGACTGCTGGTGCAAAACAAAAGAGGAATATGGATAATTCTGTAAGTGAGAATATCATGAGAAGACTCAGAGACATAAGTAAATGCCTATGACTAAATTAGTGAAATGTGATACTGAGAAGTCGGGAAGAGGAGAATGGCTTGGAAAGACACACTGCGAAAACTTTCCATGAAACTCTGAACTTTATATTTGTTTTTATAAAATAGTACTCAAATATTTCTTATTCAACTCTTACCAAGAATATAACATGTTTTAATTAATCAACTTAATTACTGAAATATAATTTTGGAAATGTTACATACATCTAAAGATGTAAGGTATTCCTTGCATTTTTAAGAAACAAGGTAACAGTTAATATATTTTAATGTATTTCTACAGTTATAAAAGAAAAATAAGGCAAGAAGCATGCTCAAATAACCAAAATGGAGTAACAAACTGTTAAAGGCAGATACTTTCACAAGCAGTGGGCATCTTTAGGAGATGAAAATTATGATTGGGGGGGAGGTACAACCATTATCTTCACAAGGAAATGCCTAAACAGATAATGAGGAAGCAGCTACAAAATATACCTTGTTTAAAAAGGTTACAAACCATTTTAGAAATTAACTTTATAGCCCTTCAATCAAAAGGCATGTGGCTAAGATTTTTCTTCCCCCACCACAAGTTTTTATTTAAATTCGTTAGTTAACATACAGTGTAGTATTAGTTTCAAGTGTGGAATTTAGTGATTCGACACTTCCATGCAGCACCTGATGCTCATCACAACACTTGCCCTCCTTAATCCTCATCACCTATTTCATCCTCCCACCTCTGCCTACTTCCCTTCCAGTAACCATCAGTTTGTTCTATTGAATCTATTTCTTGGTTTGCCTCTCTCTTTTGTTGGTTTGTTAAATGGTTTATCTAACCAAAACTTACAAAAACTATGTTTTGGTAAAGGAAAGAAAAATGGTTCCAAGTCAGTAGCTTTCCAAGTGAGAAGAGCCTAAATACCAAGCTTATGATCAGAAATAATTCAAATCAAAATCACTTTAGAAGTTGTTTAAAAAACAAAGTGGAGGGCAATACTATTCATTTTTATTGCTCATTTCCACTCAATGGACTGTCATATGCAATGTCCTTATCTGATAAAATTTCAATTTAGACAATCCCAGTCTTTCCCTTCATCATCAACTTCTGGAAAAGAAAGCCTACAGCAGATGATAGTATATTCTCAAGTAAGACCTTGTAGTAGCTTCTCCCACAATCTTTGTATCCAGCCTTAGATAATTCCTAGTCATAAAATGGAAGTAATTTATGTAAGAAACAATAAATACAATGCTTTATTTTTCTTAAACCTTCTTTTCTGAGTTTCATGACTTCTATAATACAAATTCATCCACAATCTTACCAGCCTTTTTTCTCTCTCAGGCATTTCCAGAATGTCAATACATAAAATCTCTAATCTTTTCTCTATCAGATACTTCCATATCTCCATCTCATAACAAAACCTGATTTTTCAATTGCCTGCTAGGTATTCAAACATGGCCTCGTAAACTGCACATTTGAACTAAAAATGTTCCAAATCAATTTCAGTGTACTCTCTACAAAACTAGCAAGTTTCTTCAATCACCTTTCAAAATTATAATGAGACCCTCAATGTAGCAGAGGGAACAGGCCTTAAAGATACTGCAAACTGCTGTTCAAATTGGCATTGCCTTTTGGAGAAGAAACTAACAAACATACATCAAGAATATGAAAATAATCCTAGCCTTTAACACTGGCCAACAACCCCATTTCTGGTGATCTAGCCTAAAAAAAATTGTCCTATGTTCTTAAAACACAGAAGTATCAATATCGACAGTAAAAGAAAGAAAAAGATGAGCAATAAAAAACAGAGAACCCAGAAATAAACTCATGCTTAGTGCTCTATTAACATATAACAAAGGAGCCAAGAATATAGGATGGAGAAAGGATAGTCTCTTCAATAGATGGTGCTGGAAAAAATTAGACAGCCATAGGCCAAAGGATGAATGTAGATCCGTACTGTACACCATACACAAAATTCAACTGAAACTGATTAAAGCCTTGAACATAAAACCCAAAAGCATAAAAATATCAGAGTAAGATCTCTGGTATTAGTCTTGACAATGATTTTTTAGATTTGACACCAAAAGCAAAGACAATGAAAGCAAACTAGACTAAAATGCTCTTGCACAGCAAAAGAAACCAACAGCAAAATGAAAAAGCAGCCTACCGAATGGGGGAAAATATTTGCAAACCATTTATCAGCTGAAAGGTTAATATCCAAAATACATAAAGAATTCATATATCTCAACAGCAAAGGGGGGGGCTAATAATTTGATTTAAAAAATGGGCAGAGAAACTGAACATTTTTTTCCAAAGAAGACCTGCATTTAACCAAAATGGACATAAAAAGTACTCAACATCACTCATTATGAGGGAAATGCAAATCTAAGCCACATGAGGTATCACTTCACACCTGACAGGATGGTTGTTATCAAGACAAGAGGATAACAAGTACTGGAGAGGGTGTGAAGAAAGAGAACACTTGTGCACTGCTGGTGGGAATGTAAATTGGTGCAGCCACTATGGAGAACGGTATGGAGGTTCCCAAAAAATTAAAAACAGAACTACCATATCCTCCAGCAATATCACTTCTAGGTATACATATATTCAGTAGATATGAAAACAGGCTATCAAAGAAGTATCTGCACTCCCATGTCCATTGTACCATTATTCACAACAGCCAGAAAGACACACCAAACTTTCCATCAATGAATAAAGATGTGATACACACACACACACACAAATAGTATTCAGCCATGAGAAAGATGGAAATCCTGCCATTTGCAACAATACATATGAACCTTAAAGGCATTATGCTAAGTGAAGTGAGACAGAGAAAAGCAAATACTGTACTATCTTACACACAGAGAATCTAAAAAATCCAAACTCACAGAAACAGAGAACAGATTGGTGGGTGAGAGGGGTAGGAGCGATGCAGATGGAAGAAATGGGTGAAGCTGGTCAAAAGGTACAAACTTCCAGCTTTAAGGAAGTTCTGGACATGTAATGTACAGCATGGAGACTATACTTAACATTGTATTGTATATCTGAAAGTTGCTAAGGGAATAGATCTTAAAAGTTCTCATCACGAGAGGAATGCCTGGGTGGCTCAGTCAGTTAAGCATCAGACTCTTGATTTCAGCTCAGTTGATCATTTCAGGGTCTTCGAGATCCAGCCCCATGTTGGGTTCCTCAGTCAGTGGGAGTCTGCTGAAGATTCTCTCTCTTCCTCTCCCACTGTCCCTCCCCCCCACTCGTGTACACACTCTGTAATAAATAAATAAATCTTTTTAAAAAAGTTTTCATCACAAGAAAAAAATGTGTAACCATATGAGGTGATGAAAAAAATGTGTAACCATATGAGGTGATGGATGGTAACTAAACTTACCATAGTAGTCATTTGCAATATATACATATGTAATATATTAGTTGAAGGAGTACAACATGATTAATATATCAATTATATATCAAAATAAAACTGGGGGAAAAGAGTTGAGCAATAGGAGAAAGGTTAAAAAACCTAAGCCTATGACAAAACCATGGAGTAACGAATAAACATTACAATGTTTACAAAGTATGTTAATGATATGGGGAAATTCCCTGAAATCAACTGTTAGGTAATAAAAGCAGAATTCAAAACATCAAAGATAATACCATATATAAAAATACACATACACACACACACACACACACACAGTGGCTACATATACATACATTTCATATACATGTGTAACATAAAATACATATTTATACATAAAAATATAAATTATAGTGTTCTCTATAGCAGACTATATGGCAAATCTACATAAAAACAAAGTGTGGAAAAAATTATCAAAACCCTATATATACATATGTACACAGGAAAAAATGTATATCTGTAAAAAATGTGCATATATACACACACACACACACACACACAAAAGGTCCCAGTTATATATGTATATGAAGTGTGTATATACACACATACATACCTATATATACATAAAAACATAGAATAAGAATGATGACAAGATTTAAGACAGAGAGTACCTAATATGTACAAGACACCACACAGTATAACTCTGGTATAACATTAATATCACTTTCATTACAGCCAAGGACACCAAGGTTAAATATCTTAGGATATACAGGAAGTGGCTTAGTCTGGGTTTTATCAGATGCCACATACTGCATAATGACTGGAAGAGGTTTTATATTAAGAATGGCTACCAATGAATGTTAGAGTTGGGAAAACTTGTGCTTAGCTTTCTACATATTTCAGTATTTCTATAGTAAATATATATTTAATTTGGTAATAAGAAAAATACCACTTTCTTAGAAACTGAGGAGAAAAAGAAAAGACACTCTACTAATACAGTTCAGAAGAATAAGACTGTATTTTTTTAAGAAAGTACTGTGCTAATGATTTATTTATTAAAAAGCTCCTACATGGTTTTCCATGTAGGTGTATAAGAAATAGTTCTCATGTTTAATATAATGTGGGACATTATAAGCACACAATAATTAAAACCATTAAATATAAACTTTATAACTGAAAGAGAAAAATGAATGATAAAAATCCAACCTGTTAAAGCTAAGATGAAATTTGATCTTTTTTTTTTTTAAGATTTTACCTATTTATTCATGAGAGACACAGAAAGAGAAAGGCAGAGACACAGAGAGAGAAGCAGGCTCCATGCAGGGAGCCCGATGTGGGACTCAATTCCGGATCCCGGGATCACACCCTGAGCCGAAGACAGACACTCAACCGCTGAGCCACCCAGATGTCCCAAGTTTGGTATTTTAGTTTTCACTTCTTCAAAATTTTCTGTAAGCATCTTTGATAATAAAATATTTTATATAATTAAATGAAAATATAAGAGGGAAAGACTAGAAACCCAGCTACTAAAACACAGAGAAGACAGAAAGCTCTTACTTTTTGCCATAGTGGAATGATTCTAAGAGCAAGAGAAGTAGGACCACTAATATAAAAGTCTTATAAGCTCTTTAATGCCAATTTTGCTATTTTATTTGTATTGACCTTTGTTCATCTGTTTTAGAGACAGTATGTTTTAGGGACAATGTTTTGAATATATTAAGCACAGAAGCTTAAGAGCATCACTGAGGAAGAGGTAGATCAGTATTGATTTCTAGCTCTGCCATTCCCTATCTAATATAACTTCAAACACCTCTCTGTGCTATATCTGAAATACAGGAATGACAGTAATAAGCACCATAAAATTAAGTGAAGCATTATGTTTAAGCACCTGGCAAACATTAATGCTATAATAAAAACTAAATGATTATTATTATTATTACTATTCCTCCTACTCCTAAGGTTAAAATTTTCAAAACTGAAATGTTTTGTCTTCAATAGGAGACAGTTACCCCTTCCAATTCCCGGCTTCTAGAGACAACATCAAAGAACACAGTGTGTGTGCTAATGGGTATAGATGGAGGGAAAAAAGAGACTGAAAGACTGAGGTCAGACATAAAGGAAAACAAGAGAATACAAAGCATTTTAAGAACCCACATCGGATTTCCTAGCCAAATATTTCAAAAAATACTTACTGAGAGTACTCTGTTAGGCACTGGGAGGACAGAACTGAAAAATATAGAAAAAGCTGCTGTACTCTGAAGGACAAATACCATTAACTGATATAAATTCTTTCCTGTGAAGCATTACTTATTAGTACCTTCCTCAGGCATTTAGTTTTTTATGTGTATTACATTTATTCATATACTTCCCTTACTTCCTCCATTACCAAGTAAATAACTCCAGATCGGAAGCTATTTCTTTTTCATCTATATATCTCTTGGACTATTAGAGTATCAGAATACACTATGTCAGTAAGCATTTATCTGATTGGTGTTAAAGGATTGAGCAAAATGGCTTTTGAAAGTAAAGAACTTGAGTTTTGATAAGTTTTCTTTCAAACTTTGTTTTTATTTAGATTTTTCATAATTTCCCTACTATAAAACAAAACACCAGACTTCACAACTTAAGATCAAACACAGGAGCTTTTAACCTTTCTGACTAATAATTAAGAGACTGCTTGCTCACTGAGCCATATTTTCTCACCAATGATTTCCCAGTTGGCTTTCTCCATTCCTTTTTAATGTAACTGTTGTTACAGAAAGAAAAGGGAAGGTTTTGTTGAAAAAAAATTATTAGAATGACACATGGAAATGAAGGAAAAACCAGAAAATTCAAGAAAAGCTGGAAACTTCAATACTCCGTGCTCAATAAACCATGGAACAACTACACAGAACAATCGGCATGAACATGGGAACCTAAAGGCTATCAACCAACTCAACCTGACATCTATAGTACATTCTGCCCAACAACAGCCGACTATTTTTTTCAACTGCACACAGAACATTCTCCAGGACACACCACATGCTAAGCCATAGAACAAGACTCAATAAATTTAAAAGGACTAAAATTATACAAAGTCTGTTCTCTGACCACAATGAAACTAATTCAGAAATCAAGAAAAGGAAATTTAAGAATTCCACTAATATTTGGAGATCAAAAACATAATTCTATATAACCCATGGGTCAAAGAAATGGCAAGGGAAATTAGAAAATATTATAAAGTGAATGAAAATGAAATCAAAAGATTAAAATGTATGAGCTTCAGTGAAAGCAGTGCTTAGAGGACAATTTAGAGCTAAATGCCTAATGTAAAAAGAAAAAAATACTTCAAATTAAAAAGCTAATCTTCCACCTTAGCAAAAAAGAGCAAACTACATCCCATGGAAGAAATAATAAAGACGAGAATAGAAATTAATGAAAGACAGAAAAATAGATAAAATCAGTGAAAACAAAAGTTGTTTCCTTGAAAAGATAAAACTAACACACCTTCAGCTAGGACAGGAATCAGCAAACTTCTTCTATAAAGAGCTATAGAGAAAATATTTTAGGCCTAGGGGCTATAAGGTTTCTGTCTCAATAACTCAATTTGGCTCCTGAACAGTCACAAAGTACATAAATAAGTGGGTAATCATGTTCCAATAAAAATGAATTTACAAAAAGCAGGTATTGATCCCATGGGCCACAGACTACTCATCTTTGATGCCTATGTGCCAAAAATAACTTTAATGAAGTCAAGCCTTGAATTACTTCTTCTTTGGAATATTCCATTTTTAGAAGGGTTGGGGAAAAAAGAAAAAACACAGATTACAATAATCAGGAATGAAAGAGGGGACATAACCAGTGAACTTATAGCAATTAAAACGATTATAAATGTATGCCATGAACCATTTTATTCCAACAAATAAATGAGGTCACTTAAATGAAACTAATTCCTAGAAAGATGAAAATAATCAAAATTGACTCAGAAGAAATAGAAAATTGGAATAAATCTAGAATAAGAAATTGAATCACCAATTTAAAATACTCTTTTTAAAAGTCCAGGTCCAAATGACTTCACAGGCAAATTGTATCAAACATTTGGAGAAAAAAATAATACTAATCTTCCAGAAACTCTTCCAGAAAATAGAGAATGAATCACATTTCATTCTATGAGGAAAGTATTATTCTACTATTAAAGACAGACAAACATATCACAAGAAAACTAAAGACTAATATCCCTTTGAATACAGATTCTAAAATTCATAACAAAATATTAGCAAATCACATCTAGTAATATATAAAAAAACCCATATACCATGATCAAGTGCAATTTTTTTCCCTAGGAATACAAGAGTCGGTTAACATCTAAAAATCTACCATATCTAATATAATCTAACACATTAACAGATTAAGGAAGAAAACCCAAATGATCATATCAATAGGTACAGAAAAAATATTAAGACAAAATGCCACATCCATTCATGATTTAAAAGTGGAGGCAACAAAGAAGGAAACTTTCTCCATTTGATAAAGGACATCTATAAGAACCCTGCAGCTAACAACATACTTAATAATGAGAGTCAATGTTTTCTCCTAATATCAGGAAGAAGACAAGGATGTCCACTATCAGCATTTCTATGCAACACTGTACTGAACATTCTAGCCCATACAACCAGGCAAGAAAGACAAAAGGCATCCACACTAGAAAGGAAGATAGAAGACTATCTATTCATCAATGACATGAACCTGTATGTAGAAAAACTTAAGGAATTTACACCAAGAAAACCTACAAGAACTAATAAAAGCAAGGTTGGGGCACCTAGGTGGCACAGTTAAGTATCTGACTTTCGGTACTGGCTCAGGTCTTGATCTAAGGGTCATGAGACAGAGCCCCGAGTCAGACTCTACACTCAGTACAGAGTCTGCTTAAGACTCTTTTTCCCCCTCCCTCTGCCCCTCCCCTACATGCTCCCTCTCTCTCTCTAAAATAAATAAAAAAGAAAGCTCAGCAAGGTAGAAGAATATAAGATCAATATACAAAAAGCTATTGTACTTCTATATATAAGCAATGAACCATCTGAAAATGCAATAGAGAAAATAATTGCATTCACATTTAAGCACTTGCAATTTTTTTTATATAAATGATCTAATAATGAACATCTATGAATATGCACAGTAAGTTCTGTATTTCAGATTTCTGATTGCACAGATTCCTGAAACTCTCTACTTGCTTTCATGGTGACAGGTACCACACATGCAAGTGCAAAAGTGACAAGATTCAGAGAACAATGACTGTGTTTGAAGTATAACCAAAAATATAAGGTAACTTGGGAGTTCTACCAGTTAACAAAGTTTATTCTAAATAAATTCAATAGCAGTGAAGGCAACTCACCTGCACAGCATGAGACAAATCTGATACCAGACACTGACGGAGCCTCTCATCACTCCCAATTCCTTGAAGAACAAAGTCAGGCACATAAGAGGAGCAGTAGCCACCCAACAAGGACCTCCCAAAGTTGGCAATGTTGGGCTGAACAGCACTCACTTCAATTAACTTTGACCTGGAAAAAAAGTCCCAAAAGAATGCATACCCAATCAGTAATAAACATATTTTATCAATAAAAAAATTTTTGGACTCTACTAGTCTATATTTCTAGTATCATCATTTTCTGTAAAATATCCTCAGGGTACAATCATCCTTAAGTAAAAACTGGCCTAAGTAACCAATCAAACCATAAAACACTCCATCTTATCCAGAAAAGAGGGTGGATGAACAACTATGTAATATGAGTATAAATCTTTCATAACAGACGTTAAGAATGGGCAGCCCCGGTGGCTCAGCGGTTTAGCGCCGCCTTCAGCCCAAGGCCTGATCCTGAAGACATCGGGCTCCCTGCATGGAGCCTGCTTCTCCCTCTGCCTGTGTCTCTGCCTCTCTCTCCCTCTCAGTGTCTCTCATGAATAAATAAAATCTTAAAAAAAAAAAAAAAAAGAATGCTATCCCTTGTGTATGTATTATATTCTTAATACAATCAGAAAATGAAAACCATCATCCAAAACAAAGTAGTTAAATATTAAATTCATCACAAACCCAAAGCTTGGAATATAACATTTCTCATATGAATCTTGTACTTGACCTAGAGTATATATATTTCCTGTTTTCCTTTTAGTCTTGGCCAAATTCACTTCTAACAGCCATTTCCCACCTTCTGCGTGATTACCTTTCTCTAGTTGTTGAGCTCAGCACAGGTCCATACCTGGGCGCAAATTCACTCCTAAATGACCTGAGAACTCCTAAGCAGTAAGGAATTTCCTACATACATACTTTTCTTTAATGCCTTCACAGAGCCTTTCTGGGGTGCCTATGGAGCTTAACTTTTAAGTTTTTTTTATCATTAAGAGCACACAGTAATAGAAGAGAATCTGTCCAGGACAATAATTTCTTCTTTCATATTAGTTATCACCAACCTCCAGAGACCATCTAAACAGAAGAATGGTACATGTTTATACAGGGTCTATTAAAGTTAAAACTTCTACTTACCCAGGAAAAGGTATCTCATCCTCTTCTGCCCAATCTTCTTGCTCTCCTCCATAGTAACTGCTTACTTGTCTAGTCATATCATGACCTGTATCTTCACTTTCACTATCCCCAAGGGCACTATCTGAACTTTCATTTCTTGGAATGTCCCATTCAGTTCCTACAGCAATTTTTTTCTCTGAACTCTCTTTATCCCCATGGGGGACAAGAATGGAGAGTGTATCTCTTTGGTCCTGCTGAGGAAAGCAGGTTTTACATGAATCCTGGTGAACTTTTTCTACACATTTACAAAATTCACTGTTCTGTTGGCTATTTTTTGTACACAATCCTTTTGAAAATTCTAACATACAGCAGTGTTCCTTAATGTCTGTACTTGTTTTAACTGCAATAATATCATCAATAGTCCTGGTTTCAATTGAATCATCATTAAAATATTCATCAAATAAGCTCATGCTTTCTGGATCTGAATGATTCCAACAGGGAAGTTCACAGGTCTCTCCAGAAACCATGTTTGGTATATCAGACTCTCCGGATTGGTCCTTAACAGTTGTTTGTTTAGTTTCTTGATGCTGCTGATCATTAGCCCCTCCTTCCTTCAGTGGTTTGGTGTGGTGCCTGGTAATCTGATCCACCACAGCCTGACTCCTGAGTTCAGTATCGGAGTCAGGTGACATAGAATCTCCAATCAGGAAGGTAACCTTTGTCTGTGATGCTTCACAAGAAAACGCAGCAGTCACAAGCTTATCTGGAGGTTTTTTTTCCACAACCATTCCTGTGGATCTCAACACTTTGCCTGTGTGATTACCTGAACTCAGCAATTCCTCACTATGCCATGTTTCCTCTGCTGGCTCTAAGCCTGATTTTGACAAGGCACATTTGTCTACTGGAGCAGATCCTGTGCAAACAACTGTCTCTAACTTAGTGTCAAGGCAAGTTCTTAATTTATCTCTGAACTGTTTAACATCAACAGCATTTTCATCTTGGCAGTCAGAGGGAGAAATCATTTGACACTCATCTGAAATTCCTAGCAGCTCCTTAGAGCTGTTTTGAATATCTTCTCTCTCTTGTTGTGAAACATTCTCTATATTTTGCCCAAGGAGTGGACGACTGCAATATTTACAGTTACAGTTAGGAGTCCTTGTTTCTTCTGGGTCTTTAAAAAGCAAACTGCTTTTGTTTCTATGCATTGTGATAAGCACATACTCAGATTCTTCGATTTCACCTTTCTCTAAAGTTGTAGTAATTACTGTGCCTGGCATAACGATGGCTTCATCTTCTCCATTTTCTAAAAGATGAGTTTCTTGAAGTTCAGAGCATCTTATAAAATAAGTAAGAAAATAAAGCAGCCTCTGGACCATGTCTTGTCGTTTGCCAACCACCACAGTCCTCGCTAATCGTACAGGAGAACCAATAGCGCCATACAAGTCCCCTGCAATGGAAAAACAGTTAATGGACACATCCTCTCCTCATGTAGCCAAGCAGGCTATTTCAATGATCAGATACCTACTCTTATAGCAAGATTGCTAGTTCAGGTTTTACCCTTAGTTCTTTAATAGGTGATAGATATAATTCAGGAGGATAAGATGAGGACAATTCAGGAGGATAAGATCAGATAAATGGTGTTAACCAAAGAGAAAAGTGAATAGAGGGACTTTCTAGTTTCCTCTTTAAACAGCTCCTGTGGTTCTGAAATCTCAACCGGAGAGTCAATTGTGAAAGTCACATTGACCAAGAACATTCTCTGTGCCAGGCCTCATGCAGAGCACTTCACTGGGGCAGAAAAGTACTATCTAAAGGATTATGCTCAGAAGGATTCTATGCAGAGAAGAGAAAGCATAATATCTATTGGGGGGCAAGGAGAGAAGGGGGTTATGGTAGAATGGAGCAGAACTGGAGTAGTCACATCACACACCTAACCTTTCTTGATGTGAATCACATCCCTAAAGCTTAACTGTTGTTGCCCTACCCAGGACCCCAAACTAGCTCCCATGTTTTTAAAAGTCTATGTCCCCTTCTAATTCCTAGAGGATTGCGTACTTATAAAAAAACCACAAAGGAAAGGAAGAGTGAGATCTATCCTAAGAGGAAGAGAAAGGGCAACACATTCAGCCACATGATTCATTTTCACTTCTGTATCCACACCAGGTGCAAACAGCCATTACAAAAGGGGGGGGGGGGACCTAAGAGTTATCAATGTAATTTCTGTATTTATGCTATAGCTTAAATCAGATGAAGAAACAGGTGCCAAAGTACTCTTAAAATAGAGAATACATCATTAATTTAAATCTAATTTTTAGTTAAATTGTCTGTATACATACTTTAAAGCATAACTCCTACACTTTTTAAAGGAACAAACATAAAAAGATCTCAGGTAAATATATGCTATAAACAGTATTATGACAATTCTTCTCTGATTAATACAATGGCTCTATTGCTATCATGCCACTGTTCAAAACTACTGCTAAGGTTCTCATGAATTAACAAATAAACTGAACTGCTTTGGCATGGCAAGTGAGTCTTTCCTGACTGGTTCCACTTTATTTTTCCAGGTTTATCTTCTTATAATTACACTTTTTCACCATTATTTGCAAAAAGTCCCACATAAAGCAGACTACTTAAACTGGAACACTGAATCTACTCAGCACTTTTAACACCTAGGCACCTTTCCTCATGCTACATACTTGCCTTCTCCTCTCATTCTCTGTCAGTCCAAGTCTTCCGACTTAAGCATCCTCCCTTGAGAAAAAGTAAGCTTCCCTAACTGAAATTTCATTAATTTTACCATTTCTCTTACAGTTCCTTTTTGAATTATCATTATTGTCCTCGTATTTATTACCATTAGTAATAAACTACCTTTTTTTTTTTTAAGATTTTTATTTATTTGAGAGAGAGAAAGAGAGAGAGCATGCACAGATGCATATGAGCAGGAAGGCAGGGGCCGAGGGAGAGGGAAAAGCAGATTCTGTGCTAAGCAGGGAGCCCAACAAGAGGCTCAATCCCAGGACTCCAAGATCATGACCTGAGCCAAAGGCAGACACTTAACCTACTGAGCCACCCAGTGGCTGGCTGTGTATGTGGGAGCAGTGGAACATGAACAGGCAGAGTGAGGAGAACAGGAAGGAGGGATTATAGAAGGGCATGAGGAAACTTTTGGAACTGATGAGAATGTTTACCACCTTGATTTTGGTGATGGTTTCAGAAGTATTTATGTTTTGACATAAATATTAATACTTACAAAATTGTATACTTTATATATGTGTTTGCTATGTGTCAGTTACTCCTCGATTAAGTAGCAGAAAGTAAAGGAAGGATGGAGAAAGAAGAGAAAGAGAAAGGGAGGGAAGTTACATGAATAAGCTACATGACAACCTGCCTGGCAAGCTCACTCATCAGCACAACCTAAGGGGAGTTTCTATCAAGTCATCAAAATGTTCTCTTTGGACTCCTCCTCCATGACCTAACAGCAATAGAGTAAGAGTAGGAATAATAGCAGTCACATTTACCAGACACTGTTCTAAGCACTTTACAAGTATTTTCTCATTTAACTGTCACAACTTTATGAGGTATGTACTATATATACAATTATCCCTAATTTATAAACAGACTGTGACCCATATGTGGTCTGCCTGACTTACATCCTAAACTTTTAAGCACCATGCTATAATGCCTTCTTAATGATTGTCAACTTATAAACTACCCCTTTCTCCTTGGTTACCCATTTATTTAATGGGGTCTCACACTAGGGAAACATTTTCCAAAATTACTCAACAAATAGAAGTGGCACACAGAAACCTCAATGACTGCTTCTCAGTTAACCAAATTTATTCTAGCTATCATAGGTAACTTTGATTCATTCTTTCTAGGCAAAGTACATAACATAAAACACCCTGAAGACTGATGTTATAAGAAAACCAGTCATGATCCTGCTTCTCTTGCTCTAATTCAAGTTCTGTAGCTATAAGAAATTGGTATTAGACTTAAGATGGAGATTTTACAATTCAGCAGACATGAAAAGGACAAGGAAAGAAGAAGTGCTTTAGAATGGAGAAAGGGGCACCTGGATGGTTCACTGGTCTGCCTTTGGCTCAGGATGTGATCCTGGGGTCCTGGAATCGAGCCCTACATCAGGCTCCCAGCGGGGAGTCTGCTTCTCCCTCTGCCTATGTCTCTGCCTTTCTCTCTGTGTCTCTCATTAATAAATAAATAAAATCCTTAAAAAAAATGGAGGAGGCAAAACATTTTATTTATGTTTTTGCTATAAAATAATCCGCATAGTTATAGAAAAGTCTAAGTGCCATGCATAATGTAAGGGTTTTCAGACTACATACCTAGTTGTGCCCAAAGTGGGTTATACGGATGAGTTTTTGCTAACATGTCCACACTCTGGGAGGAATGCTTTTCTAAAAATATTTTTATAGGTGGCTGTCCATTTGGCATGACCGTTGGAACCCAGGCAAGATGATTGGTCAGAACTGCAGTAATGAGTGCTGGCAGGAATCTGAAAACAAAACACATCCTATCAGATTCTAGTCTGTCTTCACTAAATCTAATGTAAAATGCAGCAACAGAATAGAGCAAAGAGAGTACATACTCTCATGTGGCCAAAGAGCATTTGAAAAGGAAAGGAAAGGAAAGAATAAAAGACAGGCATATCAGCTGGATGAAAATGAAGTTTGCAGTTGGGTGAGAGTTAAAAAGGAATCTTTAAAATAAAAATAGTATTCACACAGAGCTATATCTGATCATAATTACAAAACAAAAATAACATTTTACTTGAAAAACTGGTTTCTCTTCAGTGTTTAATCTGAAAAATTAATGAGTCAACCAATAGGTCTATACATTTCCAAATTACTGAATGGGAAATTGAAGGAAAGTATTTAGCAAGCTTTGTGTACCATCAAAAAGAAGAAAACATCTAAATTACTCATCTAGATTCTAGGAATTTGATAAATGGTTACAAGTAACAGTATGATAAAATATCACATTAAATATGTATCATTGAAATCCTGGCCCTTTTTTTTTTAACTCATTTTCTATAGAATGAAACTGTGTAAGTAGAAACAATTCAAAAAATGGGAAGGCTCAGAGAGTTCTCTAAGTTGTCAGGAATTTTAACTTAACACATAAAGACCTTTTGGCTGTTTTTCATTCATTTCATTCATTTTACTATTTTCTGTGGCCTTCTTCCATGTCCTTTCTCTTAAACATCCTTCAGAATTCTGTTTTGGTTATTAATAATATAAAATAATTCCAAAGAAAACAGTTGATTATTTAGCTTTTATAATTGGGTTGATCACAATCTAGGTATCAAGTTATAATAAATAATAATATATCTAAGATATAAAGAGAAAGCCATACTGATTTTTGGAAGCATTTTCCATTAGAAAAGTGAACTCCTTCATGAAACGATGACAAAGCTGGTTCTTTTCTGGAGTCCCCGACATCATTGTAAGCCAGACAGGCTCTCCAATTCGTGGCATTGTGTAAAGATTACAAATTGTTGTTCTAAAAAGAAGAAAACCCATTATTAAATTCATAGTTCCCAGAATTACATACTCTTAAATTTTATGTTACCAGCTTGAGCCTCACAGAGATTATTCAAGCTTTCAAAAGGACACACTGAATCAAAGTCATTCCTTCTTTGTCACCAGCATAGTACCACAGGAAATAGTCTGCACATGAACTCAAAATATGTTGCTTCTGGTGCTGGCTCTACTCTCAAAGATTGTGTGCCCTGGGGTAAATTACCTCCCTATTTTAGTTTTTATTTTTATTTTTTAAAGATTTTATTTATTCATGAGAGACACACACACACAGAGAGGCAGAGATACAGGCAGAGGGAGAAGCAGGCTCCATGCAGGGAGCCCGTTGTGGGACTTGATCCGGGGTCTCCAGGATCACACCCTGGGCTGAAGGCGGTGCTAAACCGCTGAGCCACCCGGGCTGCCCACTTCCCTATTTTAAGCATCAGTTTCCTCCACCCGTAAAATGAAAGCATAGGACTGGATAATTTCTAAAGCCTTTCCTGCTCTACATTTCTAAGGTATGACATACTTAAATATAATGTAAATTATCAACAACCTAGAAAAGAAAAATATTCTGATTTAGATAATAGCTTATCCATATACTCACTCAAAACAATAGTTTATCAGCATCATTTTGTTGACTATGTTGAGACTCTTTAGTAAATTTCTAAAGGATGATGAGGATACTAAATCTGCATACTGTATTTTATGACTTTCAACCTCCTGAAATTTTTCCTTGAATCAACACAAGAGAGCATTATTGCACAATTATGATGATGATTTCCTGGCTGTCTCTTGCATTTACTTAGACAATAGCTAGTCCCATGACTTGCATTCTCTCCTTAAGGCTTCAAGGATATCTTTAAGATATCAATCATTTTCCTTCTACATTAATATCTATTCAGCCAAGTCCTATACACTCACTAGATTAAGCAACTCCTACAAAGTTGAGTCTTAAGAAACTAGCTGATCTCTTGGAAGATACAGAATGGTGCTGTACTTTCTACTCTCTAGAACAGTGCTATATGACAAAACTTCTGGCAAAGATGGGAATACTCTCTATCTACACTATCCAAGATGGCATCCCCTAGCCTTCACATGAAATGTGGTCCGTTTGACTGATGAATTCAATTTTAAATTTTATTTATTTTTATTTAAATTAAGTACCCACATGTGGCCAATGGCTACTATCTTAGAAAGTATAGCTCTAGAAGTTCTCTGAGATCTCTGCAAGCTCTAATACCTACTTCAGCATAATTCTCTAACACCTAGAATCCAAAAAAAGGAAAAGAATTCTCTTGCCTGTACAAGTTTTATTGAACCTTGACCCAGTATGAACACAATATAAGGGAGAAAAGTGACACAGATGACATTAAAAAGTTCTTGGTAGGACATAATATCACAGTTGAGAACTTTAAAATAAAATGGAAATTTTATTTAAATTTATTTAAAATAAATGGAAAGAGGTAAAGGAATTTACAGAGGAAGATGTGATCTGAATATCAACTAGGAATATGTGAAAATGCTAAATGCTAAAGTCTATTAAACATGTCCAGATAAGATGGAAAAGCAAGCACCAGTGTTATACCTTTCAGTTCTGATGTTTCAAATGAACATCGGCGAAGGATTTGAAAACAAATTACTATAACAAATAAAAATGGAGAGTAATCTTACTTAAAATTCAAATTATAGACTTAATAAAATTCTGCAACCCAAAGCATAGAGAGGAATGTTAAGTGAAGTGGTAAGGTAGATAAACATATGGGTTTATAGTGTTCAAGGTAGGGGACATGTACATAAAGGAGCTAATCTGAAAAAGACGCCCAGGACTCACAAGGGCCTGGAAAAGTTGAGGGCAGTAGTTAAACAGGACTATAAACTGGGAGACTAATTCAAGATCTGTAAATGGTTGGTGACCCTCTTCTATACCCTATTTTCCCAAAGAATGACTATAGACAGAAGAGCAGATGTAGTAACTGACTAGTCCAAAGAAGTAACATTGCCCAAACCCTTTCTGGTATTTGAATCTTTCACAATACATAAACATATACAATAAATGTTGTGGCTTTAAAATGTTATGGGAAGAAGGGACGGCAATGAGGAGGAAAAAAATGTCTTAAATATGCCTTTTCAAGAAGTGATAATGAAAACAGATTGAGAAACATTGTCCTTCACTTTAGGAAAGTGAAGTTCTAAGTGAGTTCTAAGCACTAAGTGAAGTTCTCCAGTTTGTGCCTAATTATGCACGGAACTCCCAACCTGTATTTTAGTGCTTTGCCCTCAACTATGGATAGGCAACCCATAATACCTTCAAGGACAGAGGCACACAAAGAGAAAAACAGAAACACACAAATATACAAAATGACTCCAGAGAAAATAGTAAATAATACATTCAGGAAAAGGGAAAACATGAAAGAGACATAAAAGATCAATCAAGAAATGCCAGTTACTAACAAAAAGAATTCAAGAGAGAGAGGACAGAGAAAAACAGAGAATCAGAGAAAGCAGAAAATTTACCAGAACTGAAAGACAAGCTAGTGCTAGAGCTATACTAAAGTTTAGCTATACTAAAGTTCAAGGACCAATGGGCAGGTATAAACTCACGGCAGGAGATAAATATGCTCCAAAATTGATAAATCAAGAAATAGCTGCATTAAGTATACTGCTTAATAATGTGCAGATACATAACAAAAGAAATAGGTAAGAGTTAAAACAATATTCTTGGGAAATAAGAACAGGGACGAGAGTGATAGGATGGAGTTCACTTCTTTTCGTTATTAGATTTCTTGGCACGTTTTGTTTCTTAACCATGTATGTAAATGTACTTTTCGGATTAAAAGAAACACCATATACATGAATGAATGAGCTGATCAATTAGTTTTTCATGAATTTCTTAAGTATATTTGTGACTACTACAAGTTCATGTGTCATGGGTCAGAGACAATTCACTATCATTAGTATAGTGGTCGGCTGAAGACATTAGCTTTAGAGTTTTGGTGTCTAAGGCTATGTATATGACCTCAGAGTATCAAATGCAAAGAAGGTAAAGAAATTAATTATGCAATAATGCTTCTCATCATATACAATTTTACGTTGTCATTAGCAATATAGAACTAACAGGGCTCTCTTCTCCCCTAATGATTATTCCCTAATTCATGGTAAGTATGAATTTTTAGTCATCCCTTTATTGTTCCTGACTGACCCTAAAGAATGAAAGATTCCTTTAGTTGGAAGAGAACAGTGGACCTGATTTAGTTTTCTTTGATATGCATGAAGTTAGAGTCCAAGAACCTCATCTTTGCCAGATGGCTCCTAATTAAACATGCTTCCTGTTTCTCTAGTTTCATGGTTTCTGCATGCATGTGAATCATTTCCTTCCTCCTCTCAACTACCCCAAACTCATTTATTCATCTGGTCTCAGATAATCACATACTTTAAAAATGATACAATTGCTAATTTTTAATAATAATTTAAAAATTTAGTATGACAGATTTTCATTATTTACAGTAAGGTTCTACAAAGCTGATGCAAAGAATTAGCGAACACTGAATCACTGTTCCTAGGGTTCCTAGGGTTCCTAACCTATGGTTAGGTTCCTGTGAGTCTCTCATCAACATTTCTGTCAGCCTTTCAATACATAACCTTGTTTTATGTGAGTTTCTGTTTAAAGACACCTTATGTAGTACACTACTGATTCATTAACACTGAATTCATAGCCAATAGCACTATGACTCATGCCTGCATGAACCTTACATGTATTTTCTCTGAGGGCACATTATGGCTTGCTTGTACTTTGGAATATTACAGCATTTCAGCAGTATACTGCCAAATCACTGGGGATTCTTTTATTTTTACTTATGTTTTTAAAAAAGCCTTTACTCATTTATTCATGAGAGCCACAGAAAGAAAGGCAAACACAGGCAGTAGGAGAAGCAGGCCCCCCGTGGGCAGCCTGATACAGGACTTGATTCCAGGACACTGAGACCACAACCCAAGCCAAAGATATACAACCACTGAGCCACCCAGGTGTGCACTGGGGGTGATTTTTAACAGCAAAATCACTAACAAAAAGCACAAAATGCCAAAAAAAAAAAAAAAAAGACAAACCACAAAACTCTGCCTCTAAAAAGATGTCAAGTAGGGTATGTGTTTACAGAATAAGAGCTGAAACAAAAAGGCAAATCACTGTCTTTTTCAACCTCATTAAGGAATGTTATCATGCTACTCAAATTTTTCACTGAACATCCAATTCCAGCTGACTTGTAAAGAGCTTGGAAGTCATCACTTTAATCCTCACAAGAAAAAGGCTGAACAAATTGAAAATCAATGACTTTGCTTAGCTACATCACAGCTAAGGTTTGCACATGTTACAATTGATCATAAAAGCACTGTGAGTATAATATGAGGCTATAAATAAATTTCAGCAAGTACGTGAATTCACAATTAATGAAAATTAAACATATATATTAAAGTACTTCTTAAAAAAAGTACTTCTGACAAACTTCTTAATAAAAATTTAAAAGCTTATAAAGTACTTTAAGTTTTATTTATTTGAGGGGGAAGCAGGAGGCAAGGGAGAAGCAGACTTCCTGCTAAGCGTGGAGCTTAACACGGAGCCGGATCCCAAGACCCTGATATCATGACCTGAAGTCAGAAAACACCTGAGCCACTCATGCGCCCCTTATAACGTATTCTTAAGAATTTGTAACAATGTTTAACTGACTTACATAGGCCTTTCATATTTGTACAATGACTGAAGTGAAAGAAAGTAATAAAAAGGGACGCCTGGGTGGCTCAGCAATTGAGAGCCTGCCTTCAGCCCAGGGTGTGATCCTGGGGTCCCGAGATCGAGTCCCACATCAGGCTCCCCGCAGGAAGCCTGCTTCTCCCTTTACCTCTGTCCCTCTGCCTCTTTCTCTGTGTCTCTCATGAATAAATAAATAAAATTAAAAAAAAATCTAACAAAAAAGAAAAGGTACACAAACATGACATGCATTTTCAATGATTTTATGACTCATACATATTGTAAATTCTAGGCAATACTAAAATTCTAATGCTAAGCCATATATATTCTCTAATAACAAACCAATTAACTCATAGGTATTCAAAATTCTTTTGAATAAAAACTTTATAACCGGGGCAGCCTGGGTGGCTCAGCAGTTTAGCGCCGCCTTCAGCCCAGGGCGTGATCCTGGAGACCGAGGATCGAGTCCCACGTCGGGCTCCTTGTATAGAGCCTGCTTCTCCCTCTGCCTGTGTCTCTGTCCCTCTCTCTCTCTCTCTCTCTCTCTGTCTCTATGAATAAATAAGTAAAATTTAAAAAAAAACTTTATAACGTAAGAGCAAGATCAGCATTCTATTAGGAATTAATTTTCTGACAATCTTTACTATTCTGATAACTTCAGCTAGGTCTATAATGACAGTTTCCTCAGACCTCACATAGGGACTCTTGGCCTTTTTCCACAAAGCTAGTGACTGTAGAAGAAACCATCAATCCATTAATGTAAATAACTGTTCCAAGTACAAGGGCAAAGACTCACTGCTTTGTAATACTGCAAAATGTGATAAACTCAGAATACATCAAGATTCTTTTAGGCATGTAAGCAAAAAGAATTGTTCAAACATATATTTGTAATAATTACAGTCTAAACTCAACAGAATGATTTGAATAAAATAAAACTTTTAAGAATTATTAACAAAATACCCAATCATTCGTAACACATTTTTTTTTTTTTTTTAACACATTTCTCTTAAAGTTTTATTATCCACTTCAGGAAAAGCAGAACTCTTAAGAATCCTTGGTTGAACTTTAAAGCAACTACAGATTACATTTAGAAATTCGAAAGATGAAAACTTTTCATACTTTTCAAAAACCACTTATATCCATGACAAAGGCATATTTTATAGGTTTCTCAGAGAAATCACTCTAGAATTCTTTTTTCCAAATTATGTAAAGTAAAATTTTCCAACTATGTAAATAGAAATGACTGGGCTACAAGAGAATGTATGAAGGTCAAAACTGTCGTAAACCATGAGAAATACATAAATAACCATTATACCCAGCTAATAATGTTTTAAATTATGGTATTAGGTTCAACATGTCTTGGTTTCAATAAAGCATAAGAACTTCTCCCCCTCCCCCCCCCCCCAAAAAAAAAAAAGAACTTCTCCCATTCTCTCTCAAGAATTTCCAAGCCCAGAACCTCTTTATTTCAAAGTAAAAATATTCTCAAACGTTAACTCTGACATCCTCTCTCAGGGTTGTACAGCTGCAACTGTACAATGCAGGACTGCAAATGTAACTAGCATTGTAGTGGTAGAGGTTTGGTCATTTTTCTCCTTGAAAACAGTTTCAACAAGTAATTCCCAAAGAGACTGTGAAATAAAAATGCTAGGCTCTAGACCTACTGATTTGAAATCTAGGAGTTTGGGAAACAGTTCTTGTTACGTTTGTCTAGTTATTAGCTAAGCCACCATATTTTTCTTTTTTAATCAGAGGTTTTTAATGTAATTTAAGTTCCAAATAAATTCAATTTGAGTTTTAACTAAATCAATTTGAGTATTAACCAAATGAGGTTTTGCAATTATATTTCAATTCAGCATGTTTTTACATAAAAATATTGATTAAAAAATATCTGAGTAAAGAGCTTGGAAGTCATCACTTTAATCCTCACAAGAAAAAGGCTGAACAAATTGAAAATCAATGACTTTTCACAAAATTTAGGTCAGAGGATAAATCATCACCCTGAAAACTAAACAACAATCACAGCTGAGACCACCTTTCCTGAAGCAGATGCTTCTAGGGCCAATAACTGGTAGGAATGCTTAAATAGCAATTGACTAATTGGTGTCACAATGAATATGAACTACCACTGAGTGATTAAAAAACTCCTTGGGTGTCAGTCTTAGGAAGACTGCCACATTTTCAGAATCAGGCCATACCATCAGATTTCCATAATGAAGATCAAAGAAACATCCTTTTGTGTTTCAGATAGAGGAAGCATAACAATTCTTAAGTGCACCTAGGGCATCCTCCAAAACTTTATTCTTATGAATAAAGTAGATAACATGAAAGAGCAAAGAGATGGAAACTGACTCCAAAGAGAATGTTGGAAATCAAAAACACTGTAACAGGAATGAAATATGTCCTCCATAGGCTCATCAGCAGACAGAACACATCTGAGGGAAAAAATCACTGAGTTTAAATATATGTCAGTGGGAATTTCCCAAATTAAAAAGCAAAGAGAATAAAGGATGAAAAAAATTGGAACAGAATATCAAAGAATTGTGGGAAAATTACAATTTCCCATACATATAATGGAAATACCAAATGAACAGAGAAACAGATAAAATATAGGATAATGACTGAGAATTTTGAACAAATAATAACAGCAAACAAACCAAAGATTCAAGAAGCCTATGAAGCACCAACCAAGATAAATATCAAAAAATCCCCCACCCTGAAATATTTAGGTATTAATATTTTAAAATATACAAGATCTGGGGTGCCTGGTTGGTTCAGCCAGTTAAGCATCCAATTTTTTTTTTTTGAAGATTTTATTTATTTATTCTTGAGAGACACAGAGAGGGGCAGAGATATGCATAGGCAGAGGGAGAAGCAGCTCCATGCAGGAAGCCCGATGCCGGACTCCATCCCGGGACTCTGGGATCATGCCCTGAGCCAAAGGCAGACACTCAACCACTGAGCCACACAGGCATCCCTAAGCATCCAATTCTTGATACTGGCTCAGGTCATGATCTCAGGGTCATGAGATCAAGCCCCACATCAGGATAGGCACTGGGTGTGGAGCTTAAGATTCTCTCTCTCCCACTGTCCCTCTCCTCTTCCTCTCAAAAGTACAAGATCTAAAGGGCCTACCAAACTCTAAGAAAGAATATCTAAATAAACAGAGAGATATTTCATCTTCATGGATAGAAGACTCACTGTCACTAAGATGCCAATTTTTCCCAATACGATCTAGAAATTCAATACAATCTCAATCAAAATAACAAGTTACTTTGCAGATATCAACAAAATTATTCTGACTTTTATATGAAGAGGCGAAAGACCCAGAATAACCAACAGAACATTGAAAGGAAAGAACAAAGTTTGTAGGCTCTTACTTAACTTTAAGAATTAATCTAGGGGCACCTGGGGCTGCTCAGTGAAGTATCTGACTCTTGATTTTGACTCCGGTCATGATCTCAGAGTGGTGAGATCAAGCCCTGTGTCTGGCTCGGTGCTCAGCACAGAGTCTGCTTGAAATTCTCTCTATCCCTCTCCCTCTGCCCCTCCTCCCAATTGCGTATATACACACATGCATGTGACTTCTCTTTAAAAAAAAATTAATCTTAAAAAAATTGTTCTAAATTGCCTCTAGAAATGCTGAGGGAATACATTTTTATTTTCCATTTACTTCATCTGTAAGAAACATTATAATGCTCTGATTTAATTATAAATGGCACCTCAAATATAATAATCTGAATTCTCAAGATACAGGTATGAACAAATAAAATTATGAATAATTCTACATATAGTTCATATATTAAGAGCAAAGATGCCAATGAACTAAAGAAACACACTGATTAAAAATATATTACTGAATTAGTGTTTAGTGTATATAGTTTCAGTGTTGTAAGATGCAAAAGTTCTAGAGTTTTGCTATACATACTTAACACCATTGAACTATATAGTTAATGATTAAGATGTTCCAGTTAATGTTATATGGGGTTTCTTTACAACTACAAAATGTTAATACTTTATTATAGTATTTGTTAGCATGCTTCATTCAGTAACTTAGGAAAGGCCTGAAGTTAATATGCTAACATATAAAAATAATAGAAGTATCAGCTTCAATATAATTTTCATTTGTACAAATTATTTCCCCCTTTCAAGACAAAAAAAAGAGAGAATATAGGTTGAAATTTTTCTCTAATTTGTTTTTCTTTAAATTTCCCCTAAACATGAGTTTAATGAACAAAAATGGAAGATTTTTAAGCTTACTTTTAATGCCTTTTATCCTAATAATTATAAATAAAAGATGAAGGACTAGTAAATTTCAGTAAATTTCATCTTTCTCCATAATTGAGTTCAGTGGATGACTATTACACAACAGCTATAAAGTAAACTCTTTAAATTTAAATAAATTAAAAACATGACAGAACACTCCATATTGGTTATCTTTACCATGCAATTTCCATTTAATGCTTACCTATAACTCAATTTCAAAAATTACATAGACTATTGTTGAGGCAATGAAGTCTCTCGTTTTTAGAGAAGGTAAAAAAGACACCAGGTTTACTTTCACTGTGGTTTACTTTTAACACAATATAAGAAAAACAAAAATAAAAAATAAGCAAAGTTGAAAACATACATGAGTTTTCTCTGTCAAATTTACTAAATACACCACTCCACAGTTAGCTCCATTAACAAAAGGTATGTGTGTCGGTATGTGTGTGAATGTGTGTATGTGTGTATGACATCCCTAAAGTTTCAATGTAATAATCCTCAAACAGCACAAGCTAAAGCAGGCTCTCACTTCAAAACATAATAATCCATTTAAACCAAACAGGAAGATCCCTGCCCCAATATGTGACCACACAGTTGTCAGTAAACAAATACGTAATCTGTTTTTCTAAAAATGAGATACATAAACTACAGGTAATAATAAACCTTAATTAGTGCACTTAACCAGTCTCTAGGAGCCCAAGAGAGAGGACAAAGCACGTTTCTGGGGAAACAAGACCTCCTCTAGTCATATTTGCTTCTGTAATGGTTTGGTACTAAAAACCATACCACTGATGAATCCCCAATGTGCCTGGGTCCCTAGGACATTCAATATTTAATAACATAGAAGTGGTCTACTGAATTACACCCTCTTTTGACCATGGGACAGGAAATTTTAAGAATTAAATTTTATTAGAGTAAGCTAAAGAAAATAAATAAATCTTCCTGTGCACACTGGAGACAAGTCTAAATCATGAAAAGCTGGAGAATATGTACCTGAATTCATTTAGGGCATCAACTATTCGATTATATGCCAAACTCCTCTGACTGGCATCAGCTGATCTCCGGCTCATTTTCATAGCCTTTAAAGCAAAGAAATAGTTAACTCTTACAATGATCACAGACAAAAAAAAAGGAAGAAAAAAAGTGAAAGACAAAGTCACTTTTTTCTACAACATTCTACCATCATATAAAGGCAGCACATTATATTTATAGTGGCTTTCTTCTTTGCATTTTTTATCATTAACAATTATAACAAAATCCAAATTTTTCAAATGTTAAATCTCTTACTGTAACTGTCAAATGACAATATCAACACAAAAATAAACTGATGTCGAGAGTTTCTGGGTTACGTAAAACTTGTTTTGTTTTTTTTTTTACACATACAGAGCAAGACACAATGATATCTCAGTAATAACAGCTCATGGCTTCCTCCAGTATTTCACAGATGAAGTCAAGTAAGCCTTGTCAAGTAAACATTTTTTAAAATCTAAAACATAAGGATTCTAAGGAAAGATATCTCAAGTTATTAATAATATTTGCTTTCCTAAAAACATATTTAGCCAAGGTTGAGAGGCCTTGGTTTAGGCAGAAAAAAGGGAATCAGGATTAGCATTATGAATGTCAAAAAGAACTTTGTAGTTTTTTAGACTTTTTCAAAGAGAATGGACTTCTGTATTCCTTATGTAATTAAAAATATTTTAAATATACATATAAGAAGTCAGACTTTAAGGCCAGAATTCATGTTCATGCACATCCAACAGCTTCATAAGGTAAAAATGAAACTTATTTTGTTTTTACAAACTGTTGAGATTCCCAATTTATTAAAAAAGTGAATATTCTTTAGCTAGAATTAAACACTATTCTTAATTTTACCAGCAGTAAAAAATTAAATTTAGAGTATAAGTCTCAAAAGGTAGCACACGCTTCAAAATAATTCCCAAGGCACCCAGAAATAAAATCCATTTATTTTGATTAAAACAACAACAACAAAAACAACAAATAAGTGATAACTGTGAAAACTGGCCCTAAAAGAAAACTTCTTTGGGTGGTCTGGTATTTACTATATTTCATCATTAATTAACAGCTATAAAACTTTTTAAATTAAGTCCCATTTATTTATATAAAGGTATTCATTCATTAAGCTTTATCTTTCAGCTATAATAAAAAACGAGATGTTAAACTTATTGAACAAATATCCAAACAACTCTAAGTACTGCAATGTATGCTTTTAGGTTATAAAATGTCAAAGATGGGGGGATCCCTGGGTGGCTGGCTCAGCGGTTTAGCGCCTGCCTTTGGCCCAGCGCATGATCCTAGAATCCCAGAATCGAGTCCCGCATCGGGCTCCCTGCATGGAGCCTGCTCTCCCTCTGCTTGTGTCTCTGCCTCTCTCTCTCTCTCTCTCTCTGTGTCTCTCATGAATAAATAAAATCTTTTTAAAAAATAAATAAAATAAAATAAAATGTCAAAGAATTAAAACATTTAAAAAGTAGTATGAGTTTTATGCCTGAATATTTCAAGTCTTTTTTTTTTTTTTTTATGATAGGCACACAGTGAGAGAGAGAGAGTCAGAGACACAGGCAGAGGGAGAAGCAGGCTCCATGCACCGGGAGGAGCCCGACGTGGGATTCGATCCCGGGTCTCCAGGATCGCGCCCTGGGCCAAAGGCAGGCGCTAAATCGCTGCGCCACCCAGGGATCCCTGAATATTTCAAGTCTTATACAATATTTCAAAAAATTCTCCCCGTAACTCAAAAGGTCAGTTCAGTGGCAGCTAAACATTATGTGTATTGACTTTGACAATATCAGATTACAAAAAGGAACAGCAGCCAACTGAAGAAAACGTCAACAAGTTCTAACTTCTGAAAAAGTAAGTGAAAATGGCCTTCACTCATTTGTTTGGTAAAAACGCATTGCTAATGATCTATTTGTCCTCTGATGGATTTAATGTGAATAACAAACATCAATGTATTCTCTAGAGGTGGATGAGCCTCAGTCACTGCTGACTTATCCTCTGCTTTCTAGATCATTCAAATTGGTCTTCCTCTCTCTAGCCTCCTATTCCACTGTCTTCTAAAAAATGTACTGCTATATTAGTCTTCCTAAAGCACAATTCGGAGACAGTTTTAACAACAAACTCAAAACTTCTGGCAAGCATTCTAGATTCTTTGTGGTCTAGTTCCCATTAATTCTGCCAGCCATACCACCCACTACCCCCCTCTTGTATCCTTTCCCTTCCATATACTGTCAAAGGGATTAAGATTTTACCCCACTGATTCATTACTTTAACTTCCTGGGAATCTTTTCTAAAAAATAATATGGAAAATTCACCAGGATCTTAACTATAGTGTAGCTATAATAGTGAAAATGTAAAAATGACCTAATAGGAAAACTGTTACCTGATTTGAGAAAATCCTCTCAAATATATTTAAGAACAATTTACAATGACCCTAGAAATCTGTATGTTGCAATGATGAATTTTTTAAAATAGGCATATAATAAAAATAATATAGACATAAAACAATTCCAATCAAGTGAAAATACAATATACAAAGGAAAAGACCTGGAAAGACTTTCAGCAAAATGTTACAGTTATTTTTGGGTGGGAAGTATATCAATTTTTCTAGTTTCTTGCTATATCCAATTTTCAAAGCTTTGTGTTTAAAAAATCCTATATACCCCTTTAAGATGCAGTCCAAATGAAACATCTTCTCAAAAGGAAGTCATTTTCCTTTCCTATGAACAACTTTGCTTATCTTTTTTCTTTTCTTTTTTTTTAAGATTTTACTTAATATTTACTTGACACAGAGAGAGAGCAAGCATAAGCAGGGAGAGTGAGAGAGGGAGAAGGCGGCCCCCTGCTCCAACACAAGGCTCGATCCTAGGATTCTGGGATCATGATCTATGCAGAAGGCAGACACTTAACCAACTGAGCCATACATGCACCCCTTTTTCAGTTGTTCTATGTTCTATCTTATATTCACAATTTTCTTTCTTGTATATAAATTTATTTTATATACTATCAGCAACATGAGACACAACTTAACACTCCTACCTTCTTAAAACGCTTCCTTCACTTGGCTCCCCTTAAAAAAGTATCCTATCTTGTTTTTCCTTTTACTTGAATGGCCAAATCTCATTTCCCTCTGCAGTTCTTCCTTAACTCTTCAAATTTTAACTGCTGAAATGCTCCACAAATCAAGCCTAGGATCTCCTCTCCTTTCTTCTCTCAGTTTCAAGGCTCTAATACCATCAATATGCTGATGACTACCTAATCTGGACCTTTCCCCTAAACTCTAGACTCACATAACCCACTTACCAATGTCCAAGAGGCATTTCAAACAAACACCAGACTTTCCTCCATCAAACATATTCCATCTTAATCTTTCCCATTTCAGTACTGGCAACTCTATCCTTCTAAGTACTCAAGTGAAAAATTTCAAGCCTACTTGTACTGTTCTCTTTCTCATACACCCCAATTCAGTCCATCAACTAATCTCATTAGCTCTATTTTCAAAACATATCCACAATCTAACCATTGCTCATCACTTCCAAAATAAGTTGGTTTGAGTAGCCAGCCACCATCTCTCACTGAATCACTACACCACAGCCTCCTAACTGGTTCCCATAACATCCACCTTTGCCCCTAGAAATCTGTTCTTCACAAGCAGAAAGATTGATCCTCATAAATAATGTCATTCCTCTGCTTGAAACTCTCCAATGATTTCCCATTTTTCTTAAGAGTAAATGCTAGTGCTCTTACAATGGTATCCTAAAAGTCCTTACATAATCTGAAGTTACTTCTAACCCAGCCCTTTGGTTTCCTTACTTTGCTCAAGCATCAGGGTTACTCCTAACACAAGGTCTTTGCCCCTACCTGGAGAATTTTTCCCTCATATAGTTGTGGCTCACTTCCTCCATATTCTGTATCAAACGTCATTTTATCAGAAGCCTTCATGGCTAGACAATAAATATTAGCAGTAACTTCAGCATTCCTTATAAATCTGTTTTATTTTTCCCCACAGCATTTACCATAATCAAAAATCATATATTTGGGGTGCCTGGTTGGCTTAATAGGTTAAGTGTCTGACTCTTGATTGTGGCTGAGGTAATGACCTCAGGGTCATGAGACAGAGCCTTAGTTCGGGGCACTACACTGGACATGGAGCCTGCTTAAGATTCTCTCTCTCCTTCTCCCTCTGCCCCCTCCCTGTTTGGCATGCATACTTGTTCTCTCTCAAAAAAAAAATTAAAAAAAAAACCACCTTCTATATTCTTTTTTTTTTTTTTTAAAGATTTTATTAATTTATTCATGAGAGACAGAGAGAGAGGCAGAGACACAGGCGGAGGGAGAAGCAGGCTCCATGCGGGGAGCCTGACGTGGGACTCAATCCCGGGTCCCCAGGATCACGCCCTGGGCGGAAGGTGGCGCTAAACCGCTGCGCCACCCGGGCTGCCCAACCTTATATATTCATTTAGTCATTTGCTGTCTCATGATATCCAGAATGCTGCTTTTTTTGCATATTATCCTCAGCTGCTAGATTAGTGCTTGCCACATTATAGGCCCTCAGACATTTATTGAATGAATGATGAATGACTTTATAACATTTACTAGGTAGTAAGCTCCTTAAAAAGAGCTGAAGTCTATTTTCCATCTCCAGAACACTTTGCAGGGTACTTGCACTGTGGCTGTTAATTTTTCTGCCAAATGAATAAACATGATATTAAAGTAGGAGACTAGGTAAGACTCAGAGGAAAATAAAAGACATAAATCCACAACATGACTGTGCTTACCTGTTCTATTGCACTCTTTAGTTTGTTCATGTGGCTTTCAAAGAGAGGAAAATGTGAAAAAAAGAATTCATTAAATTTGTTATTTTCATCTTCATCTTTGGATAATGAAAAGATTACCCCAATTGCAATCTTCTTTTTCCTCACAATTCCTGGGTTAGGGCCACAGCTTTCATCTGACAGATTAAAGCTTTCTTCTATAGACCTTAAAAATAAATGTTTTTTTAAATTAAAAACAAAAAACACAAAAATAATTAAATTCACAATTTAACCTCCTTGCTAATTAAATGTAAACTAATTAAAGATCTTTTCCTGTTTTATCAAGTAAATCTAAAAAAGTGTATCAACTCTTAGCTCTTTGAGAAATCTACTAGCTATTCCTTCATGCTCACATTTCTATAAGAAATTTTAACAGAGTCAGATTGCGAACATTTTTGTTCAATTAGAAGTCACTAAAAAAAGAGATAACCTCCAAATCATAACCAATCTAAAAATGTCTGAATTTTAAGATTTACAGATGAGTCTGTTAGAATTTATTGTTATATGATCTACTTGTATCTCTTCTTCTGATTCCAGAAGTAAAGTTTTAAAAAGCAAAGACTTAAAAAAAAAAAAAAAATCAAAGACTAAAGGGAGTACGTAAAAGAGGAACAAGAAGCTTCATTATCTATAGTTGCTTAACACAGGCTTAAAAAAAAAAATCTTTCAAGAATGAATTAACTTGCCTAATTACAAACATGAAAAACTGAAATAACAAAACATGCAGTATATTAATCAAACACCTGCACAAAAGAGTTAAATAAAACTATAAAACTTTTAGGAAAAAACATTGAATTTAGCAATGGTTTCCTGGATATGACACCCAAAGGTACAGATAACAAAAGAAAAAAGAGATAAACTGGACTACATAAAATTAAAAACTGTTGTGTATCAAAGAACACTGTCAACAGAATGAAAAGGCCACACATGGAATGGGAAAAAATACTGCCAAGCATATGTGGTACAGGATTAATACATCAAATATATAAGGAACTCCTTTACATCAACAACAACAACAAAAAAATCTAAATAAAAAATGGGCAAAACTATTATATAGACACATGGCGAACAGCACATAAAAACATAGTATCACTAGCCATTCGGAAAATGCAAATCAAAAGCACAATGAGACAATACTTCACACCCAGTAGGATGGCTATTATAAAAAATAAAAAAATTAAAAAAATTTAAAAACCAGAAAATTACTGTTGGAAAGAAGGTGGAGAAATGAGAATTCTTGTGCATTTCTGTTAAGAATGTAAAAATGAAACAGCCACTGTAAAAAACAGTTTGGAATGTGCTGAAAAACTTAATCACAAAATTACCATATCATTCAGCGATTCCACTTCTGGGTATATACCCAAAAAAATTGAAAGGAGGAACTCAAACAGGGTATTTTTACATCTATGTAGACATGAGCATTATTTGCAAAAGCCAAAAGGTCAAAGCACTCCAAATGTCCATCAACAGATAAGTGGAAAAACAAAATGTGACATATACATAAAATGGAATATCATTCAACCCTAAAAAGGGATAAAATCCTGATACATGCTATGACATGGATGGACCTTAAAGACCTGCTAAATGAAATAAGCTACACGTAAAAGGACAAATATTGTAGGATTCCACCTAGATGAGGTTTCTAGAGTAGTCAAATTCAGAGAGACAAAAGAAAATTTTTTTGAATGGTGAATGCCAGGAACTAAGGGTAGGGAGGAATGGGGAGTTACTGTTTAACGGATATAGCTTCAGTTTGGGGAGATAAAAAAGTTCTGGACATGCATAATGATGATGGTTGCATAACAATGGGAAGGTACTTATAATGCCACTGAACTGTACGTCTAATATTGGCTAAAACTACCAATAATTTTTAAAATGTAACACATTTAAAAAGTTTCAAGACTTAAAATACACAGAAATACAAGCCCAAGGCTCTAAAAACATCATTCAGAATTGTGTTTAAGGGAACCATTCAATTTTATTATAAAGTGAAGGTTCCAACTTACCATCTTGGAAATACCCCATTCTCCAAACTTGTTGTTTGGCTGCGTCGCCAACGTCGCTGGTAACTGCTGGCACAACTTCGGGTAAGTGAGGAGTTTGGAGAGGGAAACGGCGTAATAAGCAAACTGCTGAGAGATGCTGTCAAGTCGAAATAAATGCAAGTATATGTAAGCATTTAAAAATATGTCAATAAGCATAAAGATAAATTTCTTTTTTTAAGATTTTATTTGAGAGAGAGAGAGATAGCAAGAGGGAGGGAGAGGAAGAGGGAGAAAGAGAATGAGGCTTCTCACAGAGCAGGGAGCCCCCCTGCAGGGCTTGATCCCAGAACCCTGAGATCTTGACCTGAGCCAAAGGCAGGCACTTAACCAACTTAGCCACCTAGGCACCCCAAGATAAATTTCTCTTTAAGAAATTTAACAGTAGTGACTCAAATTTTCCATTTTGCTTCATGAGCTTCTAAAATTTTCATTTAAAAACTTAACATCATTGCTGGAGCAAAGTCCCAGAGGAGAAAAATCATATACTAACAGTGCATTGGCAAGAGACTTGTAGACATTCCCCTTTTTATATTCTTACCCTAACCCCCACTTCAGAAGAAAGGGCTAATTTGAAACAAAGCATTATCTCTTTGGCCATGAGATTGCCCCTAGCTTAGTTGAACACTTAGTCTTTAAAAGATATATGATGTGATTCAGGTTTTTTAAAAAAAATGTTAAGTTTGTCTTTAAATTCCAGTTAGTTAACATACAGTGTAATATTAGTTTCAGGTGCACAATATAGTCGTTCAGAGCTTTCACAAAAATCCCTTGCTCATAACAAATGAATGCCTTAATAATCCCCATTGCCTATTTAACCCATCCCACCCACCACCCTCCCTTCTGGTAATCATCAGTTCTTAAGAGTGTGTTTCTTGGTTTGCTTCTCTCCCTTTTCTCCCCCTTGCTCGTTTTGTTTTGTTTCCTAAATTCCACATGAGTGAAATCATATGGTATTTGTCTTTCTCTCACTGTCTTATTTTGCTTATTAGCTTAATACTCTGGTTCTATCTTGTTGCAAATGGAAGACGACTTCATTCTTTTTATGGCTGAGTACTATTCCATTATATAAACATACCAAATCTTGACCCACTCATCAGCTGATGGATACTTGGGCTATTTCCATAATTTGGTTATTGTAGATAATGCTGCTATAAACATGTACTGTAAACTATATAAATGTGCATGTATCTCTCTGAATTAGTACTTCTCTATTCTTGGAGTAAACAGTAGTACAGTTGCTGGACTGATGAGATTCCGTTTTAATGCAACAGCTATATTTTAAGAACGGAAGCTATATTTGAAAATAAGTGTTTGAATGTCATGTAAACATGTCATTTAAAAGCACATCTTACACCTTTCACAATGGTAGAATCAAAAAAAACAAAAAGAGTATTGAGAAGGATATGAAGAGAAAGGAACCCTCACACACTGTTGGTGGGAATGCAAACTAGTACAGCTACTATGGAAAGCCACTATGCAAATTAGTATAGTATGGAGGTTCCTCCAAAAACTAAAAACAGAAATATCACATGACCCAATAATTCCACTACTGGCTATTCACTCAAAGAAAACAAGAACACTCATCTAAAAAGATAAATGTACTCCTAAGTTTACTACAGCATTACTTACAAAGAGGCAAGAAATGGAAGCAACTGAAATGTCTACTGATAGATGAACAAATAAGGAAGATGTATACAATATTATTCAAACATATAAAATAATGAGATCTTGTCATCTGAGACAACATGGACGGACCTAAGGATATGGTGCCAAGTACAGTAAGCCAGACAGAGAAAGACAAATACCATACAATTTCACTTATATATGGAATCTAAAAAACAAAACCAACAGAAAGAAAAAGATTCATTAACACAGAGATCAAACTGATGGTTGCCAAAGAGGACAGAGTTTGATGGGAAGGGCAAAAATGGGTGAGGGGGAGCAGGAGATACAAGTTTCCAGTTATGGAATGAGTAAGTCACAGGGATAAAAAAGACAGTATAAAGAGTCAGTGGTACTGTAAAAGTGTTGTATGGTGGTAGATGGTAGTAGCTACACTTCTGGAACACATAGCATAATGTATAGAATTTGTCAAGTCACTATGTTTACATCTAAAACAGATGTAACACTGTGTGTAAACAACTATATTTACAACTATGCTTCAATAAAAAGAATAAAAGTACCACTGACCCTTGAACAAGAGTTTGAAATCTGCAGATCCACTTATATGTTTTTCTTTGATAAATACAGTATAGCATTGTAAATGTATTTTATCTTCTTATGATTTTCCTAACATTTTTTGCTTATTTTATTGCAAAAATACAGTATACAATTCATATATAAAATATATGTTAATCAACTGTTCTTGCTATGAGTAAGGCTTCCTGTCAACTGTAGGCTATTAGTAGTTGAGTTTTTAGGGAGTCAAAAGTTACATACAGATTTTTCTTACTGCCCAGGGTGAGGGGAGGTTTGCGCCCCAACCCCTGGGTTATTGAAGGGTAAACTGTAATCATGAATTGCTTCTGCATAGGTAGTCAAGCCTCTGAATGTTTAATCACTTTCAGTAATAATCATGATTATACCTACTGAGCTCCAAAAAGAGAAAATCCTATAGATTGCTCTCTGGAGAACTCTAAGGGGTGACAGACACATTCCATTAGAACCCATTATGATTATAATTGCTGCAATCCCCTAATTGTGAGGATTATTCTCTTCCCAAAACCCCTCTCTCCAGAAACTCTTGCCTGGAGTGTCAAAAGCTACAACCCTTTGTTTTTCCTCAGACTAGGAATCCTCTCCTTTTCTGTACTGGATCTAGAGAGGAAAAGACATTAAGGGTTTGCTTTTGTTTGGCAATATTTCCAACCATATACCAAAAATTTGTGATGTAATCAAAAACAGGGAAGCATTATTATCATCTATAAAAAGATACGTATCACATGATTTTGATTACAACCATATACCAAAAATTTGTGATGTAATCAAAAACAGGGAAGCATTATTATCATCTATAAAAAGATACGTATCACATGATTTTGGACATCAGGAGTGAGAACTAAGAGACTGTCATTATGAAGATCTATTCAATTCTCGCTAACAAATTCAGTAATAAAGGGAAGAGCTTTATGTGCCATACAACTATCACTAATATCAATTAATTAATTAACATCAATGAATTAATTCTAAACTACTTCCTTAAAAAGACCACATTTTTCTCAATATTATAAGTAACTACTGTAAAACTTTGTAGTCTAAGACTAGATATGTATAACTAACCTGGGTGTAATTTTCAATGAAAACTCAAATGTTAATCTAAATTTGGAAAAACTATGTGGTAACAAATTCTGGTATTAAAAATAACCCTACTGGAAAAAAGAAGAAAATACACAATTAATTTAAAAGGAGTATATGAATTTAATGGCTTAAAAAAGCCTTACAGATCAATGCAGTCAGGTCCTTCAATTTACACCTAAAGAAAGTGAAGTATAGATATGAATTTATCACCTCTGAAATCTGAAATAATAACTAGATTCCTGTCACAGAAGAGAAAACTAAATCCCTAGGTTACATAGAAGCAACAAGTAATAAAAGAAATATACACTAGATTATCCTAAGAACAAGAATAAAAAATTCAGTTAGAAAAGAAGGGTGAGATTATTTGAAAGATCAAGATTTTTCATATTAGAGAGCTGGTTCTCAATTCTAACTGTCCATCAGAACGAGGTATTAAATTTTTCATTTTGTTTTGTTTTCAAATAGTTTCATCAGCCTTTCCCTAGACTACATGACAGTCTTGGAGTACATTTCAGGCATGTCAAACTTTTATTTTGAAACCTCTTGTTATTCTAATGCATACGTACGGATTACAATACTGATAAATTGGGACTTCCCATCAATACTCAAAAATGAATTATAAACAATTTAGACACCAGAGCCATATAATGTGACAATTCATATGGATAAACCACAGTGGATAAAGTTTCTCATACGTAACAATAATACAAGCCTAAGATACTCCTTTCGTTTATGCTATCTCTGAGTCCTAAGAAATACATTTTCTTTATACTGGAAGGCCCTTCTTCCATGCTTTCACCTGGATAACTCCTACTGACTTCTTAAAACACAACTCAAGTCTTATCCCTTGTAAAGTACTACTGGCCCCTGTTCCTGGCCCAAGCTAAGTTAGGTTTTCTTTCCCTAAACCTCTCTCCACATTTCTATCAGAGAACACATCATATGATGCAGGACAATTTTCCCGACTGTTTCCTCTGTAGACTCTCTGCTTGAATGTAAAATGTGGGCTTTTCTTTTTCTTTAATCTCTCACACATTTCAATAAAGGTTTGTTAGACAAATTTTGGGAGCCCATATTTGAAAACAATATGAATGGCATTGGTTCAAAATGCCTAGGTTTTTCTGGGCAAGCGACAGTCTGACAACTAAAAACTCTAGTTAAGAGTAAGCAGATATAAGCAAATGTGGGGGTTTTCTTTCCTTTTTTTTTTTTTTTTTACTGTGCCATTTAAGCAGTCTCTTGAGCAATATTTTTTTCTTGTATTGGCTAAGTCTAAGCCAATGTGCACTCATCTAGGCCATGTTCCACTAGGCACATGTAACAGTAAATATGAAAATTTTAAATTTGAACTATTTCTCTCTGTTGATATAATTCTCTTATAAGGCTAATAACATCAACACTAAAAAACTGTGTACATGAAATTGGATGATAAAGGAAAAAATAAAAATCATTGTTGGCTAACAGTGATCTCATAAGAAAACTAGATTAATACATAAACCTGACATTACCAGAGCGTGCTATTCCACTGTCTCTGTCCTCATTCAGGTCTCTTCCAGGCATGTCCATTGGGTTGCTGTGAACTGTGAATTAAGACAAAATTGTCAGTTATAACATATAATGCTATTCAGGGTGACGTTTCTTCTGTTACATTGCAAATGAAATCATGCTCATCTCATTGCATTCCTTTATTTTTTTCAATAGCATGGCACAAACCCAACACCAAGAGCTATTACTCAGTTGAACAAGCTTTGAGAGCTATGTGAAGATTGACATATAATGTGAAAATATAATATCTAAAGAAGCAAGGGATGGCTAAAAGGAAGATACTCAAAATACATTACTAAATGACTAAAAAGCATGCTACTAAACAGTAAGAATGATTCCTGGAAGTAAATAACGGGTATATGATGGTTCACTTTACTATTCTGCCAATAACATAGGTTTAAAAACTCTTCACAATAAAAATTTTAAGAAAACAGTTTGAACAGTATGATGCCAATTAAATTATTTTTTAGAAAGGTTAATTCTAGATGACCCAAATGGCTAATACATACTTTTTGCCCATTTTTCAAATTTTCTCTAATAAATATGTATTGTTCCGATCTCACATTTGTAAGAAAAATAAATATTAATTAAAACAATAAGATAGATACAACTCCCTGGATACAGAGGCATAAACATACTCTACAATCATAAATTAAATGATATAAACAAACATACTCACATATGACTTTTACAGATCAATATAATGGTGCTTGTTCATCTAAATCTTAGCTCCAAAAGAAATCATTCTTATGAAATAACACAGATCAGAAATTTTAAAATAATAAGATAGGATATTTTCTTCAATTGGTGAACTAAGTACAAACTCTACTTAGCCATGGAAACAAGAGAGTGTCCCATGAGAAATTCTAGCTGGTATTTAAAGAAATAATGTTCATACTAAAATTTGGGTTAAGATTCTAAAGTTAAGTTATTACATAATGAAATAAGTAACAAACTGAAATTTCATGAAAATATCAATTCTACTGATAAATGAAAATTTCTGGAAATGTTGAAGAACATAACTCAGTAGACAGGAATTCAGTTCTTACACTTGCTAAGTAATGTTTTCTTAACTACACCCTCCCCAAATACATTTATATCTACTCTCTTGTTTCCACGGCTTAACTACAGATTCTAGCCACTGGAGCACACCAACTAGTCTACCCACACAGCACATCGCAAACCTGCAAAGAAAGAGGCGCTCCTGATCAGGCGGAGCGGACCCTGTTCAGAGAATGCCCGCCTGGGGCTGCAGAACTGTGATAGACCTACATGGCAAAAATGTAAAATATATATGAAAGAGGGCTGTTAGAGAAGCCACAAAGAGTCTGGAATAAAGGGTGAGCTTAGGCAGCACAAATGCAGACCAACAGATACTGATGGAACTTTTAAACTAAGTAAGAATAATTCAAGCTGGTTTCTCTTCTTTGAAACAGGATGGTTTCTCTCTGGGGATAGCTTATGTCAAACAACAATTTCATGCCTATTTACTAATAAATATTTATATAATTATAAAAAAACCCTTCCACTATACAAGGTAAAAGTTTTAATCCTTTCTAACATAAAACAATGCTTTTAAAGATTCAAAAAAGCACAAAATTTATTTGACATTTGCCAAATAAATTGATCCTTTAAAAAGAGTTTTTAAAAACTATTTTATTTATTTATTTGAGGGAGAGAGTGTGCACGAGAGAGCACAAGAGAGAAAGAGAGAGAGAGAGAGAGAATGAGAGAAAGCAAGAAGCTGAGTTGCCTGTTACACTTCATCAAGATAGCCTAAAGAGTCACCTAGGAAGTTACCTAAGATAGAATAGGGGGCTTTCTGTTTTAAAATCTATTTTTCAGATTGTTAATGGATATCTTTCTGTAACAAGAATTTCTAGAATTATACTGCATTTGCAGCAATCCTTCCATGTTTTACCTCTTCAGCTCTTTATTCAATTCTCTCTAGTTACTTCAAAACTTACCTACCCTCTTTAAATTCCTTCCCTACCCATCTCCTTCCTTATTCTCAGGATGTAACTGTCTCCCACATATACATGTGTGCACACACATATAATTCACCAGTTAGGAACTCTCCATTTCCTAGCACCTTGTCTCCAAACTAAATCACATTCGGGCCCACCTGCCTCCTTCCTGGCAGAGTAATAACAGGTAACAATATTCAAGCCTTAGTATGTCCTAGGAACCTACTCAGTGAAAAATGCTGAGCGGCTCCTCCCTCCTTCCCAAACCTAATTCTTTTATGTCAGTTAGGACCTTCAAAAATCTCACTTTACCACTTCTATCTCTAACTTTACCCCTCCTTATAACCTCCTATTCATCAACATTTAAACATAAACAAAGCTAGCGGCACCTGGATGACTCAGTCATTTAAACCTCCAACTCTTTATTTCAACTCAGGTCATTTTATGTTCATCTTAAGAGACTCCATCCTCAGCAGGCAGCCCAATACAGAACTCTATCTTAAAACCCTGAGATTAAGCCTCTTAAGACTGTTTCTCTCCCTGCCCGTCCCCTACTCTCTCTAAAAAAATTATTATAAAGAAAGCACAGTCAAAACTATTCTTTCCATATACTTAATCTTACATAGTTCAATAATTAAAATGTATTCTAAAGATTCCTCGGGGTTCTTGCAAGCCTTTCAGAGATCTGTGTAATATTCTATTTTCTTAATAAATTTAATCAAAACAACTTATTACAAGAGAATAAACACAGAAGTAGATATAAGAATTGAGTTGTAGTCTACTAAGCCATAAATTAATGTGTTTTGCAAAAATGTAAAACAACGTCACTCTTCTTCATTAAGTTCTCGTCTTGGAGAATAGTAGTCATTTCATAGCATGTTATTTATACTAACATGAAAAAGGTTGTGTTATATTTTAAGGAATAAATATTTTTAATTTTTTTGTTTTAAATTTTAATACAGTATATATCAATAAAGGTAATACACATAAACAAAAGTTCTCTGTGGTCCTCCATAATTTCTAAGTGTATAAAACTTAGAGAACTTTTCTGGTCTCTTTTCTGAGGCAGAAAGAACCGCTGCTTAAATCCTGGAAAAAAAGACTGACCTCTGAGCAGAGCTCTCCTCAACTGTGGCTTCTATTATCTCCATGAAATTGCTCACGTAAGCTACCAAAAGCCTTCCTACAGATTAATGCAGTCCATACTATTTTATATTACTTTATCGCATATTTGACGCTGACTAAATTGCCTTTGAACATTTCCCCAGTTTCCAAATATTATACACTAAGGTTTTTTTCCTTAATGCTCTATATGTGTTTCTCTTCACCTACTCTTTCCATCTTTAAACCATCATTCCCCAGGATTTTATCCTCAACAATCTTTCTCACTCTTTAACATTTCCTAGGTCATCTCATTCATTCTTAAGCTTTCACTTATCATTTACATGCTAATGCTTTACAAATCCACATAGATACAGCTAACTAACAACTGTATTCTCCCTTCTATTTTATCAAGTAGTTTCTAGGAAGCTGCCCATCTAGGGATCTTATTTCTCAAATCTCCTTATATATAGGTAAAGCCATGTGACTAGTTACCACTAATGGAATGTGAATAAAACTGATGTATTAAGGTTGGTTATGAAATGGATGCGACTTTTCCATACTCAATTCCTTTTCACTGGCTTCATGCAGCTGAGCTCAACCTTGGAAACCACATAATGAAGAAGGTAGAACTTCAAGAAGGAAGGAAATTGGACCTCTGAAACAGTGCTTGGAGAAAAACTGTTAATCAATGAGGAAACACTTTTTAAACTTCACATGACTGGAAAAAAATAACCCTATGTTGCTTTGAAATTATTATATGTTCACTAATTTTTATGTTGTAGCACCTACCCCTATATCTACTAACTATAATGGATATCTTTACTTGAATAACCAACCAATACTTCCATTCTAACATACATAAACCCCAAATCACCAATTCCTAATTTCTTCTGCTCCTCCCAATGGATGGCACCAATATCCAAGCAATTATACAACCAGACAGCAAAGGGACACACTTATTTCCTTTTTCCTCCCTTCTTTCATCTAATTACAAAGTCCCATCCACTCTATTTCCCATAATGAACCTCTCAACAGCTCTCTACCCTTGACACAATCCAGCTCTAGGTCTCCATTACCTGTCATGCGAATTACCACCAGCAGCCTTCTAACAGAGATCTTTTCCTCGATCCTACTGGTTTACTTGAATCCTTTCCCATTGCAATCAAAACATAATTCTGCAGATAAAAATCTAATCTGATCATATTTCTATATTCTGACAACTCCTCTGTGTGGCCTTCAGAATGCACTGCAAAGATCTCCAGCTATAAGGACTGTAATTGACTACATACCTCAAATTGCTGTTTTCTGACATGTGATGTTTTCCAAGGCCACATATCCCATAGGCAGAGTTCCTAACCAGTGACTGAACGTAGCCAGAAGAGTAAGTCAGGTACATTTCTGGCAACATACAGCTCACCTGTGACAACATACTTTGACCTAAGGACTTGTCAGTGGCCTTACCAAACCTTCCATGGGTTGCATGATAGGAAAGGACACTTCCATTCAATTTTCTATTTTTCTCTTTCATTTGGGGTCAGACTTGCAACACAATCTGAGGGCTCTCATGACCTTTCCCAGTTTCCTCCTCATTTTCTCTCACACAGTCATTTCCCCTAATAATATCCTTGCATATTTGATCCTGTCTTGGCACCTGTTAAAAAACAGGTAAAGGACCCAAACTAACACACCCTCATTACTACCCAACTTCTTAAAGCCTAAGTTCAAATTCCTCACTATGGCCCAAGGTGCCCTTTGTCATCAACCTCCCACAAACTTTTTCATTTCTTTTAACTTTCATTACTCCTATTCTTGACTCCATCAACGCTGATTTATTCACATTATTTACTCATGCTATGATCTCTTAACTCCTAGGTCTGTGCACATACTACTGCTTTTTCCTAAAACATTTCTAGTCCCCAAACACAGGGCTAATCCTTCAAGATTAGGCTTCCCTTCTTTAAGAAAGTCTGAGACTCTCTAGGACTGAATTAGGTACTCTTCCTCATTTGTATCACACCATGCTCTTTAACATTAACTGCACTCTACTATAATTGTTGCATTATTTGTATGACTTCCACTAACTATAAATCTGTTGAGGCAGGAAATGTGTCTGGTTTACCACTGCATGTACCCTCAGGGCCTAGCAGAGTGCTTAGCATACAACACGTACTTGGTAAGTATTTGCTGATAAATTGGAAATGTAAAGAAAATAAGAAATGGTACTCAAATATCCTTGATTCACAATTACAAACATACAAGTAAAAGCCACTCATTATTTAAGTCTATACTTTGTTAAATGGATTCACTTCCTAACCTATATTAAAACAAAGATGGGTATACCTAGCATCCATAAGGTGATTTACTGTTATAAGCGATAATGGATTTGTATTATTAAAATAAATAGCTTTTAATTAACTTATTGAGCTTTGAAAAGTATCACATTATAACGGAAAAAGAGACAAGTGAATCTTTTCAGAAGATTCAGAAAATCTTTCAGGAGAATCTGAAAAGATTCAGTTGTCTCCCTGTCACATTTTTACTTCATTAAACCAATGAAATAATCAAGTGAGTTAAGAAAAAGCAGAACCCCTCTAATTTTTCTAAAAAATGTGCAAACTTTCTTTTTTTTTTAATTTATTTATTTTGAGAGAGAGAGAGAGAGAGACAGAGAGAGAGAATCTAAAAGTAGGGGGAAGGACAGAGGGAAAGAAAGAATCTCAAGCAAATTCACCACTGAGCACAGAGCCTGACACGGGGCTTGATCTCACATCCCTGAGATCATGACCTGAGCCACAAATCAAGAGTCACTTGATTTCACTTAACCAACTGAGCCACCCAGGTACCCCAAATGTGCAAACTTTTAAAATTACATGCCTGACACTATAACTAGCCCACACTACTTGCTGAATAAATGGTTGCTTGTTTGAATAAACATGAACTATAAAAAATAATAGAATACAATATGATTCAAGCTGGAAGAAAAACTGTTTCCTACTTATATATTTAACTAATATTTATTCAAATCAATTCCAAATGAAAATTCTCACTAAATAAAGAATAAAAGAAATATTTATCCTAGTCTAATTCCTGTCCACATTCTGGCATGCTATAGTTATTTACACACCAGGAACATGGAAGCAACAATTCAGTTGAACTTTGTAGGGTAAAACAAATGACCAGAAATTTTAGGAACAGTTTGTCATTTCAGAAGTTGAACTTAAATAGTAACAATCAACTATTCAAATTACTAAATAAGCTGTTATTTTAATGAATATTTTAAAGAACATCAAATCTGAGTATCTGCTCATCTATCTGAATTCAGGTCACAAAAATGAGCACCATTTTAAAATTACTTTTATGGTTAGGGAAGAGACAAAGGAAAAAGTGTAATACCGGTCTTCCTCAGCTGAAATATTGTAAAAAGCTGAGAAGGACTTTTTATATCAATGAGCCTTTTAAAGATGCATAAAGTTAAAAACAAAAAACAAACCAGATATATCTTCAGCAGTTCTTTTTCAGATACAAAAATGAATATTATGTTCAAATATACAAAAATTATGTTTTTCAAATAATATAAACATTATACATACTTCCAATTTAAATCCCTTTTCTACTTCTAGTATGTCAAAATCTGTGGTCTTATAAAAGATCTATATTATTAAGAAAGAACTGCAAATCTTTGTTATACTGTTAACCTATTTAAAACTTATAAAACCAAAGGAACCATTTACCTATATTTCCAAGTAGTCCATTAATAACTGTGTTATTATCAGCCTTTAATGTACTGTTGTCCTGATTGATGAATTCAAGACTGTCTTGAAGCCTAAAGGAGGAAAAGAAACAATAAATTGCAAATTCATCTTATGCTCTTTTTGGCAACTCTTTGCATATCTCAATGAAATCTTAAGTGTAAAACAGCTTTTTTTTTAAGTTTTAAGTATTCTTGTTAGTACCATAAACTACCTAATCTTTTAAATAAGAGGTTGGTGGGGATCCCTAGGTGGCGCAGCGGTTTGGCGCCTGCCTTTGGCCCAGGGCACGATCCTGGAGACCTGGGATCGAATCCCACATCGGGCTCCCGGTGCATGGAGCCTGCTTCGTCTTCTGCCTGTGTCTCTGCCTCTCTCTCTCTCTCTCTCTCTCTGTGTAACTATCATAAATAAATAAAAATTAAAAAAAAAATAATAAGAGGTTGGTAAACTACACTTGGAGGGCTAAATATAGCCTGCTGCCTGTTTTTATAAATAAAGTTTTAATGGAACATAGATATGCCCTTTCACATATGTACTGCATATGGCTGCTTTAATGCTACAGCTGAGAAACCAGACATATTGTCTGGCCCACAAAGCCAAAATTATTTACTATCTAGACCTTTACAGAATTACTGACCCTAATTTAAATTGTAAAGCTTTTCCCTCATATTTTGGACCTGACGTTATTTTCTAAACTTCTAGCAGGGAAAAAAGAAGAAAAAAAAAGAAAAAAGAAAAGAAAAGAAGAAAAGAAAAGAGAAGAACAAAAATCAACCAAATATCAAAATAGTGTCATTTGTTCACACATTATAAATGATCACTCCTGTTAGTAAATTATCTGAATAACAAAAATTAAACTACTTTATGTTCTTAGTACAAAGTATCCTTCCTAGGGATTTTAAGAACCTATAAAAAATTTAGAAAAGATGAAGAAACTGAAAGGATCCGAGGTAAAATCAGTGATTCCAACGTGAGGATCTCTAATTTCTACTTTAGTATTAAACTCTTAAAAATTAGCACTTTTAGCGTCAGTATATTTTAAGCATCTCTAACACTGTGAAAAAACATCTCTCCCTTTTCTTCCTTCCTAACAGAAAAGTTAATAAGCAGCTACAAGTATTAGAACCTCAGCTAATAGAACTCCTGAGAGGTCTTCTTGGAGCATTTACAATTAATGGAACTTTTGAGAATTTTTCTAGTTTTGAGTAGGCTCCTTGCTACCTCCTGCTGCTTTTGACTTTGGGTAACCCCAGAGATTCTGGCTAGCTGGCATTCTAATCTGGTCCCTGCAGAATCCATCGCTGGAATCCACTAACACCTCACCCTAGCCTCAGTCTTTCATTTACTAGGTTCCGGCATGTAGCACCGGATTCCAATTATCAGGCCTGCCTTTGTTTCAGCTTCACTTTTCTAATCTTGGCATTAATACCTTGGGGTATTCTTATGCCCCACGATGGGTGATCTAGACTACTCCTGACTGCAAAGGTAAATTTTTTTTTTAAGATTTTATTTATTTAAAAAAAAAAAGATTTTATTTATTTATTCATGAGAGACATAGAGAGAGAGAGAGAGAGGCACAGACACAGGCAGAGGGAGAAGCAGGCTCCATGCAGGGAGCCCGACGCGGGATTCAATCCCGGGTCTCCAGGATCACATCCTGGACTGAATGCAGCGCTAAACCACTGAGCCACCCGGGCTGCCCTGTAGAGTTAATTCTGAAGTGATCTGAAAACTGAAGAGCACATATATAGATGCTAACTTGGCATGGCACTACAAAATGTAAAATAAGTATCTCATCTTAACATGGGAATGTTCTCAACATTTTACTTCTAGCTATAGCTTCTAGAAGCAAATTAGGAAAGAGAAAGCACATTCCCTATTCTTCAACTAAACTCAAATGAGAAGTAATCTGGACTCCAAACACAAAGTGGCTGAATGAATTAAAAAAATAACACCCAACAATATGCTGCCTACAAGAGACTCACTTCAGCTTTGAGAACGCATATAGGCTCAATGTGAAGGGATAGGAAAAGAATCCATATAAGTGGAAATCGAAAAAGAGCAAAGAAAGCTACACTTATATCAGAAAAAATGGACTTCAAGCCAAAAATAGTAACAAGAGACAGAAATGGTCATACAAAAGAGGAGCAATTCATCAAGAAGATATAGCATAAATACAAATGCACTCAACATTAGAGCACCTAAACATGTTAAGCAAATAACTAACGGATCTAAAGAGACAAGACTGCGATAATTAGTAAAGGGCTTTATTTTTTTGTTGTTTTTTAAAAGATTTTATTTATTCATGAGAGACATGGAAAAAGAGAAAGAGGCAGAGACATAGACAGAGGGAGAAGCAGGCTCCATGCAGGAAGCCCAATATGGGACTCAATCCCAGACTCCAGTATCACGCCCTGAGCCAAAGGCAGACACTCAACCGCTGAGCCACCCAGGCGTCCCTGGGACTTTAATACTCTACTTCCAACAATGAATAGATCAACCAGACAGGAAGTCAACAAAGAAATGTTGAACTTGAACCATACCTTAGGCCAAATGGAATTAACAGATAGATAGATCCAACAGCAGCAGAATGCCATTCTTCTCAAGTGTGCATGGAACATTTTAGGAATAAATGATGATAGGAAAACTGGATAACCACATGCAAATGAGTGAAATTAAAACTTTATATTACACTACTATATGCAGTTATACAGCAATAAAGTGGATAACCTATAAGAAAGGGATAAATTCCTAGAAACATACAACCTACCAGGAATGAGTCATAAAGAAATAAAAAATCGAAACAGACCAATAATAAGTAAGGAGAATGAATCATTAATCAAAAACCTCCCAACGCTGGGACGCCTGGGTGGCTCAGCGGTTGAGCATCTGCCTTTGGTTCAGAGCGTGATCCTGGGGTCCTGAGATCGAGTTCCGTATCGGGCTTCCCACAGGGAGGCTGCTTCTCCCTCTGCCTATGTCTCCACCTCTCTCTGTGTGTCTCTCATGAATAAACTCTTAAGAAAAAAAAAAAAAGAAAGAAAGAAAGAAAGAAAAGAAAAGAAAAGAAAAGAAAAGAAAAGAAAAGAAAAGAAAAGAAAAGAAAAGAAAAAAAAGAAAAGAAAAGAAAACCTCCCAACACAGAAAAGCCAAAGGGACCAGATGGTTTCCTTGGTAGATTCTACCAAATATTTAAAGAAGAATTAATGCCAATTCTACTCAAACTGTTCAATAAATAAAAGAAGGAACACTACAAAACACATCTTACAAAGCCAGCATTGCCCTGACAACCAAGAAAATTTTCACCACTTCTCCTGATTATTATAAATGCAAAGATTCTCCACAAAATATTAGCAAACCAAATTCAAAAGAATATTAAAAGGATCATTTAATATGATCAAGTAAGATTTATCACTGGGATGCAAGGATGCAAGCAATAAATGATAATTACCACATTAAAAGAATGAAAGATAAAAATCATACCATCATGTCAATAGATGCAAAAAAGCATAGGACAAAATACAACATCTTTCCACGAAAAAAATCCTCCAAAAAGAGGTTGAAAGAACAAATATTGTTAAAATGTTCATATTACCCAAAGTCATCTATAGATTCAATGCAATTCTTATCAAAGTTCCAATGGCATTCTTCATAGAAATAAGAAAAAAATCCTAAAATCTGTATGAAGCTACAAAAAGACTCTGAATAGCCAAAGCAATCTTGACAAAAAGAACAAAGCTGGAGAGATCACACTTTTTGATTTCAAACTATACTACAAAGTTCAGGTAATCAAAACAGTATAGTACTGGCATAAAAATAGACACACAAACCAATGGAACAGAATCAAGAGCCCAGGAAAAAAACCCTGCATATACAGTCAACTAGTATTTGATAAGGGACCCAAGAACATTTAACAGGGAAAAGATAGTACCTTCAAAAAATTATGACAGAAAAACTGAATAACCACATGCAGATGAATGAAATTTAAATTATCTTATACCACTCACAAAAATGAACTCAAAATTGATTAAAGACATAAACAAAAGACTCCAAAACTGCATATCTTCTAGAAGAAACCATAAGGGAAAGAAAGCTCTTTGACACTGGTCATAGCAACAATTTCTACATATGACATAAACAGCACAAGCAACAAAAGCAAAAATAAGTAAATGGGAATACATCACACAAAAAGCTTCTATACTGCAAATAACTGACAAAATGAAAAAGCAATCTATGGAATGGTAAAAAAAATGCAAATCCTTTATCTGATGAAGGGTTAATATCCAAAATATATAAATAATCCACAAAAATCAATGGCAAAAAAAAATCTAAAAAAATTAATACTTCTGAATATTCAGAAGAACTGAATAGACAATTTTCCAAAGAAGATATGCAAATGACCAAGAGGTACATGAAAAGATGCTCAACATCACTAATCATCAGGGAAATGCAAATCATACCACAAAAAGGTATTACTTCACACCTTTTTTAATAGTTAACATCAAAAAGACAAGAAATGATATCAAGTGGTGGACAGGGTATGGAGAAGAAGGAACCCTTGGGCACTGCTGGTGGGAATATAAATTGATACAGCCACTGTGAAAACAGTATGAAGGTTCTTCAAAAAATTAAAAATAGAAACTACCATATGATCCAGGAATCCCACTTCTAGATATATATCCAAAGGAACTGAAATAAGGATCTCATAGAGATATCTGCACTCAGGTGTTCACTATAGCATTAGTGACAACTGTCAATAAATGGAGACAAACTAAATGTCTATCAAAAGATGAATGGATAAAAATGTCATACACACACACACAGCCATGAGAAAAGGAAATCCTGCCATTTGAGACAACCTGAATGAACATTAAGGGCATCATGCTAAGTGAAATAAGTCAGAGAAATATAAATACTGTATAGTATCACTCACATGTGTAATATAAAAAATTGAACATAGAAAAACAGAAAGCAGGGTGGTGGTTACCAGGGGCTGAGAGTAGGGGAAATGGGGAGGTAACAAAGTGTATAAACTTCAGTTATAAAATTAGTAAGTTCTGGGATCTAATGTATAGCATGCTATCGATAGCTAATAATACTGTTATTTTATATACTTGAAAGTTGCTAAGATGGGGATCCCTGGGTGGCTTAGCGGTTTGGCGACTGCCTTCGGCCCAGGGCGTGATCCTGGAGTCCTGGAATCGAGTCCCACATCAGGCTTCCTGCATGGAGCCTGCTTCTCCCTCTGCCTGTGTCTCTGCTTTTCTCTCTGTGTCGCTCATGAATAAATAAATAAAATCTTAAAAAAAAAAAAAGTTGCTAAGAGAGTAAATCTTAGCTGATCTTACCACAAAAGAGAAACGATAATTTTGACAAGATGGAGGTATTAGTTAGCTAATTATATGGTGGTAATCATTTTGCAACATATTAAATAAATGTGTTGCTCACATTAAATTTACAGTGTTGCATGTCAATTATATCTCAATAAAGCTAAAAGAAAAAAGTCTAGCCTCCACAAACTTTCAGATTTAAGCAATGGAAGAAAATTCAATTGAAACTGCAACCCTGAGAATAGTTTATTAGTTTTCATGCTTTGCATGTCCTAAATAATACATTTTTCTCAGCATTCATAATCACTTACGTATTGAGACTTCCACAGATACTGCTGCCAGTTCGTGCAGTAAAAACTTTGCTGAGCATAAGTTGTGGAGGGGAACTACAAAGGAAAAGAAATGGACAGAGAGAGATCAAAACTAAAACACAAGGAACTTCTCAATTTATTACAAATTAGGGACACTTGGGTGGCTTAGTCAGTTAAGTATCTGACTTCTGATTTCGGCTATGGTCATGGTCTCAGGGTTGGGAGATTGAGCTCCGTGTCAGGCTTCATGCTATGGTATGGAGTCTGCTGAAGATTCTCTCTCCCCCTCTCTCTATGCCCCTCTCCCCCACAAAAAGACATAAATCACAGAGATTTCACTCCATAGTTACAACAGTCATGAAGCAGCATGAACCCCATAAAACACTGTAAGTCTGACATGTTCAATCTATGTGAAGACTACAGGGAATTCTCTCATCTTCAAAAATTACATGTTCTAAAATGGATTATGAAAAATCAGAAAAGCCCTCACCGGATCTGATGAATTTTTAAGGTGGACCCTTTGTAGCTCATTGCTACAGAGCCAAACATCATCTCTCCAAGCATATTGGCATCAGAAGAGCACCGAGAACCCTAAAAAATAATTGTAACATTAATAGAACTGCAGAATTTACAACCTATTTCAAATCCTGAGTTCTACTGAAAATTCCTTTGCTGTAGTTATTCTTTATAATTCTATATACTCTTTAAAAAAGTGATTCTACATTGTATACAATGTTCTATAGCTTGAGTTTCTTCATTGCACAATGTGTTACAGACTTAACCATATCGTTATACAAAGACTCCTTTTGAAGAGCTGCATAGTATTCTACAGTATGAAAATTACAGTTTCCCTTACTAATGGACATTTAGGTTACTTCCAGGTTTTTGCTACTATAATAATGCTTAATGCCTAAATGAACACTGACTGTTAACTACATCTCGTGCATACATATGCAATGTTTTTCCAGGACAGAAAATAAGAAATTCAATTCAGTGAACATGCAGTACAGCTTTTACCGCTCCTACTGTGCAAAAGAGCTATCTACAAACACGGTAATTTATTTTGCTATTTTTTATAAGGACTTATTTAAAACATTAGAATGTCTTGTTCTCAAAGAAATCCAATTAGAAGTTATTCCTTTCCATTCCTCTTTGTCATCATTTAGGAGTCAGAAAAAAGGGTGAAATTGAACTCATACATTTACTTACTAATTAGATACTGTGGTCAATAACACTAACTACCCACAATATATCTTATTCCTTATTTTTTGAGGTCTCATATGTTTCAGGGCAACAATGTACCTAACAACAACAATAAAAAAGTGGATTTCATAGCCTCCCTTGTAGACGAATTGACAGTTGGTTTCTACATCCAAAGGGTTAAACTAATGGTTGGAGTAGCAGCTTTCAGAATTCATGTGTTTATATGCATTCAACAAAAGCCCAGTCAATGAGATTACACATTAACTCTGGCTAAGTAGAAAGATAAGGATGCCTTGGGTTCTAAAGCCATCTCGAGGCCCATGTCTCATACTCAGAGGGCCTTTCAGACTTCTTGTCACAAGAACAAAATAATCCCTAGGAATAGCGATTCCTAATTTACACAGTTATACAATAAGTGATGAGGAATAGGACCTAAACTATAGAAGTCAGTAATTGAGTATTATTCGCGAATTTCACTAAGCCATTCCATCATAAAAAAAAAATTAGTAGGAGTTTAAAAAAAATACTTTAAAAAAGACTGTTCTGGTGATAACAATAAAGTGATGAAGACCTCCATTTTACATGGGAGGCCAGGGAATACATCTGCATACTATTTTTATTTTTATGGGATTTTTCCACTCTTCTGCTTATTTATTGCCCACCTGGGCTAGAAAAAACCTACATTTACCTTTGTTATCTCTCTTAAGCATCTTCAAATAGCAATCTATTTCATTATACAGAACTATTTTGTATTAGTTTTTATATATACTCATTTATATATTATTTTTTCTCTCTTAAGGTGCCATGTAGTCTTTATTTTGTTTTAATAAAGACACAAAGCTAGTGTTTAAGACAAAAATCACCTTTTATATACCTAGTTACTGAAAGAACTCATCCATGTATCTGGTTAAGATAAAATTTTTATTTCAAAACACAAAGGTTTGGGTACTAAGAACAACATTTTAGAAACAGTGCCAAATAATTTTTTTAGCGATGAAGTGTGAAGGTTTGTTGTTTTTTTAAAAAGATCAATGCCTATCTTCAAAATTATTATGAATTTAAGTATCACAGAATTTATAGATTTTACTACAAAAACTAGAAACAAGCTCTCAGGAAGCAAAATACAGTAAAAATAAATTGGTATTTGAATTATATAAAACCATATAGTTTGCCAGTAAAGATTCTCCTTGCCTGCTCTAATACATATGAAATAATTATCATGTCACTAGCATGTTATATATTTTAATGTGACATAATCTGTAATAAAAGTTCTCATTTAAAAAGTGCTATTATTACCTTTATGCCTTATAAGGCCCTTATATAAAAGGCCAATTTTTAAAAATTACTTATTGCTGGATGCTATTAATCTGTAATAATCTGTATAAATCAAAGATCATGTTCTAGCTATCCGAAATCACATTTTATCAAGTGTAGTGAACTATATGCTATAATAATTCAATGTCTCTTGCTAAAAAAAAAAAGCGTATTTCCAGGACCATATTGAAATACAAGTTTACACAATTCATCAAATCAGCAAACATCCAAACTGGTATAAATATGATGAAGTCACACAGCATAACACTATTAGGAATTTACTAAAGTATCATGCTTAAGCTGGAGGAGAAACGGGGAAGACAGGAGAAAAGTCTAGTAGTATCTAGATTTTGAAAAACTTTGGAGATCTTTCACATACACTGTCACATTGACATGATAGAAGGGTCTCTTCCCATCCAAACGTAATTACCTAATTACAAATAATTTAAAGGCCCAGAATTCTATGTTGGTATTGCTAAATATAAAATACTTGTGATTCATTCATGCAAGCTGGATGAGACAAATAAATTCATATAGATGACATTGTCTGAAAACAATCTTACATAAAATATAACAAGTTTATACAGAAGTTCCCATTAAGTACTAATTTGTTTAATTTTGTATTTTAAAAAGAAGGGTCACATTACTTCTGAAAAATATAAATAAATGCCCATTTCTGCATGTGTATACTTCCAATCATACTTTAATTTCACACTACAGCCAAATTGTATTATTTTATGTTTATATTCATATTTCAATAATTTAAAATTATCTAAAATTAATTATTCTGGTAGCCCCAAAAATCTGAATTGGGAAAGGGAGAAATTTCTCCTTGCTATCTATGCTATAGTTCTCTGAACTTCTCCTAAGATTTATCAAAATGTATCAACTTACTTGTTTAACTACCTGCCTCCCCAGGAGGATAAAGACTAGCTCCTGTTGTATCCTCAGTCTCTAAGATAGTACACAACACACTGTAGGTACTCAAAGATATTTGTGAATGAATGAAAAATAAATGACATCAATGATCTTACTTGGTACTTAGGACACTGGTCTTTTACATCAGAAGATGAAGTCATAGAACTATCCAATGAGGAAGAACTGTCTCCTCCAGGTTTCAGTTGGCAGCATTTCCCAAAGACTTTTACTTGAGCATCACTACAGAGTTTCTGAAATAGAGATATTATGCCCGTTCATATTTTAATACACTTTTCATCATATATAAGTTTAATTATAGTATTAAAAACTTTTGAAAAAGCCAAGTATGAAATAACTCAAAATAGAGTGATTTGATAGAGTGAGTGCATTTTACTGCATTTTCTCCAGGACTGTTTTCTATTCTTGTGGATGTTATATTGTGCTCTTCTCACCAACATTATCAAGTGATGGTTTTTCTAGATTATTATGGCGTACAATATTCATTACTAGTGACTTAATATACTGTAGCAGTTTTGGAATTATTTGGTCTCAAACCACATTCAGGTCTCTGTGTGAATTATATCAATATTTTTCCAAATAAGAAATTAAAACTGAGAAACTTTAAAACATTAATTCATTTAAATATAATAATACACTCATTACAAGTTAACATTAACACATTTTTATGAAAAAAAACTTCTATGGAGAGATGTAGGGATGGGAGAAGAAATGCAAATGAAGCTTTCATATTTTACTAAATGTGTGTGGGGTGTCTTAACATATATGAATATATGTTTATTGTTTTGAGATAAGAATGTATTAATGTATTGAACAGTTAAATTTTTAGTAATAGCTGAGTTTAGGACCAGAAGGTTGTACAAAAGTGTAGTATGAAAGAATCATGTATTTCTATTCCTTTTTCTTTAAAGTCTTGCTTTCCTCTTATTCCCCAAAAGGTTCTAAAGCTTCCACTGCTCACAATTATTAAAGATGCAATCCACCAAAGACTCTGATACTCCTAAAAGTATTCCGGTGCTTTATCACAGTTACGAGTATATACACTCTTCCACATAAAAAGAACTCAGGTAGGTTTTCAGTAGTAGTAATCTGACTAAAATCACAATTTTTGAAGACCAATTAATTTTATACTTGCCACCATCACCAATGGCATTGTAAAAGAGAACACATGATAATTCCAAAATTATCTCTAACCAAAAATGTAAAGAGACAGCATGATAAACTAAAAAGAAGGACTTTATAACTAAATAGACACGTATTTAAATCCTGGCTCCTAGGAATTTACCTGACCTCTCTAAGCTTATGTATTTAATGGAGACAAAAACCCTACCTAATGAGTATAGAGTATTTGTGACACTTAAAGGACATGTATGTGTGTGTGTGTGTATTCTCATTACATACTTACATATAAATAAATAAATAAAGTGCCCTACACAGTGTCTAGAACTAGCACATGCTTACTGAATGCCTACTGAAATAACTCAATGCCTACTTTGGAGTCAGGAATCTTACTAGATATTTCCATTTATATTAATTCATTTAGAGATTTATTAAAAATATTTATATTCTTAGTACTGATATTTGTGGCCACAACTTAATAAATTTCCACTTAATGATCACCATCAAAATGATAGGCCTTTAAGCAGATTTTCTATAAAACTCAGGATAGTAGATATTATAACCCAGTTTAACTGATAAGAAACCTGAAGCCTAGAGAGGTTAAGTAACTTCACCAAGGTTATAAGAACTAGTAGGTTCTATAATATACTAAAAGGCAAAACCTAGCTGGGTTTACATGAAAGACACTCAGTATTACTAATAATTAGGGAAATGGAAACTAAAACCACAATGAGATATCACTTCATGCCTATTAGAATGGTCATCATCAATAAATCAAGAGATAACAAATACTGGCATGGATGTGGAGAAAAGGGATACTTTGTGCACTATTGTAAATTGGTACAGCACTATGAAAAATGGCATGGAAGATCCTCCAAAAATTAAAACTTGAACTACATTACAATCCAGTAATTCCATATCTGGGAATACACATTCAGAGGAAATAAAAACACTCATTGAAAAATACATCTGCATCCCCATGTTCATGGCATTATTTACAATAGTCAAGACATAGAAAGAACCTAAGTTCTTATCTGAACATATAAATGGATAAAACAGTTGTGATATATATATATATATACACACATAGTATTATTCAGCTGTAAAAAAATGAGGAAATCCTACCATTTGTAACAGGATGGACAGACCCTGAAGGCATTATGCTAATCAAAACCTCAGACAGAGAGAAACAAATATTGTTCAGACTTGTGGTTACCAGAAGTGGAGAGCAGGGGGAGGGGCATTGGAGAAAGATGGTCAAAGGGTACAAATATGGGCAGCCCAGGTGGCTCAGCGGTTTAGCGCCGCCTTCAGTCCAGGGCGTGATCCTGGAGACCCAGGATCTAGTCCCACATCAGGCTCCCTGCATGGAGCCTGCTTTTCTCCCTCTGCCTGTGTCTCTGCCCCTCTCTCTCTCTCTCTCTCTCTCTCTCTCTGTGTATCTCTCATGAGTAAATAAATAAAATCTTAAAAAAAAAAATAAAGAGTACAAATATCCAGTAATAAGATAAATAAGTACTAAAGGATAGTAATGTACGACACAATAACTATAGATAACAATGCCATATGATAGCGTAGGAAAGTTGTTAAAGAGAGTAAATTCTAACAGTTTTCATCATAAACAATTTTTTCCTTTTCTTTTTATTCTATTTATATGAGAAGATAAATGTTAGCTGAACCTATGGTGATAATAACTTCACAGTATATGTAAATAAAACCATAAGGCTGTGCATTTAAAACCTATGGAGCAATATCAATTATTTCTCCATAAAACTGGGGGGAAAACCCAAACTCAGTGGGCCTGAATTATCCCCTATTGTAGACCACCATTTTGTAAGTTAACAAAGCGTGGTACTATGTGTATCAGTACTATGTGTATCAGTAACTAAGAAACAGAGTTGAATGAAATAGTCTTTTTCCTCATGGAACTAACAATCTCTATGGGAGGAAGAGACATTCAACAAATAATTAGACAAATATGTATAATGAAATATACATTTCAAATATGTCCAATTATGCTAGCAACAGCTAACTCATATAGCACTTACTATTTACTCAGGTACTATTCCATTTTACATATAGTTACTCCTTTACTTCTCACAATTCAATGAAGTATTATTATTATCCCCATATTAAAAAAATGAAGAGGTTAAGGATCAATGATGTTTAATTGAACCACTCAAGAGAGAACTTAGTCTAGGGAGACCAAGGAAGTGACATCTAAGCTGGGACTACAAAAAAAAGAAAAAAGCAAAGGAGTTAAGGTGAAAAGAAAAGTAGGAGGGCTAGAAAGATATTCCAGGCTGAGGGAATTCTGTATATCCATCTCTGAACCATGAAGCAATTTGCTATAGGAAGGAAAGGGACAAACATACATCAGTTTCAGGACTAAAGCATAAACATGTCCATAAAAGTGTACATAAAAGTTCTTACTACACATACACACGCACACACACCCTTCTTCTCTCCTACCAACTCCCCAGCTGTCCAGTGTCTTTTCTCTCTCCCATTCTGAAGTCAAGGCTTTTCTGAATCCAAACAGCAACAACTTCAGTGAAATATGGTCTTATGAGGGGACAGGGCACAATCAGTAACTTTCAGGTAGACAGGCCTTCTATGAGCACCACTGTAGAACAAAAAGGACTCTGTTTTCCTTCTTTATCTTACTTTCATTCCTAAAGGAATGATGCCATACTTAACCCACAAAAACAACACACTCTAATAATGCATAAAAATAAGCTATAAATATCACTGAAAAAAACCTGGCTTTCTATAAATGGATTATAATTTTTATTAACTTTTTTACACATAATCACAATTTGCAACTTTTGTTCTAAAATTTTTTTTCTGAACCAAATGGAAGTTGACTACCTGATGTACTATGAACTCTTAAAATATCAATACCTGAAATGTGTAGTTCCTACAAACAAGGACATTCTCAACACAACCACAACACAGCCACTTTTCATGTGACATATGATCTCAATGCCCATTAATGATAATATTCTTGATACTAGTGATCAGTATCTAGTGATCACTGTAAACAAACTCTTCTTCGTCATTAATAATATTTTGGTTAGGGAGAGGATTGTGAAATTCATATGCTGTTTATATGCCTTATATATACTTTTTCTCATCAAAATTTCAATTTGTTTATATAAACTCATGGTTGCCTATTTCATTCAACAGGTTATAATCTGTTGCTATCATTATTTGTTTTTATGCTAGAGTTTTCCCTATTAAGCCAGTGACAGCCCCTTCAAGCTGGCTTTTGTGTTCCTTTGACAACTCCCTTTTCTAAGATTCAAAAAAACATGCCTCTCATTATCCTTTCTATATATTTATTTAATCAAGTGCCTCATATGAAACCAGTTCTTCATATTCACTCCCTCACGTGCTTGGACATTTTCCTCTGGCTCAGACAGCCAAGATGGGTATCTTCCCTATCCAATCCTGTATCAAGTAGCACCTTATGGAGATGCCCTCTTCAACTTACTTGAGCTCAATACTCTGCTCTGGGCCACCATACCTCCAACAACTGACATTAGTGTTCAGCCCTACCAAATGGTTTTAGGACTAAATTTTCTGAAAGGGGAAGCGGATGGGAGGAGGGAAGATATGGGGGTACATAACTGTTATTTCATGTTCCTATGTTATTTCATGATTCCTATATGTTATTTCATGATTCTATACCACAACTGAAATTCAAATAAATAATCAGCACTTATATAGTATGGACCACAGGACTGTCCACATGAAGGAGGGACACTGTGGGCTCAAAGAGGTATAAGAAAAAAAGACCTTTAGGTGTGGCACCCCAAGCACAGGGAGCCCGCACAGGAGACAAGTCTCCATAATATTTGGCTTTTAAAAACCAGTGACCTAATCTCGCAGATTACTATAGTCAGTGGAACCTCACACCTAGAACTTCAAAATTCAGTAGGCTCAGCTCTGGGAGAGTGAAGGGCAGAGGAAACTGAGCCTCTGCTCTTAAAGAAACAGCACCACACACATGGAGATACAGCAGTCTAAAAAATGCCTAGGGTAGATGGGAGGGAGAGTTGTTTACTAATCTCAGAGCATGTGTGGGAGGGGCAAGGATTCCCTGGAAGACTTCTCCAGGAACAAAGGAGCTGGCAGGCGCCATTCCAGCATCACTGCCCCCCTTCGCCCCCCAGCTTAGACATGCAGACACCTGGGGGAAATAGCCCAGGGCCAACAAACTGCAACTCATAAGACAGCACCCCACCCCTGTGTTCTCCTCCGTACATGCCCCTCTCCAACCAGACCTGGTTTCAGATCCCCACACACACACCACAGACCTATCCAAACCTGGCTACTAGCAGGAAACCTGCCCTTGCTTTCTCCTGCAGACCTGCCTCCTCCAATATTCCCTTGGCCAGAGCACATCCAAAGTGGTGCACAAACCTGGCAATATGCAAGCGGCCTTAATAGGGGCCAGGATCACTTCAAAGTGATTCCTACAAAGAGAGAGGTTAAGACAACCATACACATCAGTTCAACTGAGGTACCAGCAGTGGGCAGAGGGCAGACATCCGGTCTGACTGCAGGCCCCATCCACCGACGTTAGCTTCTGACGATGGCAGAGGCAAAGCACCTTTGCAGTTCCACGCTACCACATCTCCAGAAAATGGCTGGTCTGACTCATCACGCACATAGCAGCCCCAGGTTGGCCCACTAACACAGGAACCAAACTCTGCCAACAACAGGCAAAGAGAGTCATAGTACACAACTGGACTAAAGGCAAATGCGGTTCAGCCACAACAATGGAGTACATGCAATGCACATAGGAAACATCCCTGAAGCTCCAGGTTCTGGTGAACAAGGGACATTGCACTCCAGGATACTCCAGGACCTCTTCTTCATTAAGGCCACTACTTTCAAGAGCAGGAGACATAGCTGACTTTCCTAACACATAAAAACAGAGACAATGAAGAGACAGAGAAATATGCCAAATGAAGGAAGAGGAAAAAAAAAAATCACAGCAAGGCACCTAAAATAATGGAGATAAGTAACATGCCTGAAAGAAAATTTCAAGTAATGGTTATACAAATACTCATTGAACTTGAGAAAAGAATAGAGGACCTTAGTGACACTCTTGACAAAGAGACTAAAAACATAAAAAGAACCAATCAAAAATGAAGAAATCAATAACTGAAATTAAAAACAAACCAGATGGAAGAACAGAGTAGAGGAAATGGAAAAACAGATGGATGACCTGGAAGACAGAATAATGGAAAGCAATTAAGCTGAACAGGAGAGAAAAAAAAATAATTATAAATTAAAATAAACTGAGGGAACTCAGAAATACCATCAAGCATAATAACATTTACATTATAGGGATCCCAGAAGGAGAAGAAAGAGAAAAAGATGTAGAAAATTTGAAGAAATAATAGCTGAAAAATCCCCAAATCTAGGGAAGGAAATGGAAATCCAGATCTAGGAGGCACAGAGAACCCCAACAAAATCAACTAGAGAAGGCCAGTATCCCCTGTCCCCTGGTATAGCAATACTTAATATCAGACAAAATAGATGTTAAAGCAAACACTGTAACAAGAGACAAAGAAGGACACTATATAATAAAAAAGAGAATCTAACAAAAAGATATAATAATTATAAATATGTATGCACCCAATATGGGAGCATCCAAATACATAAAGCAGCTAATAACAGGCATATAAGGAAAGTAACACAGTAATACAATAAGAGTAAGGGACTTTAATGCCCCACTTACATCAATGGACAGATCAACCAGACAGAAAATCAGCATGGAAACAGTGGCTTTGAATGACACAATGGACCAGAGAAATGTAACAGATATATTTAGAATATTCCATCTTAAAACAGTAGAATACACATTCTTTTCAACTGTACATGGAACATTCTCCAAAAGAGATTGTACATTAGATGACAAAACAAGTATCAACAAATTCAAAAAGATGAGAGACATTACCATGCATCTTTTCAGATCACAACGCTATGAAACTAGAAATCAATGACAAAAAAAAAAAATCTGGAAAGAACACAAATACATGGAGGTTAAATAACATGTCACTAAACAATGAATGGATCAACTGAAAAATCAAAGAGAAAATGAAAAATACATGGAGACAAATGAAAATGAAAACACAATGGTCTAAACCTTTGGGATGCAGCAGAAGAGGTTCTAAGAAGGAAGGAAGTTTATAAGAATATGGGCCTACCACAAGTAGAAAAATCTCAAATAAACAATCGAACCTAATATCTAAAAAGAGCTCGAAGAAACCAGTAAAAGAAAGGAAATAAAAAAGATCAGAGAATAAACGAAATAGAAATTGAAAAAACAACAGAACACGTCAATGAAACCATGAGCTGCTTATTTGAAAAAAAATCAAGAAATTGATAACCCTTGGCCAAACTCATCAAAGACAGAGAGAGAACTCAAACAAAACCATAAATAAAAAAAGAAAAATGTCAACACCCGTAAAACAATCAATGTGATTCATCATATCAGCAAGAGAAAAATCAAGAACCATATAATCCTCTCATTAGATGCAGAGAAAGCATTTGACAAAATACAGCATCCATTCCTGATCAAAACTCTTCAGAGTGTAGGGATAGAGGGAACATTCCTCAACATCTTAAAAGCCATCTACAAAAAGCCCACAGCAAATATCATTCTCAATGGGGAAGCACTGGGAGCCTTTCCCCTAAGATCAGGAACAAGACAGGGATGTCCACTCTCACCACTACTATTCAACATAGTACTGGAAGTCCTAGCCTCAGCAATCAGACAACAAAAAGACATTAAAGGCATTCAAAATGGCAAAGAAGAAGTCAAACTCTCCCTCTTCGCCAATGACATGATACTCTACTTAGAAAACCCAAAAGACTCCACCCCAAGATTGCTAGAACTCATACAGCAATTTGGTAGCATGGCAGGATACAAAATCAATGCCCAGAAGTCAGTGGCATTTCTATACACTAACAATGAGACTGAAGAAAGAGAAATTAAGGAGTCAATCCCATTTACAATTGCACCCAAAAGCATAAGATACCTAGGAATAAACCTAACCAAAGAGGTAAAGGATCTATACCCTCAAAACTATAGAACACTTCTGAAAGAAATTGAGGAAGACACAGAGAGATGGAAAAATATTCCATGCTCATGGATTGGCAGAATTAATATTGTGAAAATGTCAATGTTACCCAGGGCAATTTACACGTTTAATGCAATCCCTATCAAAATACCATGGACTTTCTTCAGCAAGTTAGAACAAATTATTTTAAGATTTGTGTGGAATCAGAAAAGACCCGAATAGCCAGGGGAATTTTAAAAAAGAAAACCATATCTGGGGGCATCACAATGCCAGATTTCAGGTTGTACTACAAAGCTGTGGTCATCAAGACAGTGTGGTACTGGCACAAAAACAGACACATAGATCAATGGAACAGAATAGAGAACCCAGAAGTGGACCCTGAACTTTATGGTCAACTAATATTCAATAAAGGAGGAAAGACTATCCATTGGAAGAAAGACAGTCTCTTCAATAAATGGGGCTGGGAAAATTGGATATCCACATGCAGAAGAATGAAACTAGACCACTCTCTTTCACCATACACAAAGATAAACTCAAAATGGATGAAAGATCTAAATGTGAGACAAGAGTCCATCAAAATCCTAGAGGAGAACACAGGCAACACCCTTTTTGAACTCGGTCACAGAAACTTCTTGCAAGATACATCCACGAAGGCAAAAGAAACAAAAGCAAAAATGAACTATTGGGACTTCATCAAGATAAGAAGCTTTTGCACAGCAAAGGATACAGTCAACAAAACTCAAAGACAACCTACAGAATGGGAGAAGATATTTGCAAATGACATATCAGATAAAGGGCTAGTTTCCAAGATCTATAAAGAACTTCTTAAACTCAACACCAAAGAAACAAACAATCCCATCATGAAATGGGCAAAAGACATGAAGAGAAATCTCACAGAGGAAGACATAGACATGGCCAACACGCACATGAGAAAATGCTCTGCATAACTTGCCATCAGGGAAATACAAATCAAAACCACAATGAGATACCACCTCACACCAGTGAGAATGGGGCAAATTAACAAGGCAGGAAACCACAAATGTTGGAGAGGATGCGGAGAAAAGGGAACCCTCTTACACTGTTGGTGGGAATGTGAACTGGTGCAGCCACTCTGGAAAACTGTGTGGAGGTTCCTCAAAGAGTTAAAAATAGACCTGCCCTACGACCCAGCAATTGCACTGTTGGGGATTTACCCCAAAGATACAGATGCAATGAAACGCCGGGACACCTGCACCCTGATGTTTCTAGCAGCAATGTCCACAATAGCCAAACTGTGGAAGGAGCCTCGGTGTCCATCGAAAGATGAGTGGATAAAGAAGATGTGGTTTATGTATACAATGGAATATTACTCAGCTATAGGAAATGACAAATACCCACCATTTGCTTCAACGTGGATGGAACTGGAGGGTATTATGCTGAGTGAAGTAAGTCAGTCAGAGAAGGACAAACATTTTATGTTCTCATTCATTTGGGGAATATAAATAATAGTGAAAGGGAAAAGAAGGGAAGGGAGAAGAAATGTGTGGGAAATATCAGAAAGGGAGACAGAACATAAAGACTGCTAACTCTGGGAAACGAACTAGGGGTGGTAGAAGGGGAGGAGGGCGGGGGGTGGGAGTGAATGGGTGACGGGCACTGGGGGTTATTGTATGTTGGTAAATTGAACACCAATAAAAAATAAATTAAAAAATAAATAAATAAATAAATAAATATTCTATATTTGAAGTTTGAAAAAAGAAAAAAGAGAAATGACCAACATGACAGAAATATAAACAATTATAAGAGTTTATGAAAAATAACATACCAACAAAAACTAGACACCTTAGAAGAAATGGAAAAATCCATAGGTACATATAATCTCCCAAAACTGAATCTGAAAGAAATAGAAAATTTGAATAGACCAATACGAGCAACAAAATTGAATCAGTATTCAAAAATCTCCAAATAAACAAAAGTCCAGGGCCAGATGACTTCAAAGAAGAATTCCACCAAATATTTATAGAAGAGTTAATATCTATTCTTAAACTATTACAAAAAATAAGAGGAAGGAAAGTTTCCAGATTCATTTATGAGGCCAGCATTACCCTGATACCAAGGCTACATAAAGACACCACTAAAAAGGAGAAAATAACTGGCCAACATTCCTGATGAACATAGACGCAGAAATTCTCAATTAAATACTAGCAAACCAAATTCAACAATACAGTAAAAAGGTTATTCACCACAATCAACTGGGTTGCAAAGGTGGTTTAATATTCACAAATCAACCAACACGACATATCACATTAGCAAGAGAAAGGATTAAAACCCTATGATGATTTCAAGAGATGCAGAAAAAGCATTTGACAAAGTACAATATCGATTAATGATAAAAACCCTCAACAAGGTAGATTTAACGGAAACATAGCCCAACATAATAAAAGCTATATATGAAAAATCCACAACTAACAGCACGCTCAATGGTAAAAACCTGAGAGCTTTTTCCCTAAGATCAGGAACAAGACAAGGATGTCCACTCTCACCACTATTATTCAACACACTGGAAGTCCTAGCCACAGCAGACAACAAAAAGAAATGAACAGTATCCAAACTGATAAGGAAGAAATAAAACTTTCAGTAACTGCAGGTGACATGATACTATATATATAGAAAACCCTAAAGCCTCGCAAAAAAAAAACTACTAGCACTGATAATCGAATTCAGTAAAGCTGCAGGACACAAAATCAATATACAGAAATTCACTGTATCTCTATACACTAATAATAAAGCAACCAAAAGAAAAAATCCCATTTACAATTACACCAAAAAGGATAAAATACCTAAGAATAAACTTCACCAAGGAGGTAAAAGACCTGTGAAAACTGACACAATGATTAAAGATATCGAAGAGGACACAAACAAATGGAAAGATATTCTGTGCTCACGGATTGTAAGAACAAATATTGTTAAAAGATCCATACTACCCAAAGCAATCTACAGATTTAATACAATCCCTATCAAAATATCAACAGTATTTTTCACAGAACTAGAACAAACAATCCTAAAATTTGTATGGAACCCCAAAGACCCCAAATTTCCAAAGCAATCTTGAAAAAGAAACACAAAACTGAAGGTATCACAATCTCAGATTTTAACATCCACTCCAAAACTTTAATATTCAAAACAGTATGGTACTGGCACAAAAACAGACACATAGATCAATGGAACAGAACAGAGAGGCCAGAAATAAGCTCACAATGATACGGTTGTTTAATCTTCAACAAAGGATGCAAAAATAAACAATGGGAAAAAGTCTCTTCAACAAATAGTGTTGGGAAAATTGGACAGCTATAGGCAAAAGAATAAAACTAGACCACTTTCTTATACAATACACAAAAATAAACTCAAAATGGATTAAAGATACCAATATAAGACTTGAAATCATAAAAATCCTAGAAGAGAGTTTAGGCAGTAAATCTCTCTGACATGAACCGTAGCAACATTTTCCTAGATATGTCTCCTAAGGCAAAGGGATAAAAAAAAGCAAAAATAAAGTACTGTGATTATATCAAACTAAAAATCTGCACAGCAAAGGAAACAATTAAAATTTAAAACCAGCCTATTGAATGGGAGAAGATACTTGCCAATGATGCAATTGACAAAGGGCTAGTATTCAAAATATACAAAGAACATATACAGCTCAACACACACACACAAAAAGCACAAATAATTCAGTTAAAAATCAGCAGAATACATGAAAAGACAGTTCTCCAGAGAAGAGATACAGATGGCTAAAAGACATGAAAAGATGTTCCACGTTGCTAATCATCAGGGAAATGCAAATTAAAAGCATATTGAGATATCTTTCACACATGTCGAAATGGCTAAAATCAAAAACACCAAAAAACAACTGTTGGCAAAGATGTCAAGAAAGGGAACCTTGTGCACTGTTGGTGGGAATGTCAACTAGTACATCCATGGTGGAAGAGTATGGAGGTTCCCCAAAAAATTAAAAATAGAATTAATATGATCCAGTAACTCCACCACCACCATTTTTTAATCAAAAAATACAAAATAGTAACTCAAAAAGATGTATGTACCCCTATGTTTACTGCAGCATTATTTATAATAGCCAAATTATGGAAGCAGCCCAGTATCCAATGGACAACTGATAGGTGAATTGATAAAGAAGATGTGAGGAGAATACACACACACACACACACACACACACACACACACACACACAGCTAATGCAATATTACTGAGCCATAAAAAAGAATGAAATCTTGCAACACTGGAGCTACAGAGTATAATGCTAAGTGAAATAAGTCAGAGACAAATACCATATGATTTCACTCATATGTGGAACTTAAGAAAAAAACTAATGAGTAAAGAAAAAAAAAAACAGACAAATCAAAAAGCAGAGTCTAAACTATAGAGCACACTATCACCAGAAGGGAGGTCAGGGGAACGGGTGAAATAAATGAAGGGGATTAAAAATATATTTATCATGATGAGGACTGAGTAATGTAGAGAATTGGTGAATAACTATTTTGTACACTTGAAACTAATACGACACCATATGTTAACTATACTGAAAGACTCTCTGGGGATGAGGACCCAAAATCATATTTTTAACAAGTGCTCCAGGCCAATGTCACACATACAAGATTCACTGGATGGAACCATCAGTAGGATTTCTTCCAAGTCTAAAATCCTGTTCATTCTCATGATGTGAATTTTAGTTAGCTCTATTCTTCTGTGAACAGCACTAAATAAGAAAGGCGATGATATTGCCTAAGAACCTACAATTTGCCTGATGCTGTTTGGGGTCTTACACACCCTGCCTTATTTTCCTGCAAAAAAATCCTTTGAGGTAGGTATTATTCTTACCACAGTATGCAGAGATTCCAAGCTGGAACTTTGTACAAGCTTCCATCTATAGGATGAGTAAGTTCTGAGGATGTAATGCACAGCATGGTGACTACAGTTAACAGCATCAAAGTTGCCAAGAGAGTAGATTTTAAATGTTCTCATAATAGGGGTGCCTGGGTGGCTTAGCTGGCTAAGCACTGGACTCTTGATTTTGGCTCAAGTCATGACCTAAGAGTTGTGGGATCAAGCCCTGAATCGGGCTCCTTGCTCAGTGGGCAGTCTGCTAGAGATTCTTTTCCTCTCCCTCTGCCTCTTTCCACCCCTGGCTCTCTAAGCATCTCTCTCTCTCTCTAAAAACAAATAAATAAATCTTTAAAAATAAATAAATAAAATAAAAATTCTCATCAAAAACATACAGAAAAATTATGACTTTGTGACTTGATAGATGTGATCACTATATTGTGGTAATCCTTTTTCCATATATACATAGATAAAATAACTATATTGTATACCTTAAATTTACACAATGTTATATGTCTACTGTACTTCAATAAAGCTGGGGGGAAAAGTTGCTACTATTGTGCAATACCTTATCTTCATACAAGAAATTACTATTTTAGGAACTGTTTCTTCATCCTGATTGAATCACTGAGTTTTACCTACTATGAACATTAATTACCTGATGTTATGATGATAATATAAAAACAATAAGGGGAGCCTGGGTGGCTCAGTCAGTTAAGCATCTGACTCTTGGTTTCAACTCAGGTTGTAATCTTTCAGAGTGTGAGACCAAGCCCCACTCAGTGGTGAGTGGGCTTGGGATCGTCTCTTCCTCTCCCTCTGCACTTCCCCCCACCAGCACTCTCTTGCACTCTCTTGCTCTCTCTCTCTAAAATAAAAAAACAAATCTTTAAAAAAAAAAAAAAAAAGGAAAAAACCTCCAAAATTAATAAACTTCATCATAAGGACTCTTCAACTTATTTTCCTTACCTATTTAAGATTTACTCTTGTATTTTAAAGATTTTGTAAGGCAATTTAAATCCTTTATGTGTAGTAGGGAGTCAATCAGATATAAATAGAACAAACAAAAAACACAAAAATATATATAATTTTGGTAGTCACTGCCAGATTAACCCCCATGGAGACTACCATTTCACTCAGTTTAATAGCAAAGTATTATCATTAAACATTTGAGTTTTTTCCAATCTAAAAGGAAAGAATAAAATCTCAGTATAGTTTTAATTTTCATTCCCTTTATTAGGAATGAGAACATGAATCCTATTAAATGTGTAATGGCCTTCTGAATGTGAATGTGAGTGTTCTCATCCTTCACCCAATTTCCTAACTGGTTCTCCTAACTTGACTCCTAAGAACTTTATGATGGTGGTGTTTGTTTCTTTATTTTGTTTTGTTTTGTTTACCACAAGAGTTTATTAGAGATTTGTTTGGTTTGGTTGTCAAATTTAAAAGTCTTTTACTTTATGGCTCCTAGATTTTAAATCATAGCTAGAAACGTCTTCTCCACAAATATATATAGGAACTCATTCATGTTTCTTGGGTAATGTAGCTTTACTTTCTACATTATTATGTCAAATATACTTGATATATAAATCCAGATTTATCTTTAAATAGTTGTCTCAGTACCATTTTATTAATCTTTATTGATTTAAGATGATGTCTTTAGCATACACTAAATTCCTGTGTGTACATGGATCTATTTCTGATTCCTTATTTTACTCTTGTTAATCATTTTTATCTATTTATGTGTCAATAACACAGTTTTAATTACTGAAACTTTACAGTATTTTAGCAACTCTGATAGGACCTCATTGTCCTCTTTCAGTTTTCCAACCAGTGATTTCTCATTTTTTTCCATTTGAACTTCAAGTTCGGCTATCTACTTCCACACACTGTTTTTAAACCAAAAACAAAATAATGAGTGTCATTTTTTATTGGGATTGCATTATTCTATAAAGCAACTTAGAATGAACAACTTTAGGACAGTATTATCCAAGAAAATATTTTGACTCTCCTTTTGCTCGATTAAGATTTTATGTGCTTTTGGGGGAAAAAAAGATTTCATGTACTTTTGGTGACTTTTAAAGTTCTGGAAACATAGTTCTTTTAAACATTATATATAAGCACTTTTTCAAATTGCTATTTTAAATAAAGTCTTAGCTTTCTTCATATCGTCTAGTTGAAAGCTTTAAGTATATATTGAGCTTACTGATTTCCATATATTAACTTTTATGCAGCTCCAATTACCTGAAATCCAATGTTCCAAATTGGGTATCATAATTAAGATTCAACTATTAGCACTTGTTCAATGTTTCATAGTGTATAAAACTCACATATTATACTTTGTATTCACCTTTCCAAAGTTATTTGAATTTACTGATGTTCAAATTTATACTTGTATGTAATATATGAAGGCTGAAGTATGTGAATGATCATATAACTTCACCAGGAACCCATGAAATAGAATTACATTATCATTAAAACAAAAACAATGTCCAGGATAAGGATAGTATCATGTGATAAAATCACAGAGAATACATCTGGCTACATCCATGTTTAAAGAAACAACATCTCAATAATTTTTACAGTTCAGCTATAAAATGAGTAAGCTCTGAGGACTAAATGTAAAAAAATAAAAATATATTTTTACAAACAAGGGAAGTTATTTTATTAAAATCATTGAATGTATTCACTTTAATCAGGTTTTATTTTTTTTTTTTTAAAGATTTTATGTATTTATTCATGAGAGACACAGAGAGAGAGAGAGGCAGAGACACAGGCAGAAGGAGAAGCAGGCTCCATGCAGGAAGCCGGATGCGGGACTCGATCCCAGGTCTCCAGAATCAGGCCCTGGATTGAAGGTGGCGTTAAACCGCTGAGCCACAAGGGCTATCCTTAATCAGGTTTTATAGTTAAACAGTTATTTTTCATTAAATATAATAGAGCTGGTACATACATGTTCTGAAAAGCTATACAGTGACCAATATAGTTTCATTTTGGTATTATAGGACAGTATTAGGCACACAAAGTACTTTAATTTCTAACACAAAAGCAAAGCATTCACGTAATTCACCACAGAATTGTTTTTTTTTAAGATTTTATTTATTCATGAGAGACAGAGAGAGAGAGGCAGAGACATGAGGGAGGGAGAAGCAGGTTCCCCACAGGGAGCCTGATGTGAGACTTAATCCCCTCATGCCCTGAGTCATTCAACCACTGAGCCACCAAAGTGTCCCACATTTTTGTGTTTCATTGACAGCCTTTAATCGTAACTTGGTATTATTTATTTGTGTACTTTTTTGTTCAACATTTAACTCCTTTAAAAAGGGGATCTTATTGTAGGCAACAGAAGGACACAGATGGTTACATTTCCAAGGGCCTAGTACTTGTAGATACTTAGTTATTTGTACAAACACTTTAAGAACATCCTGCAGTGCTTCTTCCTAACCAGATTGAAAAAAGTATCCAAAAAATGGATAAGAAATCTAAACAGAGCCCCATCTCCAGAAAACTGAGAAATGTATTCGTAATTAGAAGGGATACTGTAAAACTTGGCAATCAAATTAACTCAAAAATTAGTCAAGTACCTATTATATACCACCATAGTGGATGCTGAGGATGCAATTAGAAATAAAACAACAGATTATGCCCAATATCAAAACTATTTAAGAACACAAAATCTCAAATACAAACTCTTCAAGCTCAAAAAATAAATATATGTTTCCTTCAACAGACAATTCTATTGGCAGGAAAAGCTTTCCTAAAGTACTGTGTTTTCAATTGTTCACCAAATGTTATTGAAAATTATTAATTTACTGAAAGGAAGAAAACATGATTCCAAGCTTCTGTTTCCAGATTAGAGATAAAGGAATGAGTTTTTATGCCAGAAAATATAATAACAGTAGCAGAAGCAAAGGTAATGACCATCACTTAGGTTTTTGTGAAAGTTAGTAATGGGAAACCTCTCTAAAATGGAGTCAGGAGATTCTGCAAGGGTAGCTCTCATGCCCCACCACTCTTAACTAACTGTAGACCCAACAGGAAGAAACAGATTCACCTTACACAGACATGTGGATACCACTCTACCACTCCAGCTGAAGAACACTTTTTTCATCTCTCTCAGTTCATACCCACCCTCAGCAGCTCCACCAATGAGAAGCCATGACACTTCAAGTTTACCCTTGGATTTTTAGTTCCTAACAACCTACTCAACTTACTCTTTTTCTCCTTAAAAAAGCATGCCTCTCCTTTGTTTCTCAGACTAGTTTATGGTTTTGCCAAGCTTGTTTGTCCCCAATTGCAATTCTTTTTTATTCCCAGATAAACCCATCTTTGGCTGGTAAAATAACTGGCATGTTTATTTTAAGGTTAACATTAACTTGGACAACCAAGCGAATGACCATGCACTATTAATAAACTAGTCAAAATATAACACTGGAAGTTAACAAAATAGATGCTCTTTGTACACTGTAAAGCAGAAGGACTAAGAGATTTAACTTGCTTTGCCCCTTTCACACAAATAATTTCATCTCTCTAACTAGTCACATTTCTCACAACTGTAAGATGAGAGGTTTGGACTATATCCTCCATAAGGATCTCTAGAACTCTAGTCATATCTCATAATACAATTATGTAGGAAAATAAACATGAAAACAAAATGCTCTCTGGTGCTAGAATGATAATATATAAAGCAAATGTTTTTTCCTTTAAATTTTTTCAAAATCAAGGCTCTAAATATTAAAAACATGATAAAGATGTTTCGTACTGACAAACAAAAGTGCTATAATTCAAATCTATTCATTCTTTCTCAAATTAAAATATTTGACATTAAATTTCAACCAAATCAATAATGATGCTCACCGATACTGATATGTCCTCACTTTTTCTCTTAACACTGGAGTCAAACAAGACATTTCTCCCTCGTCTTTCACAGTCTTGATATACAATCAGTCGAATTTGGCTTGGATCAAACTCTGACAAAGGCCAACTTTAAAGAAAAATAAAGGTCCATTAGTTACTCTAATAAATATTCCACATAAATTGCTAGAAAAAAAAAACTTGTATTATAAAACCCTAAGTTGTATAATTTCTAAAGACTATATATAGAAGTACTTTTTATTAAATACCATCGTTTAAGACTAAAAACTCATACAGCAATGATATTGTAGATTGAAAAGTAAAAATAAAAGTTGCAGCAAGCGTATACAATATAGTCATCCCATATGACTTTAAAAATGGTTAACCTAACAAAAATATATGACTATATTTAATATAATGAAAATACACATTGCTTCATGGCATGAACCCAGATGGCATAACGTTAATCCATATGTTTAAAGTTTTATTTTTATTCTTTATATGGAAATGTAAAAACAGAGTTTCAGATTAATAGCAGCTAAATTTCATTATAAATAGCAGCTAATTTCATTATAAAATGAAAACAAGTAAAAAAAAAAAAAAAGTGATGACCAAAAGCAGTAGACATTCTCATATAAAGCTAGTGTGAGTAAAAACTGGCTCAACTTCCTTAGAGAATAGTATTTTTGTAATATATATAATAAATAGACAAAATCTAATATAACTGATTTTAAGTTTTACCAGCATTTCCATTCCATTCCATTATACAAGAATCTTCATAGAAGTACTGCTATGGAAATAATACAAATGGTCCATTAAGAGTAGAATGGATAAATATATTATGGTATATTCAAACTTACAAATACATATATTCAGACACAACAAATACAATGAATGAACTTCAACTATAGGCAAAACACAGACTGACCCTGAACAAAAGAAATCAGACAATGTCATACTCCCATACACACAATACACACATGAACACAGAGTTACTGTATTTTTCTATTTATACAAAGGTTTAAATCATGTAAAGTTTTAGGCAGAGATGCATATTTAGTTTTTAAAACTCTAAGGAAAACAAAGGAAGTGATGGCTTCAAAAGTCTGGAGAGTGGTTATCTCTGGGGATAAGGTTAGAGGTGGTAGTGGTATAATCAGGAGGGAATAGGGGATCCCTGGGTGGCGCAGCGGTTTAGCGCCTGCCTTTGGCCCAGGGCGCGATCCTGGAGACCCGGGATCGAATCCCACGTCAGGCTCCCGGTGCATGGAGCCTGCTTCTCTCTCTGCCTGTGTCTCTGCCCCCCCCCCCCATGACTATCATAAATAAATGAATGAATGAATGAATGAATGAATGAATGAATAAATAAATAAATAAAGGAGGGAATATAGTAGATAGACTGGGGGCACTAATTGTGTTCTATTTTTAGACTGGACCATGCTTAAATCAATATTTACTTTAGAGTACAAAAAAAAGCCACTGCAGTTGTTTTATGTACTTTTATATATGCATTGTCACAATTAAAAAATTAATGAAGTGAGTCAGATAAGTGAAGAGAGAAATAGAGAGAACAATGAACTTACAGCTGGAGATACTTAGTGAGCTGAATAGACTACAACTGATTGGACAGGTGTTAACAAATAGGACAACGGCCATAAAAGAAGCTGTTTGGATTAGTTATGCCAGGATGAATGGTCAACTCCTCACAATCCATCACTTATTTTTTTTTAAGATTTTATTTATTTATTCATGACAGACACACAGAGAGAGAGAGAGAGAGAGAGAGGCAGAGACACAGGCAGAGGGAGAAGTAGGCTCCATGTCGGGAGCCTGATGTGGGATTCGATCCCAGGTCTCCATGATCACACCCCCGGCCAAAGGCGGCGCTAAACTGCTGGGCCACCGGGGCTGCCCACAATCCATCACTTACAACTCTTGATTGGGTTCCTTCATCTCCTTAAGAGAATCTTAAACCTAACTTCATCGGTGCATCTCACCCCATAACTGGCAACATAAAACATCTTCATTCCAAATTTTTTTTTTTGGATTTTATTTATTTATTCATGAAAGATACAGAGAGAGAGGCAGAACACAGGCAGAGGGAGAAGCAGGCTCCCTGCAGGGAACCTGATGTAGGACTCGATCCCAGGACCCCCGGATCGCAATCTGAGTCAAAGGCAGATGCTCAACCACTGTGCCACCCAGGTGCCCCCTTCATCCCAAATTCTTGACAGTAAATACCATCCTAGTTTTCTCCCGTCTAATTTTTAGTAAATGTCTGTGTTAGGAATTGATTTACTGAACTGTAGTTTGCCATTATGTGAAGGAAACTATAAAAGAATACACCAACATAGAATGAAAACTAGGAAAGAGGTCTTATAGAAACCAGAAAGACGAGCATTTTAGGGAGAAAGAAATACCATGGCAGTCACTAAGAAGCATCCACTAGTTTCAGAAACAAAGAAATCATTGGTGACCATGGCAAGGACACTTCTAAGGAATAAAAAAATACAACGGGTCAGACTGCAGAGGATTGAAGAGTGAATGGGAACAGAGAAAATAGTGAATTTAAGGTAAGTGTCAAGGAAAGAAAGGAATCATGGAGTGACAGCTATTTTATTAAAAAGGATACATCTATCTTTCTTTCTTTCTTCTTTCTTTCTTTCTTTCTTTCTTTCTTTCTTTCTTTCTTTCTTTCTCTCTCTCTCTTTCATCTTTCCCTCCCTTCTTTCCTTCCTTCCTTCCTTCTCTTTTCCTCCCTTCCTCACTCCTTCCCTCCCTCCCTCCCTTCCTGACCAATTTTACCTCAGTGTATCAGTCTTTGGGAGGGGTCATCTCTTTCAAAGTTGTTTTTTCTTTCTTTAAATGAATGTTAAATATGTTAAAATTGTTGCTTCTACCTCATGTTTTTAAAAATTACTTGCAGTTTTTATTAAATAGTTTTCTACTTTAAAAAAAAAGGATACATCTGAATATATTTACATATTGATGACAAAGATTTTGAAGAAGGGAGATGGTGAAGGACAAAGCAAAGCCTCTGAAGAAGTGGAGTTGGATAGCTATAGAGTACAGGTGAAAGGATAAGTCTCCAAAGAAAAGAGAGGACAATCCCTGCACTAGGATGGAAAGAAATGAGGCAAAGATGGACATGGATACAGAAGGAGGTGTAGATATTAAGGTAAAATACTGAGAAAATTCATTCTAAAAGCCCTTAAAGTAGATTGAGAGAAATGAAGGAAAGGTTGTAAAATGGGGAATAGTAGAGAGTAAAAAAGAACAGTGGTAAGGGGAAAAATACACTGACTAGGAAACATAAGGTTTCTGGGTGATGCTGGAAGTCTAAAGGTTTAAAAGACTATAAACATGTACCTGCCACAAACTACACAGTTAGGTTATTTGCTCTAGCGAACACTCCCACTCTTGAACTTGGAACAGACTGAACCAAGGTAAGGATTTTACTTTTTGCTGTTTTTTTATTCTTTTCATTTTGTATATTTTATTTCTTTTTTTAAAAAGGATTTTATTTATTTATTCATGAGAGATACACAGAGAGAGAGAGAGGCAGAGACCCAGGCAGAGGAAGAAGCAGGCTCCACGCAGGGAGCCTGATGTGGGACTCGATCCCAGGTCTCCAGGATCACACCCTGGGCTGTAGGCTGCGCCAAACCGCTGAGCTACCAGGGCTGCCCGTATATTTTATTTCTTTTAAATATTTATTTAAATTCAACGATCCAACATATAACACCCAGTGCTCATCCCATCAAGTGCCCTCCTTAGTGCCCATCACTCAGTCACTCCAGCCCCCCAACCTTCTCCCCTTCTGCAACCCTTTGTTTCCCAGAGTTAGAAGTCTCATGGTTTGTCTAATTTTTCCCCTCTCAGTTCCCTTCCTTTCCTGTATAGTCCCTTTCACTATTTCTTATATTCCACTTATGAGTGAAACCACATGATTGTCTTTCTCTGATTGACTTATTTCACTCAGCATAATGTCCTCCAGTTCCATCCACATCAAAGCAAATGGTGGGTATTCGTCCTTTCTGATGGCTGAGTAAATATATATATATACCACATCTTCTTTATCCATTCATCTGTCAAAGGACATCGTAGCTCCTTCCACACTTTGGCTACTGTGGACATTGCTGCTGTAAATACTGGCGTGCAGATGTTTTACTACATCTGTGTCTTTGGGGTAAATACCCAGTAGTGCAATTCCTGGGTCATGGGGTAGCTCTATTTTTTACTTCTTAAGGAACCTCCACACTGTTTTTCCAGAGTGGCTGTACCATCTTGCATTCCCACCAACAGTGCAAGAGGGTTCCCCTTTCTTCCAAGGTAAGGATTTTGATAGGGAGATGGGACAAAAGCAAATGGGAGTCTTGGAAATAAAGCAAAAAGACTGACAAAAATACAGCTGGAATGACAGCAGTATCTAAGCTATTCAGGTGAGAAAGTGAAGGGGGGAAGGTAGATCAGAAGACAATGGAGGCAGTGAGGTCAAAGTGCTGAAATAACATGAAGAGCTATAGTGGGGAGGCAGGGAGATAAGAAAGATAAAATCATAACCATAAGTAGAATACAAGATTTAAGAGATTAGAAGCAGAATAGTTTCTTTATTCATTTATTCAATACAGATAAATACCTACTATGTGCCAAGCACTGATTAGGACAAGATAAGTAAAAACCTCCTCTGGAAGCAAGAAACACTAGTAGTAAAGGTAAGAAATAAACAGACATGATAATTCCAGAAAAATAGCTGATAAAATAAAGCAAGCAAAATAGGGAATCAATAAACTGTGTGAGATATGGTAGTAAGGGGATGGTGTGTGAGTGAGGTATATTCATTTTGTGCACTGATTGCACAAAATTTTCCAAAAAAGAAAAAAAAAACCTGAAAACATAGGATCTGCTGGATGTGATGCATTTCAACGGACATTGAGCAAGTAGTGGCTGTCATCTCATTCATCCAACACCCTGTGATCGCCAAGACACAAAGAGTAACAGCTAAATCCTTTTGCATCAAAGCAGAAATATTCACAATTCAGCCCTAATCTACCTTTCCAGCTTATGTCACATTACCTATAATATCAACACAGTGATCTTCTCAAAGATGCAAAGATATAGTAGACAATTTCACAATTCTACACCTTTGTACAAGCTAATACTTCTACCAAAATAGCCCCAAACACCATGGCAAAACTCCTATTCATTCTTAAAGATCTAGTTTAAATCTCACCTCCGTGGAAGCCTTTAATTCTGCCAGGAGTTAGTTGCTCACTTCTGAGATTAGACTTACTTTACATTCTAAATCTAATAATATTTTTCACACTGTACTTTATCTGTTTACATGCCAGTTTCTTCCACTATAAAGAAAGTAGGCAAAGCTTACTCATCTTTGAATTCCTAGATCTGAGTACATTAAAGAAGTAAAACTATATAACCCCAAATAAAGGTTAACACTACAGGAACTAGACAAATTGTTTCATGAGTATATAAATTGAATTATCACAGTCCACAATATGAAACAAGTAAACTTTACTTAAAAAACTAAAAATGCATGTCCATCAACTGATGAATAAATTTTAAAAAATGGCAAAAAAAAATATAAAGACAGGGGGCGGGGCAAGATGGCAGAGGAGTAGGGTCCCCAAGTCACCTGTCCCCACCAACTTCCCTAGGTAACTTTCAAACAATCCTGAAAACCTACGAATCTGACCTGAGATTTAAAGAGAGAACAGCTGGAACGCTATGGAGAGAAGAGTTTGCACTTCAAACAAGGTAGGGAGGTGGAAAACAATAAAAAAGAATCAAGTGGAGGAGGAGTCCCGGAGAAACAGGCCCCCAGGACAGGAAAGCCAGTCCGGAGAAGCAGAGGACGTGCACGTGGGGGGAGAGCGCCCCACACCCCGGTGGGCCGAGCTTGGTTAAAGGGCTGGAGTGCGCCCAGCGGGGAGAAGCTGGTCGGTCAGGCAGGGGTTCCAGGCAGAGGGGGCTCGCCCTGCCGCCTTCGGGAGCTGCGGCCCGGGAGCATGATTCCAGCAGTGCAGGCCCCGGAGCCCAGGGCGCCGGGGAAACACCCCAGGATCCTGCGCTCCCCCCCGGGACAGGGAGGAGGGGAGGGCCCAGGACAGCTAGGACGAGGATGCTCCTGCCACCACCGGCACCCCCAAGCTGTGCAGGTAAGTGCCCTCCGCCCCCGGAGCATCCAGGCCAGTGCTGACAGGGAGCTGTGGTAGTTACTGCAGGAGCTGACTGTAGAGCTGGAAGGCTGGTCCCCCACCAGTGCGGTTGTTTCTCCTGGTGTCACCCTGTGCCTGGGACGGAGCAGGGACGCCATGGAACAGGGGCCTCACGGGGAAAACAGCTCCCACTGAGCCATGCACCTGGCAGGGGGCGGGGCAGCTCCCCCAGGTACACACACCTGAGAATCAGCACAGCAAGCCCCTGCCCCAAAGACCAGCTGGAAGGACGGGGAAAAGAGCAAGTTCTTGACCCAGCAGCACTGGAAAGCTCCAAGGGAAGTCAAGGGATTTACAGTATATAGAAAGAATACCCCTGTTTTTTCTTTTTCTTTCCTTTTTCCAGTACAACTTGTCTTTAGCCACTCTGCACTGAGAAAAATGACTAGAAAGACTCACCACAAAACAAAGAATCAGAAACAGTACTCTCTCCCACAGAGTTACAGAATTTGGATTACAATTCGATGTCAGAAAGCCAATTCAGAAGCACAATTACTGGTGGCTCTGGAAAACATAAAGGATTCAAGAGACTTCATGACTACAGAATTTTGATCTAATCAGGCTGAAATTAAAAATCAATTAAATGAGAAGCAATCCAAACCGGAGGTCCTAATGATGAGGGTTAATGAGGAAGAAGAAAGAATGAGTAACATAGAAGACAAGTTGATGGCAAGGAAAGAAGCTGAGGAAAAAAGAGAAAAACAATTAAAAGACCATGAGGAAAGGTTAAGAGAAATAAATGACAGTCTCAGAAGGGAAAATCTACATTTAATTGGGGTTCCAGAGGGTGCCGAGAGGACAGAGGACCAGAAAGCATAGTTGAACAAATCACAGCTGAGAACTTCCCTAATTTGGGGAGGGAAACAGATACTGAGATCCAGGAGATACAGAGGTCCCCCGCTAAAATCAATAAAAACCGTTCAACACCTGGACATTTAATAATGAAACTTGCAAATTCCAAAGAGACACAGAAAATCCTTAAAGCAGCAAGAGACAAGAGATCCCTAACTTATATGGGGAGAAATATTAGATTAACAGCAGACCTCTCCACAGAGACCTGGCAGGCCAGAAAGGGCTGGCAGGATATATTCAGGGTCCTAAATGAGAAGAACATGCAGCCAAGAATATTCTATCTAGCAAGGCTCATTCAGAAGAGAAGGAGAGATAAAGAGCTTCCAAGATAGGAAGAAACTGAAAGAATATGTGACCACCAAACCAGCTTTGCAAGAAATATTAAGGGGGTCTCTATAAAAAAAGAGGAAGTCCAAAAAAATAATCCACAAAAACAGGGACTGAATAGGAATTACGATGACACTAAATTCCTATCTTTCAATAGTTAATTCTGAACGTGAGTGGACTTAATGACCCCATCAAAAGGCGCAGGGTTTCAGACTGGATAAAAAAAGCAAGACCCATCTATTTGCTGTCTACAAGAGACTCATTTTAGACCTAAGGACACCTCCAGCCTGAAAATGAAAGGTTGGAGAACCATTTACCACTCAAATGGTCCTCAAAAGAAAGCAGGGATAGCAATCCTCGTATCAGATAAATTAAAGTTTATGCCAAAGACTGTAGTAAGAGAAGAAGAGGGACACTATATCATACTTAAAGGATCTATCCAACAAGAGGACCTAACAATCATGAATATTTATGCCCCTAATGTGGGAACTGTCAAGTATATCAATCAATCAATAACCAAAGTAAAGACATACTTAGATAATAATACACTAATACTGGGAGACTTCAACACGGAGCTTTCTGCAAATGACAGATCTTCTAAGCACAACATCACCAAAGAAACAAGACCTTTAAATGATACACTGGACCAAATGGTTTTCACATATATTTACAGAACTTTACATCCAAACGCAACTGAATACACATTCTTCTCAAGTGCACATGGAACTTTCTCCAGAATAGACCACAACCTGGGTCACAAATCAGGTCTCAACTGATACCAAAAGACTGGGATTGTCCCCTGCATATTTCCAGACCATAATGCTTTGGAACTTGGAACTCAGTCACAAGAAGAAATATGGAAGAAACTCAAACACGTGGAGGTTAAAGAGCATCCTGCTAAAAAATGAAAGAGTCAACCAGGAAATTAGAGAAGAATTAAAAAGATTCATGGAAACTAATGAGAATGAAGATACAACCATTCAAAATCTTTGGGATACAGCAAAAGCAGTCCTAAGAAGGAAATACATTGCAATACAAGCATCCCTCAAAAAATTGGAAAAAACTCAAATACACAAGCGAACCTCGCACCTAAAGGAACTGGAGAAAGAACAGCAAATAAAACCTACACCAAACAGAAGAAGAGGGTTAATAAAGATTCGAGCAGAACTCAATGAAATAGAGACCAGAACTGTAGAACAGATCAACAAAACCAGGAGTTGGTTCTTTGAAAGAATAAGATAGATAAACCATTAGCCACCCTTATTAAAAACAAAAAAGACTCTAATTAATAAAATCACGAATGAAAAAAGGAGAGATCACAACCAATACCAAGGAAATACAAACGATTTTAAAAACATATTATGAGCACTCTATGCCAATAAATTAGGAAAATTGACAGATTTCTGGAAAACCACAAACTACCAAAACTGGAACAGGAAGAAACAGAAAACCTGAACAGACCAAACACCAGGGAGGAAATTGAAGCAGTCATCAAAAACCTCCCAAGACACAAAAGTCCAGGGCCAGATGGCTTCGCAGGGGAATTCTATTAATCATTTAAAGAAGAAACAATCACCTCAATTCCAGAACCAGACAAAGTCTCCACCAAAAAGGAGAATTATAGGCCAATATCCCTGATGAACAAAGATGCAAAAATTCTAAACAAGATACTAGCCAAGAGGATCCAATAGTATACATTAAGAAGATTATTCACCATGAGCAAGTGGGATTTAGCCCCAGGATACAAGGCTGGTTCAACACCTGTAAAGCAATCAACGTGATAGATCACACCAACAAGAGAAAAAACAAGAACCATATGATCTTCTCAACAGATGCAGAGAAAGCATTTAACAAAATACAGTATCCATTCCTGATCAAAACTATTCAGAGTGTAGGGACAGAAGAAACATTCCACATCATCTTAAAAACCATCTATGAAAAGCCCACAGCAAATATCATTCTCAATGGGGAAGCACTGGGAGCCTTTCCTCTAAGATCAGGAACACGACATGGATATCCACTCTCACCACTGCTATTCAACATTGTATTAGAAGTGCCAGCCTCAGCAATCAGGCAACAAAAAGAAATAAAGGCATTCAAATTGGCAAAGAAGAGGTCAAACTCTCCCTCTTTGCAGATGACATGATACTCTACATAGAAAACCCAAAAGACTCCACCCCAAGATTGCTAGAACTCATACAGCAATTCAGCAGTGTGGCAGGATACAAAATCAATGCACAGAAATCAGTGGCATTTCTACACACTAACAATGAGACTGAAGAAAGAGAAATTAAGGAGTCAATTCCATTTACAGTTGCACCCAAAAGCATAAGATACCTAGGAATAAACCTAAAAGAGGTAAAGGATCTATATCCTAAAAACTACAGAACACTTCTGAAAGAAATTGAGGAAGACACAAAGAGATGGAAAAATATTCCATGCTCATGGATTGGAAGAATATTGTGAAAATGTCAATGTTACCCAGGGCAATTTACACATTTAATGCAATCTCTATCAAAATACCATGGACTTTGTTCAGAGAATTGGAACAAATTATTTTACGATTTGTGTGGAATCAGAAAAGACCCTGAATAGCCAGGGGAATATTGAAAAAGAAAACCAGAGCTGGGGGCATCACAATGCCAGATTTCAAGTTGTACTACAAAGCTGTGATCATCAAGACAGTGTGGTACTGGCACAAAAACAGACACACAGATCAATGGAACAGAAGAGAGAACCCAGAAATGGCCCCTCAACTCTATTGTCAACTAATATTCGACAAAGTAGGAAAGACTATCCACTGTAAAAAGGACAGTCTCTTCAATAAATGGTCCTGGGAAAATTGGACAGTCACATGCAGAAGAATGAAACTAGACCATTCTCTTACACCAAACACAAAGATAAACTCAAAATGGATGAAAGACCTAATGTAAGACAAGAATCCATCAAAATCCTAGAGGAGAACACAGGCAACACCCTTTTTGAACTTGGCCACAGGAACTTCTTGCAAAAAACATCTATGAAGGCAAGGGAAACAAAAGCAAAAATGAACTATTGAGACTTAAGATAAAAAGCTCCTGCATAGCAAAAGCAACAGTCAACAAAACTAAAAGACAACCTACAGAATGGGAAAAGATATTTGCAAATGACATATCAGATAAAGGGCTAGTATCCAAGATCTATAAAGAACTTATTAAACTCAACAGCAAAGAATCAAACAATCCAATCATGAAATGGGCAAAAGACGAACAAAAATTTCACAGAGGAAGACATAGACACGGCCAACAAGCACATGAGAAAATGCTCCGCATCCCTTGCCATCAGGGAAATACAAATCAAAACCACAATGAGATACCATCTCACACCAGTAAGAATGGTGAAAATTAACAAGACGGGAAACAACAAATGTTGGAGAGGATGTGGAGAAAGGGGAAGAACCCTCTTGCACTGTTGGTAGGAATGTGAACTTGTACAGCCACTCTGGAAAACTGTGGAGGTTCCTCAAAGAGTTAAAAATAGAACTGCCCTACATCCCAGCAATTGCACTGTTGGAGATTTACCCCAAAGATCAGATGCAGTGAAACGGTAGGACACCTGCACCCCGATGTTTACAGCAGCAATGTCCACAATAGCCAAACTGTGGAAGGAGCCTCGGTGTCCATCAAAAGATGAATGGATAAAGAAGCTGTGGTGTATGTATACAATGGAAATACTCACCATTTGCTTCGATGTGGATGGAACTGGAGGCATCATGCTGAAGTACAAACATTATATGATCTCATTCATTTGGGGAATATAAAAAATAGTGAAAGGGAATAGAGGGGAAAGCAGAGAAAATGAGTGGGAAATATCAGTGAGGGTGACAGAACATGAGAGACACCTAACTCTGGGAAAAGAACAAGGGGTGGTGGAAAAAGGAGGTAGTGGGGGATTGGAGTGACTGCATAACAGGCACCGAAGGGGGCACTTGAAGGGATGAGCACTGGGTGTTATGCTATATGTTGGCCAATCGAACTCCAATTAAAAAAAAAAAAATACAAAAAAAAAAGCTGGTTACTTAATTTTTGGGTTTACATTATATACACATATAAATATATATAAAGCCATAAAGCAAATATTATATGGCTATGAAAAGGATAGAAACTACAACACGGATGAACTCTGACAACATAATGCTAAGTGAAAAAAGCCAGATACAAAACAACACATTACCATATGACCCCATTTATATGACCTATCCGGAATAAACAAATCCATTGTGACAGAAAGCAAATTAGTGGCTGCCCAGGAGAGGCTGGGAAATTGGAGAGGGCATTTACAGCAGTAAGTACTGGGTTTCTTTTAAGGGTGATAAAACGTTCTGGAATTAGGCTGTGGTGATGGCTGCAGAATTTTGTGACTCTACTGAAAAACCACTGAGTTGGAAATTTTAAAAAGGTGAATTTTATAGCATGTTTCTCCCAAAGTTATTTAAGCATTTGGGGTTTTTTGTTTTGTCCTTTTTTTTATAAAGATTTTATTTATTTATTCATGAGAGACACAGAGAGAGAGGCAAAGAGACATACACAGAGGGAAAAGCAGGCTCCCCATGGGAAGCCCAATTAGGGACTCGATCCTGGGACCCAGGGATCATGCCCTGAGCTGAAGGCAACCCACTGAGCCACCCAGGTGTCCAGATTTAAACATTTGTAAAGCATTCTCTTTAATTCAAAGTAAGATTGTATGTAAAAATTAAATCCTAAAGTTTCTACAAAAAAGTAGGAGAGTATCTCTATGCAACCTTGTGGTATACAAAGATTTCTTAAATAAGACACAAAAGTTACTAATCATAAAAGAAAAAAATTGGTACACTGAACTATATCACAATTTAAAACCTGTATATAAAAAAAAAGGTCGAGAGTGGACACCCAGGACTCCAAGATGGCTTCGCCCGTACCAGTGAAGGAAAAGAAGCTCATGGAGGTGAAACTAGGAGAGCTGCCAGGCTGGATACTGATGCAGGATTTCACCCCTAAGGGCATTGCTGGAGCATTTCAAAGAGGTTACTACCGGTATTACAACAAGTATATCAATGTGAAGAAAGGGGGCTTTGCTGGGATTTCTATGGTGCTGGCTGCTTATGTGCTTTTCAACCTACTGTCATTCTTACAAGGAGCTCAAACATGAACGGCTACGCAAGTACCACTGAAGAGGGCCCAGTGTGGAAGCACATCTGGCATTCCTGACCATGACTTTTGCCTGACATCCTTGAATCCTTCCATTGCTTAATTCACAATTAATATCCAATAAAAGTTGACTGGTAAAAAATAAATAAATAAATAAATAAATAAATAATAAAAGAAAAGGTCTTTAAAAAAAAAAAAAAAAGGCCAGCCAAAAACTGGAAAAAATATCTGAAACATATATAACTGACAAAAGGATTTGTAAACAGCCTGTACAAAGAACTCCTACAAAGCAAAAAAATAATGCAATTTTAAACTGTGATTAAAAGACAGGAGCATTTCACATATGGATATAAGTGAATAATAAATGATCAAAAGCACAAGGAAAAGATGCTATCAGTATCAACCATCAGAGAAATGCAAATTAAAACCCTTCCACAACCACCATAATAACTAAAATTTAAAAGAATACACCAGTTGATGGCAAGAATATGAAGCACTTGGAATTCTCATACATTGATGGTAGGAATGTAAAAGGAATACAATCATTTTGTAAAATTATTTGGCAGCTATGACCCAGCAATTATTCTCATAGATAGCTGACAACAGAAATAAATAAATAAATATTCATAGAAATGTCTTCTCCAGCTTTATTCATCAAAGGAAAAAAATTGGGACAGCTTAAATGTCCATTAATGGGAGAATAGATAAACTATATACACTTCAATACCGAACTACAACTAAAAAATTTCAAGGAATGAACTACTGAAAACACAATAACAAAGATGAACTCGAAAATCTTGAGAAAAAAAATCCAAACACAAAAGCTTACACATCATTAATTTCATGTATATGTAGTTCTAGAACAGGTAAAACTTTCTATGCTGATAGAAATCAAAACAGTGATTAGTCAGAGGTGAGGGGAATGGACTAGGAACATGTATAAAGGAAATTTCTGGAGTAACTGAAATATTCTGGATCTTTATTGGGTTTTAGTTAAATTGGTGTATGTATACATTTTTCAAAATTCATTAAATTGTACACTTCAAATATGCATTTTATGTAAATTGTTCCTCAATTTTTAAAAAGGAGACCATTTAAAAATAACAAAAATAAATTTAAAAATTAAAAAGGAGGGCAGCCCCAGTGGCTCAGCGGTTTAGCGCCGCCTTCAGCCTGAGGTGTGATCCTAGAGACCAGGAATGGAGTCCCACGTCAGGCTCCCTGCATGGAGCCTGCTTCTCCCTCTGCCTGTGTTCTCCGCCTCTCCCTCTCTCTGTGTCTCTCATGAATAAATAAATAAAATCTTTAAAATTAAAAAGGAGAGAACTGTAGGGAAAAAATAACACTGCATGTAAACAAACTATGTATTTAGATTATAGACATCTCATTAAAACATATTAAACATTTACCACACTCAAAGCACAATGCCAGGTGTTGGGAATATTTCTGTCATCACACTCTTTATCTATATATTCTCTGACTTAAAAGCATTCATTCAGCATGAAAAGAAAACAGCACTATGCCATGAGAAGACTGAGTCTAATAGAAAATAAGCAATTTCTCAATGTGATATAGACTATGGCCAAATAACACAATCTAAACAGGAGGTTTACAGAGGGAGGTCTATAAGGATTCACTAAGGAGTAATAATAAATGATACACGATAAATAACAAAAGTTAATACACATTATCTATTGTGTACCAGTTACTGTTCTAAGTGCACTCGCTTATATGTGTTGATTCATTTATTCTTCAAAATATTAATTCATCTGATCTTCGTAACAACTCCATTTCTCTTTCATATGTGAGAAAACTAAGACGGGGAGAGATTAAGTAAACCTGCCCAAAATAACAGTGCTACCTACCAAAAATGGCGAAGCTGGGTTTAGATTCCAGATTATATGTCTCTAGAGCCCAGGATTTTAATGCTTATTCTGTACTATTAATTAAGCAGGAAGTACTACTTAAAGCCAATCATTCTCTTCCCCAAAAGAAGAAAACAGCATGTGTTGTAATTCTTACTGACTCCAGCTCAGGAGTGTGCAGTGAAGTAACAAGCAGAGTTACAAAGGCAGGCTGGTGCCAGATCAAAACTCAAAAGCATTTGGCACAAACACAAAGGAACATCATCATTCATTCAGGTAATCAGTAAACAAGAGTGTTGAACAATAGGTGACAAGATCATTTACGCATTTTAGAAAATCATGTTGACAGAAATTTGGAGGAGCGACAAGAGTGGGAAGTTCAGAGGTAAGAATAATGTTATAAACTGAACCAAAGAACAGCTCTGAAAACAGAAAGAACGGGACAGAGCTAGATATTACTTACAAGAGAGAGAGAGCATCTGAGAGACTGTATACTGGGAATGAGGGAAGAGGATGGCAGACTCCCAGCTTTCCAATATAATGAAAATATATACCATTAACCAAGGTAGAGAATAAAGGAGGGAAGCAAATTTGAGATAGGGGTGTTAACAGTTTAAGGGGCCTGAAACACAGCTGCAGAAAAATATCCTAAAGATTGATGAAAAATTTGTCTGCAGCACATGAGAAAAGTTGAGAGTAGAGTTATTAGACACAGAGTTATTGACACATAGTTGGCAGTGAAATCATTCATGGAAAACAGATAAAGAGAGAAAAGAGGGGTGCTGGGTGGCACAGTCGGCTGGACTCCAACTCTTGTTTTCGGCTCAGGTCATGATCTCAGGGTCCTGGGGTTGAGCCCCATGTTGGCCTTCAAGCTCTACATGGAGTCAGCTTAGGATTCTCTCTTTCTCCCTCTCCCTCTGCCCCTCACACTCATGCTGGCTCTCTCTCTCTCAAATAAATAAATCAAATCTTAAAAAAAAAAAAAAAGAAAAGAAAACAAAGTGAAGAACCAATAAACTAGAATCTTAGGACATGGTAATATTTCCAGGACAGAGAGAAAAGAAACAGAGAAACCAAGGAAGATTAGTAGAGATAGACCATAAGAAAGAAAAGAGAAAACCTATGGTAAAATGTTACTTCAAAAGTCAAGGAAGATTTTTTAAAAATAAGTAAAAGGGCAGCCCCAGTGGCTCAGTGGTTTAGTGCCGCCTTCAGCCCAGGGCCTGATCCTGGAGATCCGGGATCGAGTCCCATGTCAGGCTCCCTGCATGGAGCTGGCTCCTCAGTCTGCCTATGTCTCTGCCTCTCTCTCTCTGTCTCTCTCTCTCTCTGTCTCTTATGAATAAATAAAAAATCTTTAAAAAATAAAAAAATAATAAAAATAAGTAAAAAAAAGGTAAGCAAGAAAAAATGAAGAAAGGAATACTGTGCAGTGCCAAAAGCCATAATTTATAAACACTAAAAGTGTCCAAGGGATTTGACAATGTGGCAATCCTTGGTACTCTTGCAAGAACCATTTCAGAGGCAATGGCAATGGAATGAAGGGAAAAGAGCTGAGAGAGTGAAACAGTGCTATTTGGAAAAATTTCCCTGTGAAATGGGGAGAAAAAGAAATAATGTGATCAAAAAAAAAAAAAAAAAGAAACAACGTGATCATATAATCCATCTACATTGCAGAGTTTTGAAAGTAAAGGGGGACCCTAAACACACAGGGGTAAATTGAAATTTTCTTGGACAACCAAGGTCTATGGTCATCCCAGACAGGTAGAAGAAGCTACAGGAAGCTTTCTCTAAAGGAAAAAGAAAAGCATACACAGATAAAAGATATACAGATATATCTTCATACATATTTTTATATGTATATATCCTTTCATTTATCTACCTATCTATCCAAAAAAGGGCATATACTTAAATGTATCTATTTATAAACTGATAGGAAAGTGTCAGAGAAACAGTATAAAACAACCAAAAAGAATTGTTGGACTAAGAGCCCAGACAAGTTAGGACACAGTACCCTGGGAAAGGCTAACGAACTATGAAATGCACTTGCTAAGGCAGGTGCCTTAGCACCTTACACTTGATCACTTCTATTTTTTCTAAAAAGTAGAAATCAAGCATGTACTACCTAAATATATATGAAATGTATGACCTGAACTCAGGTACAAGTTGGTTGTGAGAGATAAAGGTCTGACAGAGTCATCAAAGACAATGTGGGAAGATGCTAACCTGAGGGAAAGCATAAGCTAAAGTACTGTCAAGCCAGCCGGGATGAAAATCATCAATCTGTGATAGGACTGATTTTCTGTACTATCACAAGGGAGGCTAGGCCTGGAAGGGACAAAAGTAGACAGTGTATTTAAGAGGAGATTTTCTGAGTAACTGCAATAGAAAAATAGGAACAAGGCTGTCAAGAGTGATATCAAGAAAGAAGGTCTGGACTTACTAGCACAGGAAACACGGTCAGAATGGAGGTGATGGGAGAAAAGGAAGGGGGAAAAAACAAAAAAACAGACATCTTAAGTTAGAGATCAAGTTTATATGAAAGATCAAAGGATATGAAGTTATGGTCAGAATGGGAGGATCCCAGAAAGAGAGCAGAGTGAGCTCATAGTTAGACTCAAGGTCTAGTCAAGAACAGATCAAGGTAGAGAGCAAGAGAAGGCACTGTGAAGTCAGAATGTTAGATGTGTGGGTTGCATAAGATGGTGATACAAAATAATCTGGAAAGAAACACTATCACCTAAATGTCAAAGTTCTTCAAGAATACTAGGGAACCATCTGGTAGAAGATCCTCAGTGGATGGCAACAAAAAAATAGAGCAAACTGTTGTACTATGGCAAAGGCCTCAGAAGAGGTTTTAATGAGAGGCAAGAACAGTCTCCAAGCAATAGTAGGGGCCAAGTTTCTACAGTTAGTGTGCAGTAGAGCGTAGAAAAAGCAGCATACTGTACAGAAAGGGCAAAAGAAGGAATTATGGACTGTAAAGGCAGAAAGGTGGAAAATTGTGAAGAAAGTGAAAACATAAGGAATTCTAAATTGTGCAGAGAAAAGGCACCATAAGCATTATTAGATGGAGAAGGCAAGGTTGGAGACATAAAGAAGGCTCAAGACTTGCAGGGCTCAGATTGTGGGATATGCCTTAGTAAGAACAGAGACAGAACAACACAGCTTTATATTTAAATAGAAATCGTGTGTGAAGTTGACTTGGTCTGACTAGAGAGGTTCTTACCACCAATCACTGTTAGAAAAAGAAAAAGAAAAAGAAAAAGAAAAAGAAAAAGAAAAAGAAAAAGGAAAAAGGAAAAAGGAAAAGGAAGAAAGAAAAAAAGAAGAAAAAGCTAGTCAAAAGTTATCTGGGGGGCAGCCCGGGTGGCTCAGCAGTTTGGCACCTGCCTTTGGCCCAGGGCGTGATCCTGGAGACCTGGGATCTAGTCCCACATCGGGCTCCCTGCATGGAGCCTGCTTCTCCCTCTGCTGTGTCTCTGCCTCTCTCTCTCTCTCTCTGTGTGTCTCTCATGAATGAATAAATAAAATCTTTAAAAAAAAAAAAAGTTATCTGGGAAGGGATCTATACTTCTGAGGAGTATCTCTGAAATGGAGGGAGGTTACTGATAAAGCTTTGATTCCCTTTATCTTGCCATGGAAAAAAGTTGTGAATCTTGAAACTTAAAGACACAATTAATTGAAATTTACTAGATAAATCTGTTAGCAAAAAGTTGCCTAACAAACTAATTCTGTTTGAAATATACTTGAAGTTGTGCCTGGGTGGCTGAGTCAGTTAACGGCTCAGGTCATGATCTCACCATCCTGGGATACAGCCCCACATCAGGTTCCCCACTCAGCATGGAATCTGCTTCTCCCTCTCCTTCTGCTCCTCCCCCCACTTGTGTTCTGTCTCTCTCTCAAATAAATTAATAAAATCTAGGGAAAAAAGAAGTATACTAGGGAACATGATATTAAACAACAAGAATAATCCCAAGTGACTCCTTTAATAGGCAATTTTAAATGGTAATAATAACCCTAAATTTATTCATTTTTCAAATGAAAGAAGAGAAAGAAAAGCAAAAATGACCTACCTAAAGTCAATGTTCTGGTTAGGCTGGTTGATTGTGCCTCTTTCTTTCACTCCCATCTCTATTTTCCACTGGTATTCACTTTTCACTCAGCACACAAAAAGTATAGCATAATGCATTATTATACCAAAACCTAATCTTCTGATATCTAATCCACCATGCTTTCTACTTCATTGGGTTGCCTCTTTTTGTCAAAATTGAGGACATAACTAAGCCAAATCATTAACAGTGGTAAGGACAGCATCACCATTCACAAAAATTATATACTACAGCAAACCTTCCTTAGTATTAAGCTACTTGGTCAGCTTGATATTAACTTACACATTAGTAAGGAGACAGCTGGGTGGCTCAGTCACAGTAAAGCATCTGCCTTCAGCTCAGGTCATAATCTCAAGGTCCTGGGATCGAGCCCTGAGCTCCAAGACAGGCTCCCTGCTAAACAGGAAGCCTGTTTCTCCCATTCCTCCCTGCTCATGCTCTGTCGCTCTCTCTCCTTCTCTCAAATAAATAAATGAAACCTTTAAAAAATATATACATTAGTAAGAATACTCAGTGATGAACCATAAACTATTTTAACTCTACACAGATGTTATTTATAGTTTATGTCAGCTTATCTGCTCTGCAGGTTTTTTATCTGATACCTTCAAAGAATGCTAATAGAAAATAAACATACTGGAATAGACACTTCCCTTAACACACTGACACTGCAGTTCAGAGACCATGTAAATTCCTGTAACACATTACTGGCTTTTTTTTTTTTTTTTAAGATTTTATTTATTTATTCATGAGAGACACAGAGAGAGAGAGATAGGCAGAGACACAGGCAGAGAGAGAAGCAGGCTCCATGCAGGAAGCCTGATGTGGGACTCGATCCCGGGACTCTAGGATCACTCCCTGGGCATGAAAGGAGGTGCCCAACTGCTAAGCCACCCAGGCGTCCCATTACTGGCTTTTAAATCAGGGGTAAATCATATATTCTCAATGAGAGCAAGATGGCTTCCAAAGAGGGTTGGGGGAAGGAGACAAAACAATATTAGATATTACAATGGATGTGGCCTTTCAAAGGGCCACAATATACAAGCAAATACCAAGTATATCTGTGGTATTAAAACTTCATTTGATGAGATGGCAATTAAGGAAAAAGATGTCCAAAAAAGGCTTCGTAGGGGTACAATAATGTAAAAAAAGGAAAATACAAAAGGTTGAGAAGCACAAGACTAAATGCTAGTTTGTATTTCAACACATTTAATGATTGTCACACTTAAATGTAATACCTAAATAACTCACCTTTTTTTTTCTATTTAACCAATTCTTTCGCCTCAAGAATTGAGTTTCATAGACTTGTAGAGAAACATGAACAGACCTCTTCTCTTCCTTTACTCCTACTTTCAATTGATCATCCAGACATTTTTCACTTTTACTTAGTTAGCAACAAAGATCTGAGATAATCTCTTAGTGTAGAGTATATTTACCAAACATGAAGATTTTAAATTCATTTATGGAATAATTATTTGCAATGACTACTATATACCTGGTACAATATTAGTTGTTCTTTCTTGAGCCTTATTCACATCAATGTCATCTCACTGAAACGGAAGCATGCAAGGTGATGCAAACTAACACTGGGAAACAATAAAAATCTTATGCTCCTGCAAGAAATAGAGAGAGAGGGCAGCCAAATTTCAAAACCTATGCATGTAGAAACTGCCCCCAGTACTAGAAACTGCCCCCAGTACTAGAAAACATTCTGAGTTTGGTTAAATTAAAAAAAAGAAGAAGAAAGTAAAGGATGAAGGCAAGGCAGTAGAGAGAGAAGAATGCTAGATTAGGCTCCAAAAGATAAGCAGAAAGCCTTCTCAACATAACAACACGCCAAGAAGAGGTCACCAATAGAACCCCAAAGCATAACAGCCAAAAGCACCACATTCAATTGGAGAAATATATCCTGTACATGGGGCAAGTAATCTGAGTATTTTAAAAACCTATAGACAGACTGTGCTTTAGAAAAATTTGCTGGTATGACATAATGACATAATATTCACCATTCCCTCTAAAACACAGTGACCAGGAAAGAAACAGCAATTGAGTGCATATTTAGGTCTTAAGCTAAAAATAAAATGTAACAACACGTACAATTTTTTAAGTTCCTCATTTCAATTAACTTTTTCTATTAAGCTGGAAATCCCAACTGTATCAGACAAAAGAGAACATATGGGCTGTATCAGCAATTCCCAATAATTTCTAGTAAAAGGACACCTTTTTAATATTTAGAAAAATGTGGTAACCAGTAACAGAAAATATGACTGAACGCTACTATGAATTCAATACAGTATTAATCAAAAGAACCTCTATATACTTGTGAAAAAGAGAACTACATATTCATCAATTATTTACTCAGTTTATAAAATATGTTTTTATAAAGTCAAGGACCTAATTCAATAACTACTACAACTCAGGGTTTGAAAGACCTAGTGTAAAGATATATACAAAATTAGAGGAATCATGTATAAAATATATGGGAACCATAAAATACATGTGAAAATTACATTGTAGGAAGTTTTTAAAATACAAAAAATAATTAAGATAAAATACAGACCACTATTCAGAGTATCACTGCATTTCTGCTAGGAGTCACTCATTAAAGAACTGCTTAAAATAAATTTTTCTTTAGCAAACAGGATCATCGGTGACAAGGTACCATTATGGTACTAATTTTCCTTTTCAAAAGAATTCAAACTGGTTTTGTAAATAATGGAAATTCCTCCCAGATTGACAACTTTTTCACCACAAATTTTAGTTTATATTTTGTTTTGGTATTTCATGTTTCAGTATCTTACTAAATACTAAAAGAAGCAACTAAGAAAGATAAGGAATATAATGGAACCTCAATTAATTTCCTGAATGAGTGAATGAGGTTATCATTTTAATTCAGGAAGCTTATATGTCTCTCTCTCTCTGTCTTTTTTAAATTCCAATATACTTAACCCACAGTGTTATACTAGTTTCAGGTGGACAAGAAAGTGATTCAACAATTCCATATATCACCAGTGTTCACCACAATCGCATTCCTTAATGCCCATCACCCATTTCACCCAGGAAGTTACATATTTCTAATTATTTCTCTCTCCAAGGAGAGAAAATTCTCTAACCTGACAGAAAAATAATCCCATGATTTATTTGTTAATCTCAGTTCCAAAGAAATGTGTTATTAGTTTAGGCCTTTTCCTATCCAAAAAGTCTTGATTTTTATATAAGCTGTTTTATCCAATTCTTTTTCTCCAGCTACATATTAATAAACTAAATATAACACTAGATAACCTTTAGCCTGTTTATCTTTAGTCATACTGAACTCCATTATATCCAGAATACTGATGAAACCCTAATGACTGTCATTTACATTTTAAACACAAGTATAATCAGCTACTTGGCTGTAGTAATATCACCATTTAATCAAACTAGATATTTCACAAAAGAAAACAATATAAAGCAAAATATAAACTGTTACCAACATTAAATCTATTTATACTTATCCCCTATTTATACCAACCAAGTCTATTTATACTTATCCCCTATTTATACCAACCAAATCTATTTATACCTATCCCCTAATTTAACATATATAAAGGCATATGTATGAAGTTAAAATTTTACAAAAAGTATTTTCAAAAATTAATAATCTACCATATGAATTCTTGTTGAACTAGAACATCAGTAAGATAAATTTCTAAACCATGAGAGGATATCACGTATCGTATCTACTACCATAGTTGCTTAGTATTTTTCAGCATCACACACACCTAATTGAAATACACCTGACCTATATAGTCTTTAACTTTCAGACATTAATTCTATATGCCTAAGAACTTAGGTATATAGAAAGAAATTGCAATGGAACCCTAGAAGAATGTTAAAACAATTCGAAGGGCCAGTATCCAAATTGTTCCACTGGGTTACACACATTGAAAAAATATTTTTAGACTCCACAGTGGGATTTACTTAAAATACAAGAACAAAGTACCTTAGTCTAAATTCACTGCTAATTCAGATTATTTAATTCAAACTATAAATGACTAATTGGGACACATAGTTAAGATGTTCAGAAAGCATCAAAAATGTTACCAGAAAAATTCAGCCCCATGTCATTAAAGAATAACATTAACTATAAAAATAATTATATTTTGATCAACAAACTAAAATAATGTCGTTTTTAATGTAAATTTTACTTATGAATGTGTATGTGAGATACAAACACAAAAGCCCACTGCTTTCCAAATATGTGCAGTGTTCTTATGTAAACATGAGAAAGAAGAACAGTGAATGACAGAAACAGAATAAGACACAACACTAATGACTAATACACAGTATTTAGAAATTACACGTTTAAACTAATGATTATCGCTTGCTTAAAACATTCTCAGAAGTCCTTCTAATTTATCATTGCAACTTTAAACTACTTTTCAAAAATAAGTATATCTAAAAGTCTCACCATTTAAATTTTTGTTTCAGATATTGTAAAGCAAACTTATCACCAAATTTATAACTACATTTGGGCTGAATCTGATGTTAACAACATTTGAAAATAACATCTTGAGTTAAACTGTACATTAGTGGCATCTCTAGTTGTCTTAATGCAGCTCCACTTTTCAAAATCCCTAAAAACTCCAGTTACACACAACTGCCAACTCAGGTTAATAATAGCAATGAATCATATTCATCTGAAACCACAAGACTGTCAGGTGACATACCAAGAAGTCTGAATTTAATTCAAATAAAAGCCTCTCCATGCTGCAATGAAAAAGGCTTAATCCTAGCAACGGAACCATGGGAGACTGGGAGCCTTTGGGAAATTACTGCCCGTGACAAAATTTATTTTTTACAAAAGGCTCCGTCTATTCAGTCCTACCATTTCACAAGCAGAATCCTATTCTTTTGTTTCACTGAAGACTTTGGAATTTTTACTGAAGCCAATTATGACTACATTTCCTTTATCTCTTCTACTATAAATATATTTTTTAAAGAAAATCAACCTAAGAAAATCAACCTAAACTGCCCTAGTAGCTACTGCAGACTAGGAATCCCAATTTTTTTAAAGGACACTTTAACTCAACAATGGCTAGTCTGCACAGAGGGAACCATGGCTACATTTCAGCAATTCAACAATCCCCATCTATAAGGAACTTAGGTTCATCTAATAAGCAAGAAAACAGAAGAGCTCCTTTCTCAACTTCACTGTGTCCCAACTCTGCCATTTCAGACAAGTACACACACACACATTCTTGGAAGCCACAGCAAGCTTGTAGTCTACCCAGATGACAAGCAACTGGAAAAGCAACAAGCCCTGATGATCATAGGACCCACAGCAGTCATATGTAAACTGGCTCACTAATCTGAACTCTGTAATGAACTCCCACAGACAAGTGTAGCACAAAATACAACCTTTGAACTTAAAAAATTATATTTATGTTATACAAACATATTAAAATGTAAAAATAAAAATGTATTTATTTACATACTTCAATAAAACTACCACATCACATTACTTGGTTTGGTTCTGAAACAGAGACATTTCAACTTGCTTTAAAAACTGAGTCTTTCACTGGGTTTGTATTTTAACACATATCAACATGTTCTTTCAGAAGAGGTAAAGAGTGCATCTGTGTATTATGCTGATATGACTACTGCAGTAACAGAAATGCCTTAATACAAAAGGCTATTAATCCACAACCTAATGGACAATATGCTAAAAGATCAAGAATCATTCCCCATACCCAACATGACCAAAACAAAAGAATGGGCTCTGAATCAGCCTAAATTAGATTTAAAACTTAATTCTGCCACATAAAGACTGAATGTGATTTTAGAAAAATGCCTTAACTTCTCTAGTCTGACTCAGATTTCTCATCTGTAAGACAGGACTTACCTCTATGTTTAGTACAGGCATTGTGTTTTATCTCTTTAACACTTAAAACAGTGTGTCTGTCACACATACCCAGAACTCAATAAAAATTTGGTGAATTACTGACAATGCTGCTGGAATTACCTGTCTCTTCCAAGTACATTGCCTTCTTGTCCCAGTTTTAAAAACTATAACCTTTATTTTAATTGTAATACTTAATTCCAATAATCCTGGTACTTGTTGAGATATATACACTAGCAATTGTGTTGGCACACTAGCAATTTCTCCACAATTCATTAGGCAGAAACTTTTAAAATCCATCTTTCATCTGTGGGGTCAAAGGATATATGGGCAATCTCTATTTTAAAATCTGCTCAATTTTACTGGGAACCTACAGCACAGCAATAATGTATAAAGATATTGAGGGCTGCCTAGGTGGTTCAGTCGGTTAAACATCCAACTCTCAGTCTCAGCTTACATCTTGATCTCAGGGTCATGAGTTCAAGCCCTGCACTGGGCTCCATACTGGCTGCCCTACTTTAAAAAAACAAAAACAAAAACAAAAAACAATGTCAAATCACCATGTTATACACCTGAAACTAACACATTGTGTCAACTACACTCAAATGAAAAAAATAATTAATTAAAAAAAATCTTTGATTAAGTTAGAAGCCTGCATACACACACAAAACTAAACTGAATGATTTCACAAGGTCTAACAGATCTAAGCTTTCAGAGCTCATTCATGATAGGCCTATGATACAAATCTAGGTTAATTATAATCCTATATAATACAAGCCATTTACTTCAGCATTAAATGTATCAAAGGGGTGAAAACTAAAACAACCAAATGCTCACTAATATCACTAGACTTGATAAATTCTTGATATATAAATTACATTTATATAGAATACTGTGCAAGCCTGTAAAAGGATGAGATAGAGCTACACAAAGATCTCCAAGATTATTACTTCATGAAGAAAAACAAGGTTCAAAACAGTATGTATACCATCAGAGTGAATACCATAATATTCTCATATATACTTCAAAGTAAAAAAGATTTTCAAGTAAGATAAATAAGAAACTTAACACAAAGACAGATAAGTAATATTCTAAGAAACAACCCCTAGAAAACAAAACTAGGAACTAGAGAAAGGAAGGGAAACACTTTTTTTCCAACTACATTCCTTACCTCTAGTCTGTACCAAAACTTTGCATTCATTTCAATAAGCACCTCTTTGACTCCCGAGGTTTTGGATCCTCTCTTGTCCAAAGAATACAAAATACCTTCAGAAACATCATAATCTTACACCAGGACTTGATCCATTTTTGCACTGAAGAACCAGCCAGAGAAAAGTTTGATAGCTCAAACCAAAAATCTAGAAGTCACCAAGTCACTATTTATTCTACTACCAAAATATCTGTCAGACTATCAGCATGACCACACTGCCATCATCCTTGTATGGGCTACCATATTTAACTACTTAAATTAGTCTCACAACCTCTCCTGCTCCCCTCCAATCTACTCTCCACAATGTAGCCGAAGAGGGATAATCCTCTATAGCATATTTCTCTCTCTTTTCCCCAATAAAAAGCCCTAAACTACCCCACTGTACATCTCCTATCCTGGTGCTCAACAGACTACTGTTGTAATTATCTATTTATTATCTCCATTTCTACTGGACCATAAGCTGTGTGACAATGGGACCAAACTTCTCTCATACACAGGTGTATTCTAGTGTCTAGCACCACAGATGACATTTAGTAGCTTACCAATAAGTTGAAACTAATTTTTGCAGGAACTCTGATGACACTTATCTTGGTATCAGTTTAATGCTAACAAAACTACATAGGATCTTAGTAGGTTTCTTTATCAAAATGAAATAAAAATATCCCTTCTAGTGCCTACTTGCTCAATTCTCACTCTGAATAGACAGTTATTTCATGTAGTAATGTATTCACTATTCCTCTCAACTCTATATCCTCAAAGAGGAGAATAATCATTGTAAAAATAATATAGACTGGCTATATTCTCCATGATCATACTGGGAAGGAAGGGGTCAAAGTCATATGGCCTCTAGTTCTACTGTACTAGTTCTAGTGCACATGCCTTCTAGCTGAGCTAGACTCTCTGTAGCCAAGCACTTCAATGTTCCCTTTACTACTACCTTTTCCCAAATTCCAAACTTCTATCTTGGTTATTTCCCAATCCTGAATCCCCACCATAAACTTACTTCTCAATTAAAGATACTTGCTTAGGAAAATAGAAACTGTAAAGTGACTTAATGAATCACTGCTGTTGCAAAGCACACCTCTAATTTATCTCTTACTCATTATGTAGTAAACATTCCACATTTAGTACTATCATTGTTATCATACAGCATTAAGAATTCATTATATCCCAAAATCTCTGCAGCCATTCAAATTGAAAATTAAACTAAGACTATGGTTAAGACTACCAACTGTTCCCTGGAATTTGCCTTCTCCCTTCCTATTAATTACAAAACTCCTAGAGTTTTCTGGGGTACATGGCTACCTACCTAGAGACTTATTTCCCAATTTCCATTGCATATATAAGTGTGGTCATATTACTATATTCAAGTTAGTGGAATATAACAGGAACTGGCATGTGCAATTTCTAGGTCATCTTTGGAAATACAAAATGCTTTTCCTTCTCTCCTTACCCCTTTCCTGATAGCTAGGAAATAACAATAACTAGCACAGTCTCTTTGGACTCAGGAAGGGAAGCCACATGTTAAGGATGGCAGAGCTATCCTAGCTGACCTATCAGTATGCAACACTAGATGATTTCATGCAACTACACTATTTACTTGCCAAGAATTACCTACCAACTTTTTTTTAAATATAAGAGAAAAGGTTTTATCTTATTTTATTGTATCTTGCAGTCTCTGTTACAAAGCTGAGTTTGTACCCTGATACATAGCTACATCAGTCTGGGTTTGAGTCTCACTTCTTAGGTAAACTGTTTTCCCTTTCTGAGGTCATAGTCCATAGGAGACCATCTTCAACTTGGAATTTATACACTTCCCTCTGACCTTTGATCAACCAGACTTTTTATTAACAGTGCAATGAATAGGACAGACCACTACATTATACTGCAGGAACATAAATTTACAGAGCAAGTATCATATTTATAACCATGCATTAAAAATGAGATAGTCTTAGGATGCTTAATATAAATTTAGAAATCTTAAACACATAAATTAAAATAAATACACTTTATGGGAAGGAGCACAGTATAGTAATTAAGTGACTTTAAAAGTAGAGACCAGAGATGGCTGGGTGGCTTAGCGGTTGAGCATCTGCCTTCAACTCAGGGCGTGAGCCCAAGAGTCCCGGGATGGAGTCCCATATTGGGTTCCCTGTGGGAGCCTCCTTCTCCCTCTGCCTGTGTCTCTGCCTCTCTCGTGTGTGTCTCTCATGAGTAAATAAATCTTTAAAAAACAAAAAACAAAAAATAATTTAAAAACTTAAAGTAGAGACCAAGATACAAAAATCCCAGTTCTGTCATTTATTATCGTATTGGTAAATATTACAATTATCAATGTAAATAACAATACTTATTTCATACAATAGTAAGGATTTACAAAAGCTTAATTTAGTACAACGCATTGGCAAAATTCCTGGGATACTGTAAATATACAATAAAAGGTAGCTATCATTAATTGCTAAACTGCATTTTACTCACTGAAAACACCTAACATTACAGACCTATTTTGTACTAGGCACAACACTAAGCATATTCTAAATTCTTTAGAAATTCATATACTTGAGGGGTGCCTGAGTGACTCAGATGGTTAAACATCTTCTTTTGGTTCAAGTCATGATCCCAGGATCCTGAGATCGAGCCTCAAGTTGGGCTCCCCCATCAGGGGGGAATCTGCTTCTCCTCACTTCCACTCATGCTCTCTCTCGCTCGCTCTCAAAAATAAATAAATAAAAACCTAAAAAAGTAAATCCATATACTTGAGGAGACAAGCATAACATTGACTAGAACTTATAGAATGAGTAAAATAGAAGAAGCAGGTTCACAGGCTTACTAATACCAAGGGTGGTATATGATTCAGAAAATAAGGATGGAAAGGTAAAATTCACCCACTAAAATTCTCACATATAAGAATTCTAAAGCTTTCAGATATGAGCGATAAAAACTAGAAAACACAAAACCCAGAAATATCACACATTCTTTAGCAAAGGAGTAACACAATTTAGGTGCAATTAAAAATGTAACAGAAAGAACCAACCTGAAACTACTGGTACTAGGCCTAGGATGGTGAAAATGGCAAGGGTGGTAAAAGGATTTTAAAAAGCAAAAATGAAAAAGATTTAGTAAATAATTAAATATAGTACTAGAGCAGAGCAAACTATTCCTCAAAATAATCTAGCTTGGAAATAAGAAGCCTCAACTATTTGATTTTATAATTATCCTAATGCACTGGAGGGATGTCAAGATGAAGATGTCCCAAAGGAAGTTAAAATGTGTGTGCCTGCTGAAAAGTCAGAAGAGAGATATAGGGATCCCTGGGTGGCGCAGCGGTTTGGCGCCTGCCTTTGGCCCAGGGCGCGATCCTGGAGACCAGGGATCGAATCCCACGTTGGGCTCCCGGTGCATGGAGCCTGCTTCTCCCTCTGCCTATGTCTCTGCCTCTCTCTCTCTCTCTCTCTCTGTGTGACTATCATAAAAAAATAAAAAAATAAAAAATAAAAAGAAGAGAGATATAATTTGGAAAATCAGCAGCAGAGAACTGACAGCTTCTAGAGTAAAATCTTTTTTCCCTTCTGAAATGATCTCCATATTAATAAATTGATCTATTTTTAAGTGAAAATAATCTCAGTTTTCTTGAGGATATGAAAAACTGAACAAAATATCCAGACAGCCTACAAACGTCCCTGTTTTTAGCTAGTGACTTGCCAGTAACTTAAGCTTCTAAGTTACAGAAGGAAAAGAAGTTTACAACCAGCCTTCAAGTATTTTATATATTTAATAATCAACCTGAAGGCCAATGTTTTGAAAATGATTATTTAATTCACAAAATGCTTCTGGAATATGAGAATCAAGAAGTTATCTGAAAGAAAGCAAACACTGCTTAATCAACATATTAATGTATTCTGAATTCCGAAAAAGGAAAATTATAAGGTATCTTTTTTCACTATCAGTCTAAATTAACACCTGAAAATTGGGAGGTAGTCTAAAATACAGAAATAGGTTTTAGAGAAGTCTACGTATTATAGGTTATTCAGAGAAAATTTCACAAGAACTAAAAAAGTTAATTCAGAATCATAGTAGTGATTCTACAGGCACATATAATAAAAGCAGAAACAGAAAATTAAACATCTCAATAACACCAATTCCATTAGGTTATTCAATCTTTTTAATATAATTTTTTCGCTAATAGTTTAAATTGCTAACTGCCAAAATAACCTCTGAACCACAAAACATATATCTGTCATATCACTACCATTTCTCATGACAATCCTGAAGTTCAAGCCCTCAAATCATTTTAAGTAAATATAACCATCTTTTCAACTTAAGGCTCTCTTATTCCAACTCATTCCAGACTCACTTTCTAGGAATGTAATGCTTCATCAGGCCATCCCACTACTACAAAACCATCAATGACTCCTCATTTCCTTTCACATCAATGTTCACTAATTTTTTAAGATAACCATTCCTCCATCATCCTCAGATTTACCTACAAGAGAACTAACATATCACACATATACCTCCATTTTACCTTAAAGGGAAAAGTGCTCCTCTCCATTTCCAAATCTACGAAGTTGATCTCATCCCTTCTGGTTTCTGGTTCAATCTTGCCTGTTTCTTACAACTCCAATGTTTCTTCCACTCATTTATCTCTAAAAATCTCCAGGTTCCTGGCACATTTTCCTCCCTTCTAAACTAAAGCTGAAAAAGTTACCTAACACAGCTTCTTAACGCTGCATTCAACCTGTGCACAACGTCTGACACTGTCACATTCTTGCACTCTATTCAACAACATTCATCACATCCAATTTCTAACACGATACCATTTCCTGATTATATTTCTGAATTCAGGATTTGGAGCCCAAATATATTTATTTTTAAAAACCTTCATACAATGGAATACTACACAGCAACAAAAACAAATTACTGATAAAGGCAGTAACATAAATGAATCTCATCTGCTTACTGTCTACCAGGCATTGTGGAATTATGAAAATGCAAAAATGAAAGAGATGAAATCTCTGCTCAGACTTCAGCTATAACCAACTATTTAAGTGCCAGTCTCACATATCCTAAAAGAGAGTTTACAGTCAAGTCTAAGGACCAACATGGGGTCTATGGTTCAGTGTGGAAAATGAACTTGGATAGGGGAAAAAATGATATATTCACTTTTACCAACCACATTTTTCAGCTAAGACGTAGGCAACAAATCTCAGTAGTATTAGCAGTTCCTATAACTTTGGTCACTGTTAGGAATCATAGTTTCATCAGACTACACAGTTGATGCAGATATTCTAGAAAAAAAGTTTATGCTCATCATTACTTCAAAATTATAATACTTATTAGATTCACCAATTCTTAATATTTAATAAGTTAATACATAGTACATGCTTCCATATTACAAACTTAGCATCTTGACAACTATTTCAAAGTAATGAGTTTCCTTCAAAATCCTACAAATTTTAAGGTTTTATAAACATTTCTCTGAAAAAAAAAAAAGATCTCTGAACTTTATCAGGCAGGCTACAAAAGGCTAAGGCTGCCTTACAGGATGTGACTCTTTTCCAAAGACTCATCAGGTATCCAGCATAAAAGCAACAACAACAAAATCAAAAATGTGCTTACTAAATGAATATGTGTTTGAAGCCAATTTTTTAACTCCTTTTCATTTTTAAAACAGTCTGTATTTTCTAAATAGTATAAAGGCAATGTATCAGATATAGCATCTTAAGTTGCCGCTAAATGAGCAACACATTTAGCTAGTCTTGGGTGATGGATTTCCTTTTTTTTTTTCTGAGAGAGAGAGCGCGAGCACATGCTCCCATGAAGAGGGTGGCAGAGGAAGAGTGAAGGCGAGAGAATCTCAAGCAGGCCCCACACTCCTGTGCACAGCCCCATAGGAGGCTGGATCTCATCCTGAGATCATGACCTGAGCCAAAATCAAGAGTTGAATCTTTTTTTTTTTTTTTAATTTTTATTTATGATAGTCACACACAGAGAGAGAGAGAGAGAGAGAGAGGCAGAGACACAGGCAGAGGGAGAAGCAGGCTCCATGCACCGGGAGCCCGACGTGGGATTCGATCCCGGGTCTCCAGGATCACGCCCTGGGCCAAAGGCAGGCGCCAAACCGCTGCGCCACCCAGGGATCCCAAGAGTTGAATCTTAACCAAATGACCCACTCAGGCACCCTGTGGGTGATGAATTTTTAAGAGCTCTAACTTTAGGAGCTTATTTGGAGGTTCCAGCAGGGAAGAGCAGCTACTTGTATAATCTTGACCAAAGAAAGACCAATCATTCTCTATCCAGGAAGGTCATCCTTTTCAACCAACCATGCAGCTGTGATAAGGATACAGAAGGAACAGACTTAAGGCAAGAAGAGGACACTGCAGCCTGCCAGATCACCAAATCAAACCTGGTGATCAATGTGGTAACAGATGTCACAACCACACTGCCCTTACATCCTAAAATCAACACTCAAAAGTCACAACACTGATGCCTGTTTTTTCCATTTCATACTTTTCCACTATGTTCTGTACAATTTTTTTTAAGATTATATTTATTTATTCATGAGACACATAGGGAGAGAGGCAGAGACACAGACAGAGGGAGAAGCACGCCTCCTGCAGGAAGCCCAATGTGGGATGCAAAACTCCTATCCCCAGACCAGGGTAATGTCCTAGCCGAAGGCAAGATGCTCAACCACTGAGCCACCCAGGCATCCCGGTTCTGTAAGATTTTGGAAAATTATTTACAAAGGCTCTTTGTTATTATGAAGAAGTAATCAAGCCAACTACTAAAGGTCACTCCCAGTATAAAACAAAGCGATCCCAAAGCATAGGTCTGCATATGAGAGGTAAGCAAGGTTAGACAATACCAAGAAAACAATAAATACACAATTAAAATTATCTAGTAATATGATATTCAAGACTTGCAACTTCTTAGAGGCCTAGAATGTTTAGTGTATATCTGAAGTATTTTAAGAAACATAGTCATCGGATTTGAAATTCCTCCCAACAAAAGCTCTTTTCTTGAGAGAAGGAGTCTGGAAAGTTTCTACAGCCCAACAAACAATACTAATAAATGTTTCTTCATGCTCTCTCTAGAGATAATCACTAAATACCTATTAATTTGTAACTTATTATATAACATATCTAAATACAGTTATTCAGATGATATTTATAAGAGCTTTGTAACATTAATAAGTTAATTAATAATTTCTGTCTTTAACATAGACATGGACTGGACTCAAGCAAGTTGCCAGTTTCTCAGAAGTTCTGAGTTTCGAATTATACGCACAAGTAAAAACCGATATATATGATCAAAGAAACACTCCAATGCATAGTTAAGCTTCAGTGTACATCAGTGTTTGCTTAGTATCTAGTTTCTAGTTCCAAACTACTATAAATAAGATATGAAACACGAAACAAACCTACGTAATACCAACTGGTACTAGAAGACAACAGGGATTTTTTTTTCCTGGCAAACAGTTATTTTATTGTGCATGCTATGTTTTCAGAAAGCTGAATAATCTTTCCTCTGAGCTTTTAAAATCAACATGTAAACATACCAGTATATAATTCAGTGAAGATTTTGGCAGGAAGAAAATGTAAAATCCCAACACATCTTTTGTACACAAATAAAAAATTTATTTAAAAAAACTAATCTAATAACTGCATGTTCAATTCATAAAATACTGTAAGATAATATTTTTGACAGTTATCTGTGCTGTGTAGGTAAATAAGAATTATCATAATTAGCAAGTTGGAGAAACTGAACTTAGGAAATACATATAAGATATTGCTAATTACTGACTTCTAAAACACTTTCTCTAATTCTAAAAACTTAACTCATGAAAAATCTATTCTATACTTTAAGAAAGCCAGACTACATAGTTGAGATACAACTTAAATATCTCACTGCTGGGGATCCCTGGGTGGCGCAGTGGTTTGGCGCCTGCCTTTGGCCCAGGGCACGATCCTGGAGACCCGGGATCGAATCCCACGTCGGGCTCCCGGTGCATGGAGCCTGCTTCTCCCTCTGCCTGTGTCTCTGCCTCTCTCTCTCTCTCTGTGACTATCATAAATAAAATAAAAAAAAAAAAATCTCACTGCTATAAAGCCAGATAGATAAGTGATAAGCGGTTGCCAGCAGTTGGGGGAAGAAAAGAGTCTGACTACAGAAAGGTAGCATGAGGGAATTCTAGAGTCATTGAGATTGTTCAGTATCAGTGGTGGCAGCTGTAATATCCTAGTCATGTGTTAGGAATGAAAGTAAGTATATGTATATGCATGTTCTTAGCAGCAAAATATATTTACTGTAGTTAATAAATGGAAAACAGTCCAAATGTCCATCAATGAGTGAATGGATAAATAAATCATGGCATATAAATACAATGGAAGATTATTCAGCCATAGAAAGGAATGGAATACAGAAACATACAACATGGATAAACCTTGGAAACTTTATGCTAAGCGAAAGAAGGCAGATATCAAATGTCATATTATTATATGATTCTATTTATATGAGATATCCAAAAGAGATAAATCCACAGAGAACAAATACAAATTGGAGGCTGCAAGGGATTAAGAGGGAAAGGAAGGAGAAACTGCTTGCTTACAGGATAAGAGGTAAGTTTACCTTGGACTCGTGGAAATGTTTTAGAACTAGCTATAAATAGATAAAGGTAGTGGTTGCACAACCCTATGAATGTACTAAATTCCACCGAATTGTTCACTTTAAAATGGCTAATTTTATATTAATTTCACCTCAATAAATTATACACATAAAAACATATATATGAAGCTTCATACATAAGCAGCATGATGGTGATAATACAAGTTTATATGTAACTTCTCTTAAATATACTATTCTTCAATAAAAATTTCATTTAAAAAAACCTCATAGGACTGTGCATTACAAAAAGGGAATTTTACTGTATGTAAATTCTAAATATAAAACCTTTTGGGGGATCCCTGGGTGGCGCAGCAGTTTAGCGCCTGCCTTTGGCCCAGGGCGCGATCCTGGAGACCAGGGATCGAATCCCGCGTCAGGCTCCCGGTGCATGGAGCCTGCTTCTCCCTCTGCCTATGTCTCTGCCTCTCTCTCTCTCTGTGTGTGCCTATCATGAATAAAAAAAAAAAAAAAAAAAAAAACTTTTAAATCTTTTTCTACTATAAATCAGTTAAAATTCTTATCATGTTAGTAAATATTTCTCTGAAAAATTTCTTCCTTTAAATCTGATAATCCCAAGTCCTAGCACTACCAATTACCAGTTGTACTGATCTTGAGCAAGTTGTATTTTTCATATTTGTATCATTTTATTTTTTTTAATTTTTATTTATTTATGATAAACACATTCTAATTAGACAAAACTCAAAAGATAACATCTAAACAAATGGTGCTAGATATACTAGTCTTCGGTTTTCTTTTTTTTTTTTCCCCAAGATTTATCTATTCAGGAGAGACGCAGAGAGGGGCAGAGACATAGGCAAAGGGAGAGGCAGGCTCCCTGAGAGGAGCCTGATGCACGACTCAATCCCAGGACTCTGGGATCATGACTGGAGCCAAAGGTAGATGCTCAACCGCTGAGCCATCCAGGTGCTCCAATAAACTAGTCTTTAGAATAAAGCTCCACCCTATCTCACTCTGTATATAAAAACTAACTCAAAATGAATCATAAAGTTAAACATGAAAGCTTAAAAATTATAAAATCTCTACCAAACAAATCAGAACATTTTTTAATCTTAGAGGAGGGCAAAAATGTCTTACAACACACACACAGCCATAAAAAATTTAAAATATCATAAACTATACTTCATCAAATTACAGATTTCTGATCTTTGAGAGACACCATTAATATAGAACCAACCCGGAGGGCGGGGGGTGGGAGTGAATGGGTGACGGGCACTGGGGGTTATTCTGTATGTTAGTAAATTGAACACCAATAAAAAATAAATTTAAAAAAAAAAAGAAAAAAAGAACCAACCCAGAGTCTGGAGAAAATTAGCAATGCATATATCTAACAAAGAACTTTTATCCAGGGTATATAAAGAAGTCTTACAACCCATAATCAGAGGCAAATTATCCAATTTTAAAATAGGCAAATATTTGGACACTTTAGAAAAGAAGATACATAAATAGCCAATAAGCTCAAAAGAATTGCTCAATATCACTAGGAATGAGGGAAACACAAATTAACTAATGAGATGCCAGTACACATCACCAGAATTACTGAAATTTAAATAAAATGATAGCAAGTGTTGGTTATAAAGATATCATCACACACTGCTGGTGAGCAAGTAAAATGGTCCAACCATTTTGGAGCATAGTTTGGCAATTTCTTATAAAGTTAAACATATACTTGCTTACAGCCCAACAATTCTACTCCTAGATATCTACCCAACAGAAATGAAAACATGTTCAAAGAAAGATCAACACATGAATGGTTATAGAAGCTTTATACAAACATTCCCCCAAAGTGAAAATAATCTAAAATCTATCAATTGCCTTATGGGTAAACAAATTTTACTATATCAATATAACACAATACTGGTCTTCAATGAAAATTGATGATCAACTTAAACAAGCAGGAACATGGGATTAATCTAAGAAACATTCTGCTGAGTGAAAGAAACCAGATACAAAAAAAAAAGCACATACTGTAGAATGTCATTCAGATGAAATTTTAGAAGAGGCAAAACTGACCTATGGTGACAGAAAGCATAACAGAAATTGGGGTGTTGGGAGAAGTGAGGGTGGGTTACTGACTATAAAGGGATACAAGGGAACTTTTAAGAGTGACACAAAGTTCTACACCTTGATAATAGTTGTTACACACACCTACATTTGTCAAAACTCAGAACCATGCTATTTTAAAATGAACCCAGGATTTGTTTTCATTAGATATATAGTAAGATACTGACATGGTAATGACTGTCATGAAGGAATAAGTTTATACTCACAGTTCCCTAAAAACAGGAGGCATGCCACACCACATGAGGCCCTACAGGGAAGCACCAGGATGGTCAGCAGGCAGAGGGAGAGAGAGAAAAATGTGCCAAGAATCTTTATTGTGGTTTTCACCAGGGAGAAGGTGGGCAAGATGGGATAAGCAAGGTAAATGGGTTCAGGTTTGGCTCATCTGAATTATTTCAGTGGTCTCCACAGTATAGGAACTACTCCTAACTGACTGGTATCGCTGGGGTGATTAGAGCAGGGGACTGGTGGCCCAGGAGTATGACAGCTCAACAAAGGAGGCAGTTAGGGCAGGCTCTGGATTGGTTGGTTTGCACATGAAAGATGCACTGCTAGAAGGGGAATCCTTTGCTATCTCTAGGAATTAGCTAGCCCTGGGAAGGTCAGTCTCTCCTAGTTCAAGAAGGCCCTAGATGTCAAGCACTAGAAAAATACAGACAATAGAAAGGAATGACTAATAAAGACATACTTATAATGGTGCATTTTACTGAATATTTCAATACAGTTGATGTAAAAGGAAAAATTAATTTTAAGAATAAAACATCAAAGTGGCTAATTCATTAAAAAGGTTGTCAGCACCAAAAATATTTCCTTAAAAAGAAAAAGAATCAAAAACAATGCTAATTTTCTATAATGGCAGCATGACTTAAATCTGGAATTACTCTAGAATATGGATTTGACCAATTAAGTAAGTCTATACTTACTCAGACATGATCAATTATTTTTCTTTTTACCTTTTTTTTTTTTCTGGTTGTTTTTCTAAGGTGTATATTACCATCACTGGACCCTATAGTCCAGAAGTATCGAGCCAGTAACACCTACCTTTCTTATCTTTTTTTTTAAGGTTTTATTTATTTATTCATGAGAGACACAGAAAGGCAGAGACACAGGCAGAAGGAGAAGCAGGCTCCCTGCAGAGAGCCTGATGAGAACTTGATCCCAGAACCCTGGAATCACAACCTGAGCCAAAGGCAGATGCTCAACCACTGAGCCACCCAGGCATCCCTATCTTTTTTTCTTGTCCACCGATTTTCAACCCCAGCTGTACATTAGGATAAAAACACTGGTATGGAGGAGGACCTTGACATCAGAATTTTATAAAACTTCCCTGATGAATAGCTAGAGCTGAATACTTGCTACTAGACGTCAGATTTAATTTGGACATAACCTAAAAAATTGGTATCTTAATGCAAGCATATCAAGGCAAAGTATAGGAAACATCAATAATATAAACATTCACAGTGGAAATCTACTGACTTAGTTATGTTGCTTTGTGTACTTTCTCTGCATTCTGTAAAGCATGCTGGCTCTCACAAATCCAGTATCAACGTAAAACAAAACAAAACAAAACAAAAAACTATAGATCATAAAATTAGAAACTAAATTTCTACCTTTTAATTACCAAAAGTAAATATAAATTCAAACCTTAAATGACAGGCTCCCAACCAATTAATCTGAAAAGAAGAAATTGCTTATCTGCCAAAATCATTCTCACAGCCACTTGACTGGTCTATGACTCTTCCTAGAAACAAGGACTCTCCTACTCTGCAGCATCCACACTACATCCCAGAAACTTTATTATTCCAGTTCCTCTTAACATGCATGTATATGTCCATCCCCTGCTCACTTATGCTTATAAATATAACATATAAATAAGTTTTTTCTGGCTTAACATCCACTATGAGCTGATATGCTCTCTAGGGAAGCCTCCTCCCAAGAGAGAGAGTTTAGGGAAATGGGCTATTTGTTTCCATGGCAGGTGATAGTATGGACTTACACCATCCTCAACCTTCAGGACAGAAATTACACAAGTAAATACTATTTACACCAAATTGGCTACGATAGTCTAATGGCCCTGACTACTACAAGAGCTGTGAAACATGGAAGGGTATATAAATTTTGAGAGAAGTAAATGAATCTGTCACAGAATGGAACTGCTCGGTCATAACGTATTTTCTGCTTTATTAAGCAATGCCATATTGGTTTCCAAAGTTGTCCAATTTATACTCCTATATAAATACTAATATTCTAGTATTAGTGAAGTATTAGCTACATTTAACAGATAACAGAACTTAGACACAAAGATCTAATTACTTCTCGCAGGTCTCACCACCAAACAACAGAGACGCATCAGGTTATATAGTCTGGGTTCTTAATTCTCTTGTCAACTATTAGGTTTTGAGCAAATTATCTAACCTCCTGGTGTGTCAGTTTTCTCAACTATAAAAGAAGGATGATGTTACCTCATAGAGCTGTTTTGACAATTAAATGAAGTAATACATCTGAAGTCCTTATACTGCCTGGAACATCATAAAGCACTATACTGCTTTGCTCTAAAAATTAATAATACTCTATTAACTTATCATCTCCACTTATCTCCACCTATCTATAGATAGGCTCCATTTATTATTCTTAGAATTATTTATCTATGCCTCATTTCTTTTTTATTTTTAGCAGGTTTTGCCTATTTCAAAAAACTTTCAGTCTTTTTTCTCATTGTACATTTGTTTTCTATTTGATTAATTTGGCTCTTTATTATTTCTTTATCAAGTTTATTGTTTTCCCTTTTCTAACTCCTTAAGTAGAACACTTAACTCACACTTTGAATCATTACTTCTTCTCTTATGCAAATATTATAAATTTACTGTCAGTAAGGCTTTAGCTACATCCAAATTTTGTAATATGGTATTATCATTCAGTTTTAATTATTTTAAAATTCCATTTAGGATTTCTTTACCCTGACTCATAAGTTGTTTCCATAACTGTTCTACAATTTTTCGGGGGAAAAAAATGTCTTTACCCTAATTGTTAGTTTCATGTTGACTCTGTTTTCAAAATCTTTTTTTTAAGATTTTAAAGTAATCTCTACTCCCAATGTGGGTCTCAAACTACCAACCCAGAGATTAAGAGTTGCATGGTCCACTAACTACCCCAGTCAGATGCCACCAAAATCTTTTTTACTTTTTTTTTTTTCTGCTACTTGTCCTTCAGTAACTACAAATCACCTACTATAAAAGATCTTTCCTACTATAAGATTTGTGTCCATTTCTCCTTGACATTTCTTCTTCACATATTTTCATAAATATATCATATCTTCCTGGTGAGTTAACCTTTTATATCATTACATTTATCATTAGTAACTTTTGTGTCTATTTTATCTGATATGGCTGCAGCTAACCAGCTTTCTTTTATTTGTCTAGCTATCTTTTTCTATCCTTTTGCTTTCAATCTTTCTATATTTGTGTATCTTGGGCTTATGCTTTTTAAACAGCAGTATAAAGCTAGATTTTGATTTTTTTTCCAGTCCAACAAATTTTTTGTCTTCCCTGCATTAGTCTACTTCCGCTTAACATGGTCTTTTTATTTTTTTTTTTAAGATTTTATTTATTTATTAGTGAAAGGCACAGAGAGAGAGGCAGAAACATAGGCAGAGGATGAAGCAGTCTCCTCGAGGAGAGCTCAAGATGGGACTTGATCCCAGGACCCCAGGACCACACCCTGGGCCAAAGGCAGACACTCAACCACTGAGCCACTCAAACACCCAATGTAGTCTTTATAATATGCTGGAATTTATTTCCACTACATTATTCTTTTTGCTTTATGCTTGTTCTGTAACTTGTTTTTCCTACCCTTTCTTACATTTTTAATTTTCTTTGTATATTCCATTTCCTCCCATATAATTTGGAAATTACATACTCTACTTCTATTCATTTAGGTATGTAACCTTGCAATTTAACATGTAAGTTAACAACTTCATTCTCAAAAGATTAAAAAAAAAATTTAGAAAGGGGACCTGGGAAAATGGCTAAGTAGGAGGACCCTGAGCTCACCCTCCCCCACATTTTCAACTAGATACCATCCACATCCAAATCAATAAACCAGAGACCAATGGAAGACTAGCAGAACAAACTCCACAACTAAATATAGAGAAGAAGCTGCATCTGAAAGTTTAGGAAGATCAGAAAGGCAGAGGAAGGCTACTGCCCAAAAGAGGCAGGGAGCTGCAGGAGCAAAGAGGGCAGAGAAATGGGCCCTCACACCAGGGAGCTCACACAGGAATTAATCTCCATAATGTTTGGCTTTAAAAACAAGAGGAGCTGAATTCTGTGAGTTTGTAAAACCAGTGAGGCTTGGAACCTGGAGCTCTAGAGGTCAGGTGACTCAGCATTGGGCCACCTGGGAGGGCAAGTGATAGCCCAGCCATCACCCTTAAAGAGACAGCAGCCTATGCAGAGAGGCAACATAAAAATGGCAGTTTACACAATACTGGAGGCAAACAGGAGATGGATCTGTTCACAGATTTCTGAGGGTGGTAGGGACTTCTCTGAAAACAAGGGAGCTGGCAAATGCCATTTTCCTCCTCTGACCCATAATATACGCATAGAAACATCTGCAGGAGACAGGGCTGCTCAGACACTTGCTACCTAACCTGCTAGCTGTGCACCATGCTCATTGAGTTCTCTAGAGAACTCACCCACCCACTCCAAGCCTGGGCGGCCTCAGCCCTGGACTCAGGGAAAATTTTGTTAAAGCCACAGGGGTGCCCCTCCAAGCCTGCTGGGGCACAGCCCCTAGTTGTGTGCACCCCACCACCCTCCAGTGTCTTGCCCAACCACATACCCCTGGTCACCCTGGCATAGTGCTCCCAGCTGCTGCAGTACTTCAGGAGATCCAGCATAACACTAGTGGACCAATGTAAATTTTGCTAACACTGATGCCCTGCTCCCAAGTTCCCTGATGAGCATGCTACCCCAAAGCTGACCTGCCTAGATACCACTAATACCACAGAAAGCAAGCAATGCCCAAAACAGCCAGAGAGTCAGTGCAAATGAGTGCACTGAAAGGAAAAGTGACTGGAACACAACAGCAGGGGGTAAGCAACAAACATAGGACACTCTCCTGAAGGGCCAGGTTCTATTAAACAAGGGACACTGCACTGCTGGGTACTCCAGGACCTCTTCATCATAAACTTATTACTTTCAAGAGCAGAAGAAACAGCTGACTTTCCTAACACAGAAAAATAGAGACAAAATGAGGAGACAGAACTTTATTCCAAATGAAAGAACAGAACAAGGCCACAGCCAGAGATCTAAGTGAAATAGATATAAGTAACAAGCCTGATAAAGTATTTAAAGCAATGATCATAAGGATACTCACTGGACTTCAGAAAAGAATGGAACACATGACTGAGACTCTTAACACAGAGATAAGGAATAACAGGTAGAGATAGGGGGCACAATAAATGAAATTAGAAAAACACTTGATGGAATGAACAGCAGGATTAAAGAAGCAGAACAAATTAGTAACCAAGAAGACAAGGTAATGGAAAGTAATCTAAACAAAAGGGAAAGAAAAGAATTATGCAAAATGAGAACAGACTTAGGGAACTCAGTGACGGCATCAAATGTTATAACATTCATATTATAGAAGTCCCAGAAGAGAAAGGGGGGCAGAAAATGTATTTGAAGAGATAAAAGCTGAAAACTTCCCTAATTTGGAGAAGAAAACAGATCCAGATACAGGAGACACAGAGAACTCTCAACAGAATCAACAAAAGGAGACCCACACCAAGACATATTTTAAGTAAGTTTGCAAAATATAGCGATAAAGAAAAAAATTTTAAAGCAGCAAAAGAAGTCCCTAACTTACAAGAGAAAACCCGTAAGACAAGCAGGAGATTTTTCAACAGAAACTTGGCAAGCCAGAAGGGACATGACATATTTAAAGAGCCAAATGGGAAAAATCTGCAGCTAAGAATATTCTATCTAGCAAGGCATTCAGAATAGAACAAGAGATAAAGAGTTTCACAGACAAAAACTAAAGTACTTCATGACAACCCAACCATAAATACTAAAAGGGATTCTTTGAATGGAAAGGAGAGACCAAAAGTGACAACACAGAGGAAACACCTCTAAAAACACATTAAAAATTACTATTTCTGGGGGTCCCTGGGTGGTACATTCAATTAAGTGTATGACTCTCAGTTTTGGCTCAGGATCATGATCTCAGGGTCCTGAGACTTGAGCCCTGGGTTGAGCTCCACACTCAGTGTGGAGTCTCTTTAAGATTCTCTCCCTCACCCTCTGCCCCTTCCACCTGTGTGTGCATGCTCTCATTCTCTTAATAAATCTTTTTAAAAATTGACTATTTCTGTAAAGAATCAGTCAAGAACAACAACAACAAAAAAAAGATATAAAATAACATATATCTAAACCGTGGGGAGAAAAGAATGGGTTAAAACTTAAAGGACCATCAACTTAATTTAGACTATTATATACAGAAGAAATGATATAAAAATCTAATGGTAAACATGTATCAAAAACCATTAATAAGTATGCAAAGAAGAGAAAGGAATCAAAATGTATCACTAAAGAAAATCAGCAAACCATGAGAAAGACAAGAAAGGATAAGAGAGTATCTACAGAAACGACCACAAAACAAGTAATAAAGTGGCAATAAATGCATATCTAGCAATAATTACTTTGAATGTAAATGGACCATATGTTCCCATCAAAAGACAAAGGGTGACTGAATGGATTAAAAAAAAACAAGACCATCTACATGCTGCCTACAAGAGACCCATTTTAGATCTAAATTGCTGGTGAAAAGTGAGAGGATGGAGACAAAGTGAGAGGAGACAAACATCACAGAAATGGATGTCAAAAGAAAATCAGAGTAGCAATAACTGTATCAAACAAAATAGACTTTAAAACAAAGATGATGAGGAGCTTCAATGGCTCAGTCAGTTAAGTGTCTGACTCTTGATTTCAGCTCAGATCATGATCTCAGGGTTGCAACATCAAGCCCCACAGTGGGCTCCGTGCTGGCTATGAAGCCTGATTAAGATTCATTCTCTCTCTCTCTCTCTCTCTCTCTCCCCCCGCCGCCTAATCCACCCCCCAAAAAAGACTGTAACAAGTAACAAAGAAGAATACTATATAAGAAGTGAGACAATCCAACAAAAAGATCTAACAACTGTAAATATTTATGCACCTAACACAGGAGCACCTAAATACATAAAACAGTTAATAACAAAAATACAGGAATTAACTGATAATAATACACTAATAGGGGACTTTAACACCCCACTTACATCAATAGATCATCTGAAGAAAACATCAACAAGGAAACAAGGGCTTTGAATGATACACTGGAACAGATAAATTTAACAAATATCTTCAAAACCGTCCATTCTAAAACTGCAGAATACACATTCTTTTCAAGTGCACGTGGAACATTCTCCAGAATAGAGCACATATTAGCCCCCAAAACAAATTCAAGAAGACTGAAATCATACTGTGCATATTTTCTGACCACAATGCTATGAAACTAGAAGTCATCTACAAGAAAAAAATCTACAAAGATCAAAACCACTCAGAGATTAAAGAACATGCTACTGAATGGGCCTACCGAGAAATCAAAGAAAAAATTAAAAATTAAAGGAAACAAATAAAATAGAAATACAACAGTTCCAAAACCTCCACAACACAGAAAAAGTGGTTCTAAGAGGGCAGTTGATAGCAATACAGGCCTACATTAGGAAGCAAGAAAAATCTCAAGTAAACAACTTAATCTCAGACCTAAAGGAGCTAGAAAAATAACAAACAAACCTAAATCCAGAAGCATCTGGGTGGCTCAGTCAGTTAAGTGTCTGCCTTCAGCTTAGGTCATGATCCCAGGGTCCTAAAATCCAGTCCCATATGGGGCTCCCTGCTCAACAAGGAGTCTGCTTCTCTCTCTTTCTCTGTCCCTCCCGCACCCCATCATGCTCTCTCTCCCTTTCTCTCTCTGTCTCTCAAATAAAGAAATAAAATCTTAAAAACCAAACCTAAAACCAGAAGGAAAGAAATAATAAAGATGAGAGCAGAAATAAATAATATAGAAACTAGTATAACAATACAACAGATCAATGAAATGAGGAGCTGGTTCCTTGAAAAAAAAAGAAAAATCAAGAAAACTGATAAACCTCTGGCCAGACTTATCAGGAAAAAAAAGAGAAAGGAGTCAATAAAATCACAAATGAGAGAGGAGAAATAACAACCAACACTACAGAAATACAAACAATCGTAAGAGAATATGGTGAAAAGCCCTATGCCAATAAGTGGAACAATCTAAAAGAAATGGATAAATTCCTAGAAACATGTAAACTACCAAAACTGAAATAGTAGGAAACAGAAAATTTGAACAGACTGATGCCAGAAAACAAATGAGTCAATATCAACAAAGAAATGTCTAGGACCAAATGGCTATTAAGAAGACTGAATACCTCATTCTTCTTAAACTATTCCAAAAAAGGAAGAGGAAGGAAAACATCCAAATCCATTCTATGAAGTCAGCCTTATCCTGATACTAAAACCAGATAAAGACATCATTAAAAATGAAAATTACACACCAATATCCCTGATGAACATGGATGCAAAAATTCTCAATAAAATACTAGCAAACTAAATCAATAATACATTTAAAAAATCATTACAATTAAGTGGGATTTATTCCTGAGTTGCAAGGATGGTTCAGTATTTGCAAATCAATCGGCGTGATATATCATTTCAATATAGGAGAAGAATAAAAACCATTTAGGGCAGCCCAGGTGGCTCAGCAGTTTAGCGCTGCCTTCAGCCCAGGGTGTGATCCTGGAGACCTGGGATTGAGTCCCATGTCGGGCTCCCTGCATGGAGCCTGCTTCTCCCTCTGCCTGTGTCTCTGCCTCTCTCTTTGTGTGTTTCTCATAAATAAATAAATGAAAATCTTCAAAAATAATAATAAATAAATACCATTTGATCATTTCAATACACGCAGAAAAAGCATTTAACAAAGTACAACATCCATTTAAGATAAAAACCCTCAACAAAATAGGTTCAGAGGGAAAATACCTCAACATAATAAAGGCCATCTATGAAAAACCCAGGGCTAATATTATCCTTAATGGGGAAAAAATTAGGTATTTTCCTTAATGTCAGGAACAAGACAAGGATGTCCACTCTCACATTTATTCAACACAGTACTAGAAATCCTAGCTACAGCAATTAGACAACAAAAGGAAATGAAAGGAACCCAAACTAGTAAGGAAGAAGTAAAACTCAGACCATTTGCAGATGACATGATACTACTACATAAAAAAACCTAAAAATTCCACCAGAAAACTGCTATAACTGATAAACAAATTCAGTAAAGTCACAGTATACAAAATCAATATATGGACATCTATTGTATTTCTATACACCATTAATGAAGCAGCATTAAGAGAAATTAGGAAAACAATCTGATTTGCAACTGCACTCAAAATAATAAGATACCTAGAAATAAATCTAACCAAAGAGGTGAAAGACCTGTACAACAAAAACTATAAAAAACTGATGAAAAAAAAAAAACTGATGAAAGAAATTCAAGATGACACAAAGAAATGGAAAGACATTTCATGTCCATGAACTGAAAGAATAAATATTAAAATGTCTACACTACTCAAAGCAATCTATAGATTTAATGCAATCCCTATCAAAATAACCAACAGCATTTTTCACAGAACTAGAACAATCAACCCTTAAATTTGTATGGAACCACAGAAGACTCCAAATAGCCACAGCAACCTTGAAAAAGAAAAGCAAAGCTGGAAGCATCACAATTCCAGATTTCAAGTTATATTACAAAGTGGTAATAATCAAAACACTATGGTACTGGCACAAAAAGAGACATATAGATCAATGGAAAAGAACAGGGGACAGAAATAAATCCATGATTATATAGTCAATTAATCTTGAACAAAGCAGGAAAGAATATCCAGTGGGGAAAAGACAGTCTCTTCAACAAATGGTGTCGAGAAAACTGGACAGTAACATGGAAAAGAATGAAACTGGACCACTTTCTTAAATCATACACAAAAACACACTCAAAATGGATTAAAGACCTAAATGGGAGACCTGAAATCATAAAAGTCCTAGAAAAGAACACAGGCAGTAAATTCTTTGACATTAGCTATAGCAACTTCTTTCTAGATAGGTCTCCTGAGGCAAGGGGAAGAAAAACAAAAATAAACTATTGGCACTACATCAAAACAAAAATCTTCTGCACAGTGAAGGAAACAACAAAAAAGGCAACCTACAGAATGGGAGAAGATATATGTAAATGACAAATCCAATAAAGGCTTAACATCCAAAATACATGAAGAGGTTATAAAACTCCAAAAATTAATAATCCAATTTAAAAATGGGCAAAAAGACATCAATCAGCATTTTTCCAAAAAAGACATCCAGATGGCCAACAGACACATGAAAAGATGCTCAACATCACTCATCATTATGGAAATAAAAATCAAAGCCACAATGAGGTATCACCTCACAACTGTCAGAATGGCTAAAATCAACAATACAAGAAACAGAAAGTGTTGGCCAGGATGTGGAAAATTATACAGAAACCCTCTTGCACTGTTGGTGTGAATGCAAAGTGGTGCAGCCACTTTGGAAAACAGTATGGAGGTTCCTCAAAAAGTTAAAAATAGAGAGGCGCCTAAGTGGCTTAGTTGGTTAAGCAACTGATTCTTGATTTCGGCTCAGGTCATGATCTCAAGGTGGTGAGACAGTGGGCTCAGAGCACTTAAGATTCTCTCTCTCCTCTTCTCTTCTTCTCCTCCCTATTTTGCTCATGCCTTCTCTCTAAAATAAAAATTTATAAATAAAAATAGAACTACCCTATGATCCCGCAATTGCACTACTGGCCATTTACCCAAAGAATAAAAAACATATTAATTCAAAAGGATACATGTACCCCTGTGGTTTTTTTTTTATGTTTTATTTTTTAAAGATTTATTTATTTATAATAGACTAGAGGGGGGCGGGCAGAGACACAGGAGAAGAGAGAAGCAGGCTCCATGCCGGAAGCCCGAGCGGAACTCGATCCCGGGACTCCAGGATCGTGCCCTTGGCCAAAGGCAGGTGCTAAACCCCTGAGCCACCCAGGGATCCCCTGTACCCCTGTGTTTAGAGCACCATTACTTACAATAGCCAAGATATGGAAGCAACCCAAGTGTCCACTGATAAATGAATGGATTAAAAAAATGTGATATATGTAAACAACGGAGTATCATTCAGTCACAAAAAAAAAAAAGAATGAAATCTTGCCATTTGCAACGACATGGAGTTAGAACATATAATACTAAGTGAAGTAAGTCAGACAAAGACAAATACCATATGATTTCACTCAAGGAGAATTTCAGAAACAAAACAAGGGAAAAACCAGAGTCAAAGCAAGGAACAAATTCTTATAAAGAACACAGAAAACAATCTGATGACTAACAGAGGGGAGGGGGTTGGTGGGATGGGTTAAAATAAGTGATGGGGATTAAGTTAAGAAGTGCACCTGTGATGAGCACAGGATGACATATGGAACTGTCAAATTACTATATGTACATCTGAAACTAATATAACACTGTATGGGGATCCCTGGGTGGCGCAGCGGTTTAGCGCCTGCCTTTGGCCCAGGGCACGGTCCTGGAGACCCGGGATCGAGTCCCACTTCAGGCTCCCGGTGCATGGAGCCTGCTTCTCCCTCTGCCTGTGTCTCTGCCTCTCTCTCTCTGTGTGACTATCATAAATAAATAAAAAAATATAACACTGTATGTTTAAAACGTAAATACTGCTGAAAACCATGTGAACAGAAAATTATTTCAAAAGAAACAGGACATTTTTCTTGAAGATCAAAAAAAGCATTACTGAAGTACAACTGATATATCTAAACTGTACCTATTTAAAGTATAAAATCTAGTAGGTTTTGATGTATGTATATAATTGTGAATTCATCACATTAGGTCCAAATGTTTCTTCACTTCCGTTTATAATCCTTCTCTACCTCTGTCTCCCTCCCCAACCCACACTGCCCCCACACCCCATTTCCAGGCAGCTGTTCTGCTTCTTGTCACTTGGGACTAGTTTACATTTTTCAGAATTTCATATAAATTTTATATATGCATAAAAAAGATAAAAGAACCTTAGAATATTTTAACTGAACTTCATTTGCTCTATCTCAACCAAAAAACCCCCTTCACTCATGGCACTACTTTCCAGTATTTGAGCTCTATGTCCAACATGTTTGTTGTTTTTATACTGCCAAAAACTGCGTAGATTTACCCATGTGTACCGTTTTATGCTGCTGTTCATTTCTTGTTCCATATATTCTTGTCCTGATAACATTCTTTATTAGTGATATTCCCTCACTTTTTGTTTGTCTAAAGAACATATATATTTTGCTTTCAATGTCAAACAAGTTTTAATAGATACTGATTTTAGGTTAAAGTTACTTTGTCTCACAGCACCACAGAGATGTATCAGTGGGTTCTATGGAAAACAGGATGGCCATTCTTTAAAATTTTAAACATGGACTTACCTACCGTATGACCCAAAAATTTCATTCCTAATATATACCCAAGTGAAATAAAAACATGTTCACACCAAAACTTATACACAAAAGCTCACAGGAAAATTACTCATAAAAAAATAATAAAAAAATAAAAAAATATAGAAAATTACTCATAATAGCCAGCTAAAAAGTGGAAACCACCCAAATACCCATTAACCAATGAATGGATAAATTGTTACATCCATATGATGAAATATTGTTCATCAATAAAAGGGAATGAAGTACTGATTCATGCTACAACATGGACGAACTTTGAAAATATTATGCTAGTCAAAGAAGACTGTCACAAGAGACCACATACTGCATGACTGCATTTATGAGAAATGTCCAGAACAGGCAATTCTATAGAGACAAAAAGTAGATTAATGGTTGTCTAAGGCTTCAAGAAGGTGGGTGATAGAGGGTGGGGTAACTGAGAGTTACTCTAATGGGTACAGGGTTTCTTTTTAGATGATGAAAATGTTCTAAAATTGATTGTGGTGATGCTCATGCACTTTTGTGAAAAAACTAACTGAATTAAATACTGTAAATGGCTGAATTGTATGGTATGTGAGTCTTCTATCAATGAAGCTGTTACGTGGTTTAAAAAGCAGACAAATTTGCTGGATGCAGGTATAAGAAATGGGTGATATGAAATAGCCTGTATTAACCAGTTTTATTAAATGCTTCTAAAATTCAAGATCTGGGATCCCTGGGTGGCTCAGTGGTTTAGCGCCTGCCTTCAGCCCAGGGTGTGATCCTGGAGTCCCGGGATTGAGTCCTGCATCAGGCTTCCTGCATGGAGCCTGCTTCTCCCTCTGCCTGTGTCTCTGCCTCTCTCTCTCTCTGTGCCTCTCATGAATAAATAAAATCTTTAAAAAATAAAAATAAAAATAAAATAAAATTCAAGATCACAGTTATGGTACCAAGAACCACTTCAAGCATTCAAACATCAACATCACTCCTTAAATTTCAGGGGCTTTCAACGTTTACAATAATTCTTGATATTGCATTTTTTATTATCTGGACCTAATTTACTTTTCATAAACCTATGGTCAAGCAAACCTGTACTCCTCCAAGTCCCTTGAATATACTTGTGATCTTCTAGCTTTGGGACTCTCTGCTCATGTTGTTTATATTACCTGGAATCCTTTCCCTAACTGTATTTATCTAAATCCTCCAGCTAAAGGAAATCTATCCTGCTTCTAGTTACTATAGTACTTCACACATTCTTTAAGACATTTGAATGACTGCAACACAATGCAAAAGAAGTTGTTTTCACATCATACTTCATCTATTAGGTTGTGAGTTCCCTGACAGCTATTTTCTTCATCTTTGTATAGAGGAGGTTTAACATACTGCTTTTAAGATGGGGTTATCTGGGGCGCCTGGGTGGCTCAGTTGGTTAAGCATCTGCCTTCAGCTCAGGACATGATCCCAAAGTCCTGGGATCAAGCCCCATGTCGGGCTCCCTTCTCAGCAGGGAGCCTGCTCCTTCCTCTCCTTCAGTGCCCCTCGTCTACTTGTACTTGCTCTCCCTCCCTCTCTCAAAAAATTTAGATCTTAAAAAGAAAATAAAAATAGGGGTACTTGGGTGGCTCAGTGGTTAAGCATCTGCCTCTGGCTCAGGTCGTGATCCCGGGGTCCTGGGATCGAGTCCCACATCCCTGCTTCCCACAGGGAGCCTGCTACTCCCTCTGCCTATGTCTCTGCCTCTCTCTGTGTGTCTCTCATTAATAAGTAAATAAAATCTTTTAGAAAATAATAATAAAATAATAAAATGGCATATCTGGGGGTGCCTGGGTGGCTAAGTCAGTTAAGTGTCTGCATTCTCGTCAGATCAAAGTCCTGGGGTCCTGAGATCAAGGTTTGCTTCGGGATGCTCGGCAGGGAGCCTGCTTCTCCCTCTCCCTCTATTGCTCTCCCTGCTTGTGCACGCGGCTCTCTCTCCCTCAAATAAAAAAATACAATCTTTTAAACAAATACTTTATTAAAATGGCATATCTGCATAACTGCAGTACTTGCTGCCATCAGCAAAACTGGTATCACTGGTGTACTTTGCATATTTTACATGAAAATGCCTGGTTTCATCTATATCCACTATGTGTTAGAGGATAAATATATTGCACAATTATATTGGGGTTAAATATGCAATTCTGACATCTGTGCAATTTGTGTGACATAACACATTCAGGAATGCAATCTGTGTAATCTGGGTAATGTTATAAAATTTAGGGGCAGCCCGGGTGGCTCGGCGGTTTAGTGCCGCCTTCAGCCCGGAGTGTGGTCCTGAAGACCCGGGATTGAGTCCCACGTAGGGCTCCCCGCATGGAGTCTGCTTATCCCTCTGCCTGTGTCTGTGCCTCTCTCTCTCTGTCTCTCTCATGAATAAATATATAAAATCTTAAAAAAAAAATTATACTCCACACACAAAAATGCTGAAGAGAAACTATTAGTTAAGGTATTCAGCATCTGTACACCAAAAAACATACAGAAGAATAATCATAGCAGCATTATTCTTAGAAGTAAAAAATTAGAAACAACCCTTTGGTTGGAAACAATTCCCTATCAATAAGAGAATGGACAAATCAATTATTGCATACTCACACAATGAAATACTACACAGCAACAACTACTGCCACATGCAACAAAATTATTAAATAAATCTAACACAAGCCAGGCACAAGATTTGTGAGTACAACATGGCTGTATTTCATAAAGTTAAACAGAAAAAACTAATCTACAATATTAGAAGTCAGGATAGTGGTTAACCTCAAAAAAAGTAAGGGGGGAGTGAAGCAGGCTTCTAGGATACTGGTAAAATTCTGTTTTTGCACCTGGACGGTTAGAGAAGTGTAGTCACTTTGAGAAAACTTACTGAGTTGTTTTATGATCTACAGATTTTTCTGTATACATGTTAAACTTCAGTACATTGTACTTTTAAAAGTGGAGGAACAAGATGACAGCAATGGGATAAATTAAAAGAAAACTCAACTGTTTGGAGCCTCCTACTGTCAGTTGAATTTGCCAATTATAACCCCTCTAAATTCTACACCTAAAAGACCCCGAACCTTATCAAAGTAATCACCTCTACAATATTCAGTTTTCATGATGTTGCACATATTACATTATGTTAGCTTAAGCTTTACAACACAAAAGTAAAATAAAAACCCAAATATAATTCTAAGAACTATTTAAAATATGCTGCTACTGAAAAGTACCATTAAATTATGGGTATGGGGGCAGCCCGGGTGGCTCAGCGGTTTAGCGCCGCCTTCGGTCCAGGGCGTGATCCCGGAGACCCAGGATCGAGTCCCACGTCGGGCTCCCTGCATGGAGCCTGCTTCTCCCTCTGCCTGTGTCTCTATGAATAAATAAATAAAATCTTTAAAAATAAAAAAATAAATTATGGGTATGATAACCGGGAGGTATTCAGGAGGGAAAATATGTAAATGGCCATTCACTGCAGTATTATTTCTAACAGTTAAGGATGGGAAACAATCCAAACATTCATCAATGGGAGATTGGTTAAATAAACCATTATACATATTCAATAGATTACACCACAGCTGTTAAAAAGAATGAAGAAGATCTCTGTAAAGCAATATACAGTGATTTCCAAATGAAAAAAGGTGCCAAATAGCGTGTAATAGCACAAATCTTTTTCAGAAGAATGAGAAGATATTATATATACATATACGTTAACTAACATTTTCAAAAAGAAATAATGGAATGAAATGAAAACTATATAAAATGGCTATATAGAAGGAATAAAATAGAAAAAAGAGATAGGAATGGAGACTAGAATTATATAGATGACTTCATTTTATAGTTTTAACTTTAAAATCATGTTTTGGGTAAAGTTTTAAAAATTGAAACAAAAAAGCCATCACTTTTAAATAGTGAGTTATGTCAGGGAAAACCTCTGCACACCCACATGCACACACTTACATATTATGAATGTGTTAAGTGGCAAGGGGGCAAAGTATGAGGTGTTAAAGAAATAAATGGATCTAACCTATTTCTTGAAAATCAGACCATTTCTGCCACTAAAAAAACAAAAGAATAAAAAATAACAAATTGTTTTAAAAAAAAAGTCAAAACAATGAAATTTTCCTTTAAATTGGTAAACATTGATCTCAGAGAAAAACCTGCCATTACTCATTAGATGACTACTTTAGATAAATAACCCAAAACAGAAATATGTGTTAAATGAATTAGAATTCTTTCAACTCAGTGACTATTTTTATTCATTTGTTTACTCATCAAATATTTATTGAATGTCTTCCATTAGCCAAGCACCAGGAACAGAGCACTCAACAAGTCAGGCAAAAGTTGTACCTTTACTGAACTTACATTCTAGTGAAGAATATATATACATAAACCAGCAATCACAACACAAGAAAATTACTGTCCTGATAGGAAACATACAGGTTCTACCGGAGCTTTCAAGACAATTATATTATAGTTTTATTACTCTAAGTAATGTCCAAACACACGAACCAGATTATTCTCAGGAAATATCAAGCAATCTAATTTGGAACCTACAGCAAGAGGAAAAAATTACAAAGACTAGAAGGAGAAACTGAAGGGTGAGGAGGTGTGGGAAAGAATTCTAACATTTGAGTGCCTCTCATGCCATTTCACCCTCAAAACAACTCTAATACCATAGGTGCCATGGAATCTGGGGTTATCTCTGTACCATTCACTCTCCAACTCAGACATGTGCACACACACCCCACCTTTAACTCTTCTCAATATTATATACACAAAAACCACTGGGGCAGGAATCTGAACTCAGATCCAAGCTCTAACTCAAGAATAGACTGTATATGCCAAGTTGAGGAGTTTTAACTTCGTTAAAAATAGAGGCAGTGGAATTCACATGTCTGAATTCAAATATTAATTTCATCACTTACTGTGTGACCTGGGGCAAGGTTTTTTCATTTCTCTGTGCCTTCATTACCTCATCTATAAAATAGGAATAATCAGACCTACTTTATAAAACTAATGTGAGAATTAATACTAAAACAGTAGTTGGCACAGAACAATCCCCTATTAAGTAAGCAACAGGGAGACAATGAAAATTACTGAGTGATTTGATCAGAATTATGGTTTAGGAAAATCAATGTAGCAGAATGGCACAGAAGGCAATACAAAAAAAGGGCAGTTCTAGCAAGTCTTTCTGAAAAGCATTAAAGGTCTGAGATGATGACCATGGAAAATGCAGAACAATACTGCAGAATTTGAATAAAAAGGACTTAACCAAACATAGCAATCAGACACAGAAAAGAGTAAAGCATGATTTTCTGATTTTCAATTTGGTAGACTAAGAGAATGGTGATACCAGTAACAGAAGATCATGTGAAGATGGTTTAGGACTTCTTTAAATAAAAGAGATTCTGCTACATTTTACATTGGGGTTTTTTTATACAAGACTTTCCTAAAAGATCAAGTCAGAAGAATTTAAAACAATAATTACTATATCAATAAGAAATGGAATCCAAGTCTTTTTTTGTTCTTAGTATTTTATGATTTATTAGTTCTATAAAGATACTATGATAGATCTCATTTTGTTCCATTGGCTCTCCAACTCTCTTCATGGTGTTCTACTGCCTTTTAAACAGCTTTACAGAGATATAATTGAGATACAACAAGCTATACATATTAAAGTGACAGTGTGATAATTTTTTTAAGTTTTTTTTTTTTTTTAAATAATCTCTACATCCAACAAGGGGCTCAAACTCACATCCCCAAAATCAAGAGTTGCACGCGTTTCTGAGAAAGCCAGCCAAGCTGCTAAGTTTTGGCACATAAATACACCATGAAATTAACCATACAAATCAACATTATAAACATATACATCATGCCATCATGCCCAAAAGTTTCCCTGTACCCCTTGATAATTCTCTTTATCTCTGTTGGCTTATTCACTATATCTCTTTAATTATTTCATTGTTTTAGTCTTGCAAATAGGGTTTCTTTTTCTTTATTTTTTTTTAATAAATTTTTATTTATTTATGATAGTCACACACACAGAGAGAGAGAGAGGCAGAGACACAGGCAGAGGGAGAAGCAGGCTCCATGCCGGAAGCCCGACGTGGGATTCGATCCCGGGTCTCCAGGATCACGCCCTGGGCCAAAGGCAGGCGCCAAACCGCTGCGCCACCCAGGGATCCCGGTTTCTTTTTCTTTAAAATTTCTTTATTTTAGGGCAGCTCAGGTGGCTCAGCAGTTTAGCGCCACCTTCAGCCCAAGGCCTGATCCTGGAGACCCAGGATAGAATCCCACATCGGGCTCCCTGCATGGAGCCTGCTTCTCCCTCTGCCTGTCTCTCTCCCTCTCTCTCTCTGTCTCTCATGAATAAATAAAATCTTTTAAAAAAATTCTTTAGAGAGTGAGAGTGTACATGCACATTGAGTGGGGGACGGGGAGAGAGGGAGAGAGAACATCAAGTCAGTCCTCACCGAGCACAGAGCCTGATGTGGAGTTTGACATCATGAGATCATGACCTGAGCTGAAAGCAAGAGTCAGATGCTTAACTGACTGTGCCACCCAGGCACTCCTGCAAATAGGGTTTCAAAAGGATTTGTAGTACGCATCATCACATTATAGTCTACCTCCATTTGAAATGATACCATTTTAAATATGGTATAAGAAGTTTAAAACAATATATTTCCTTTCTCCTCTCCAGGCCTTGGAACTATTGTTGTTATACATTTTTATTTCTATGTTACAGCCCCTATTATATATTGTGATTATTTTTGTTTTAAACAATTATCTTTTATATAAGCTCTTTTTTTGTGCAGATCTTAGCTTCTTTATGATATCATTTCCTTTATGCTAGAATGGTTTTCTTTCCTATTTCTTATATGTGAGACCTGGCTGTATTGAATTCTTTCAGCTTTTGTTTGTCTGAAAAGCTCTTTACTTTCATTTTGGAAAATAATTTTGCTGGGTATAGAATTACGGGTTGGCAGTTCTCTTCTTTCAGTACTTTAAAGATATTGCCCCATCTCTTTTGGCTCACAATGGTTCTTATAAGAAATCTGTTGTTATCCTTCTCCTATCTCTGGTTTTAGAATTTCCTTTTCACTAACTTCATTTTTTTAAAGATTTTATTTGAGATAGAGAGCGAGCACAAGTGCAGGCCTAGAGAATAGAGAGAAGCAGACTCCCCACTGAGTAGGGAGCCCGATGCTGGGCTTTATCCCAGGACGCTGAGATCATGACCTGAGTCAAAGGCAGCTGCTTACTCAAGTGAGCCACCCAGGTGCCCCTCTTTTCCAATAACTTTGAATAATTCTATTATCATGTACCTTCATGTACTTCTCTTCATGTTTCCCATGCTTATGTTTGTTTAAATTCTTGGACCTTTGCGTTTCTACTTTTAATCAAATCTGGAAAATTTTTTGACCATAAGTGTTTCAAATATCCTCCCATTTCCTTATCAGACTTCACTTACCATCTATTAAGTTACCGGAGTTTGTCCCACAGCTTAACCATGCTTTTTTATTCTTGAAGTATAACTGACATACAATATTGTATCAGTTTCCTATGCTCAACAGTGACTTGAAATTTTTACACCCTGCAAACTGATCACTGCCATAAGTTGTTACCATCTGTCACCATACAAAGTGAATACAATATTATTGGATATATTTCCCACACTGTACATAACATTCCCATTACTTATTTTATAACTAGAAGTTTATACCTCTTGTTCCTCTTCACACATTTTGCTCCATGCTCTCAACCCCCCTTCCCTCTGGCAATCACTACTCTGTTCTCTTTATCTATGAATCTGGGTTTGGTTTTGTTTTGTTTGGTTTGTATTTGTTTTTTAGATTCCACTTACAAGTGAAACCATGTAGTATTTGTCTTTCCCTAACTTATTTCACATAGCAGTGTACTCTGAAAGTCCATCAGGGTTGTTGCAAATAGCAAAACTGCATTATTTTTTATGGGTACAGATTCCACCATACACGCATGCACACATGCCCACACACACACCCATCTTTATCCATTCAGCTACCGAAAGACACTATTTGTTTTCAAACCTTCACTACTGTAAATAATGCTGCAGTGGAAACAGGGGTATATGTATCTTTTCAAATTAGTGTTTTTATTTTCTGATCTTTTGAGAAACCTCTACACTGTTTTCCTTAGTGATTGTACTAATTTACATTCCAACAATGCACAAGGATTCTCTTTTCTCCACATCCTCTCCGATACTCTTATCTTTATTTTAGAACAGTCATTCTGACAGGTGTGAGGTGACACCTCAGTATGGTTTCTTTGCTTTGTTTTGTTTCTTTGGAGACAGAGAGAGTGAGTATGTATGTGAGAGTGGGAGGAGACGGAGAACCTTATGCAGGCTCCATGCTCAGTGTGGAGCCTGACACAGGACTTGATCTCATGATCCTGAGATCACAACCTGAGCCAAAATCAAGAGTCAGTGCTTAACCAAGTACGTCACCCAGGCACCCCACTCACCATGGTTTTGATTAGCATTTCCCAAGTATTACTGAGTGAGGTTAAGCATCTTTTTATATGCCTGTTTGCCATGTGCATATCTTCTTTAGGAAAGTGCCTATGCAGATCCTTAAACTGGATTGTTTGGGGGGTTTTTTTGGTGTTGAGCTGTATGAGTACTTTATATGTTTTTGGTATTAACCCCTATTGAATATCTGTATCTTCTTCCATTCTGTAGGTTGCCTTTTCATTGTATAAACAGTTTCCTTCTCTGTGCAAAAGCTTTTTAGTTTGGGGATCCCTGGGTGGCTCAGCAGTTCAGCGCCTGTCTTTGGCCAAGGGCGTGATCCTGGAGTCCCAGGATGGATTGAATCCCACATCAGGTTCCCTGCATGGAGCCTGCTTCTTCCTCTGCCTGTGTCTCTGCCTCTCTCTGTCTCTCTCATGAATAATAAAAATATTTTTTTTATTTATTTATGATAATCACACAGAAAAAAAAATTTTTTTTTAAAAAAGCTTTTTAGTTTGATGTAGTACCATTTGATTACTTTTGCTTTTATAGCCCTTGCCCTTGGAGTCGGATCCCAAAAGGCACTGCTACAATCAAAGTCAAGAAGCTTACCATCAGTCTTCTGCTAGGAGTTTTATGGTTTCAGGTTTTACATTTAAGTCTTTAATACATTTTCAGTTAAATTTTGTAGGTGGTGTAAGACCGTGGTCCAGTTTTATTCTTTTGCTTGTAGCTGCACAGTTTTCCCACCACCATTTATTGAAGAGACTGTCTTTTCCCCATTGCATATTCCTGCCCTTTTGTAAATTAATTGGCCATATATGTGTGGGATTATTTCTGAAATTTCTATTCTGCTCCATTGATCTATGTGTCTGTTTTCATGCTGATACTATACTGTTTTGATTACAAAAGCTTTGTAATATTGTTTGAAATCAGGGAGTGTGATGCTTCTAGCTTTCTCCTTTCCCAAGATTGCTTTGGCTGTTAGGGGTCTTTTATGGTTCCATACAATTTTCAGAATTATTTGTTCCAGTTGTATGAAAAATGCCGCTTGTATTTTGGTAGAGACTGTATCAAATCCATAGATTACTTAGGGTAGTATGGATATTTTAGCAATATTAATTCTAATCCATGGAGCATGGAATATCTTCCCATTTACTTACATCTTCTTTAATTTCTTTCATCAGTGCCTTATAGTTTTCAGGGTATAGGGCTTTCACCACCTTGGTTAAATTTATTCCTAGGTATTTTATTCTTTTTTGATGCAACTGTTTTTTTTTTTAATTTTTTTATTTATTTATGATAGGCACACAGTGAGAGAGAGAGAGGCAGAGACACAGGCAGAGGGAGAAGCAGGCTCCATGCACCGGGAGCCTGACGTGGGATTCGATCCCGGGTCTCCAGGATCGCGCCCTGGGCCAAAGGCAGGCGCCAAACCGCTGCGCCACCCAGGGATCCCTTTTTTGATGCAACTGTAAATGGATTATCTAATTTTTCTTTCTGATAGCTCATTATTAGTGTATAAAATGCAATAGAAAAAATAAAATAAAATGCAATAGATTGCATATTAATTTTGTATCCTACAACTCTACTGAATTCATTTATTAACTTTTTTTGGTAAAATCTTTATGATTTTCTATATATAATATAAGCCATCTGCAAATAGTGACAATTTTACTTATTCCTTTCCAATTTGTGTATACATAATTTCTTTTTTGACTAATTATTATGTGTAGGCCTTCCAATACTATGTTAAATAAAACTGTGGAGAACGGGTATCATTGTCTTGGTCCTGATCTTACAGGAAAAACTCTCAGCTTTTTGCCACTGGATATGGTATTAGCTGTGAATTTGTCATATATGACCTTTGTTCTGGTGAGGTATATTCTCTCCATACCCAATTTGCTGAGTTTTCATCAAATGGATGTTAAAATCTGTCGATTTTTTCCCCTGCATCTATTGAAATGACATTTTTATCTTTCATTTTGTTATTATGTTGATAAATTTGCAGATGCTGAACTATCCTTGCATTCCTGGAATAAATCCCACTTGATCATGGTGTATGATTCTTTTTATATATTGCTGAATTTAGTTTGCTAATTTTTTGCTGAGGATACTGGCCTGTAATTTTCTTTTTCTGTGGTATCTTTCTCTGGTTTGGTATGAGGGTGAGCTGGCTTCATAAAATGAGTTTGGAAGCATTCCCTCCACTTCATCATTTTAGAATCATTTAAGAAAGACAGATATTAAAACCTATAAAGTTAGGTAGAATTCAGGTAAAGCTGTCTGATCCTGGACTTTTGTTTGTTGGTAGGTTTTTGATTACTGATTCAATGTCCTTAACTATCAATGAGTCTATTCAGCTTTTCTATTTATTCATGAATCAGTCCTGAAGTTTGTATACTTCTAGGAATTTCTCCACTTCTTCTAGCTTGTTTGACTCATTGGTATATAATTGTTCATAGTAGCCTTTTATGATTTTTTTGTATTCTGTATTATCAGTTGTAACATCTCATTTTTTTTTTTTTTTATGAGAGTCACAGAGAGAGAGAGAGAGAGGCAGAGACACAGGCAGAGGGAGAAGCAGGCTCCGTGCACCGGGAGCCCAACGTGGGATTCGATCCCGGGTCTCCAGGATCGTGCCCTGGGCCAAAGGCAGGCGCCAAACCGCTGCGCCACCCAGGGATCCCACATCTCATTTTTTTTTTATTCATGTGAGCACTCTCTCTTTTTCTTAGTGAGTCTAGCTAAAGGTTTGTCATTTTTATCTTTCCAAAGAACCAGCTCTTTAGTATCACTTATTTTTTTCTATTGTCTTTTTGCCTCTATTTCCTCGATTTCCACTCAGATCTTTATTTCCTTCCTTCTACTAAATTGGGTATCACATTCTTTTTCTCCTACTTTGTTTAGGTGTAAAATTAGATGGTTTAAGATTTTTCATGTTTCTTGAGGTAGAAACGAGCTTTATTGCCATAAACTTCCCTTCTATAACCACTTTTGTTGCATCCCAAATATTTTGGTATATAATTTGTGTTTTCATTTGTTTCTAGACATTCTTTCATTTCTTCTCTGATTTCCTCAATGACCAACTGGCTATTGAGTGGCATGCTGTTTAACCACCACATTTTGTGGTTTTTCCATTTTTCTTCCTGTAATTGATTTCTGGTTTTATACTGTGGTTGGAAAAAAGTTGATAAGCTTTCAATCTTCTTAAACTCATTGAGAATTGTTTTGTGGCCTAATGTGATCTATCCCAGACAATGTTTCATATGGACCGGAGAAGAATATGTATTCTGCTACTTTTGGATGAAATGTTCTCTTTATCTCTCTTAAGTCTATCTGGTCTAATGTATCATTTAAGACCAATGTTTCCCTATTTTGTCTGACCTATCCGCTGATGTGAGTGAGGTATTAACATCTCCTACTATTATTGTATTGTCAATTTCTCTCATTAGGTCATTCAATATTTGCGTTATATATTTTAGGGCTTCTAAGCTAAGTGCATATATATTACAAACGCTCTGTCTTCTTCATAAATTGACCACTTTAACATGTATTGCCCTTCTTTGTCTACTATTACATTATTTATTTACTTGAGAGAGACAGCGCGCGTGCACACGAGCACACAAGCAGGGAGGTCAGCAGGCGGAGGGAGAAGCAGGCTCCCCAATGAGCAAGGAGCCAGACGTGGGACTCAATCCTAGAACCTAGGGATCATGACCCAAGCTGAAGGCAGACAACCAACTGAGCCACCCAGGCATTCCTATTACATTCTTGTTTTAAAATCCACTTTGGTAAGAGTATATGTACATCAGCTTTCTTTTCATTTCCATTTGCAGGAATATCTTTTGCATCCCTCTACTCACAGTCTGTGTGTATCCTTATTCTGAAGTGAGTCTGTTATAGGCAGCATACAGATAAGTCCTTTTTTTAAAATCCATTCAGTCACTCTGTGTTCTGACTGGAGAATTAGTTCATTTACATTTAAAGAAATTACTAATAGGTATGTGGCTTGTTGCCATTTCATTGTTTTTTGGCTATTTTGTAGTTCCCCTCTGTTCCTTTCTCCTCTTTTCCTCTTCACTTGTGGTAACTTTCTTGATAACTTTCTTTAGTGTTATGTTTAGACTCCTTTTTCATTTTATTTTGTATTTTACTATAAGTTTTGCTTTGTGGTTACCATGAGGTTCACATATAACATCCTCTGAATATAAGTCTATTTTAAGTTGATATATTCCAAAACTATACATTTTATTCTCCCCACAATGTTTTGTTTTGGGTGTTGTAGTTTATATATTTTTACTTTAATCTTTAGGTAAGTTATTGTAGTTTTAGTTTTGTCTCTTGACTTTCATGCTTTTATAAGTGATTAAACCACTACCTTTACTGTATATTTACCTTTTCCAGTAAGATTTTTACTTTGCTATGCTTTTTTTTTTTATCATTAATTAGTGCCATTGTCAGCTTAAAGAAATTCCTCCAATATGTCTTGTAGAGTTGATTTAGTGGTGATGAACTGCATTAGTTTTTCCTTATCTGAAAAATTACTATTCTAAAAGATAACTTGCCAGGTAGAGTATTCTTGGTTGCAAGTTTATTCCTTTCAGTACTTTTGAATATGTCACATTACTCTCTTCTGGCCTAGAAAGTTCTGCTGAAAAATCTGCTAATAGTGTTATGGGGTTTCCCTTGTATATAAAAAGTTGTTTTCTCTTGCTGCTTTAAAGTATTTTTAAATTTTGACATTTTAATTATAATGTGTTTTGGTGTGTCTCTTTATCTTACTTGGAACTCTCTAGGACCTGGATAGCTGTTTCCTTTCCAACACTAAGGAAGTTTTCATCATTATTTCTTCAAGTAAGTTTTTTGCCCCTTTCTCTCCCTCTCCTTCTAGGACCCCCATAATGTGGATGTTACCCTGCTTGATGTTGACACAAAAGTCCTTAAGCAATCTTTCCTTTTTAAAATTATTTTTGCTGCTGTCTAGGTGAGTTTCATTGCTTGGTCTTCCAGTTCACTGATCCATTCTTCTGCTTCATACAGTCTGCCACTGAAACCCTCTAATATATTTTCCAGTTCAGTTACTGTATTCTTCAACTCTGTGACTTCCATTTGGTACTTTATGTTTTCTCCATTTTTTTAAGTTCTCACTGCATTCATTTCCTTCCTGACTTCAGTGAGCATCTTTATAACCATTACTTTGAACCTCCAGATTACTCACCTCCATTTCAGTGAAATCCTTTTTGTTGTTTTAGTTGGCTCCACACTAAACATGGAGTCCAGTGAAGTGTTTTCCTGAGGTTTTATCTTGTTCTTTTGTTTAGAACATATTTTTAAATCTACTCATTTTACCTGGTTCTGTTTATTTCATTGTATTCAGCAAAACAGCTACCTCTCAAAGTCTTGAAGGAGTGAGTGGCCTTTTGTAGATGACCCGTGGGGCCCTGAAGTACAATCTCCCAGCAACCAGAGCTAGGCACTCAACGGGCACCCCTAGTGTGGGCTGAGCAAAACAGCCAGCTATGACAAAGCTGCAGCTGCAATGTGGGGACTGAGGTGCACTTGCTCAGCTGGCTATGGCACAGAGGGGCAGGGTACTTTTCCAACCAGCTGTAATGTAACTGCAGCTCAAGGGGGTGAAAGATGCTTAGAGGCTGGCTGTGACATGGCACATGGGAGTGGGGTGCACCACCCTGTGCTAGCACGTTAGAAGGAAATTGCCAAAATGGTGCCCACCAGTGCTGGCATGAGCAAGGTAGAGGACAAAAGTAGCCCCCACCAGCAATTGTGTTCCCAGAGAGTCTCAACAGGTCCCTGTCTTTCTGGTGGTCCTTTTAAGATTAAACATTAAGGCTTTCTCCTTCATATATGATCTAGGCACTTTTCAATCTGTTCATTTTTTGCTAGGTCCTAGGGCAAGTAAGTCTGCGCACATGCCCTTGAAGAGCAGGTTCTCCATTCTTTGGTTCTCCTGAACATAGGCCCCACTGGTCTTACATACTGGGGGCTTGTTTCTATGGTGCAGGATCCAAGGGTTACGGTACCTGATGTAGGGCACAAAAGTCTTGCTCCTCAGGGGAAAGATTTTTAAGATCCCTCCTGATTGTGGGTCACCATACCTAGGTGCAGTTTCTGGCAAGAGAATAGCCCTGTTTCTCCTTGTCTCAATGTGGTCCTTTTTTCCTTTGTTGTGGAGGCACTGTTCATGTAGTCTTCAGAACTTTTTCAGAGGAAATTATTCCAATTGTAGCTGCAGATTTGTTGTGTCCATAAGAGAAGATGAGTTCAGGATCTTACTACACCTATCTTAAACTGTCCCTTTGAAGTCCAAGTTTTATAAATATTAAAGTTATATTTTTCAGTCACCTATTTTCTTTAAATAAACGTGGTTCTGAAACACAAATCTAATACTACTTAGAGATAGAAAAGCAAAACAAATTAACAATAAAACATATTTGCATTTCTTACTGCAAAATCAGACTCTTAGGACCAAACACTGCTACCAAAAAGCATTAATATGCAATTACTTACAATTCTCAGCTTTTCACTTTAATAAGAAAAATATGATTCCTCAGAACTCTCTGTAAAAAAAATATTAGAACCTTCTACTATTTCTAATATAGAGTTAAAGAAGAGGTGGTATTTTTAAATAAAAAATGTCCTTGAGAATGCAATAAATCTTTAAAATTAACACTGAAAAAACAAAATTTCTGAAATACAATCCTTACCAACATTGAAAATATTAAAAAGCCAGCTTAAGAAATTCAGAAGCTTGGGGCCCCTGGGTGGCCCAGTCAGTCAAGCATCTGACTCTTGATTTCAGCTTGGGTCATGATCTCAGGGTTCTGGGATTGAGCCCCATGTTGGGCTCTGCACTCAGTGTGGAGTCTAGATGGGGGACTCTCTTCCTGTCTTCCTCTGCCCGACCCCCTACTTGCACTCACGCTTGTATGCTCTCTCTCTCTCAAAATGAATGGATAAAATCTTTTTTTTTTTTTTTTACATGTTTATTTGGCAGAGAGAGGGCACAAGCAAGAGGAGAAGCAGGCAGAGGGAGAGGGAGAAGCAGTCTCCCTGCCAAGTGAGCAGGGAGCCCAACATGAGGCTCAATTCCAGGACCCCAGGATCATAACCTGAGCTGAAGACAGACACTTAACCAACTGAACCACCGAGATAAAATCTTTAAGGAGAAAAAAGAACTTCAGAATTGTAAAATGTGATAAAGAATCAGAATACTGAAAGTGAAAAAATAACACAGTACTACACACTATTTCTCCTATGGGAAAAAAAGAGCTTTAGCAGTGAAGCCATTTATCACCTCGCATTTATTCCACATCTATCTCATGTTCTCCCCTAAACATGCCCCCCCCCACATATACACACTAACATACAAATTAAGGTTACTACTTATCTCCAACTTGACAAATCAATAGGTACTTTTCTGTCATCTCACAAGACCTGTCAGCAACCAGCATACAGAAAACAGTTAATTACACCATCATTTTTTAAACACTTTCCCTTTGGAACTTTCCTAACACCACACATCCCTGGCTTTCCCAGTGTTTCTCTTGCCATTTTCTTCTTTTTAGACTTTCCTGTCCTACATCTGTACATTTTAAGTTTCCTCAGAGCAAAGCCTTGTTCTTTCCAATACCCTATATACACCTTTTCTTAGACTGATCTCATCCCTTCCCTTAGTTTTAATACTGACCATAAGCTATCTCCAGTCCCAACTCTACTGTGAATCAACCTCAGCTATGAAATCTACATTTACTTTGTTAAACCATCAACTGGACATCTCTAAGTGGGTATCTCTAACTAGCAAATAAATCTAGACCAAATCCCAAAAGAGAACTTTTTGACTCTCTCCCTCTGTGCTTGAAATTATTTCATATATTCATTCTATAAATATTTACTGAGCATATGTTCAGGCACTGCACAGTATACCGGCACAATGTGAACTTGGGGGAGACAGATGGTAAATTATAAAATGAGCTATGAAGAATATAAAACGTGTGTGATACAGAACAGAAGAGAAGGCTGCTACTTTTGTTAGGCTAGTCAAGACATGTTTTCAGTCTTATATTCTCTCCCTCAAAAAAATGGCATCTATCTAGTTTCAGCTAGAAACCTACATATCCATTTCCTGCAAACAATCCAACAGGTGGATCTACTGGGTTCTAACTCCAAAATCCACCTTGAAGTTAAAGAGAACTCAAGCAAGCAAAGAAGAGAGATATGGACAAATAATGATAACTGTAATAGATGTCACAGAAGGAAATGCATTAAGCTATGGAAGAAAATTCCAGTGAAACCTAACTCACTCTGAGAGAAATAAAAAAAGGCTTCCTGGAGGAAAGATAATTAGAATAAGTCCAGATGATCACTACAGAAAGCTAAACCAAAAAAGTACAGAAGACTATGCCAAGAACAGAGAACAGCACAGCATGGCACATCACAGAATCTAAACCATGTCCAGGGCAATAAAATCATAGAAGAGAAAGAGAGGATTAATAAAAGTCCAAAAGAAAGCAGAAGTTATCAAAGATTAAAGAGATCATGTCACAATGCCACAAATATCAACTTGAAAAGTCTTCTACTGGCCAAACATGGGACCATTTGACTATAATGTATTAAAACACATTAAAATCCAGAAGCTTGTGATGATACTAAAAAATGACAAAGTGAAAACCCTCACTAAACAACTCATTATAAAATATTCTGACACACTACAAAGGTAAACAATGAAACTTATATGCTACATTTCCTATAGCAAAGAGTAGCCAAATGGGTAGTAAGAAAAATTCCTTCCAGGAAATAAATGCAGGAAGAATTAAACAACCAGAATATTAGTATTTTACAACCCCTAACAAAATAATGGATTCAGACAATAATCAACAAAACATGCTTACGCCATTAGGGAAAGGGTAATCTTATAAGAATAAAGCTGATACAAGTTACCAAACCTAGCATCACTACAGGGAGAACGAGACACCATGTAACTCTAATGGGTAGGATATATACAACAAATATCTATGGGATATTTTTATCAAAAAAAAAAACAAAAAAAAACCTAAACCTGAATCTAATACAATAACTACCAACTTTCTGGAAATAGAGTAAGTTATAGGACTGGTTCTCAAACTTGAGCATTAGAATAACCTAGACAAGGCTTGTTAAAACACAGAATACAAAAAAAAAATAATAAAAATAAATAAATAAAAATAAAAATAAAACACAGAATACTGGGAAGCACTGAATTAGAAACCATTATGAAGCAAATAACCGCATAAAGAATGTGAGAAATTTGTAAAGAAAATAACCCAGTTTCAACAAGAAGTCATATTTTAAAGGAGGGTGGGGGAGAGAAACTGTTACAGAATAAAAATTACTTAAGCAACATAATCACAAATATAATATGCAGACTCTTTAAAGACTCTAATTCAAACCTGGGCTCCTGGGTGGCTCAGGGTGTTAAGCATCTGACCCTTGATTTCAGCTCAGATCATGATCTCAGGGTCATGAGCTGGAGCCCCATGTCAGGCTCCATGCCAGGAATGCAGCCTGCTTAAGATTCTCTCCCTCTGCTCCTTCCCTAATCCCTCCTCCCCTACCATTCTCTCTTTCCTCCTCGCGCCCCCCCCCCCCAAAAGACTCTAAGTCAACAAATCTGGTATAAAAAGACATCTTGAAACAACTGAGAAAATATTAATATAGTCTAAAATGATCTTAAGGAATTTCTGTTAAGTATAATAATAGAATAATAGCTCTGTTTTCAGAAATGCCCTTATACTAATTTAAAAAGAAAGGAAAAGGCTAGACACTTTGCAAAAGCCACACAATACAGTAGCACTTTAAGGAGTTTGGGCCTAAACAAAATGGTTTTACACATAGGCATGGAATCGTCATAGTACAACTTTTGGTTCCTGAATGCCATATGCTAAGCACTGCATTAAGTACTTAACATGATTTCTCTCTGAATCCTTAAAATTACTCTGTAATGCATATATTAAATTCTATACCATTTTGCATGCTGATCATAATCAGAATTTACTTTTTTTAAAAGGATAAAGTTGATAATAATTTGGAGCAAGACAAAAGTAACGGAAAAAAGAACAATTAAGAGTTTGTTACAACAGGGTAAGAATTTCTGGTACAGACAGTAAAAGCAAATGCTCGTGCATTATGAATAAAACAAACATACAGCATCTTTTTAACAAAACATGAATTATGTCCTATAGACATTTAACTGTAAAACAAACTTCTTCATCAAATTAAACTTTTCCCCAAGAATTTTATTTTTAAAGCAATCGTTTTATATGTATTGCAGTTACTGGACTTACACTTAATTCTTTCTTCCAAAATAGCCTGATAGAGAAAACATAAAACAGTATGTTCTTCTAGAAAGCACCTTCTTTCCCAAATCCTCAAAAATATGAAAACAAATTACTGTTTTAATTCTATAAATTACTGAAATGATACCCCCTGTGATATCCTTCATATTCATCTCCAGTTCAAGAAGCTTAGGTTAGACAAGCACACAGAAATCTAGATGGTAACGGTCTTAAAAGTGAAAACTGAAGGGAAGGGGGTGATTCCTGACCTTCTTTTCCAATGGGGTAACCAAGAAAGACATTATTTTAAGGCTTCTAAAGCTTCATTCGTATCAAAAGTCTCTCCTACTCTAGAGCCCTACTGTGACTTATTATCACTGGGCCTGTATATAGTGCTAACTCTAGGAACTGACTCTTAGACACCCAGCTAGGAGTTGCCAATGGCCATGTCCAAGTCAGATTTAACAACTTAAACTGACTAAAACCAAAGCAAACCAAAAAAGGATTCTAGAAAGGAGAGCATGGTACACTGGAATGAAATTTTAATCAACTCTAAAACCAGTTACATCATTTGTTATTAGGGAAATACAAATTAAAATCATAATAAGAGGTGTGCCTGTGTAGCTTAGTCTGTTAAACAATGGGCTCTCAGTTTCAGCTCAGGTCATGATCTTGGTGTCGTGATATCCAGCCCTGTATCCAGCTCCATGTTCAGTGCAGAATCTGCTTGGGATTCTCTCTCCCCCTCTCTCCACCCCTACCCGCTCATGCGTGCTCTCTTTCTAAAATAAATCTAAAAAATCTACACACATGGTAAGATTCCACTATATCCACTAGAATGGCTATAATCCAAAAGACTCAAAAACGTTCAACATGGTAAATGTTGTTAGGTGTTCTTCACAATATCAAAAAAAAATCTTTATTAAAAAAATTGACTAACAGATACCAGGTATTGGAGAGGATACGGAGCAACTGTACCCTTCAGACAGTGCTCATGGGAATACAAAATGGTACAACTACTTCAGAAAAGTTGGGCAATTTTTTTTTAAGCTAAGCATATACTTACCATGTGACCCAGCAATCTCACTCCTAGGTAACCACTGAAGAAAATGAAAACACATATCTGCATAAAGATTTGTACACAAATGTTCACAGCACCATTGTTCATCATTACCCAAATCTAAGAACACTCAAATGTCTACTGATTGGTAATGAATGGATAAAGAAATTGTGGTATACCCATACAAGGGCATCTACTCAGCAGTAAAATGGAAGGGATTACTGGTAAGCGCAACTTAGATAAATCTCAAAAATTGTCACTCTGAGTGATAAGCCAGATGGAAAAGACTATAAACAATATGATAACATCTATAGGAAATACTAGAAAAGTCAAAACTTCAGTCATTAGAGCAGATTGGTGCCCGCCCTCAGTGAAATGGGTGAAGAACTGACTACAGAGGGGCTTAAGGAAGCTTCTGGGGGAATGCTGTGTTTTAAAACAAGTTCTTGGGATACCTGGGTGGCTCAGCGGTTTAGCACCTGCCTTGGGCCCAGGATCGAGTCCCGCATCAGGCTCCCTGCGTGGAGCCTGCTTCTCCCTCTGCCTGTGTCTCTGCCTCTCTCTCTGTCTCTCATGAATGAATGAATGAATGAATGAGTAAATAAATAAAACAAGTTCTTGTGGGGGTAAGTGTTCTAAAACTTCACTGGGGTGGTGAGTACAAAACTGTATACACATGTAACAAAATTCACAGAACTATGCACTTATAATGGCTTAATTTTATTGTATGTAAATTATACCTCAATGAAGTTTAAAAAAAAAATACCTGAGTTACCAAGATTTGCAAATTACTAGCTGCATGATGTTAATCGGTTTTCATTTTCTCACATGTACACTTGTACACATTTTTTTCTTTTTTTTTTTATGATAGTCACACAGAGAGAGAGAGAGAGGCAGAGACACAGGCAGAGGGAGAAGCAGGCTCCATGCACTGGGAGCCCGACATGGGATTCGATCCCGGGTCTCCAGGATCGCGCCCTGGGCCAAAGGCAGGCGCTAAACCACTGCGCCACCCAGGGATCCCCATTTTTTTTTTTAATCTTTTTTTTTTTAAGCAATCACTTCTAAATGGTACTGCACTTACTGGGCTTATACATAATTCTTACTTCCACTGGAAAAAGGATCAAATGGTTATCTACACTGCTACTTGCTCTATCTCTCAAGGTTGCGAAATACCACATGCGATAACTAATGAGAAAGTGTTTTGACAACTCTAAAATAGTGTTACACAACAATATAGTAGGCTTTACATTTTAAAAAAATTGACATGAAAATGTTTTCTCATATGAGCGACTTGAGACCCTTGGAAACTTGAGTACCTCAAAGTCCATCTTTGCCCAGAAATAGAAAGCCTAATCAAATGTCACCTTTTCAATATCCTAAACCTGCTTTCTACTGACTCTGGATTTACTGGATGTCTCAATGTAGTATTATCCAGACTACACTTTCATTTTTCAGAAGAAAATCAGTAAAGAAATATTTTTTTTAAAAGTCATCATTAGATGAGCATAGCAAGACATTTATTTCCCAGGGGAAAAGACCTAAACCTAGAAAATCTGTTTTACTAAACATCTTTCCAAGATGTTTACAGTGAGATTTTTCTTCCTCTAATCGCCAGTTTTCTCTCCACTTACCACTGCGATTCCACATGTATTATTGAATGTTTAGTAATATGACCTGCATTACGGAGAGTGAATAATTTTAAGAATATGAAAACCTTTTACCAGTGTGGCACAGTCATTTCAAACTTTTGCCTGTTGCAAAATTTAACAGACTCTCATTTTTTCCTACTACTACTGAACTGGGCTCCTACCAGGTTTGAGTGATATGTGACATTTAGCCTAGTTATATATACAAGTTTCCACACCGCAGCAAGTATGAGAGCTATGTGAAAGACATCATCTCTTGTTCAAATGCGTTTTGGCGACTAAATCCACCTTAAATTCATGGTTCTACTACATTTTCTTACAATTCTAAGTTTTTCTACCAGCAACAGGTACCGCAAACAAAAATTAATAAAGCCTGTTGTGCTATCGTTTTCAATTTTTAGAGACTCCCTTCTGGTAACAGTTGTAACGGGAGGATTCCAATGGTCAATTCTAAGGCCGTGTTCCGTTTGGTTCGGTCCTGCTCCAGTCTAGTCGGTAGTAACCATAACCTCTTGGGTTTCGCCTTTCTCAGTAAGACCGCTCGCTCCGGTAACTGCACACTTCCAATATTAGCTTCCAAGAAACCTGAAAGAACGGCACCTTGCCTACTCGCTCCTCCAGTCTTCCACCCTCCGAAGGTTGGCCAAAACGTGCAGCTCTCCCCCCACGACAGCAAGCGAGCTGGAATGGAGCACCCGGAGGGCGACGGGTCTCAGGGAAGAGGGGAGAACTTCTGGGCCCCTCTCCAGGACCGGGGCTGAGGTCCAAGGCAGCCCGCTCGCAACTCTACTCGCTGCCAGGAAGGCGTGTGGACCCCAGCTCAGGCCGCGGGGCTCGGGGGGAAGGCAAAGCCGCGCGTGGCAGCGGGGCAGGACGTAAACAAACCGACGGCGAGGAGGGGGAAGGGGCCGCTGCAGGGATGGGGGTAGTGGGGCGAGGAGGCGGCGCTCCAGCCTCCAGCGCAGGTCCCCCGCTGCCCAGCCCCTCCCCGCCGAGGCCCAGGTCCCGGTCCCGCGCTGCGCTGCCGCGCGGGCACCACACCCGAGGCCCCTGCACATCTGGAGCCCGGAGCCCACAAGGCCCTCGGCTCCGCGCACCTCCCCCCGCCCCGCCGCCGCGCCCCGCCGCCGCGCCCCGCCGCCCCGCCGCCCCGCGGCGCCCTACCTGAACGCGCAGTCCGGGTCCCGCGCGTCCCGACCGGGCGCGCCCAGCCCGCTCCTCTTGCTGAAGAGCTTCTGGAACAGCGTAGGGGCCATGCTGACCACGGCCAGACCAGGCTCGCTCCTTTGGGCGCTTGCTAGGCCCCCGCTCCTAGAGCCGCCCCGCCACCCCCATGAGCGCCTCAGTCATATGACAGAAATTAGTCACTTCAAACGGCCACGGCGCGCGGGGCGGGGCGCGAGGCAAGGCCGGCGCCCATTGGCTGGCGGTGAGCCGCATCACGTGGCGGCGCGCGGAGCGGGGGCAAGGCGGGGGCGGAGGGCGGAGCCGGCCCCCATAGGCTGACTAGTGGATTCCCTCACGTGGCAGCTCACGGGGCGGGGTGTGCGCGGAAAGAAGGCGGGGGGAGGCGAGGTGGCTGGGAAGCGGAGGGGGGAGCGCGCTGGGGTCGCAGTTCTTCGTGACGTTGTCTGCTGCTCTCCGAGGCTACAGCGTGGTGGCGCGGGAACGACGCCCGGTACTTTGCAGGAATGCAGGCGGCTTCGTCCGTCTTCCTGCACCCACGACAAGAGATGCTCAGGGCTCCACTGGCAGCCGGCCGTCCCCGCCATCCCCTCGGCGGGCGCAGGGCCGAGCCCCGCCCCCAGCAGACCTAAGGCCGCGCTCAGTGCGGGCCGCCACGGATGCGGGCGCGGGGCTGGACGGCGCGGGGCGGGTGCAGAGCCCGGCCCAGGCACTCGCCACAGCTCTGCGCTCCGGCAGGGAAGGCCTGGGCTGGGGACTTCGGGCCGCCGCCTTCAGTGTTTGCCACTGGCTCCTCGAGCCCCGACAACAGGAATTGGCCTTTTCTGAGAACTGAGGATAGGAGGTTTAGATTTAACACTTAAGCTGTATCTCAACGTCTGGGTGTACAGGGAGAGAGGAATTCGACAATGGAACTGTAAACAAACGGGTCTGATGCGAGGAAGACTGCTTTCCAAAGGAAAAAAAGAAAAAAAAACATTGCTCAAAAATGATTTTACAGTCTTAGTAAACCCAGGACCCCCAATTTTATCAGGGTTCCCATCAAAGTGATGTTGTAAATTTTCACCATTTATTCACACACTCCCCCTACAGAATTAGGAATTTGTTATCGGGGGATAAAATTCTCGGCATATATGGATGTCAGGAAATATTTTTTTTTAATTTTGAAATTTTCATTTAATTAGGCAGACAAACCAAATTCTATTTTCCTTGAGTGGCTACTGACCCACACTAATTTGAAGCTAGAGTTTAAACTTTAAAATAAGTGGTGTAATACAGAAAAGAGAAAACAAATAGACTGTGTATCTGAGAATTTCAGCAACCAACATGGTAAGTTTCACCCAACTTGATGAGGTCAGATTTTTTAAAGCACTACTTATAGACGATTAAGAAATTTATTTTTTCAAGATTTTATCTATGTATTTATTTGAGTAGGGGAGAGGCAGAGATGAGAAGCAGACTACCTGCTGGGCCAAGAGCCCAATGGGGCTTAATCCCAGGACCTTGAGATCAGGACCTGAGCCACCTAGGTACCCCAAGAAATTAATTTATTAATTCGGCAAATGCTTAAGTGCCTTTGGTCCAGGTGCTGGGGATTCAAAGTAAGCACAAATCAAAGCTAACTTTCCATATAAGGAGATAATAAATAAGTAAACAAGGTAATTTTAGGACTAGCTTCTGAATGAATTAAGCAATGAGATGAGGGAATGGGGTAGGTCTCTCTGAGAAAGTGACGTTTGAGGTTGTCAGGTTAAGATTCATTCAAAGCTCCTCTGTACATTTCCCAAACTCCGGAACTTACTAGGCAATACAAAACAGCAGGACTATGTCACGTGTAAAGATAATCCTCTGGATTCTGGCACCAAACAGAGAAAGATTTCTAATAAGATAAAAGGAACTATGTATACAGTTGACACTTCAGCAAGGTGGGCACAAGGAGCCCCAACCCCCGTAAGGTCAAAAATTCAAGTATAACTTAGACCCTCCCCCAAAAAAAAAAAACTTAACTACTAATAGCTAGTTAAATATAAGCCTTATCAATAACATAAACAGTCGACTAACACAAAGCATGTATTATATAGTGTTTCTTATGATAAAGTAAGCTAGAGAAAAAAATACTAAAATCATAAGGGAAATACATCTATAGGACTGAACTGTAAAAATTTACATACAAGAGGAACTGCACAGTTCAAACTTATGTTGCTCAAAGATTAACTGTATTTCCCACCCCACTCCCCAAAAAATGTGAACAAGGAATAAAATTTTTGTAAACAAAAAATGAAGTCAGTGCAATTTTTAAAAGTGAGAAAATGCACATCCTATAAGTCAATTAATCACTCATTTGGGGACATTTTATTTTGCTTTTATAATAGCAAGTACACTAAATGAGCTCAAGTGGAAATAGGCTCAAATGTATATAGAACCATTGACACTGAAGACTCATAGCTGGTCCATGGCTGGCACAGAGAATAGTATTTCCTTGTCCCCTCAGAAGTAAGTTTCTAAATACAATAACATGGTGTGGTTTCATCTTGGGAAAAAGTTACTTCACAAGATAATTATAGATATTAATAGTAAGGGAAAGAACATTACTGCTTGCATAAGAGATACTTTGTTTTAGTATTCTCTAATATGTAATAACTTCATTTCTGTAGCCTCATTTAGCCTTATTCTTGAATGTACAGAAAAAAATTTACAGTATTTCCTTTATGTTGCAGGGTAATATTCAAATTACAGAATAAGACTGAAATGATATAGGTTTGTTATAAAAGAAGACATGTAACTATACTTAATTATGCAGACCACATTGAAAATAATTTCAAATTCAGTAACAGTGTACATTGTCTTTTTTCTCTTTTACTTAACACTACCTCTTCCCACAAAGAGACTGAGGTATCTTAAAGTAGCCTCTTTTACTTTAGGGAGTCAGCAAGGAGGAAATGTGAGAAATAAAGTTATTGTTATCTGTTTGGTTAATATTGTATGAATGTGTAAATGTTGTGTTAGATTAGGCATAAGCCCTGCACTTTCACTCAAGTAGGTGATTGAGCCTCTCCAAAACCCCAACAGCCTATGGGTCTGTGTCCACCTGCTTCCAATAATATAAAAGACAAGGAAGGGCACTCTCTTCTGGTTACAGATATGGAAAAAGTGGCAAAAAAAAAAACAAATTTTGCTCCCTTAAGCACCTGTTAGTAAGCATGTCTCGATTGTGCTGAATTTTCCTGAAACAAATTAAATTTTCACTGAGAATGTCACAGAATAAAACATTCAGAATCTAGATGGTCAAGTAAAACTGATGGACTCAGGGTACCTCAGTTTTGTTGTTGTTTTTAAGATTTTTTATTTATTAGAGAGAGAGAGAGAGCATAAGCAAGGGGAGGAGCAGAGAGAAAGGGAGAAGCAGACTCCCGGATAAGCAGAGAGCCTGATGTGGGGCTTGATCCCAGGACTCTGGGATCACGACCTAAGGCAAAGGCAGGCACTTAACCTACTGAACCACCCAGATACCCTGGTACCTCATTTTTAAAAAACTCTTAAACCAACTGATGATTTACTACTATACAATAAAGGAATGGCAATAGTTTAAGACACCAGAAAACCTAAACATTCATTTATTCAACCAATATTTCTTGAGGACCTCCAAGGTCTCAGATTCTGTTGCAGGAGCTGAGGACATAGGGCTGAACAGAAGTCCCTACTCCTGTTCTCAGTGGGACAGGCAAAATAAAGGATATGTGTGCATATTGTGCTAGGAGCTAGGAATAAAATAGTTGATAGCAGGCATCTGGAGGGAGCCAAATATAGATACAGTGGTCAGGAAGTCCTCTCCAAAGATGTGGGATTTAAACTGAGGTCTAAACAATGAAAAGGAAACAGCTGTGCAAAGAAGGTAATGAACATTCCGGCAAAGAGAAGAAAAAGTACAAAGGCTCTGAGGCAGAAATGGGTTTGAGTTGTTTGAAGAATAAGAAAGAGACCAGAGAAGCTGAGTGCACTCTGGGAAGAGGAAGATGTTTGAGAGGTGGTTACAAAGACACAAAGAGCCACATTATGTAGGTACCTTGTAAATCACAACAAAGCAGTTAAATTAAATGTGATGGGAGTTACTGCAGGAGTTTAAAACAGGAGAGGGACATGCTGCATTAATGACTCTGGAAGATTACTCCGGCTTGCTTTGAGGAGAAAGGATTATAAAGAATGAGAATGGAAGCAGAGAAACTATATAGGAGGCTATTGTGTATTTTCAGTGAAAGTGAATGATGGCTAACTGGAGTTATTCTGGAGTTACAGCCAACAGGACTTGTGATAGAAGTGAAGGAAAGAAAAACCAAGGATTAATTTCTTGGTTTTTCCCTTAAGCATCTAAATGGAAGTCATTTCCCAATAGAATGACCAGGGAAAATACAGGTTAGAAAAAGAAAATCAAGCATATTAAGAATGGATATATTGAGTTTTAATTGTCTTCTAGATATCCATGTAGAGATCCTGAGTAGAACATATGGGGAGAAGACAGGACTGGAATGATAAATTTTGGAGGCACTGGAAAGAATGGAATGGATGAGTTTACCTAGGGAGAATGTGTACGTGTAGAAGGGGGTCCAGGACTAAGACTCAACAGGGACAACACTTGTAGGTCTTGAAGAAAAGGATCCAGCAAAGAAGAATAAGGAGAGAAGAAAACATGCCCAAAAGGAGGAAGGGTCAACTGTGTTGAATGTTGCTGAAAATCTAAGTGTCCATTAGATTTCCCAACCTGGACACCTTGACAGAGTAGTTTCAGTGGAGTCATGTGAGCAAAACCTGAAAGGAGTGTGTTTAAAAACAAAAAAGGTAGAAAGGAAGTGGTAAAGCAAGGAGAGACAATACCTCTGCTTTGTTGAGATACAGAACAGAGAAATGAGGGGTAAAAGGAGATGGGAGGAGGTAAAAATTGGTTTTTTCTTTTTTAAAAAAATGGAAGATATTAGAGAATTTTGTATGCTAACAAATAATCAAAAGAAGAAGGGGCACCTGGGTGGCTCAGTCAGTTAAGTGCCTGACTCTTGATTTCAGCTCAGGTCATGATCTTAGAGTCATGAGATTGAGCCCCACATTGGGCTCCATCCTCAGCATGCAGTCTGCTTGAGATTCTTTCCCCCTCCTTTTCCCTTCCCCTCTGTTCCTCCCCCTGCTTGTGCTCTCTCTCTGTCCCAAATATAAATAAATATATATTATACACACACACACACATATAGATATATATAATCTCAAAAAAAGAGAGAGAGATGGTGATATCAAGTACTCACTATGCTCTAGGTGCTAAGAGTTCAATAACAAATAAGACAGGTATAGCCTGGCCCTTAAGAAACCAGCAAGTAGACAAAAAGTTATTATACATTGCGAGAAGTGGTTTTAAGAACTCAAACTTTTACCTTCAATATAAAATAAATTGGTTTGAAATCCTCACCTTGAATTCTATTAGATGTATACAAAAGAAGGTCTTTTATATAATGACACACTTGTATGAATAACATTTTTTCAACAAATATTTTTCAAATACTGAATATATTTAATGTGTCTGGCAGCTGTGCTAGAACTTAGAAATACACTGAAGAACAAGATGTGATTTTTACACTTGAAGAACTTACAGCCTAGGGGTAAAAAAAAAAAAAAGAGTTTTGACAGGCAATTTTAGTGCACTGTGACAAATGCTATGAAGTGGCCAATTACAGGATACCATGGGGATACAAAGAGAAATATTAGCCTTTTGGGGGAATTAAGGAGAGTTTTCTGAAGGAAGTAATGAATAGGGATTAAAAATAAAAATAGGAGAAGCTGAAGAAAAGAGGATGTGGGCAGAGGAGTTGTGTTTCAGGCAGATGGAAGAGCACATGCAAGGCTGGAGGCAAGAGAAAGTATAAAAATTCAGTGACCTATAATATAATCTAGTGGTAACATTGAACTAAAATAAGAAAACTATGTAAAATAAATTTAAAAGATCATACTTTATTCAGAACATATTGGATTTTCAGCAGAAAACATGATGAGATGAACATTTTAGAAAGCTCCTTCTGGATGCATTGTGGAAAATTAAGTATAGGGTACAAAAGAATAAAAGTTGAGAATCTAGTGGTAAGGTTGTTACACCAAACCACAGAGGAAAATACTGGCATGAATTCAGAGAAAAGCCAAAGGAATAGAGAGAAGTAGAAAATACTGAGGGCTGTTTGGGATTCAGAACCAACAGGACTCCATGAATGACTGCCTATGAGAAAATAAGAGAAAGGAAGGAGTCACGGACGATAGCCAAATTTCTGGCTCAAGTAACATGGATGGCTGAAAATATCTAACACTGAAACAGAAAATGGAAGAACTATTTAATGGGGAAAATAACTTCTTGTTAGGTTGTGTTGAAAAGGAGATGCCATGAGAACCTAGTAATGACAAGTAAGCATCTGGCTATACCAATCTAGAAGTCTAGGCAGGCCTTGGTTTAGTTCATAAGTCAGGATGTTCTATGTTACACATGATAGAAAACCAAACTAAACTAGCATAGTTCTAAAAAGAAACTGATTAGCTCTCAGAACTGGACCTAAAGTAGATGGAAAATTCAGACACAGATGCATCCAGGGACTGCAACGATATCGAGAATCCAGTTTCTCTAATACAGTTCTAATTTGGCTGCATGAACTCCATTCCCAGGTCTCCATTTGTGGACACAGGTGGCTGCCAGCAACTTTCCTTTCTGGTAAAATCTGTTTGGATAAAAATCCAAGAGAAAAAGGAAAAATCTGTCCCAGAAAAAATCTCTAAGCTTTATAGCAATAGGATCATATTAGGCCTTGGCCTCATTCCTAAACCAATCATTGTGCCAGAGTTGGGAGAGATATGTTAATTTATTAAAACAAAACAAAACAAAATTTATTAAAACTATTTATGGCCCACCCCTGGAACTAAGGATGGGATCAATCCCACCTAAATCATATGGCTTGGAAATTCAAAACCCAATTAATATGGAGGCAGAAGGAAATTGAAACACAATAATGAACAAGTGTAGTTCCTTCACTCAAGGACCTGACAGTCTAGGAAGAAAAAAAAAGAATGTGACAGGCAATTAATTGTAATAATTATAATTAACATTATGATAAATACTATGATGTAGGCAAGTACAGAATGCTATGGGAATACAAAGAAAGACAACTAGTCTCCTGGGGGACAGATGCAGAGATGACCACCACTTATGTCCACTACATAAATCCATGGCAGTTACAAAAGCTTGGGGTCAACTGCACTGGGGTCTCTAACTGAAGTCAGAGAGAGATGAGATCACTCAGGGAAACTATGTAACATGAGAAGAGGCCCTAGAGAGGACACCAGGAAGCACCAAAATTTAAAGACTGGACAGAGGAGAAAGAGCCTTCAGAAGAAATGGAAGAGAAAGAGCTGGAGATTGGATGAAAGCCTGGAGAGTAATGTTTCCAAGAGGTCATTCCTTACTGGAGGCTTTCAAGAAGAGAGCAATAGTCTGCAATATCATTATCTGGGAGAGAGAGGTTGGGTAAGATGAGAACTGAAAAATACCCCTTAGATTAGCATCAAGGAGATTGGCGGTAACCTTGAGTGGAGCAGTGTCAGTGGAGAACCAGAGCTGAAGCCAGACTGCGTGTGTGTTGGGAGTAGGTGGAGGAGGAGGAAGGGCTGAGGAGTGAGGGACTAGTGCAAAAGTAGACAGCACTCTTTTTAGGAAATCTGGGTGTAAAAGAGTGAAGAATGGGTACATTGAAGAATATATGGAGTCAAGGGAGGATTTAAGCTGTAAGATGGGTCAACATTTTAAAATACAGGTTAGAAATCAACATTAGAGTAGAAGAGATTGTAGATCACTTTGATCTGAAAGTCTTATACCTTCATATAAACGTGAAATGAGATAAAGAGGCTATTCACAACTGAACAAACCATGATGAATTATTCCTTGGAGAGGTGAAAAAACACTCCAGTTACAAATTTTTAAATGGAAATGACATCACGTCTGCCCCTTCATGCATTTGCAACTGGATTTTCTGGGTACATATGACCTGAAATTTTTTTCATGAAGTATAATTTGAAATTTTTAAATGCTTAAAAATTAATCAGTTATATATTGAAGTAAAGGGGTCCAGTCCCATTGTTAACCGTTTTTAGATCACAGACACTTTTTTTTTTTAAGACACTTTGAAAATGTGATGAAAACTATGAACACCCTCTCTCCAGAAGAAAAGAACTCTTTCTTTGATGCTCTTCTAGGGAGTTTCACTGAAAGATCTCTGAGGCCTCCCCACAGATAGGAAATTAAGAGTACAACCTTCTCATAGGATTGGCCAGCAGTAATCTTCTTTGGACTTCTCATGCCTTCTAGATAGCCATCAAGCTTATTTTACTTTCCTTCCTCTTAATCATAATTGAACTCATACCCTCTACCCCTAAGCCTCCTAAATGCCAGTTGCAACTCCTTTTCCCCTCCCACTTTTCCCTATGCTCTAGCTGATAAAAAAAAAAAAAAAAATTTGGGCTTAAATAGTCTTGCCTTCAAATCCAGGCTCTGTCACTTTCTAAATCACATCAGCCTGGTCTTAGTATTTATCACTTTCTGAGATAGCTCTATGTTCCTTATCAGCGATATGAAGTAATAAGTATTTATTTCCCCCAGCCCTATCAGGTCCAGCCTAAGAATCAGGTGTCATTCTTTCTCACAGGAACCCACCACCTGATTAGAAACTATCAAGTAATTTGTTCTCTCACTTCCCACTTGGATGATAAACTCCTTGAAAGTAGAGAATAGGCCTTTTATTTCATTTCTTCTTCCCCACACTGCTTGTCATATTTCTGCTTTTAAAACCATCACAATGGGCAGCCTGGGTGGCTTGGTGGTTTAGCGCTGCCTTCAGCCCAGGGCCTGATCCTGGAGACCTGGGATCGAGTCCCACGTCGGGCTCCCTACATGGAGCCTGCTTCTCCCTCTGCCTGTGTCTGTGTGTTTCTCATGAATAAATAAATAAAATCTTTTAAAAAGTAAAAATAAATTTAAAAATTCAGATCTAAATTTGGTTTTAGCATTCATCTTTAATGGTCTCTTCAACATTTCCTAACAACTTTCCTGTAGTTCACCTCTAGATGGAAATGTGAAATAGAAATCACAAATAGGTCTGTTAAAGACCTTATCAAATCATTTATAAAAATATATTCATGGAACCCCTCTTTAAAAATGAATGCTAAATAGTCTACATAAACTCAAATTGGTTCATCGATTTTAGAATTTTCTTTCTTATTGAAGCAGCTTTGAAAAATTTAATCTTATTTACTTTTATGTAGGATAATATTAGTAAATGATCAAGAACTAAAATTTTACCAACAGTTTTATGACTGTACTATGTTCACTGACAACAGGACTGCTTCTTTTTAGAAAGGGCAGTGTGGAGATGCTGTAACAAATAATATCACACACACACAAACGCACAGAATCTCACAGACAGTATTAGCTAAAGGAGGTTTGAGGATGAGGTGATATATCAAAAACTTAGTGTATGATTGATTGTCCATATTCCACATTCCCTGCTTCAGCAAACTTGAGTATAGAGTTTCTTTCAGCCAGACCTGGAATTAGGTCTCTCACTCATGTGGTTTCAATTAAGTTCTGTTAAAAATAGCTCGTAATATAAGCATTTTCATTTTTAGTACTTCAAAAACTTTACTACTTTTACTGCATACAGAGGACAAACTTTGGGGAAAAAAATACAAAGGAAGTTACATAGTAACCTGGTATTTTGCTCTCTATAAATAGCTGAAATCATCTGTTTAGTATACAAGTTATTTGTTCTTATTTTACAGTACAAATACATATATTGAAGAGGCATTCAGAAGAATGTTTCTTTACTGATTAAAAGTAATCTCAGTAGAATTCCATCACCAGAATATATCACAAATAATTAAGAGAATTTTGATCTTTGAATTACTCTACTTTTAGGCAGATATTCTGTTTTATGGACTTTGACTTCACATTCATGCAGATCTTCAAAGTGGTGAAAATTCAGATGGCTGCTACATTCTGCCATTTGTTTTTATTATAATATCTGGAGAAAAATATATAACAATAGATTATTTCAGATACATCACAAGAAGGTGTCCAATAATTATTAATAACCAATCCTTGGGGGCAAGAACTCGTGACACCCAGCCAATCTAGTTTCATCCTGTCAAGCCTTAGAAATCCAGAGGCCATTAAAAAATAATTTTTAAAAAGGGAATAGCTGGCTCACTCCTTCCTGGACATGCTGAGAATATCTCTTTGAAGACACAAAAAGACCTACTCAATAACATTCCAATAGGAAGCCCAGCAAAGATGGCCGTCAGTGGCCTTAACAAGGCCTCTAACTCCAGCCATGTAACCCAGTTGTGCTTCTCATCCTCAGCCACTACTCAGGAAGAAGCCTCCCACATTTTCCTACCCACCCTTCCTTTGTATTCTCCTACTCTTTGCTGTAGCTAAACCCAGGTTCTTCCCAATACAGGATTCTGAGGACTTTGCCCCTAACATTTGGTTCCAGGAGACTCCAAGTGGAGCCAGTTTTATCTATTCCCACTGCCACTTTCATACTATGACATACTTCAGCCCCTGGCCTTTATCAATCATTCTAAAACTTCATTGTACCTTCATACAGGTCAAACTTCATACCAATTAGATTAGAATCTCTTGACAAAGGACTCAAATATCCAGGAAAGTCTGATATGCAGATAAGTTTGAATACCAGAGACTTCTATCTTCAACTGTTCAAACTGTGGTCCATGGACCAATAATTTCATCATCACATTCATTAGAAATGTAGAATCTGGGGCAGCTGGGGTGGCTCAGTGGTTTAGTGCCGCCTTTAGTCCAGGGCATGATCCTGGAGACCCGGGATCAAGTCCCACATCGGGCTCCCTGCGTGAAGCCCGTTTCTCTCTCTGCCTGTGTCTCTGCCTCTCTCTCTCTCTGTGTCTCTCATGAGTAAATTAAAAAAAAAGAAATTAAAAGAAAAGTAGAATGTTGGTCTCTCCATTCTAGATCCAATGAATCAAATCTCCACTTTAACAAGGTCTACAAGCAATTCACAAGCACATTAAAATTTGGGAAGCACTGCCTGTTCTACCCTCTACTCTTCCCTATTGTTTTCTTTACTGACCTCAGACAGTATCTGCTCATTTATTAAAAACTTTGAAAACTGGCCCCAGTAATCTGCTCCATACCAGTTTGTAGTAACTTCCCAAGTTGGTAATTGGCCCACTCAACTACTTAGTCTCACCTACCCCTACTCAGGCTTCACACATTATCCAAGGATGGACATCACCTAGAACATATCATTCCTGAAACTTTACAATAGTGGAGAGATAGGAGTCATCCTTTAACTGTCCTTTTCTCTCACCACCCTGGACCAGTACCTAATCAGTCACTAAGCCCTGGCAATTATACCAATACACATTTTTAGTTTAAACTGCTTCTCAAACCTCAGAAGTACTGAATCAGATCACTGAACCAATGCATTATTTATAAATTACCTAGCTGGTTTGAGCACTACACTTTGAGATACACTCAGATACTCTCAACTCTGTTCTTCAGGACTTTTGTAAAGCTCCCACCCAATCTTTCTATTTCTAAGCTCACTTTCTTTTCAAGTCATTGAAAAACTTCTAACCAGAATGAATTAATTAAAAATCAATTTGACCAGAAAAGTCAAAAGTCAGTGTGACATAGGAGGCTCTCCACAGTTTGTCCTCTGACAACTACTCAAGACTCAATTCTCAGAGTCCAATCTCCACTCCAGCCAAGCATAACTACTTTCATTTTTTTAAGATTTTATTTATTTATTCATGAGACACAGAGAGAGAGCGAGAGAGCGTGAGAGGCAGAGACACAAGCAGAGGGAGAAGCAGGCTCAATGCAGGGAGTCCAACGTGGGACTCGATCCCAGGTCTCCAGGATCAGAACCTGGGCTAAATGAAGGCAGTGCTAAACCGCTGAGCCACCGGGGCTGCCCAATTACCTGCTATATTCTTTACACATGATGGCACAACCAAATGTATCATCAAATATAACAACCATACCATATATTTAAGGCTTTTTCCAATTTAATAAAGAATAATTTCCAAAGAGAAAAAGAAAAACTTAGTCTTGAGGAATTAACCTAGTCTACAGAAATAAGTAATACTTCTTGCATAATGAGTGACTATTAGATTTCAGATGCCTTACATAGATTACCTCTAATCCTTACAACAACTCTCTGAGATAAGTACTACTATTATGCCAATTTTACAGATAGGAGGCTAAAGGTCAGAGAATTTAAGAAACTTACTCATGTGACAGAGCTAGGTTTTGAACTTAGGGATGTCTTACTCTTAAGTGATTTCTACTACCATTCCTAGGATACTCAAACCCTTTTCCATCTCATTTGTCATATTTCTGCCTGATCTTATTATCTAAAAACTCAAATTTCTCACTAAAGATGTATGTGTATCCAGTTAAAGGCTCTTATTGTACTACAAGCTTGAGATATGAACTTTTAACACATTATTCATCATGCATTCTAAAGATCAAAATAAAAGAGAAATAAAAAAACCTTATTATAAGGATAGCTTCAAGTTTTGTCTGATTTTCCAAAAGGTACTGTTAGTTTCGAAGTCTTCCAAAGCAAAGTTAAAAGTATCCCCTCCTGGATTCCTGCAGTGCCTTGTTCCAGTTTTATCATGTTGGACAGAAGACTGTGAGATCTGTCTCATCACTAGGCTGTAAGCCCTGGAGGGCTGAGGCTGTACTCCTATCTGCAGCTAATAGCACAGTGTGTAATACAAGCTTGTTGGCCAAATAGAAGTAATAATGTATTAGACATCTCTTGCTGTAATTGTAAGAAGTACAAAGAAATGATTTCCCAAGCTTCTTCTCAGCCAAAAACAAACAAAAAAAGTCTCTCTTTAAATAGAATACAGAAGTTCAATGTATAAAACAAAGAGAAGCAAAACTACTCTGTATGGATGAGCTGAGAAACTCAGACTTACCTACTCCACTCCCCATGCCTTGTTTGACAACTACCCAGCCAAAATATTGCAAACCAAGAAAGCTAAGTTCTAATTCTGATTCTACCAGTAATAAGTTGTGTTAATTCGGATGAGTCATTTATTGATCTGGCTAGGTCATTTTTATTATGTAAAATGAACAAAATAGACTAGCTCATTGAATGGCTTTGATGAGATCCCTGGGTGGCTCAGCAGTTTAGTGCCTGCCTTGGGCCCAGGGCATGGTCCTGGAGACTCGGGATCGAGTCCCACATGGAGCCTGCTTCTCCTTCTGCCTGTGCCTCTGCCTCTCTCTCTCTCTCTCTCTCCGTCTCTCATGAATGAATAAATTAATAAAATCTTTTTTAAAAAAATAAATGGCTTTGAAATTTTAGTGCTTATTGGAATCACTGTGAGAGTTCTTCAAATTGCAGATCCCTGTGCCATAGCTCTAGGGAATGTAATTTGTCAGGTCTACAATAATTCTGGTGTAGGTGGTCAGAGGACCACACATTGAGAAACTGTGGACTGGATGTTTTCTAAGGCCTCTTTCGTTGGGCTGTCACTGTTCTCAAACTTCTACTTACCCATACCACATCTCTTTTGGACTCTTCTAGTAGTTCATTTTTACCACATTTTTTCTCAAATCAGCATTATTAATAAACAAGCATCATAATGAACAGGGGTCCTAGGTCATCAAAAGGGAGCTTCATCCTGCAGTCCTGATTAGATAACTGCCAAACTAGCTAAATGTTAAATGCCAGGACTAAAAATAGGCTGTTACATGTTTAAAATAACAGGATCACTAGTTAGCTTGGGGCTTTGCTATTTTTACTAAAGGAAAGGCAGAGACAAGTGGCCAGAAGTTGAAAGGGAATTACTTAAATGAAGAGGCTGCCAAATGAGGTGAGAGTCTTGAAAGAAGCCAGGAGGTGGCATAATTGGTTCAACATTCTTCAGAGGGGTCTCCGAATTAAACTAAAAATTTCAGTCTAAACTTTCAGGAAAACTTTCCAGACTCATTTTAGTTTTGATTTGTTGCATTCTTACACCCAGAATTGTGACATTACCTCATGTCATAAATTAATATGGCTGGCCAAAAAGATCAAATTAAGAGAAGTTTCTCTATTTTTATTTTTAACTTTTTATTGAAGTATAGCATTTACGCAGAAAGTATGCATATATGTACTGTAAAGCTTGATGGGTTTTCACAGACTTACTATACCCATGTAACCAGCATTCAGATAATGAAACAGAACACTAATGATACCCTAGAACTTCCTTTCATAACGCTTTCTAGTTAATAGCCCACAATGGTGATTTTCATCATAGTTTACTTTTGCCTAGCTTTGTACTAAACATAAGTAATGCTAAATGTACTCTACTGTGTCTGACTCCTTATGTGAGATTTATCAATACTGTTGCATGTAACTGCATATTTTTTATTCTCACTGCTGTATAGCACTCCCAACAAATGAAGGTACCACAGTTTATTAATCCATTCAACTGCTGATGGGCATTTGGATTATTTCTTGTTTAGGGCTATTATCTAAACCCTGCTATGAACATTCTAGCAAACATCTTTTGATGAACATATGTACATATTTCAGTTGGATGTACTCTTGGGAGTGAATTGCTGGGTCTCCTTGGCCTAGGGAAATGGAATAGCTGGGTCTCTTTCCACCTCAGTTAAATGTCTAGGGGCCCAGTGATATGAGAGATAAACTTCCTAAGGTAAAGAATAAGTTGTTGAATCTGGGTCCTCCTACAACCAAAAAAAAAAAAAAAAAAAAAAAAAAAAGAGGCACAATGCCTAGTAAGCCTTTTTAGCTTTTAGAGTCAACATATTTCTCATTTAAGTGTACTACTCCAACCCATTTACTAAGAGCCTGAAAGCTACTGGTTTTGAGGGAGCCTCAGAATAAAAGAAGGTTTTACAATAGATCCAGGCTACTATGCAAGATGCTCTGCCACTTGTACCATAATATCAGGCAAATCCAATGGTGCCTGAAGGGTTAGTGAAACATGTTTGGATATTGTAGGTGAATCACAGCACAAGTCCTTAAGATTTTGGAGAAAATCTCTAGCATTTTCTGTTAATAACTACTTTCCTTTTTACAAAACAGCTTTTGGTCTGCTACTGGGCCTTAGTAGAGCCTGAATACTTAACCATGGGATGCCAAGTTAAAATGAGAGCTGAGCTGGCCACCATGAATTATACATAGTCTGATATATCGAGCCACAAAGCTGGCTGTGCAGAACAGCACTGCATTGTCAAATAGAAATGGTATATATATGAAATTGAGCTCAAGCCCCAAAGGCACAAGTAAGTTAGATGAGGAAATGGCCCAAATGCCCATGGTTGCCACTGCTGTTATGCTATCTTCTGTCTCCCGGCCTGCACTTTTGGCATCATGGGGAGTTCTCCACAACCCGCTGATTGAGAGAAAAAACCCTCAGACTTGGTTACAGATGGTTCTGCATGATATGCAGACAACACCTAAAAGGGTCATCTATAGGACCTATAGTTCCTTTCTGGGACATCCCTGAAGGAAATTGGTGAAGGTAAATCTTTCCAGTGGGTAGAACTTCAAGAAATACATCTCACTATTCACTCTGTTGGAAGGAGAAATAGCCAGATATATGGTTATATACTGATTCACAGATTATGGCCAATAGTTTGGCGGGATAGTTAGGGACCTAAAAGGGACATGCTTGGAAAACTGATGACAAGGAAATTTAGAGAAGTATGTGGATAGACCTCTCTTAATGGGCAAAAACATGAAGGTAGGTATATGTGTCCCCTATGAATACTACCAAAGGGTGATCTCAGCAGACAAAGACTTTAAGAATCATAAGATGAACCACTCTGTGGATACCAGTCAGCCTCTTTCTCTAGCCACCTCCGTCATCACCCAATAAACTAAAAAACAAAGTGGCCATGGTGGCAGGGATGGTGGTTATTCATGGGCCCAGAAACTCACTGATATTAACTTGGCTATAGCCACTGATGAATATTCAATTGTTAGCAGCAGAGATTAACAATGAATCCACAGTATGGCACCATGGCACCATTCACTGCAGTGATCAACCAGCTACTGGGTGGCAGGTTGATTACCTTGAACCATTTCCATTACTGAAGGCACAGCATTTTATTCTTACTGGAATAGACACTTATTCTGGATATGAATTTGCCTGTCCTGCATGCAATGCTACTGCCAAAACAACCATCCAAGGACTGAGAAAATACTTTATCCACCATCATGGTACCCCACATAGCATGTTTTGATCAAAGAACTCACTTCACAGCACAAGAAGTATGGCAAAAGGCCCAAGCTCATGGAATTTACTGGTCTTTCCATGTCCCCCACCATCTTGAAGCAGTTGGCTTGACAGACTAGTGGAATGGCCTTTTGAATTTTTTTTTAATTTTTATTTATTTATGATAGTCACAGAGAGAGAGAGAGAGGCAGAGACACAGGCAGAGGGAGAAGCAGGCTCCATGCACCGGGAGCCCAATGTAGGATTTGATCCCAGGTTTCCAGGATCGCGCCCTGGGCCAAAGGCAGGCACCAAACCACTGCGCCACCCAGGGATCCCTGGAATGGCCTTTTGAAGACTCAGTTGAAGTAACCTTTAGGCAGCAATATTTTGCAGGGCTGAGACAAGATTTTCCAGAATGTTGTATATGCTCTGAATCGGCATCTAATATATGGTGCTATTTCTCCCACAGCCAGGATTCATAGGTCCAGGAACCAAGAAATGGAGGTAGAAGTGAGATCACTCAATATTACCCTTAGAGCCCACTAGCAAAATTTTCTGCTTCCTGCTCCCATGACAGACCATGCTCTGCTGGCCTAGAGGTCTTAGTTCCAAAGGGAGGGATGCTTTCACCACGAGACACAACAATGATTCCATTAAACTGGAAGCTAAGATTGCCATCTGGCTGCTTTGGGCTCCTTTGGCCTCTGAATCAACAAGCAAAGAAGGGAATTACTGTGCTAGCCAGGGTGAATGATCCTGACCACTAAAGTGAAATTTCCTCCACAATGGAGGCAAGGAAGAGTAAGTCTGGAATACAGGAGATTCTTTAAGGCATCTCTTACCATGCCCTGTGATTAAGGTCAATGGAAAATTACAACAACTTTATCCAAGCAGGACTAATGGCCCAGACCCTACTAAATGAGTTTTATATTACCCCACTACTTTAAGAACTATGACCAGCTGAGGTGCTTGCTGAGGGAAGAGGAAATGTGAAATGCTAGTGGAGGAAGAATTATAAATAACAGTTATGTCCACCTAAGTTGTTTAAGAAAATATCTTTGTTTTCTTCCCTATCTTATTCCTATATCGTCTAACATAAAATGTATTAAAAGTTAACTCTATGTTATAGTACTTGAGTTACAGGATATCAAGAAGAGGAGTAAACACTACCCAAGGATTTTGCATCCTCTTCTAGGGAAGGAATTGACACATTTTGGGTTGTTTGTAGGACAACTGCATTATGTTAGGGAGAAGTATGACTTTGTTACTTTATTACAGATTAAATATGGTTTAAGGAGAGGTATATGATTACAAAGTTGACATGAAGTAGACTGTGATAGTTAATTGTATGTGTCAACTTGGTTAGGCTATATTAACCAATTAAATTAAATATTAATTTTGGTGTTGCTGTGAGGGTAATTTGTAGATAAGGTTAACATCTATAATAATGGACTTTAAGTAAAGGAAATTAGGTAGACCTCATCCAATCAGTTAAAAGGCCTTAAGAGCAAAACTGAGGTTTCTCTGAGAAAAAAGAAATTCCTCCTAAGGACTGCATCATCAGCTCCTACTCAAGACTTTCTAACCCACCCTACAGTTTTCAGCCAGACTCTACAACTGCCTAAGTCAATTCCTTAAAATAACACATATGTATATGTGTATATATATGAATATGTATATATGTGTAGATATATTCTAATCTTCTGCTTCTTTGGGAAAACCCTAACTGACATGGCATCTACTATTCCTTATCATCATTCTAATGTCATCAGAGACACAGATTAAAACAAAATCTATTATGTGGTTTCTGTCTTTGAAAATTTCCTAACCTGAAGAATAGGAAAATTAGCATTGTGAACTATGTGAAGTGGTAATATGTTAGTAAGTCTCAAATGAGTAGCACTGAATAAAGTATTCAAGGAACTTAGGGAAAAAGAGAAGACCTCTGTGAACTTAAGGAATGCTGAGGGAAGGCTCTGTGGCAGAAATGGGGACAAGGAGCAAAAGACAGTTTAGTTGGACTGAAGTTGTACATAATCCATTAAATTTCTATTGTTTAACTGCTTTCTTACTCATAAAAGTTCCCAGGCTCCAATGACTAATCAGACATCCTGTCTGATATACAGTTAGGAGAACAGAAAAATATAAACTTGGAGTTTAAAAGCCTTGAAAGATTGAATTCCTTGCAACTACCAGCAGTATGATCTTAGACAAATTGCATACCACTTTAAGCCACGGATTCTTCACATATAAAATGAGGGTAATAGTACACATCTGACTATTATAAAGCCATAGTAAGAAATAAATGAGATATAATAAGATATTTAGCTCTCAGTACCTTTTACAGAGGAAGTTCTCAACCAATGATAAGTGAACACAAAAATATTTGAAAAGTATTTTCACAAAGAATTTTCACAAAGTATTTTCACTTTTCACTAAAAGTGAGACCCAACAACACTAAATTTCAAACAGTTGTAAGAAAAAGTAATCCTAGATAAATCCATTTCAATCAATGGCATAAGCTAATTTTTCAAGATTAAATATCTGACATTCAAAAAAATATTTTACTCAAGTTCTAAAATCTCACCAAACTTTTTGTAATTTTACCATTTTCACTTTGTACAAGAACTTTTAGAATACAGTTTACAAGTGTAATTCCTGTGTGCATAAAGAATTTACAATGAAAAAATGTTTTATATCATTCACACAATAGTACCTTGGGGAATATCTTTAGGTGGAGAATATTTCTTCTTCTTTACAATAACATCTTTACTTTTCACTTGTCTAGTTCCTGGTGTTGCTCTAATAATACAACACATTTCTGATGTATTTGAAGGAAACTAAAAAAGAAAAAAAAGCAGATAGTGCATAATTCTTTTAGGTACTATAGGTATACATTGTTTTATTTCAAAGCAAATCGTTTCAACATCCATATTTCATACAAATTAATGATAGGAAGCATTTGTGAAATGCTTACTCCACTCTAGACATTCATGAATTGGTTTTTAAGCATTTGCTTATTTAATACTCACAAGAACCAGAAACAGCAGATTATATCATCCTCACTTGTAAAATGAGGAAATGTAGGTTCAGAGAATTTACATACCTTATCAAAGGACACAGAGAAAGTAATGATAGAGTTGAGATTCAAGCACTCCAAAGTGCAAGAGAGCAAATTTACATGATTTACTGAATTAACACACAAATTTATTTTAATTCTGAGCCAAATACTAGATTCCTTGATTTCCCAACTCAATGAATTTTTTTAAAAAGGTTTTTATTTATTTACTCATAGAGACACAGAGAGAGAGAGAGGCAGAGACACAGGCAGAGGGAGAAGCAGGCTCCACGCAGGGAACTCGATGTGGGACTCGATACCCCGGGCTGCAGGCGGCGCTAAACCGCTGTGCCACCAAGGCTGCCCCCAACTCAATTAATTTTGACAACTGCCCATTAAACAGAAAGACTCTAGAATAAAGAAATAGTGTATTTTCCAAAAGTGACATATCTAGTTTCTTAGAACTCAGAAATAGACATATGTATTTACCAAGGGCTCTTCCCATTGTAAGTAAAGCCTATATAGAAACAACTTCTACTATAAAATTTATATCATTTTCTGTGGTGGGCATCTGCTATTTTCCTGCCCAGCATCATTTCTGTTCTTCTGAACAGAACCAGAGTTTTCTTGGGAGAATCTACCAAAGATGTACAGATGGCAAGTAAGCATATTAAAGGATGTTCCATATCATATTTCCTCATCAGGGAGATGCAAATTAAAACAGCAATTAGATACTACCACACACCTATTAGAATGGCCAATATCTAAAATACTGACAATAGTAAACCTTTATTCAAACTCATAGAATGCACAACACCAAGAGTGGAACCTAAGTTAAACCATGGACTGTGGGTGATTATAATATGCCAATGTAGATTCATCCTTGGATTAAAAAAAATGTCACTTGGTACATGGTTGATAATGGTGGTGGCTATGTATGTATTGAAGCAGTGATATATAAGAAATCTCTGCATGTCTCTCAATTTTGCTGCAAACCTGAAACTTATTTAAAAATTAAAAAAACATTTTTTAAGGAAAAGTAAACGTATACAAATATATATATATATATATATATACCATGTTAACGACAGTCAAAAGAAAGCTAGATATAATAGCTATATTAATATCAGAAAAAGTAGATTTATATGCAAAGAATATTACCAGGAATAAAGAAGATCCTTCATAATGATAAAAGGGTGAATTAATCAAGAAAACCTAACAACCATAAGCAATTTTAATTGTTTACATACCTAGTAATACAGCCTCAAAATATATAAAACAAAAAGGGTAGAAATAAAAGGAAAAATAGACAAATCCACCATCATAGTCTAATATTTTAATACCTCTTAATAATTGATAGAATAAATAGGCAAAAAATCAGCAAAGGTACAATTGATTTGAACAGTACTACCACTCAACCTGATGCAACTGATACTGTAGATCATTCTACTAAAAAAAGAATATGCATTATTCTCAAGTGTTGTAGAGCATATACCAAAATAAACCAAATAGATTATAAAACATATCTCAATAAAGGCATACATACAAAGCATACAAAGAATGGTCTTAGACTGCAATGGGATTAAATTTAGCAATTAGTAACTGAAAGATCTCTGAAAATTTTCCAAATATGTAGACAAAAAATAGCATACTTCCAAAGGCCATGGATCCAAGAATAAACAGATATGGCAAGTGGAAAGTATTTAAACTGCATGAAAATGAAACTACAGCATATAAAAACTTTTGGGATGCTGCTAAAGCAGTAGTTGAAGAGAATAAGTAACATTAAGTATCTACCGTAGAAAAGAACTCAGCTTCCACATTAAGAAAGTAAAAGTAACAAAACCAAATTTAAACCCAAAATAAGCAGACAAAAGAAAATAATATGAAAGCAAAAATCAATGAAATATAAAATAGAAAAACAATAAAGCGGGGCACCTGGTTAAGCATCTGACTCTTGATTTCAGCTCAAGTCATGATTGCAGGGTCATGAGATCAAGCCCCACATTGGGCTCTGCACTCAGCATGGAGTCAGTTTGAGATGCTCTCTTTCTCTCTCCCTCAGCCGCTCTCCCTGCTCATGCTCTCTCTAAATAACTAAATAAGTAAAATCTTAAAAAAAAAAAAAAAGAAAAGAAAAACAATAGATAAAAATCAATGAAACCAAACTTCTAGCCAGATTAATGTGGAAAGAAAAAAGAAGACACAAATTACCAATATCAGGAATGAGAAAGGCTATATCACTACAGATACCAACATATTAAAAGTATAATCAGGGAATAATATAAACAACATTTGGCAATAAATTTGACAACTAATAGAAAACGGACAACTTTCTTGAAATACACAAACTAACAAAGCTCACTCAAGAAGAAATAGGTAAGCTGAATAGCCCTAAAGAGATTTTTAACTGCAGCTTACTTCCTTCCAAAAGAGAGAACTCCAGGCCTAGATGGCTTCACTAAACATTTAAGGCAGAAATAATACTAATTCTTTTCCAGAAAATTGAAGATGAAGGAGTACTTCCCAACTTGTTCTATGAGGCTAGCATTACTCTCATGCTAAACTCAGCATGTTAAATATTAGATAGATAGATAGATAGATAGATAGATAGAACGAACTACAGACTCTCATGAACACTGATGGAAAAATTCTAAAATATTTTTAGCAAATCAAATACATCAATACATAAAAAGAAAAATACACCTTAACTAAGTGGGATTTATCCTGGGATGCAGAGTTGATTTAACATTAGAACATAAATCAGCATATTATATTCAATTCATAATCATCATCAATTCGCCATATTAACAAACTAAAAAAGAAAAATCCTGGGCAGCCCGGGTGGCTTAGCAGTTTAGCACTGCCGTTAGTCCAGGGTGTGATCCTGGAGACCCAGGATTGAGTCCCATTTCGGGCTCCCTGCATGGAGCCTGGTTCTCTCTGCCTGTGTCTCTGCTTCTTTCTGTGTGTCTCTCATGAATAAATAAATAAAATCTTTTTTTTTTTTAAAGAAAAGAAAAATCCTATTACCACCTCAATAGTTACAAAAAGTGCATTCAGCAAAAATCCAACATCCATTCCTGATAAAAACTTTTAAGCGTAATAGGAATAGATGGGAACCTCCTCATCCTAAGAAAACCTTATAGCTAAGATCATATTTAATGGTGAACTACTGAATGCTCCCCACTAAAGCATAGAAACAAGACAAGGGTTTCTGCTCTCCCCACTATCTCCCGGCATTGGACAGGAAAACCTAGTCAGTGAAATTAGGCAAGAAAAAAAAAAAAGCATCCAGATTAAAAGGCAGAGGTAGGGGTGCCTGGGTGGCTCAAGTGGTTAAGGGTCCAACTCTTGATCTTGGCTGAAGCCATGATCACAGAGTGGTGAGATTGAGCCCTGTGCTGGGCTCCACGCTGATCACAGAGTCCGCTTGAGATTCTCTCCCTTTCCCACTGCACCTCTCCCTACTCTTTGTCTCCATTTCTCTAAAATAATTAAATAAATAAAATCTTTTAAAAAATCATTTTTTCGGGGATCCCTGGGTGGCGCAGCAGTTTAGCGCCTGCCTTTGGCCCAGGGCGCGATCCTGGAGACCCGGTATCAAATCCCACGTCCGGCTCCCGGTGCATGGAGCCTGCTTCTCCCTCTGCCTATGTCTCTGCCTCTCTCTCTCTCTGTGTGTGTGTGACTATAATAAATAAATAAATAAATAAATAATAAATAAATAAATAAATAAATAAATAAATAAATAAATAATTTTAAAAATCCTTTTTTCCCCCACAGACAACATAATTGCCTATGGCATCATGGAAACTTGTAGGGGTGAGAACTACTAGAAATAATAATTAAGTTTAGCAAATTTGCAGTACACTTGTTATGAGTGGAATGTTTCTGTCCCCACAAAACTCATATGTTGAATCCCTAATTCCCAATGAAACTGATTTTAGAGATAGGCTCTGTGAGAAGGTGATAAAGGTTAATTGAATTAAGAAGGGCAAAGTCCTAATCTGAGAGTGCTGGTGCCCTTTTAAGAGGAGGAAGAGATATAAGAGCTCTTTTAAACTTCACACACAGAGAGAAAGGCCATGTGAAATCATAGCAAGAAGATGAACATCTACAAGTCAGAAGAAAGCCTTTCCAGGACTTGCATAAGTTATAAGTTAACATCTTGGTCTTGGACTTTCCAGACTCCAGGATTGTGACAAAATAAATTTCTGTTGTTTAAGCCGCCCAGTCTATGGTATCTTATTATCGCGACCCAAACAGACTAATAATAATGATCAGTACATACACACACAAAGTATTTCTATATGCTAGCAATTAATAGTCAGATATTGAAAAAGAATACCATTTATAATAGTATCAAAAATATAAAATACTGTCATCGGGTAGGAAATAATGACATCAAGTAGGAATAAAGACCCAAACAGTAAAAATTACAGAATAATTTGGAGAGAAATTAATTAAAGAAGTCCTAAAAAATGGATGGCTATACATTGTTCTTGAGTTGGAAGATTCAATATTGCCATGATATCAATTATCCCCAAATTAATCTGTAGATTCAAGGCAATTCTAATCAGAATTCCACAGGATTTTTTTTTGTTTTGGTAGAAATCAACAAGCTGATTCTAAAATTCATATAGACAAGCAAAGGACCTAAAGTAACCAAAACAATTGAAAAAGAAGAACAAAGTTAGAGGCTAACATTAATTTCAAGAATTATTATAGTACCTCATTATCCAATGCTCTGTGGGACTTACACAAAGATAGACAACAGTATAATCTCATACAAACTCATACAAATCCATGGATAACCATTTTTCAACAAATGCGGAAAGGCAATACAGTGGAAAAAGAATACTCAACAAATGTTGTTAGAATAATTGAATGTCTGTATGCAAATACATAAACAAACTTGAATCTGTACCTCACACCATAAGCAAAAAATTAACTCAAAGGCATTAGTGTAAAACTTTAAAACTTCCAGAAGAAAACCTAGGAAAAAATCTCTGTGACACTGGTTTAGGCAAAGATTTCTTAGATATGACAACAAAGGCATACTCATAAAAAAAAAATAAACAAAAAAATTGACAAGTTGGACTTCATCAAAGTTAAAAATTATGTTCCTTAAGGGACGCTCTTTTGCAAGAAACTACATCTTATATGATTCCATTTATAACAAATGTCCAGGAAAGTTTACTCTAGACACAGAAAGTAGATTAGTATTTGCCTAAATACTGAGCATGAGAACAGGGCTTAACTGTAAATAAGTGTGAAGGATTTGAAGTGTTCTAAAACTGACATATGTAATTGTTGCACTACGCCATAAATATACTAAGAATCACAGAACTGTAAACTTGAAATGGGTGAATCTTATGATATGTAAAAAACACAAAAAGTCTGCTTTTTCATTTAAAAAAAAAAAGATAGTGGAGGGGCACCTGGGTGGCTCAGTTGGTTACATATCTGCCTTTGGCTCAGATCATGATCCCAAGGTCTTGAGATCGAGCTCTGCATCAGGCTCCCTGATCAGTGGGGAGCCTGCTTCTCCCTCTCCTCCCTGCTTGTCCTCTCTCTCTTGCTATCTCTGTCACTATCTCTGTCTCTCTCTCAAACAAACAAATAAATAAATAAAATCTTTAAAAATAAAATCTTTAAAAAAAAGTGGAATGGATAAAAAGACAAGGTATGGACTGGGAGAATATCTTTCAAAGCATATATCAGATAAAGGATTTACATCAAGAATATATAAGGAACACTTCAAATTCTACAAATAAGAAAATCATTTTTTTAATGTGCAAAAGATATGAACAGGTATGTCACCAAAGTAAATATATAGATGACAAATAAGCACATAAAAATGTGATCAACATTATTGGTCATTAGGGAAATGCAAATTAAAACCACGGTAAAATATCACTTTATACTAATTGGAGAGGTTAAAGTTAAAAGACTGACCATACTAAAGGTTAAGATTAATTTAACTAAAGGTTCACATTAAAAGATTGACCAAACTAAATGCAGATGAAATGTTGATGTAGAGAAACTACAAGTCTCAAATATTGTTGGTGGAAATGTAAAATGGTAATACCACTTTAGAAAACAGTTTGGAAATATCCTAGGCACATTACCCAATAAGAAAGGAAATATACATCCATACAGTTAAAGAAGAAATTATACAGTAAGATTTTATTCAAAATTTTGCAATAGAGTTCATTCATTATGTTGTTATAGCTGAAACTAATGTAAGATTGCATGTCAACCATACTTTTTTTAAAAAGACACTATAATAGGGTATTATAATAGGGGAGAGAAATTGGGCTCAAATCCAAATACAGCAAATACAGCTAGGGATTTACAGCAGATGAAAAGAATGGAGGTCTCAATGGTTAAAAATTACTATGAGAAGACATCAAATGTAAGGAGATTCCTGTTAGACTGACCTTGTGATATCGTGATTTTTAAAAAAAGATTTATTCATCTATTTTTATTTGAGAGAGGGAGAGCATGAGCCAGGGGTGGGGGAGAAAGAGAGAGAGAGAATCTCCAGCAGACTCCCCACTGAGCTTAAGCCCAATACAGAGCCTGATCTCAGGACCCAAGCTGAAATCAAGAGTCAGCCACTCAACTGAATCAGTCATCCAGGGCCCTGATATTGTGATTTTTAATAAGAAAAATAGATTTTGTTTTCACTTCCATTGACAGCACGGAGCTCCTAAAACCCTGGGAATTTCCTAAGTGATAAGAGCAATAAAGGTGTTTCTGTTAATGTGATAGAACTTTTGGAATGCACCTAAGGGTGGGGATTGGTTGCTAGGCGAATCAATCCTGGATTAGAGGATTGAAACTTTCAGGCCAACCTCATAACCTCCAGGTAGGGTAGAGGGGCCAGAGACTTACTCAGTTGCCAATGGCCAATGATTTAATCAACTGTACCTATGTAATAAAGCTGTCACCAGCTAGACTCCAAGACACGACCTTTACTGCCCACCTGCTTGTAGTCACCAACCTTTGTTTCACATTCTTCCTTAAGCTCTTTTTCCAGTTTATCTCTTAACCCAGGCAAAGACCTAAGGGGCACAGGATCCTGAGATGGAAACCCAAACTACCCCTCCAACAATAATGACTGCCTGGAAGAAAAGCTTCCATGGCCCAAGCCACCCAGACCAGTTTGGGCTTAGCTCCCTTCATGACTCATGTCTACACAGATAAACTGTGGAATGACCAATGTAATGATGGACAGTTACCTTTACCTCGTTATAATGCTAAAATCCCTGCCCAAGGAGGAGCACCAGCCTCATTTACATAACATACAATGTATATATAGGCATGTCCCCTTAAGCCACATGTGCCACCTTGTGCCTCCCTCTACATATGATGACAAGACTCTCCTATCTAAATATTCATCCTAACCCTAAATAAAATTAACCCATTCACCCTTGCTGGGGAGTCACAGCTTTGTAAGTTATACTTCACAATCTCCTTATTCGCTGCAAATAGTTTTCTTTGTGGGACAACTCTACCTGGTATAGTTTCTACATGTGACTTTCAAGAAGAGAACCTATGTTAGTTTGGTTACAAAGCTTCCATAAAATCCCAAAAGAATAGGGTTCAGAGAGTATCTGGGTTGATGAAAACAAGGAGATTCAAGGAGAATGGTTACCTGCAAGAAAGCATGAAAGCTCTTTGCCCTTTCTTTATACCTTGCCCTATACATCTCTTTCATGTGGCTATTCCTGAGTTCTATTTTTTATAATATACCAGTAATATAGTAAGTAAAAGGTTTTCTGAGTTCTCTAATAAACAAATAGAATCCAAACAGGGGATCATGGGAACCTCTGATTTATAGGCAGTTAGTCAGAAGTAAAGGTAACAATTTAAATGTGCAAGTGGAATCTGAAGTGGAGGATGGTCTTGTGGAACTAGCCCTTTACCTGTGGAATCTGATGCTATCTTCAGTTAGATAGTGTCAGAATTGTGTTGAATTCTAGGAAACCCAGCTGATGTCAAACATATTACTTGCTGGAGGTATGGCAACTCCCTCAAGTTATGCCTTTTTCTCTTACTCTATCCTTCTGTTACTCTCTCTGCTCCGACAACCCATCTTTCTGGCTCTTTCTTTCTTTCCACCCCACTTCCTGTTCTCTCTTTTACTGCTCATCCTCTATGGCTCTTAGTTTTATGAATTTTATTTCTTCTTTTTTAATCGAGCAATGTACTTCCATGTATTTATCCTAACAATGAAATTGGTGATCACAATTTAAATATACAGATGAAAACAGAGTTTTGGATCAAAGGAGGCTAACAATGTTTCCTCTAGTTGTTTAATAGCCTCAAGTTCTGGGGCATCTGGGTGGCTCAGTCAGTTAACTGTCTGCCTTTGGCTCAGGTCATGATCGAGTCCTGGAATCGAGTCCTGTGTGCGTCAGGCTCCCTGCTCAGTCAAGAGTCTGTTTCTCCCTCTACCCCTTATCCTGCTTGTTCTCTCAATCTCTCTCTCAAATAAATAAATAAAATTAAAAAAACATAGCCCCAAGTCCTGACAATGTAGTGTTCAGGCTGTGGCAGCCTAATAGCCTTTATTTAGAATTGAACTGATGGCTGCCTCCTCATGTGGATGATGTCAGCCTCAAATTACAGACTTCTTAAAGTATCCCATACACAAAGTATTTAATATAACAGTAATCATTTATGTTAGTAATTAAAGAAGAAATAGAAAATACCTCATTTGAAGAGTTTTCTTGCAAATTTGAAACAGGAACAATTTCATTTGAGTTAACATAATTGCTGACATTTGGAAGTAGTTCTTCAAAAGATGCTTTCTGCACTGAGGACAAATCAATCTATAAAAAAAATGTTACTCTTATAGAAGTCAAATGTGGCAGAAACAATTATTTTTACATAATTAAAGTTGAAATACTATCTCATTAGAAGCATTTTCTTGCAAAAAAGTTCAGAGTTTCTTTCTGAGGTGATAAAAAGATCTAAAATTGACTGTGGTGATGGTTACACATAATAGTGAATATACTAAAAAACACCGAACTTCACACTCTAAATAGGTGAATTGTATGGTATGTTAATTACATTTCAATAAAGTTGTTTTTTAAAAGCCCACTACAAAAAAAGTGTTAAACATGCAGTTACCATGTGACTCAGCAATTCTACTTCCTCTTCTAGGCATATACCCAATACAAATGAAAACACATATTCACACAAAAACTTATACATGAACATTCATAGCAATATTATTCTTTCAAATGCCCCCAAACTGATAAATCAGGAAACAAAATATGGTATATCCTTACCATGGGATATTATTCAGCCATAAATAAGCGAGAAAGTACATATTATAAAATGGATGAACTTTGAAAACATTGTTAAGTGAAAGAAGCCAGACACAAAGGCCATGTATTATACAATTCCATTTATATGAAATAGCCAGAATAAGGAAACTTGTAAAGAACCCTTTTTCCCAGCTTGAAAAACTGATCTTTGGTTAATTCTCATGCTCTTTTTCACTAGGAACCTGATAAAGTTAACAATGCCAACATTGCTAGTGGTAAAAATGATGTCTGAATGATAAACTCTAGGTAGACTAGGAAGAACTATAAATGCACTATGAATCAATGATAAACACGCTATATGTAAATAAACTCTACAAAAAGCACCATAGTTTGGATTTCCCTGACTTATAATTTGGAGAGTCTCTTGTGGGGACCCTGGAAACTATGTCTGTGTGCTATTACAAAGGATACTGGACCTCATCTTCTTATATCTGAGCTGCTAAATAAACTGCTCCATGGACTTCTGTGAAGACTAATCCCACTGAAGAGGAACACCTGTTTCTGCCCTGCTTGTGAGTTGTATTCCTTTTGTTTACTTGAACCTAAGAAGAATTCTGGTTGGGTGAGAAATATTTAAACCATTACAAAGCAGCATTTTTTGCACTGGCCAAAAGGTGGAAGTAACCCAAATGTCGACAGACAGATGAATAGATAAAAAATATATATACACACAATGAAATATATTCAGCCTTTGAAAAGGAAAAAAATTCTGACACATGCTACAACATGAAGACACTATGCTAAAAGAAATCTATCACAAAAGGACAAATACTGTATGATTCTATTTATATGAAGTATCTAAAGCAGCCAGATTCACAAGAGGAAGGTAGAATTGTAGTTGATAAGGACTGAGGTATGGAGAAATGGGGACTTAGTGTTTAATTGTATAGAGTTTCAGTTTTGCAAGAAGAAAAACTTTGCAAGAAATTCGGCAGGGCACTGAGGTGGGCACTTGACGGGATGAGCACTGGGTGTTATTCTATATGTTAGCAAATTGAACACCAATAAAAAATACATTTATTTTTAAAATAAATAAATAAATAAATAAATAAATAAATAAATAAAACCAAACCAACTTAACTCTTAAAAAAAAAAAAAAAGTGATGGTTCCATAACATGTGAATGTACTTGAACTGTACAGTACAAAAGAGTTAAAATGGTAAATTTTAGGGGAGCCTGGATATCTCAGTAGGTTAAGTGTCCCATTCTTGATTTTGGCTCAGGTCACGATCCCACGGTTGCGAGATGGAGCCCCAAGTCAGGCTCTGCATTGAGAGCAGAGCCTGCTTAAGATTCTCTCTTCCTCTCTCTCTACCCCTCCCCCACCCCACTTGCGCACATGCACTTTCTCTCAAAAAAAACCAAAAACATTGTTAAAAATGGTGTATTTTACATCACATACATTTTGCCACAACAACAACAACAACAACAACAAATGAATGAAACCAAACAAACCAAACCCTGGTTGGTACTGCAGTATTCTACTCTTTCTTTAATGTACAGCAATATATAGAGTACTTCCAATGAAAGCATGTCTATACAACAGAAAAACACAGACATTATTCCCTTTGTAGAATATTCCCCTGGTGTGATAGAAACAGAATAACAAGGAGGAGGGGGAACCAAAACATAGATGCTACAAGTACCAAAGGCTAATACTTACCACCAAACCAGCAGTTTTCGAAGATGGAGTACTTGTTAAGAGGCCTCTGCTTTTCTTACCAGGAGTACTAGAATTTGTTCTCTATCAATGTTTTGTGAAATAGGGGATTCAATAGCAGAAATAAATAAACTAATTCAATACAGTAAAAACACAACATCAAATTAGTAGACTAGGTCATAATGTGCCATACTAATACAATTTTAATGTGCCAATTAAATTTTAAATCATTAGACAAGTATCTAAAGAATTTTCTGGCTTGAGCTAGGTCAAGCAACTCCTAAGAGTTCTGCATAGCACAAGAATTATACAAGAGTACTTTGGGTGAAATCACTCTTAATAGTAAGATAAGCTAATTAAAGTTTTGAACTAGGAAATGGTGCTTCAATTATCTTTCTTAACTATTAAGAAAAGTATTTTAATTTTAGCTTTTGTTTAATTGCTAATATATTATTATACTTTTTATGGAAAGGGATTTTAAGTTATTTGTGAAGCTGTTAAAACATATATAATAAGGGTAATTGGTTTAAAATACATACATTTAAATATATATACTTCCATTTATGCAATATCAAAGTTAGAGAAATTATAAAGATTCATTTTCTATTTTTTTAATTTTTTTTAATTTTTTTATTTAAATTCATTTTGCCAACATTCATTTTCTATTTCTTGAAGATGCAAAGAGGCAGAGAGAGAGACAGATGGATCAAGAAAGAGTGAGAGAGCAAGAGAAAGACAGGATCAGAAACCTAAAAGTTAGAGGGAGGGAAGGGGAAGGGAGAAAGGAAGGAAACAGAAAGAAAGGGAGAGAGGGAGGATAAGGAGACAAAAGAGAGAAAGACTGACAAGAGAGAAGAAAGGAGAAGACAGATGGAGACGATGGAGACCAACAGACTATGAACAGAAAGAGACTGGCAGAGAAACAAAGACAGAGAAGGAAAGATGGAGATCAAGACAGAAGAGAGACAGAGCTTGAGGCAGAGAGACAAAAATCAGAGAACAAGTCAAACAGGCAGAGCAGTGAAACAGAGTGACGGAGATACTCAAAAAGAGAGAAGACAGATAACTATTTCTAGAAATCAGCTGTCTCTTCAACTTTTAGATTCCAAGAAACAACCAGTCCCTCTGATAAATCTCTTTGAATAGGTATTTATTATATGCTGGCAACTTTGGAACAAAACTCAGAACTTCAACATCATAGGAAAGTTTATGTTAGGTTTCTTTTTTCTTTCTTTCTTCATTTCTTTCACATTTCCTTTCCCTTCCAGCTTAATGTCTCTTAAACTAGTTGTTTGTTCAAGATGTAATATGGGATTATTAGGAAAATTTGTATCAAAAAAAATGTTATGGGTATATTTACCTAGTACACTGAATATGTCAGCTGTCTAATATATTAGTTATTTAATCTTTTAACTTCTTCATCTGAACAATGGGGATTATTCTACCCCTAGGGATTATTGTGCAAAGATTACAAATAATATATGTAAAGAGAACCTACGGTGCCTATAGAGTAGGAGATACACAGTGATTGCTATTATTTACCATTGTGGCTGCCATGGAGGTGCTCTGGTCAGACCTCCTTGAACAAAGAAGCTGCTATTAGCTGACAGCTACTTGCCCCCTCCACCCCCTAGCCCCTGCCCCGCATTGCAGCTTTTCTGGAATCTGCTTCAGCTTTCAGGTTGAGGCCATCATCTTCTAGGCAACCCTCAGCCAACGTTTGAGCATAGGAATCAATGTAAGAATCCTGTAATGGATCATCTTTGCTCCAGATCTCACAGTGGGAGTGCTTTTGGCAAAGGGCTGAGACTATTCCTGCCCAATGCTGCTTTCTTCTTGTTCCTTTCTCTGGTATTAGTCCCTCCAGTATACTACTTGAACTCAATTCTGTCTGAATATCTTCTCCCCAGTGATCCCAAGAGACACAGTTGTTAACTGACAATCCATTAAAAATAATCTGCCTGTATACAGCTGTAAATATAAAGTTCTCTGCATTTTTTCCTTGATTTGTTAAGAAGTTATGTATATCTATATCTTCCCAATAAGTACATTTTCTTGATATAGGCTCATCAAGAATTAGTTAATAGAAGGTCAGTGCTTACCAATGCAGGTTCCAGGGGTTGAGAAAATGGAACTTTGGTAATTGATCTACCTGCGTTGGTTTCAATAACAGACCTCTGGTGAGATGAAGGAATCTTGATTTTTAGATGATGAAAACTTAACTTTGTTTGAAAATTTGTATCTCTAGGTTCAGGACCTTTTTCAGGCTGAAATAAATTCATAATCATGAAATGCACTCTACAATACTATAAAAACATTTGTAGCACTTCTCAGATGTCTTATTTTATTGTGATAAAAATGTTATAATTATAATTAAAATAGGGCATATATATAAATCATATACACATATAAATTTATATATATAATTCTATCATTATTCCCTCAACTTGAAAAAGTTTTCAACTTAAAGATAAATATTTTTGTAAAAAACGTAAGGCTTTCTATACATTAAAAAATAAAATCTATTGAAAGACAAAACAACTTAAAATACACACAACTCAAAAAATTTCCCTACCACGTTTAAAGTAGTATCTCCCAGTGTTCTGTAAAAAAATTTGATAGAGATCTATCTGTCATTAGTTAAAACTAAATTTTAGAAAAAAACATCAAATACATTTGCAAATACATTTGTAAATGTATTTATTATGTAATAATCTTCATTTAAGAGACCAAAAGTACTCTCTAAGACATTGGGAAGCTGCGACTACAAGAAAGTGTGCTGCTTTACCAATTAATCCCTGCACTGAAAATTGCAGACTGCTGAGTGACTACTTGTCCTATGTACCTTGTTCAGGGCTTCTGAGATGTATTTATAATAGTATTCCCAGTTTACATATATTCAATATAACTGAGAAGACGTGATTTGAGTTGAGTCCTGAAAGAATGACAGTATTTTGAGTTGCGGCTGAGGGTATAAAGAGAAGGTAGAAAGAAGGGAGGTAGAGGAAGGGAGGAAAAGAAGGAAAGAAGGATAGAAGGAAGGAAGGGAGGCAGCCAGCCAAGGAACTATCAGGTTCATTCTAAGCAAAGAAAAGAGTAAAGGTATACAGCAAAGAGCAAAGTACTTATGGGCATCTACTGGTCCATTTCTCTCATGTGTGCCTTGCACACAGCTATTTCTCTCACTCCTGTCATTATGCTCAGTAATTTCATTACACAAGTTGATAATCCATCTAGCCAACTGGACTAGTTGCTTGACTTCTGCATTTTCAATAACATTTTCCCCTCATGGGATTTTAGTCACTCTGTAATCAATATAGCTTTTTATCATCAACAGAAATTACAGAATCACTAATCTGGATAGTTTCTTATATCCTTCCAATCCCTGTTCAATTATATTCATGATCTAAACTCATCCCTCAATGAAATCTCCAACTGACTGAGCCTACCATTTATCTTCATACATTATCCTTCTCCTGTAATTCCTTCCTCATCTACCACCATCCATCATTGTCATTATCTCTTTCTCCTTCTATCACAGGTGTCTGACAAATCCCCAATGCCAGATGACTCCTCATATCAATATCCTCTATATGTCCACTGCAACTAAGTGCTGGGAAAATCATGCAGTCAGGCATATCAAAGTCACCACAAACTCAAAAGGAGCAACCACAGAGTGGCAATTCTTCTACACTTCTCTAGCTTCTCATGATTATTTCATTCTCATCCCATTTTCCTTAAACCTCTAGCCTCCTTCCCTCTACCATTCTCAACTGACAGTCTTACCTCACACTGCCCCACAACAATAGAAGCAATCAAACAGATGTGACCACTTAGGACTCAATTTTGGGTGCCTGGTACAAACTAAAAATGTGGGGCCTTTTGTTTAAAAAAAAAAAAAACTATTAAAACTGTCAAGGCAAAAAAAAAACTGTCAAGGCAACAGAAGAGCATTAAATGAAGTGTGAGATCCTTCTAAGCACAAAGTCATGTGCTACCACTACATTTACAAATACAGCACAATGGTAATATCACTCCTCTTTTACTTTTTTTAAAGACTTTATTTATTTATTCACAAGAGACACAGAGAGGCAGAGACATAGGCAGAGGGAGGAGAAGTAGGCTCCGTGCAGGGAGCTCGATGTGGGACTCAGACTCCAGGATCCTAAGACTCCAGGATCATGCCCTGAGCCAAAGGGCAATTGCTAAGCCATCCAGGCGTCCCAATCACTCCTCTTTTAAAGGCCAGTCCTTTAAAAAGTCCTTGTATTTTGGATCCCATCTTTCTTCATCTTTTCAAAGACTTCCCTCTTCCACATAATAGTATATGGAATTTGTTGAGATTTTCTTAAACTGCTTTATTGAGATATAATTCACATACCATAAAGCTCACCCATTTTTAAAAGTAAAATTCAACAGTTTTTAGTATATTCATTTTTAATTTTTATTTATCTTTTTTATTTAAATTCTAGTTAACATACAATGCAATATTGGTTTCTGGAGTAGAATTCCACGATTCATCAATTACCTATATCACCCAGTGCTCATCAAAAGAAGTGCCCTCTTTAATACCCATCAGACATCTAGCCCATCCTCCACCCCTTCCCTCCATCAACCCTCTGTTTGTTCTCTATTGTTAAGTCACTAACAGCTTGTTTCCTTCTCTCCTTTTTTCTTCGTTTCCCCCTTCCCATATATTCATCTGATTTCTTACTTAAATTCCACATATGAGTGAGATCATATAGTATTTCTTTCCCTGACTTATTTTGTTTAGCATGATACACTCTAGTTCCATCCACGTGATTGCAAATGGCAAGATTTCATCCTTTATGATGGCTAATATTCCATTTTGTGTGTGTGTGTGTGTGTGTGTGTGTGTGTACCAAATCTTCTTTATGCATTCATCAGTCGATGGATGTTTAGTCTCTTTCCATAATTTGACTTGTTGATAACACTGCTAAAAACACTGGAGTGCACGTACTCCCTTAAATCTGTATTTTTGTATCCTCTGGGAAAATACCTGGTAATGCACTTGCTGGATCATTGAGTAGTTCTACTTTTAACTTTTTTAGGAACCTTCAAACTGTTGTCCAGTGTGGCTGCACCAGTTTGCATTCCCATGAACAGTGCACAAGGATTCCCCTTTCTTTGCATCCTTGCCAACACCTGTTGTTTCTTGTACTAATTTTAGCCATTCTGACAGGTGTCAGATGATATCTCATCATGGTTTTGATTTGTATTTCCCTGATGATGAGTGATGTTGAGTGTCTTTTCCTGTGTCTATCAGCCACCTGGATGTCTTCTTTGGAAAAGTGTCTATTCATGTCTTTTGCCCATTTCTTAATTGGATTATTTGTTTTCTGGGTGTTTAATAAGTTCTTTATAGATTTTGGATACTAACCCTTTATAAGATATGTCATTTGCAAATATCTTTTCCCATTTTTTAAACCCCGCTGTGCAAAAGCTTTTTACCTTGATGAAGTCCCAATAGTTCATTTTTGCTTTTGTTTCCCTTGCCTCCAGTGAACTCAAGTAAGAAGTTGCTACTACAGCCAAGCTCAAAGAGATTTCTGCCTGTGTTCTCCTCTAGGATTTTGATGCTTTCCTATCTCACATTTAGGTCTTTCATCCATTTTGAATTTATTTTTCTGTATAGTGTAAAAAAGTGGTCCAGTTTCATTCTTTTGCATGTCACTGTCTTGTCTTCCCAACACCATTTGTTGAAGAGACTGTCTTGTTTCCATTGGATATTCTTTCCTGCTTTGTTGAAGATTAGTTGACCATATAGTTGTGGATCCATTTCTGAGTTCTCTATTCTCTTCTATTCATCTATATGTCTGTTTTTGTGCCAGTACCATACTGTCTTTATGACTACAGCTTTCTAATACAGCTTAAAATATAGAATCATGATGCCTCCATGATGTTTTTCTTTTTTTTTTTAAGATTTTATTTATTTATTCATGAGAGACACAGACTGAGAGAGAGAGGCAGAGACATAGGCAGAGGGAGAAGCAGGCTCCTCACAGGGAGCCCGATGCAGGACCTGATCCCGGATCCTGGGATCACAACCTGAGTCAAAGGCAGGTGCCCAACCGCTGAGCCACGCAGGGATCCCTGTTTTTCTTTTTCAGAATTGCTTTGGCTATTCCAGGACTTTTGCAGTTCCATACATATTTTAGGATTGTTCTAGCTCTGTGAAAAATGCTGGTGGTATATTGATAGGGATTGGAGTAAATGTGTAGATTGCTTTGGGTGATATACACATTTAAACAATGTGTGTTTTCCCAATCCATGAACATGAAGAGTGGTCGCTTTCCTACTTGTAGACTTGCAGGTTTTGTTCTTGAAGGACTGATTTCTTGGGTGCTCAGAAACATTTGATAACTACCTAGCTATATTAGAGGAACAAGACAAGGTTAGAGTCCCCCTAATCCTCTGCCATCTTAACTCCTCCTCCACCACAGCCTAATTTTAGAATATTTTGTTCCCTCTAAAAGAAACTTCATAACCTGTAGAAGTAAATCTCAATTTCACCCCAGCAGACTTACATAACCACTAATCTGTGTTTTTCTTTATTTGCCTACCCTGGAATTATATAATACGTGGTCTTTTCTGACTAGTTTTGTTTTCAAGGTTCATGGAAGTTGTAGGATGCAATAGTTATTATTATAATTTGTTACTGTCTATCCTGTCAATTATAGTCATAATGGATATGAAGTAATATCTCATTACGGTTTTGATTTGCATTTCCCTAATGACAAATAATACTAAGCATCTTTTCATGTGCTTATTAGCCATTTGTATATCTTGTCTGGAGAAATATAGGGAAGTTCTTACACACCAGCATCCTGAAGATGATAAAACTAGTCAGGAAGAAATACTTGCTAGAAACACAGCTTTTGAGAAGAAACAGGTCATACAAGCGCATAAGAAATGACATTAACTGCAAGATGTGACATATTTAAATTACAGGATCCTTGATTTGTATAGACATCTGTGTGTGTGTGTGTGTGTGTGTGTGTGTGTGTTGTACATGTGTACATGAATTCATGGAGAGTGAAACTGAGGAAGTTTGCACATAAGCAGGAAAGGGAAGTGTAACTAACGGCTAACTAGGAGTCACTTAGACAAAGTGAAGAAGCATGGAAAAAATAAACAGAATGTATGGGGAAGATGTTTTATTGTTTTAGGCAAAAGAAGTGAAATTAAGGTCAATTTCAACTAGATCTCTAGGTTGCAGGAGCTCCAGTTGCCTAGTGGGTTACATTCAGCTATCCCCTCTTCCTCACTTCCATTATTCCATTAGCCCTAAAAAATGATTTAGTATATTCTGTCTTTAAAACACACAAAAAATATTTCCTCTGACCCTGCCTCTCCTTCTAGTTATTGTGCTTTTTCTTAATTTCGTTTCAGAGTCAAGCTCTATGTATAGTCATTACTTCCTCACTTTCTTTTCCCCCACCTTTATTGAGGGAAAATTGACAAATATAATTGTATATATTTTAAGTGTAAAAGTAATGATATGATATACATAAAAATGCCAAATGATAATCAAAACCAAGATAATTAACATATCTACCATCTGACATATTAGTTTTGTGTGTATATGGCGAGAAAGCTTAAGATCTACTCTCAGTAACTTTCAAGTATATAATACTGTATTGTTATCATCACAATGCTGTACATTTTAGATCTTCAGAACTTATTTTCCTTATAACAGAAAATTTGTTTTTTTTTTTTGAAAATTTGTACTTTTTGACCTACATCTCTCCACTTCCCAAGACCCCAAGACCCTGGCAACTACCATTCTATTTTCTATTCCCTGTTTCTATGAAATTGGATTTGTTTTGTCTTTTGTTTTTTAGGATTACACATATAAGTGATGCCATGCAATATTTGTCTTTCTCTGGTTTATTTCATTTAACATAATGTCCTCCAGGTTCATATTTGTGGTTGTAAATGGAAGATTCTCTTCTTTGTGACTTAATATTCCATTATCTTTATCTATATCTATACCATACTTTCTTTATCCATTCATCCATTGAAGGACATTTAGGCTGTTTCCATATTTTGGTTATTGTGAATAATGCTGTAGTAAACATGGGAAAGCAGATATCTATCTGCTTGAGATACTGATTTCATTTCCTTTTTCCTTTGGAAGTAAGACTACAAGATCACATGGTAGTTCTATTTTTTTTTTTTTTTTTTGAGGAGACACCATATGGTTCTCCATAATATTTGTACCAATTTACAGTCCACTAACAGTATTTAAGGATTCCCTTTTCTGCACATCTTTGCCAACATCTGTTATCTCTTGTCTTTCTGATAGTAGTTATCTTTACAGGTGTCATTTGTGGTTTGCATTTGCATTTGTCTGATTACTAATGATATTCTGCACCTTTTCATGTACTTTTTGACAGTGTGTAAATCTTCTTCAGGAGACTGTCTATTCAGGCATTTTGCCTGTTTTTTAATGGTATTATTTGCTTCTTTTGGCACTGAGTTGTACAGGCAGGTTCTTTAACTATTTTGAATATTAACTCCTTATAAGATAAGTGATTTACAAATATTTTCTTCCATTTTGTAGCTTGCTTTTTCAACTTAATAATTAATTCCTTTGCTATGCAGAAGCTCTTTAGTTTAATGTAGTCTCACTTGTTTATTTTAGTTCTTCTTGCATGTTCTTTTGGTATCTTATCAAAGAAATCATTGCCAAGACCAATGTCAAGAAGGCTTCTCCCTATGTTTTCTTCTAGGAGTTTTATGGTTTCAGATCTTACATTTAAGTTCTTAATCCATTTTGACTTAATTTTTTGAGTGGTATAAAAATGGGGTCCTGTATCATTTTTTTGCATTTAGATATCCAACTTTCCCATTAGCATTTATTGAAGAAATTATCCCTTCCCCAGTTTGTGTTCTTGGCTCCTTTGTCAAAAATCAGTTGGCTGTATACACATGGATTTATTTCTGTTCTCTCTATTCTGTTCTACTGGTCTAAGTGCCTCTTTTTATGCCAGTACCATATGTTTCCATTTCTGCAGCTCTGAAACATATTTTGAAACCAAGAAATGTGATACTTTTCAGCTTTGTTCTTTCTCAAGATTGGTTTGGCTATTTAGAGTCTTATGTGGTTCCATACAAATTTTAGGATTCTTTTTCTATTTCTGAGAAAAATGTGATTGGAACTTTGAAAGAGATTACACTGGCTCTGTAGATTGCTTTGAGTAGGATGGACATTTTCATAATATTAATTCATCCAATCTAAAAACGTGGGATATCTTTCCATTTATTTGTATCTTCCTCAATTCTTTCATCAATGATTAGAGTTTACAGTATACAGGTCTTTTATCTTCTTGGTTAAATTTATATCTAAGTATTTTACTGTTTTTGATGAGATTCTGGATGGGAGTTTTAAAGGAAAAACCACAGTCTTCCCTCTGGTGAATTTTTCTCTTGTGAGTGTCCTTTACTACTCACACTTCAGTACTTCTGGTTACTAAATGTGTTTGGCAGTTTCCCCACAACCAGAAAATTTCGGCAACACCAGCTAGGTGTCCTACAATTCAACTCAACTCTAACACTGTCTACCTGGAGATGGGGTCAGATCCCATAGGTTAGGGGTTCAGTCCCACAAGACTGCTCCCACCCTGCTTCAGATGCCAAACACAAGTAGTAGGTCCCTAGATTATCCTCAACTTCTGTACAATTTGCTAAAAATTGGAAGCCTCCATCACCCCATCCTCAGGTTCAAATAATTTGCTAGAGCAGCTCATATAGCCCAGGGAAACACTTACTTACATTTACTAATTTATTAAAGGATATGATAAAGGATACATAGAATGAGGTTTGCGAGGGTCTTGAGTTAGGAACATTTGCCACCATGGAGTTCTGCTCTGTCACCCTCCCAAAATGGTTGTGTTCCTCAATCTAGAAGCTCTCTAAATCCCCTATTATTGGAATTTGTATGGAGGTTTCCTCATGTAGGCATAATCAGTAACTAACTTTATCCCAGTCCCTTTCCCCTCTTTAGAGAAGGGGGTGGCTGGGTTGAAATTTTCAAGCATCTAATTATGGCTTGATCTTTCTGATGACCAACCTCTACCCAGGAGCCAACTAGGAGTCCACTCAGAGTTGTTGCATGACCAAAAGATCCTCTAGTATTTTTTTAAAGATTTATTTATTTATTAAAGAGAGAGAGAGAGAGCAGGCAGGGACAGAGAGTCCCAAGCAGACTTCACACTGAGCATGGAGCTGATGTGGGGCTTGATCTCACAATCCCAAGATCAAGACCTGAGCCAAAACCAAGAGTGGGCACCAAACGGACTGTGCCACTCAGGTACCCCAAAAAGATCCTCTAGTATTCTTATCAATTAGGAATTGGAAGGATTTTAGGAGCCCTGTGTGAGGGATGAGGCAAAAAACACTAAATAATAAAACAAGAGATGCTCCTGGTGTTCTTATCACTTAGGAAATTACAAGTGTTTAAGAGCCCTATGCCAGGAAATGGGGACAGAAACCAATGTATATTTTTTCTCTTATCTCACAGAATTGCTTCATAATTTGTTTCAAATAGTTTCATGCTAGTGTATAGAAACACAACAGATTTTTGTATGTTGATTTTGTATTCTAGAACTTTACTAAATTTATTTATTCTGGCAGTTTTTCAGTGAAGCCTTTAGGGTTTTCATTAAACAAGATCATGCCATCTACAAACAGATAATTTTGTTTCTTCATTTCTTATATGGATGATTTTTATTTCTCTCAGAGCAATTACCTAATTGCTCTGGTTAAACTTGCAGTAAGTACCATGTTGAATAGAAGTGGCAAAAGTGAACATCTTTTCTTATTCCTAACCTTAGGCAAATGGTTTTCAGCTTTTCACTGTTGAGTATGATGTAAGCCGTACACTTGTCATATATAGGCTTTATTATGTTGATGTACATTCCTTCTACACCCAATATGTTGAACAGTTCTATCATGAAAGGATGAACTTTGTCCAATGCTCTTCTGCACCTATTGAAATGATCATATGATTTTTATCCTTCATTCTGTTAATGTGGGTTATTATATTAATTGATTTTATGTTGAACTATCCTTGTATCTCAGGGATAAATCCTATTTGATCATGGCATATAATCTTTTCATCATGCTCTTGAATTTGGTTTGCTAGTATTTTGTTGAGGATATTTACATCTATTGTTTATTAGGGATATTGGTCTGTGATTTTCTTTTCTTTCAGTGTTTTTTTAAAATTTTATTTATTTATTCATGAAAGACTCAAAGAGAGAGAGAGAGAGAGAGAGAATGAGGCAGAGACACAGACAGAGAGGGAGAAGCAGGCTCCATGCAGGGAGTCCGATGCAGGACTCGATCCCAGGACTCAAGGATCATGACCTGAGCCGAAGGCAGACGCTCAACCACAGAGCCACCAAGGTGTCCTTCTTTCAGTGTTGTTGCCTGGATTTGGCGTCACAGTAATTCTGGCCTTGTAAAATGAGTTTGGAAGTGTTCCTTCCTCTTCAATTTCTTAGAAAAGTTAAAGAAGGATTGGAATTAATTCTTCTTTAAACATTTGGTAGACTTCACCAGCGAAGTCATCTGGTCCCTTTTATTTGCTGGGTGGTTTATTATTACTGATTCAATTTCCTTGCTTTTTATTGTCTGTTCAAATTTTCTATTACTTCATGATTTAGTCTTGGTAAGTTTCTGTTTCTAGGAATTTATCCATATCTTCTAAGTTGTCTAATTTGTTGGTATATAATTATTTATAGTAGCCTGATATGTTTCTTTGTATTTCTGTGGTATGAACCATAATGTCTCCTCTTTCATTTATAATTTTGTTAATGAGCCAATTCTTTCTTTTTTAGACTAGATAAAAGTTTTTCAATTGTTTATCTTTTAATAAAACCAACTCTTACTGAGGTGGGCACTTGACGGGATGAGCACTGGGTGTTATTCTATATGTTGGCAAATTGAACACCAATAAAAAATAAATTTATGAATAAAAAAAACCCCAACTCTTAGTTTTGTTAATGATTCTTTTTGTCTTTTTAATCTCTATTTCATTTATTTCTTATTCTTGTTTTCTTCTGCTTTGGACTTTGTTCTTTTTCTAATTCCTTCCCATATAAGGTTAGGTTGCATGTTTGAGATCCTAAATTTTTCTTAATATGGATATTTGTCACAACAAAGTTCCCTCTTAGGTTACTTTTGCAGCATCCCATAAGTTTTGGTATGTTGTATTTCCATTTTCATTTGTCTCAAGATTTTTTTTTGATAGCTCTTGATTTCTTCTTTGACTCATTAGTTGTTCACAAATGTACTGTTTAATTTTCACATATTTGTGAATTTTTCTCCTTTCCTTGTTATAAATTTCTATTATCACACCATATGTCAGAAAAGATACATGACATAATTTCAATTTTCTTAACTTTGTTAAAACTTGTTTGGTGATGCAACATGTGATCTATCCTGGAGCATGTTCCATGTACACTGACAAGAATGTGGATTCCACTGTTGTTGAATGAAATGTTCGTTATATGTGTGTTAGGTCCACTTGGTCTAAATTGTTCAAATCCATTATCTCCTAGATGATTTTCTGTATGGATATTCTATGTATTGTTGAATAGTAAGGTATTAAAGTATTCTACTACTATTGCACTGTTGTCTATTTCTGCCTTCAGACTTGTTAATGACTATTTAATATATTTAGGTGCTTCGGTATTGGATGTTTATATATTTACAACTGTTATACCCTGTTGATGAATTGGCCCCTTTATCATTATGTAATAACATTGTCTCTTATTATAGCTTTTAACTTAAAACCTATTTTGTCTGATATATTAAGTATAACTACTCCTGATCTATCTCTTCTATTTTCCACTACCATGGAATAATTTTTTCCATACCTTCACTTTTAGCTTAATTGTCTTTAAACCTTAAGCAAATCTATAAGACACCAGGGTGGCTCAGTTGGTTAAGTGTATGATTCTTGATCTCAACATCATGAGTTCAAGGCTCCTGCTCACAAAATAAAACAAAACTTAAATGAATCTCTTGTAGGCAGCATATAGGCATATAGTTGGGCTATTTTCTTATTCTCCCACTTTTTGTCTTTTAAATGGCAAATTTAAATCATTTAACTTAAAGTAATTCTTGATAGATAAGAACTTATTGATAGTAAGGACTATCATCATTTTTTAATTGCTTTCTGGTTGTTCTGTACATGCTTTATTCTTATCTTCCTTTCTTGCTGTCTTTGTGAATTGATTTTTTTTTTTTTTTTTTGTAGTGGTGTGCTTTGCCTTTTTTCTCTTTACCATGTGTACGTCTCTTTAAGACTTGTGCTTTGGATTGCCATAGGGCTTTCAAAATAGTTAGGATGGTCTATTTTAAGGTGATAATTTCAATTGCATAAAAATGTCCTACACATTTACTCCCCATCTCCACATATGTTTTATGTAGTTGGTATCCAAATTTAGTTCTTTTTATATTTTATATTTCCTTCTTTTCTGTTAACTTTTCAATCTATTCCAATCTGGCTTGCCTCTCAGCAGTCCACTAAAATTCTTACTAAAGTCGGTTTCCTTCTTGACTCTGAATGCAACTGACTTTTTAAAATTTAATGAATTTTTTAATAGAAGTTTGAGTTTCACAGCAAAATTGAGCAAAATGTAGAGTTCCCATATAGCACTTGACCCTACATGTACAACCTCCCTTATTTAACATAATGTACCACAGTGTTACATTTATTAAGATAGTTAAACCTATACTGACATGTTATTTTCCTTCTCCCTGAAAAACTTCCTTTAATATTTTTTAAAGGCAAGCCTACTGGCAACAAATTATAATTTTTGTTCACATTAGAAAGTCATTAATTCTACTTCACAATTTCATGGGTATAGAATTCTACGTTGGTGGGTTCTTCTCTCAGGACTTTAAATATTTCTCTTCACTCTTCTTGCATGATGGTTTCTATGGAGAGATCTGTAATTTTTACCTCTGCTCTATTTCTATAAACAAGGTGTTTTTTTCCCTCTGGCTTCTTTCAAGATTTTTTTCTTTATGTTTGAATATGATAAATCTAGGTATAGTTTTGAAAGCATTTATCCTGCTTGGTGTTCTCTGAATTTCCTGAATCCATTGTTTGGTATCTAACATTAATTTTAGGAAATTCTCAGTCATTATTGCTTCAAACATTGTTTCTGTTCCTTTCTCTATTTCTTCTCTTTCTGGAATTTCAATTATGTGTATGTCATACTTTTTGTAGTTGTTCCACATTTTTTTAATATTCTGTTCTCTTTTTTTCAGTCTTTTTTCTCTTTGCTTTTCAGATTTGGAAGCTTCTAGTGTCATATCCTCAAACTCAGGTATTCTTTCTTCAGCTATGTCCAGTCTACTAATAAATCCATCAAAGGCATTCTTCATTCTTGCTATAGTATTTTTTATCTCTAGCATTTCTTTTTTTATCTTTCTAAGAATTTTCAATTCTCTGTCTATATTATCTACTTGTTCTTGCATGTTGTCTACTTTTTCCTATAATGCATTTAGCATATTAATAATAGTTATTTAAGGGCACCTGGGTGGCTCAGTTGGTTGAGCATCTGCCTTTGGCTCAGGTCATCATCTCAGGGTCCTGGGATAGATCCCTGCATTGGGCTTCCTGGTCAGCAGGGAGTCTGCTTCTCTCTCTCTCCCTATGCCCCTCCCCCTGCTCATGTTCTCTCTCTCTCTCAAATAATTAAGATCTTTATAAAAAATAATAGTTATTTAAAATTCTGGTTTGATCATTCTAATACTACCATCACATTTGACTCTGGTTCCGATATCTATTCAGTCTCCTCAAACTGTGTTTCTTGCCTTTTAATAAGCCTTGTAATTTTTTACTAAAAGGTAGACAAGATGTACTGGGTAATGGGAACTGTGCTGAACCGGCCATTAGTAATATATTGGCAAGGTGTAAGTCATAGTGCTATGATTAGGTCTTTTTTGTTGAGCCTGTGCCGTTGGAAGGTAAAATTCAGCAGTATTTCCTAGTCCACACACCTCCTTAGGTGGGACAGGACAACTAGACAGAGCTGTATATGGGTATTTCCATTCCCCCATGTGTAAGGCTAGAGGGAGCTGGAATCAGAGTATTTTCCTTTCCTCATTTGAAAAAACAGAGGTGGCTGAAGTTGAATATTTCCCTTCCCCAAGGTAGGTTAGACTCTACTAAAACCCCAACAAGTTAGACTCTAGTGAAACATTTTCTTCTGAGGGAAGACTTTGTTAAGAACAGAATATTCTAGTATATTTCAGAACAGTTCTTTTCCCCTTCCCACTACCAAAAGCATAAGGGGATTTTTCTCAGACATGACTGTGAGATCTGGTAAAGGTCCTTCCTAAAGATAAAAAACTCACAAAAGTGTCAAGGCCCCCTGATGACTGTGTCTGTCTTGTTTTTAACCCTGAGTGGTGTCCTCACTGAGCCTCCAGCAACTCATCAAACACACCAGCACTGGCTTTCCCATCCCAGCGCTGGTTCTCTGGGAGGTTTTTGTTCAAGTGTTTTGGCTCTGATAAGTAATGATTCTCTGTATCCACCTGTCTGTTTTTCCAAGTATTAGTTCAGCACTGTGACCTATGACCTTTTTTATCTGACATATCTAGAAAGTCTTGTTGGTTTTTAACTTTGTTCAGGTTTTTTTTTTTTTAAGATGTATTCATTTATTTTAGAGAGAGAGTATGCAAACAGAGGGTGAGAGCAGAGGGAGAGAGAATATCAAGCAGACATCACATGGATCCCAGAGCCCAAATCAGGGCTGATCCACAATCCCAAGATCACTACCCAAGCTGAAACCAAAAGTCAGACACTCAACCAAGTGTACCACCTAGGTGCCCCTATGTTCAGATTTTTACTTGTTAGGCCAGAGTGGTGACTTCTAAGTTCCTTACATGCTAGACCAGAAATTGGATGCCCTCCAATTTTGCAAAGTTCTTTATAACACTGGGATTCCAAGCAACATTCAGGATTGTTAACCACTCCCCCTTTTAGAAGTAAATGTTCTTGTCTCTTGGCTTCTATGATACTACATTCTGTTTATTTTCCTCCTTTTCTCTGTCCACTCTTTTCTACCTGAATATAGAGTATTCCAAGGAATGATCCTGGACCCTTTTCTCTTCCTCACTCTGTAGATACTCATTCTTTCTCTGGTGCTTTCATGTATTTCCATAAACTTAAAAGTATCTGTTAACACTGTATACTCCTCTTCTGCTTTCCTAATTTGCAGATTTTTATTTTAGATTGTATTTATTTATTCACAAGAGACAGAGAGAGAGTGGCAGAGACGTAGCCAGAGGGAGAAGCAGGCTCTCTACAGAAGCCCAATACGGGACTCGATCCCAGACCTAGGGATCACGCCCTAAGTCAAAAGCAGATGCTCAACCACTGAGCCACCCAGGTGTCCTTAATTTGCAGATTTATAGCCAATAGTTCTTCCACCATTTTCATTTTTGTATACTCTCAGACCTCCTGCCTCTCCTATCACTCTAAATAGCACTTTTACCCACCAAAGCTGCTTAAGACAGAAACTCAGAAGTCTTTTTTGACATCTCACTGCTACATCTTCTATCTCTAATTGATGGACTCTACAGGCAAAATTACTTTGAATTCATGCATATTTACCATCTCTCCTACAAAAAATCTTCGTCAAAGCCACCACAATCTTGCACCTAAAATATCTGAAACTTCCTACTGGATTCTAGACCTTTTCAATTTTTTTTTACCCAATGTATATAATGACAGTAAAGTGTAGTGGAAAGAATACAGGCATTTGATCCAGAAACACTGGCCACAAACTCCTCAAATATACTAATTAATATCTAAATCTCATTTTTTTCAGCTCTAAAGTAGGTGAAAACAAAGCAAAGCAAACCCAAAATTCAGCTGGTAGGAATGCTATAAGGAAAAGATATAATTTATAAAAAGTGCTTAGAATAATGGTTAGCATTGACTAGTCACTCAAAGAGTAGCTCCTGGTACATACAAAATAAAGCTCAAATTTTTCCCCAAAGACCTCTAGATTCTAGGTCTAAAGTATTAAATCACAAATTCTCCTCAGTATAAAACACTGCTCTGGTTACATAGCAAGTGTCTTATTTTTACCTTAAATTAATGTTTAATAGACATCCAATTATCCAAAAGGAATTTGGAAAAACTGTAAACTTTAATTCTCTTTCATTAAACTTATATAGAGTATATATTCATGCAACAGTAATATAATATAATTAGTAAATCTAAAAACTGTTTGAAATTATTGACTCAAATAGCTGGAAAATAATTCCTATAAAATTGTTGGTTAAAATATGTCCTGTATTAATGAAATTTATGATTTATGTAGTTATTCCACTTCAACACTTGCTTTTTTCTTTGTTTTTTCAGGGGCTGAAGGATAAGTTTTCTCAGCAAGTAAAACTTCACAAGCTGCATTATCTGTAAAGAAAAAAGATGTTTCAATATTTTAATTATCTAACCTCCATTAACTACAAGTACAGAAAACAGAACTCAAATTTGGGAAAAAAAACTCACCCTGATTTTAATGACTGTGTCTTTGAAATAGTTTTAGAAGAAAAACATATATGTCTTGAATAACCTGTTGCTATAGACAGAGCTTTACAAGAGCTCCAAGTTTCACAGGAGTAAATAAGCTCTATGTCAAATATTTACTTTTTAATTAGCACAGATAGTTGCATGTGATTAAAATTCTTCATTAATTATCCTTCCATTTCCACTCTCCTATATTTTCAGGCTCTCCCTTTATACTGCAAAATTTCGATCAGTATATACAATATGGTCAGAACTCCTTTATCTTATCAAAAACTTTATCTGCATCCCATACGCCTTCCTGCTACATCCTCTCTCTCCCTCTTCTCCATAGGCATGTTTCTTCAAAGAGCTGTCCACATATACTAACATAACTTCCTCTCCTCCTGTTTATTCCCAGACCCATAGCAATCTAGTTTCAGGGCCCACCATTATGAACAAAACCTTTTGTCCTAACTTACTGGACACCAGTACAACAAACATGAACATTTTCCCCTCTGGTCCCTTCTATGGCTCCTCTTCAGTCCTGACTCTTTTTTTTTTTCACTCTCCAGGCTCTATCCAAGCAACTAATATCTAGTCTGCTATGTGCCAATGTTACTAAATACCACAAATTTGGCTTTTCTTTATTTTTAACACTGGTACCTTGCTTTAAGTCAACATAAGAATTACCTTTGAATTATTTCAATAGCTTTTCAATTCAGCTATTAATGTTGAAACCAAATTCTCTTAATCATTCTCCCAACTTGCTCTGTACTCTAGTGTTCCTATTGCAAGAAATACCAACATTCATCCACTTGCTTAAACCAATTATTTTAGACTCATCTTTGACTTCCATTTTTCTCTTTTATCCAATATCCAGCATCATCAGAAAATCCCGGCACATCTGCTTTAAGTTGTATTCCAAATCAGACAACTGCTACCACTTTACTCTCATATACTATTTTCTGACCACCACAATAGTTTAACAGGGTCTCTGCTTTCACTTGCCCTCTTCGTCTATTCTCCATATGGTAGCCACAGTGATAATTCTAAAATATGTATCTAATTAAGTTATCCCTTTGCTCTGAGATGTGTTTCTTGTCACACTTAGAATAAAATCCCTACTTCTTATGATAGCATAGGAGACTACATTATACCACCTGATTACCCCCCTAAACACAAATGTAGTCTTTTTTTTGTTTGTTTTGTTTTTTTTTTTTTACTCATTTTGCTCCAGTCATACTAATCTCTTTTCTATTCTTCAAACACGCAGAGCTCTTTCCCATCTCCTGGCCTTTTCTCTTGTTGTTCCCTTTGCCCAGCATGGTCTGTCACAGATTTTCACATGACCCACTCTCTCACTTCATTCAAGCTCTATACAAATGTAATCTCAGAAAGGCCTATCCTATTACCTTGTCTAAAATAGCATCCATAGTCACACTCTGTTTTTACCCACTTTACCTTCCTTCAATACTCATATTTCTGATGTTGTTGTATATGTATTTGTTTAACTGTTTAGTGTCTTTCTTTCTCTACTATAACATAACTCTGTTAGGGTAATGACTCTGTCATTTTCCCCAGCAACTAAAATACTTTATGTCACACTATAGGTGATTAATAAATACTTGTTGAATGAATGGAATTAATGAATGGTGTGATGAGGTGTCTCTGAAACAACCAAGAGGAGATGTTGAGACAGCAGCTGCATATAAGGGTTGTAGTCTCAGAGAAGAGTCTGCATTGAGAGAAAACTTGGAAACTTTGCTTTTTGTAGGACACTATACATATCAGGGAGTAAATTTTTTTTAAGATTTTATTTATTCATGAAAGACACACAGAGAGAGAGAGAGGCAGAGACACAGGCTGAGAGAGAAGCAGGCTCTATGCAGGGGGCCTGATGTGGGACTTGATCCCAGGACTCCAGGATCACGTCCTGGGCCGAAGGCAGGCGCTAAACCGCTGAGCCACCCAGAGATTCCTGGGAGTAAATTTTAAAAAGATTTAAATCTAGGAACCAGCCTTGAAGAACTCCCCTATGTAATTGCTAATAGTGGTAGATAAGATTGAAAAGGAGCAGGAGGTACCTGAAAAGTAATTTCTTATTTGTTTGTATGATTAGACTATTTTTTAACATTTAGTAAAGAACGTGACACACAACTGGAATAAAGAGGGATTTGTTGAATTAAGGAGGTAAAAAATACCTCCTGAGCAAGATGTGATTTAATTTTAAATTTCAAGTCAATCAACCACATAAAAATAATACAAAAGCATACATAATTCCAGAATCACTATTCTCCCTTACTATCAGGCCTTATAAATAATATTTTCTACAGCCAAAGCAACTTTTTATTGGGCAAGACCTAAGTAAAATCATGATTGTTTTTAGTACCCTTACCACTTTTCTTTTCATAACCTCTCCTCTTGTTCACAAATGCCCTTTACTCTTGCTATAAAACAAATCTCCCTTCTAATGTTCACCCTCCAGAGTAGTAGATGCTAGCCACTCCTTAAAAAGATGTGTGCTTTTACAAGTTTAGTTTTTATCACTTATTTAATTTACCTCAGAATAGCAATTATTTTAATCATTTTTACTTAGAATTCCTAACATAAGACCCGGTATGTAGGGAAATACTCATTAAGATAATTTCTTAAAGTGAAGATTATGCAAAAAAAAACTTTCTAAAGTTTATATTAAAATATCTATTAAGAGTAAAACCAGTCATTCTTCCAGTTTACCCAAAAACAGATGCTATAAAACTTGATTTGGGAAATAAAAATAGGAATCTGAGATATAACATGGATTAATAAGGTTGGAAATGTTTGGCTAAGTTATCCTAATAATAAACTAAATTATTGAGTGTCTATAATGCAAGGCATTGTGTTGACCCTTTTATTTTTAATCATTACACATAATTCCAATATATTTATTTATTAATTATACTTTTCCCACAACAGAAACTTGGGAGGCAAGGAATTTATATTACTTCTCACCAGTATATATAACAATGCCTAATACAGAGTGTATACTCAGTAAATGTTTATGAAATGAATTAATGATGGGTATTGTAGGGATAGCTAAGACCCGCATTCTAACTTCACATATCTTCAATTCTTAAAATACAACCAAGCTAAAAAGCGCTCAATTTCCCGGGATACCAATTTTCTCAAAATATACTGCACTGTCACAAAAATAAAGAAATACAGAATTATGAAAATGATTAGTTTCACTATTTATTACCTGATTCTGAATGTGAAGTATTCTTTGGTTTTGGAGATATATTTTGGTCTGCTAATGTCATCGCTCTATAACAAGAACAAATTAATGGTTATTCTCTTAATCTTCCAGTAACTTTTGAGAATCCTCAAATAATACTTATAAAAGCATTTATAAGCTATCAAATATCCTGCAGGAAAAATGTAACTCATTAAAAAAAGTTTCCATACGTATATGAAAAAATAGTTTAATAATAAAAGGCAATATATTCATACATTTTTCAGTGTGAAACAATACATATAGAGGACAAGGTATATGTTTACAATCAGACCGACCTGGGTTTAAAGTCCAGTTCTGGGATCCTTGGGTGGTGCGGCGGTTTGGCACCTGCCTTTGGCCCAGGGCACGATCCTGGAGACCCGGGATCGAATCCCACGTCGGGCTCCTGGTGCATGGAGCCTGCTTCTCCCTCTGCCTATGTCACTGCCTCTCTCTCTCTCTCTCTCTGTGTGTGACTATCATAAATTAAAAAAAAAAAAAAAAAGTCCAGTTCTGCTACTCACACTTGAGTGGCCTTGGAAGATTCACTCAACCTGACCTGATTCTTGGTTGCCTCATTCATGTAAAAAGAATGGCAATCTTGTTTCCTAGGGTTGTGGTCATGATTTCAAGTAACATGAAAGATAATACTTTTTAAAAATTAATATCCTTTTCTCTCTTTTTTAAAGATTTTATTTATTTATTTATTTATTTATTTATTTATTTATTTTTTATGATAGTCACAGAGAGAGAGAGAGAGAAGCAGAGACACAGGCAGAGGGAGAAGCAGGCTCCATGCACTGGGAGCCTGATGTGGGATTCGATCCCGGGTCTCCAGGATCTAAAGATTTTATTTATTTATTTGAGAGAGTGTGAGCATGAGTAGGGGGAGGGGCAGGAAGAGAGAGAGGGGAAGAAGCAGACTCCCTGCTCAGCAGGGAGCCCGACACAGGGCTCAGTCTCAGGACACTGGGATCATGACCTGAGCTGAAGGCAGACCCTTAACCCCTTAACTGACTGAGCCACCCAGACAGCCCTATCCTTTTCTCTTTTACGAATGACACCACCCCCAATTCTACTGAAATGTGTATTAGAGAATTACAAGAAGAATACAAAAGGGTCAAAGCTCAGCCTTTGACAACTAAAATGAGATTTCTGAGTCCCTACCAAGACAATGGCGTTGAAAGTCAAATGTGAGATTTTCTAAATTCCTTTGCTGATTTATTGAACAATTGAATTCAGTAAGCAAAAACCAATTTTATTCTTTCCTAATTCCTCTCTAAATTCGCCCTGCCAAAAATAGTATTTTCTTACCCTTGAATGAACTTTTCGGTGTATTCCATCATTTCTGTTAACAGTCATTTTGGGGTAATAAAGAGCCCAGCATAATACCGCAACACCAAACTCTTATTATCTGATTTAAATTTCTTCCTTTTCTCAACTTAGGACAGAGTTAGACTCAAAAGCTGCAGTGAGGAAATCAGCCATGATTGGTTTCTTCTTCATTTCTTGTTCTTTTTCCTCCCCAGTTTGATAACTACTCTTTGGGATCTTCTGCCATTGGAATAGGGGAAAGGAATTATATAAAGGGACAGAAAGAATCTTTCTTTATCTTGACTGATACTATTATAAGATGCCATTGGTTACTTTCTGGGTGTGACAGATAACAAAATGTTGACTTTCAAATCTGAAGTATTTTGAAGGATTCAGTGATAAGGTTTACCTACGCTTGGGGCTCTCTCACTTGCTGCTATTTATGATCTCAGTTTTTGAATTTGATGATAGAACTTTCAGCCTCTTTCAATTGAGTTTACCTTGTCCTTTGCAAGAAGTCATACTGGGCATGATCCTTTCCAAGATGATCCATAACTGACCCTCTTGTGTGGGATCTATACCTGACCTATAGGTATTATGCACAAATTTTGTTGTCCCAAACTCCGAAAGTACATCTAGCTTCCTCTTTATTCACCCATTCCAAAGCATCTAACAGACTGCTAACTGATCTTGCCTTTAGACTTTTCAGAGTTAGAAACCAAGTTCTAGGAAACATATGTCAAACTTCTCAAATGGTTCTCTTGGAGCTTCCTCTTTTATGTTGAGGTGAAGGAATAAGCCAACCCCTCTCCTTGCGTATAATACCAATAATTCTTATCAAAGAAATATATGGGGATCCCTGGGTGGCGCAGCGGTTTGGCGCCTGCCTTTGGCCCAGGGCGGGATCCTGGAGACCCGGGATCGAATCCCACGTCAGGCTCCCGGTGCATGGAGCCTGCTTCTCCCTCTGCCTGTGTCTCTGCCTCTCTCTCTCTCTCTCTCTGTGACTATCATAAAATAAATAAATAAAAATTAAAAAAAAAAAAAAGAAATATATGTTTGGTCATTTCATCCCTTCAGCACATTCTTAGCTATTTCCTAAATAGTTTGGAGCTTGGTGATGAGCAAAACCATGAGGAATTGATTTTTGATCCCACCTTTTACAAACTGCACATAGATAAATCTACACTGATGGGGATGGGAGTAATTGTCATTTTATTTTGTTTTCATCTATTTTCATCACAGTTCAAACTCTAAGGCTACCTGAAAGGCACATGTAGCATCCTACTACATTCCTAGAGTTCCTCTTAACATGTAGATGAAAAACACAGAGTTTTACTATTAGCTACAGAATGTAGAAAAAATTCAGGATGTGACCAAACATAGATTCCTGCTCCATGCCTTCCATACTAGAGGATTATTACTAAGAAAAAGGGGACAGAGCCTTGGGAAATAAGCAGTTTGACAGAGGGAAGTGACTTCTCCATCAAGTCCTAAATCTGGAGGTGGGGGTACTAGGTAGGAAAATGACATTAGAAGAAGTGCAGAGAAAGCCAAAAGCAGAGGGGGCATGTGCCAAACTCACTCTAGGTAGAAATATCCACACAGGGTGGAAACGCAACATCAAAATAAGAGTCTGGACTACTCAGAGAGGAGACCTCAGTTAGCCCTCCTTGAGAGTCCCTTAATTCCTGTAGATTGTGAATGAGTTCTCAAGGTTCCAAATACCAAGGGCAATGCAGAAGGTGCTCAAATTAGAACCAAAATACCTGGCATAGGGCTGCTCTGCTGGTGACTCTACCACAAAGGTTGCAGAAAGGTAATCAAGTCAAAGTCTGCATGGAGGACTTCAATGACACTCAAGGAGTTTTGGGTAGCAACAAAAGCTAAGGTGAGAAAAAATCAGCAATGGAGGATCTCAGGCCCTAAATAAGGCTATAAGTTTACCAAAGGCTTTATTAGCAGAGTCCAGCCTAGGTATAGAACCAGTCTTTAAACCTGCAGCATAAATTAGTACAAGTCCAAAGACAACTTTTAGATCCCAGACAAACTCAAAGCCCCAACTTCACCCCTCCCCCAGTTCTAGCTTACTCCTATTACTATACACCTATATTTAGGGTGACCATTTATCCATATAGGCACCTTTCCAAGAATAAAAGGGAGTTCTACTAAAATTTATATCAGAACAATAGACACATACCAGGACTGTCCCAGGCAAATCAAGAGGTATGATAATCTACTTATATGCCATCCTCAGGAATATGAAATGGAGAGAAAAACTGTAAAATTTAGCATTCACCCAAAAGAGACTCTGAACTGGAAGTAAATAGATGGCATTAATAAGTTTAACTCATCATTTCCCAGCTAAATAGGAGAGAACAGAGAGGAGACCCTATGAGAAGCTGAGGTCAGTTATTTTAAAAAAATAAATAAATTACACACAAAAGTAATATTACACTCTATGTTCACTAACTGGAATTAATTTTATTTTTTTAAAGATTTTATTTATTTATTCATGAGAGACAGAGAGAGAGAGAGAGAGAGATACAGGCAGAGGCAGAAGCAGGCCCCGTGCAGGCAGCCTGATGTGGGACTTGATCCCAGGACTCCAGGATCACGCCCTGGACCGAAGGCAGGCGCTAAACCGCTGAGCCACCCAGGGATTCCCCACTAACTGGAATTTAAGTAAAAACTGTAAGGGGCTCAGTCTGTTAAGTGTCCTACCCTTGATTTCAGCCCAGGTCATGATCTTAGGGTCCTGGGATTGAGCGCCATGTCAGGCTCCCCACTCAGTGGAGAATCTGTTTGTTTACCCCTCCCTCTGCTCTTCCCCGTTTGTGCTCTCACTCTTAAATAAATATATCTAAATCAATAAATAAATACTTTAAAAATGAAAGAAAGAAAGAAAGAAAGAAAGAAAGAAAGAAAGAAGAAAAGAAAGAAGAAAGAAAGAAAGAAAGAAAGAAAGAAAGAAAGAAAGAAAGAAAGAAAGAAAGAAAGAAAGAAAGAAGGAAGAAAGGGAAAGAAAAAGATGAACTATATTTTCTTTGCATATCCAACTGGTACATTTTATTTTTTAAAGATAGTGCAACATTTAAGGGAGACAGGAAATAAGATTAGATACACATAATCAAGTACTGTATTACATTTGCTCCATGCAATATATAGGCAATACTCATTGAACAGCGTTTACATGCATCTTTCAACAATATAAACAAAACTCCCTTTCTTTATTAGATACTATGTCAAAATTATAGGATTTTAATTTTGTGAATGTGCTAATTAAAGAGAATGTCAAAAAAGCTAATAGTTAACAGCTGTTCAAAAACGGTGTCATTATTATCCAAACATTTCTCCTTCCTTCTTAAGAATATATTGCATTGCAGATTGTTAAAGGGATTTAAAAATCATCAATCATCATTTCTCTCTACTGACATTAATGATTTACCTTCAGAATTTTCACTGTTACCTTCAATTTGTAAAAAAAACAAACAAAACAAAACTCAAAATCAGTGAAGCACAATAAAGTACAAATAAAATGAGGTATGCCTATAAGAGATTTCCTTTGCTTCAGAAATTTTTTTTACCTCTTAGACACAAGCATATTTATAAGGAGGCTTTCACACTAATGCTATTCTTTTCTCATTCTACACATTTCCTAGGGTGACAACTATCCCTTCAGTCCAGGATCTTTCCCTTGCTATCTAGGCTGGAATATCCAACTACGCACCTGATATATCCTCTTCAAAGTGCTGTAGGTATTTCATTGTTTTCCAAACTAGAATTATCTGTCACCCCAACTCACTCCTGCTTTTCTATTTGTACCTTCATCCAACAAATTAGTCATCATTCATCCAGTTTCTCAAATCAGAGGGCTGGGGGCTGAGTTGGACTCTACCTCCCTTAACAAATAAACATGAAAAATTACTGATTATCCCTTCTGAATTGTTCTGAAGTTTTTCCTTTTTGCTGTCCTTGCTGATAAAGTTCAGGTCCTAATTATGCCTCACTTGAAATGCTACAATAGACATTCCTTCAACCTAATCACTTCTTCCAATCCATCTTTTTCTTTGTTGCAAAAGTGATTATTCTAAGAAATATTATCATGTATATGTCTGTGAAGAGGTGGGTAACAGGCAAGAATTTTAGTTGGACAATGTATAAGTTCTATAGAAATCTACATTCAAAAGTATAGCAATCCTTACCCCCACAAACTCATCAGCACAGAATACCTAAACCATTAATCCCCACCAAGGAAGATAACATATTGTACCATCTACTATTTAACGCTGGTGAGAAAAATCAATTTATAAGAGAGTAAGACTTGCAGATGATTATTTGACAGACAAAAAAATCTATCCTTCTATCTCAAAAAGCTGAGAGCAAAATATTCTTTTACCCTCATGGCTTATTTATTTTTGGTCTATTATCTTTCCTGCCTATATTTTCTATTAAAAATTATATTTCTTTGGTTTCCTTAGTCATAACTTTCTTAAGTTTTATTGATATAATTCACATATCACACAATTAACCCATATAAAGTGTACATTCAATGGCTTTTAGTATATTCAGAGAGTTGTGTAACTGTCATCACAATTAATTTTAGAACAATTTCATCACCTCAAAAAGAAACCCTGTACCCATCAAGCAGTCAGTTCTTATTTCTCCCCAACCACCCTAGTCTTAAGCAATCACTAACCTGCTGTCTGTTCAGATTTATCTATTCCGGATACCTCACACAGACACAACCATAAAATATGTGATCTTATGTGACCAGCTTCTTTCATTTAGAATATGTCCAGGGTTCATCCACATTGTAGCATATATCAGAATTTAATTTTTTATTATGGAATAATATTCCATATAGATATACCACATTTTATTTGTCCATTCATTAGTAGATGGACATTTGGACTGTTACTACTTTTTTGGCTATCATGAGTAAAGTTTCAGTCAACATTCATGCACAAGTTTTTGTGTGGACATGCATTTCTATTTTTCTCAGGTATGCATACCCAGGAGTTGATTGCTGGGTCACATGTAACATTATGTGGGACTGCCAAACTATTTTTCAAAGCACCTTCATTTTAAATTTCCACCAGCAATGTACTGGAGTCTCAATTTTTCCATGCCTCACACGACAGTTATTACCAGTATTTTTAATTATAGCCATCCTAGTGGGTGTGAAGTGATTCTCATTCAAGTTGACTTGCATCTCCCTAATGGATAATGATATGAGCATCGTTTCATGTGTTCATTGGTCACTTACATATCTTCTATGGAGAAATGCCTGTTTGGATCCTTTGCTCATTTTTAAATTGAATTATTTTTCCTTTTATTATGGGTTGTTAAGAATTCTTTACATATTCTGGATACAAGTCCCTGTCAGATATATAATCTGCAAATATTTTATCCCATTCTATGGATTGTCTTTTCATTTTCTTGATGGTGTCTCCTGACTTTGCTCTTAAACTTGTATGAATTTTTTGCAAATTTCTTTCAAATTTTGAATATTAAAATGTTTTAAATTTTTGTTATATTTTATAGTCCTACTGAAAATCTTTCAGACTCTCATCACATTCAAGAAAATAAGAATGCCAGCCCTTAAGACCATTCATGATCCAGACTGTGACCATCTCCTTCAATTAAGATACTCTCTCTCTCACATATGCCTCAACCTTCAGTCTACATGCCCCAATCCAAATTCTTGATCTTTGCCCCATAATATTTCTCAATTTCTCTCATCTTAATATATGGCAACACCATCCTTCTAGTTGCTCAAGCCAAAACTGTGGAATCAGTCTTGACTACTTTCATGCTCATTCAGTCCATCAGTGAATAAGAATCCATCCTGTTAGTCCTGCTTTCAAAATATATCCAAAATCTGATCTCTCTACCTTTACTCTTACCACTCTGGTCCAATATTAGGACAATAGTCTCCTACAATTTCCCTAACGCCTTGTCTCTTCATAATCTATTCTCAACACAGTAGCCAGGGTGATTCTTTTAAAACCTAAGTTATATCGTCACCCTTCTAAATCTTTAAAGGCTTTCCAATCCACTCATATTCACCTGGAATATCTTCTGTGATATGTCCTCTGGTTCTTCTGTCACTTCTCCTTTCTCCTCTTCCCACACTCCACTCCTAGAATCTAGGCATTCTTGCTTCAGGGCCTTGCTCCAGCCATTCCCTCTACCTGGAATACTTTTTTTTTCTCCTGTGAGTCACATATCTTGCTCTGTCTCCTTCTTTAAGTCTCTGCTCAAATTTCAATTATGACCTCACTGACCACACTACTTAAAATAGTGAACCTCCATTCCAATACTCTCTTGCCCCCATCTTGCTTTTTTCCATAACATTCATTACCATACAGAATACTATAAATTTACTCATTTATTTATTGTCCACCCTTCCAAATGGAATGTGGACTTGATGAAGGCAGAGATTTTGTTTTATTGTCCACCCCTTCCAATTAGAATGTGGACTTGATGAAGGCAGAGATTTTGTTTTTAATCAATTTCGTTCATTACAATATATCACTAGCAATTAGAATATGTTGGCCACAAAATGATTCCTCAACCAACAATGAATAAATGAACACATGAATTTGTGGGCTAACAATCATTCTAGCTACATAACTATTAGAACACGGGGTTTTGAAAAGCATAACTTTAAAATATTAGTTCTTACATTTCTCTATGGCATTTTTGAGAGTCTCCTGAAGAGGTACCTAGGAAAGAAAAAAACTATCTATTAGAAATACAATTCAAACACAGACCAGAGGCCAAAATTAGGAAAAAAGAAATATTTTTCTCTAAAATATGTGGTGATAATGCAATTTATTTTCTATAATTTTATTGTTTTATATTGCTTTTATGCACCACTTAAATTAGGTAGAAGTATTCTCAAAGTTACCAAAATAAAACAAAATTATTAGGAAACTTTAAGAGATGCAGGAATCTATCAGCCTATATTTATAGTTAGTTATAATTTTTGAAATGCTTTCCAATCTTTTACTTGATTCTTAAAACAGGCATGTGAGGCGAATATAACAATTTACTATTCATATGCTACATAGCTACATATGTGAAAAAAATAACTGGTTGAATTATAAAACTAACAGCTGCATACTTGGAACCTAAACTCAGATCTCATGATTCTTAATCCGGTACCAAGTATATAGATATGCATATTAGTAGACTGCTTAGCCAAGAAAATGCCTACTAGTTAACATTTGCTGTCTAGGTTCACTATGATATTACTTAAGAACCATGAGAATAGTCTTCTGAAGAAGTTATGACTCTAATCCCCACAGAACTCTGCTTGTGTTTAATTAGAATTTTACATTTAAAAAGAAGTGAAGTGAATGGTATCTACTAATCATGGAGAAGCATTTCCCTGAAAAGGAGGTTCCCAAAATATAAAGGAGTGAACAACATCTACTCTCTGCTTTTGCTGATAATAGTCTCTTGCTTTTTCTTCTGATGTAAATTTTTTTTGGATTGAGTATAGGTAACACATATTAAATTAGTTTTATGTGTACAACATAATGACTTCAGTTCTCTATACATTATATTATGCTCACCACAAGCATAGCTACCATTTGTCACCACACAATGCTATTACAATACCATTGATTATTATTTCCTATGCTGTGATTTTTATTCCCTTGACTTATTCATTCCATAACTGGAAGCTTGTGTTTCCTACTCCTCTTCACCCATTTTCCCACACCCCTATCCCCTTTCCCTCTGGGAACCATTAGTTTGTTCTCTGTATTTACAGGTCTGATTCTGTTTTTTGTTTTAAAATTTAAGTTTCATTTATTTAAGTAATCTCTATACCCAACATGGTGCTCAAGCTCATGACTCTCTGAGATCAAGAGTTGCATGCTCTTCCAACTGAGTCAGCCAGGTGCCCCTGTATTTTGTTTTTTTTATTTGCTTTTTTTTTTTTTAGATTCCACACATGTGAAATCATATTGTTTTTGTCTTTCTCAATCTCACCTATTCCCTCAGCATATGACCTGCTATGTCCATTCATGTTATCGCAAATGGCAAGATCTCAACCTTTCACATGGCTGCATAATATTCATGTGTATATGTGTGTGTGTGTGTGTGTGTGTACACACCATATCTTCCTTATCCATTCATCCATCAGTGTATACTTAGATTGCTTCCATATCTTGGCTATTGTAAATATGCTGCAATACATAGGGCTACATATATCTTTTCAAATCAGTGTTTTTATTATCTGTGGGTAAATACCCACTAGGGGAATTATTGGATCATATGGTATTTCTATTTTTAATTTTTTGAGGCATATCCACACTATTTTCCACAGTGGCGATACCAATTCACATTCCCATCAAAAGTGGATAAGAGGGAGGCCTGGGTGGCTCAGTGGTTGAGCATCTGCTTTCGGCTCAGGGCATGATCCTGGGGTTCTGAGATCAAGTCCTGTATCAGGCTCCCTAGAGGGAGCCTGCTTCTCTCTCTGCCTATGTCTCTGCCTCTTTCTCTCTGTGTCACTCATGAATAAATAAATAAAATCTTTTTTAAAAAATGGATGAGTCATTTTTTAAAAAACAATTTTGTATTTAAGGGGAACCTGAGTGGCTTAGTCAGTTAGCATCTGCCTTCAGCTCCAGTCATAATCCTAGGGTCCTGGGATTGAGTCCTATGTTGGGTTCCCTGCTCAGTGGAGATCCTGCTACTCCCTCTGCCCCTTGCCCTTGCTTGTGCCTTCTCTCTCTCTTTCTGTCAAATAAAATATTTAAAAATTTTTGTATTTAAATTCAATTTAACATATACTGTATTACTAGTTTCAGAGACAGAATTTAGTGATTTGGGCAGCCCAGGTGGCTCAGTGGTTTAGCACCACCTTTGGCCCAGGGTGTGACCCTGGAGACCGAGGATCGAGTCCCACATCGGGCTCCCTGCGAGGAGCCTGCTTCTCCCTCTGCCTGTGTCTCTGCCTCTCTTTCTCTCTGTCTCTCTCATGAATAAATAAAATCGTAAAAAAAAAAGAATTTAGTGATTCATCAGTTCCATACAATACCCACCCATCCTCCAGCAACCCTCAGTTTGTTTCCTGAACTTTAGATTTTTCCTTCTCTTCCCCTACGTTTACCTGTTTTGTTTCTTAAATTTCACAATAAGTGAAATCATATGGTATTTATCTTTCTCTGACTTATTTTGCTTAGCATTATACTCTCTAGTTCTTTCCACATTGTGGCAAATGGCAAGATTTCATTATTTTTGATGGCTGAATAATATTCCTGTGTGTGTGTGTGTGTGTGAGAGAGAGAGAGAGAGAGAGAGAGACACACACACAGAGAGAGAGAGAGAGAGAGAGAGATACCACCTCTCCTTATCCATTCATCTGTCCTTGGACATCTGGGCTCATTCCATAGTTTGGCTATTATGGACATGGCTGCTATAAATATTGTGATTCATGTGCCCCTTTCAATCACAATGTTTGTATCCTTTGGATAAATACCTCGTAGTGCAATTTTTGGGTTGTAGGGTAGCTCTATCTTTAACTTTTTGAAGAACCTCCATACTATCTTCCAGAGTAGCTACACTAGTTTGCATTCCTACCAACAATGTGAGAGGGTTCCCCTTTCTCCACATACTTCCCAACCTCCATTGTTTCCGGAGTTGTTAATTTTGGCCATTCTTTCCAGTGTGAGGTGGTATCACATTGTGGTTTTGATTTGTATTTATGACTGTTCCTTTTTCCCCATATCCTTGGCAACAACTGTTCTTTCTTGTCTTTTTATTTTAGTCATTCTGACAAGTATGTGTGCTATTGATTACCATTTCCCTGATGATTAGTGATGTGGAGAATCTTTTCATTTGTCTGTGGGCCATCTGTATGTCTTCTTTGGAAACATGTCTATTCAGCTACTCTGTCCATTTTTAAAATTGGATTGTTTGGAATTTTAATGTTGAGTCGTATAAATTCTTTATATATTTTGGATATTAACTCCTTATTAGATATATCATTTGCAAATAGCTTCTCCCATTCAATAGGTTGCCTTTTTGTTTTATTTATGGTTCCCTTCACTGTACAAAAGCTTTTTAATGTAGTTCCAATAGTTTAATTTTGCTTTTGTTTCCCTTTTCTCAGGGGGCATATCTAGAAAAATGCTGCTATGGCTGAAGTAAGAGAAAGTACTGCCTGTATTCTCTCCTATGGTTTCAGGTCTCACATTAGGTCCACAATCCATTTTTTTAAATATTTTATTTATGTATTCATTCATGAAAGACAGACAGAGAGAGAGAGAGAGAGAGAGGCAGAGACACAGGCAGAGGGAGAAGCAGGCTCCATGCAGGAAGCCTGATGTGGGACTCAATCCCGGGACTCCAGGATCACACCCTGGGCCGAAGGCAGGCACTAAACCGCTGAGCCACCCAGGGACCCCTGGTCCATAATCCATTTTGAGTTTATTTTGTGTATGATATAAGAAAGTGGTTCAGTTTCATTCTTCTGCATGTAGCTGTCCAGTTTTCCCAGCATCATTTATTGAAGAGGTGGTCTTTTCTCTATCGTATATTCTTGCCTCCTCTGTCACAGATTAAGTGACTATATAAGCATGGGTTTATTTCTGGGCTCTTTATTCTGTTCCACTGATCTATGTATCTGTTTTTGTGCCAGAACCATGCCATTTTGACTATAGTTTTGTAGTATATCTTGAAGTCTGGAAGTATAACACCTCCAGCTTTGCTCTTTCTCAATATTGTTTTAGCTATTTGGGGTCTTTTGTGCTTCCACACAAATTTTAAGATTATTTGTTCTAATTCTGTGAAAAATGCTATTGGTATTTTGATAGGGACTGCATTGACTATTTAGATTGTATTTGCAAGTATGGGCATTTTAAAAATATTAATTCTTCCAATCCATGAGCATGGAATATCTTCCCATTTGTTTGTGTCACCTTTAATTTTTTTCATCAATGTTTTATAGTTTTCAGAATACATGTCTTTCATCTCCTTGGTTAAGTTTATTCCTGGGTATTTTATTCTTTTTTGTGTGATTATAGAGTTTTTTTTTTCTTATTTTCTCTTTCAGCTACTTCATTATCAGTGTATAGAAATGTTATTGGTTTCTGGGTATTAATTTGTATCCTTAAACTTTATTGCATTTATTTATTACTTCTAATAGTTTTTTGGTAAGGTCTTTAGGGTCTTCTATGTACAGTATCATGTCATCTGCAAATAATGACAGTTTAATTTCTTTCTTACTGATATTGATGCCTCATTTATTTTTCTTGTTTGATTGCTGTGGCTAGGATGTCTATCTAGAACTATGCTGTAGTACTAGAAAAGTATTAAGAAAGGACATCCTTGTCTTGTTCCTGGTCTCAGAGGAAAAGCTCTCAGTTTTTCACCATTGAATATGATATTGACTTTTTTTTTTCATAGATGGCCTTTATTATGTTGAGGTATGTTCCCTTTTTAACATGAATTGATGTTGAATTTTGTTAATGTTTTTTCTGCATGTACTGAGGTAATCATATGATTTTTATCTTATATTTTGTTGATATGGTTTATCATGTTGATTGATTTGCAAATACTGAACCATCCTGCATCCCCAGAATAAATCCCATTTGGAAACAGTGAGTGATCCTTTCAATGTATTGTTGAACGTGGTTTGCTAATATTTTATTGGTGATTTTTGCAACTATGTTCATCCAGGATTTTGACCTATAGTTTCCATCCTTCTTTTCTTTTCCCTTCTTCCTTTCCTCTTTCCTTCCCTCCTCCCTTCCTTTCTTTTTTGTGAATTTGTCTGGTTTTGGTATCATGGTAATACTGGCCTTGTGGAATGAATTTGGGAGCTTTTCTTCCTCTATTTTTTTGGAATAGTTTGGGAAGAATAAGTATTAACTCTTCTTAAAATGTTGGGTAGAAGTTACCTGTGAATCCATCCAGTCATAGACTTCTATTTTTTCGTAGTTTAAAGTAATGATTCAATTTTGTTACTAGAAATTGGTCTGTTAAGATTTTCTATTTCTTTCTGATTCACTTTGGAAGATTATATGTTTCTGGGAATTTACCCATTTCTTCTAGGATGTCCAATCTTTTGGCATGATTTTTCACATGTTCTCTTATAATCTTTAAATTTCTGGTGTCAGTTGTTCTCTTTCATTTCTGATTTTATTTATGAGTCATTTCTCTTTTTTTCTTGATGAATCTGGCTAAGGGCTTATGAATTTTGTTTCTTTTCAAAGAACCAGCTCCTGCTTTTATTGATCTGTTCTATTGGTTTTATGTTTTTGTTTTCATCTGTATAACATTTATTTCTGCTCTGAACTCCATTTTTTCCTTCTTTCTACTCTCCTTGGGCTTTGTTTATTCTTTTGTTAATTATTTTAGGTTTAAGGTAAAGCTAATTTATTGGAGCTTTTTCTTGCTTCTTGAAGTAGATCTGTATCACTATATATTTCCCTCTTAGAACTGCTTGTCTTAAAGGTTTTGGACTTTTATGTTTTCATTTTCTCATATCTCCATGTAATTTTTGATTTCCCCTTTGACTTCTCTTTGACTCATTGGCTGTTGTGTATTATGCTGTTTAGTCTCCACATGTTTGTCTTTTTCCAGTTTATTTTTCTTGTGATTCATTTCTAGTTTTATATTGTGGTCAGGAAAGACACATGGTATAATTTCAATCTTCTTAAATTTACTAAGACTTGCTTTCTGGTCTACCATGCAATCTATCCCAAAGAACATTCCATGTATACTTCAAAAGAATGCATATTTTGCTGTTTGGATGAAATGTTTTTGTATATATCTGTTATGTCCATCTGGTATAATGTGTCATTCAAAGACACTGTTTCCTTATTGATTTTCTGCCTGGATGATTTATCCACTGAGGTAAGTGGGGTGTTAAAATCCCATACTACTATTGTGTTACCATCAGTTTCTCTCTTTATGTCCATTAATATTTGCTTTATGTATTTAGATGTTCCAATACTGGGTGCATGGATATTTACAACTGTTATATTCTCTCATTGGATTGATCCCTTTATCATTATGTAATACCTTTCTTATTACAGTCTTTGTTTTATATCTATTTTGTCTGATATAAGCATAGCTACCTCGGCCCTTTTTTTCACTTCTATGTGCATGTAAGTGTTTCTCCATCCTTTCATTTTCAGTCTGTTTGCATCTTTAGATAGGAGATGAGTCTCTTATAGGCAGCATATGGATAGGTCTTTTTTTTAAATTCCATCCTGTCACCCTGTGTATTTTGATTAGGGCATTTAGGGAAAGGCTAATATTCTTAATATCTAATGAATCTAGAAATGGAGGGTAAAGGTGATAAACAGATAAAATTGGGGAAAAAGTATGAAAAGAAAATTCACACACACACACACACACACACACACACACAAAGAAAATAAAAAATACATGAGGAAGATCTCTATAAAACCAGCCAGAGTTATTTCTAGTATATACTATTATATTATGTGGAGAAAAACAAAAAGAGTATCTATAAGCAAGAAAGAAGAGGATATAAGAAAATATATCATAGAATATAGAAGAAAAAACCATAATCTAAAGAGACTAGTTACTTATAAGAGTTGAGTGGGAAAGGGGTAGAAAAAAGAGGGGAATAATATCAGGGTACTAGGAAAGAGGAAGTGATTTTTTTAAAAAAACAATGTATTTCTTATAGCTTTGATTCTCAGAACCATAACAATGTTTCACACACCTTCACATAGCACCTTCTCCCTGAATAAGGAAACAAACAAACAAACAAAAATCCAAACAGGTTAGGGAAACAAATACTGAATCAAACACTAACAGATGAATCTGAGTATATTCCAAGTGAATACTAACTGCACTGTAAGGGAAGGGGAAGAAAAGAACTAACTTATATAACTATGAAAAACAGCATTTTGATTGATAATAGTAATAGTAATAAGCAGAACTGTACATAAATGTAATTTATTTGCTAAATGTATTTCTCAAAGGGATCTGAGTTAATAATTCTGGAACTTCTTTTTGTGTATACTAAAGTTATATAAATAAGTAAATAAAAAATGAAAGTATTGGATTTTAACACATAAAATAGATATTCATGACTTCATACTGATATAAACAACTGAAAAAAATAAGTGGCAGAAACAGGACAGTTCTTTTACAGCAGCATTCCAATTAGTAAATGCAGCAGCAAAGTATGAAATAGAAAATCACCATTAGGAAAAAAATTAAAAAAAAAAAAAAAAAAAAAAAAGAAAATCACCATTAGGGAAACGCCAGAGTAATAAATGTCAAAGTCAAAGCCCTCTGATGACTACCAGTGAATGAAAGTTGGGGAGAAACAGGATTTACAGGGTCTCAAACTATCATTCCATATATTTATTAAGACAAGGGGAAACTAGTAACTTAAACCATGCAAAAAACCCACAGATACCATGTTAATCAAATGACAAAGTTTAATATCACCAGTAATAAGATATACTGACATCAAGAACTTCATACAATGTACTAAAAAGGGCATAACATCATTTCTGCAGCATTCTCAAAAAAATTGAATAAATTCATTCCAATCATGAGAAAACATGAGACAAATTCAAATTGAGGGACATTGTACAAAATAACTGATCAGTAATCTTCAAAAGTATCAAGACTATGAAAGACAAAGAAAGACTGAGAAACTGTTACAGATTATAGTAGATTAAAGGAGAAATAACAATCAAATGCAATGTTGGATCCTGAAATGCAAGATAAGAGACCGGTAGAAAAGCTGGTAAAATGTGAATAAGGTCTGCAATTTAATTAGTAGTTTTATACCATTGTTCATTTTCTGATTCTGATCATTGTACTAATAATGTTATATAAGACAAGCATTAGGGAAGGCTGGGTGAGAGACACATAGGAACTCTCCATACTATTTTTGCATCTTTTATGCAAGTCTAAAATTAGTTCAAAATAAAAGTTTTAAGAAAGGAGACCTATATGTGCTTGAGCTGCTACTAATCAAATATTATTCATAGCCAATGTAATCCTAATTGATGAACTTCGCTTATAAATCATTTTAAAAATTACTTTGTTTTTTCCAACATAGATGAGGTGTTTCCCCTGTGACATGAGAAAAAAAGATTGTGAAAACTCACCTAAAATTGCAGAGAGGTTTGAAAACTGTGGTACCTTCTCTATTGCTACTGCTTTACTGGTATCCAGAAGAGTGGAATTCTTGCATCGCATGTGTTCTTCCAACTTGGGACATTCCCAATCTAAAATAGCAGGGAGGAATGGCACACAACTTTTAATAGCACATAAGTAGGAGGTTACATCCCCCAGGCCCAACTTAAGTCCCCATAACAGCTTAGGTCCTCATACCAAGCTGTAGTAATTAAGGAATTTGGGTAAAACAGATAAAAAAGACAAGACTTGATGGCATTTAGGACAGTAAATAATCTTTGACCTATTTCAGGGCTCTAAACTACTTTCTTTCCTAGATTCTTGCCCCATAAAAATTATTAACCTAACGGTCAGACAGAATAACATCCAGTGCTCATCCCGTCAAGTGCCTCCCTCAGTGCCCGTCACCCATTCACCCTCACCTCCCGCCCTCCTCCCCTTCCACCACCCCTAGTTCATTTCCCAGAGTTAGGAGTCTTCATGTTCTGTCTCCCTTTCTGATACTTCCTACCCATTTCTTCTTCCTTCCCTTCTATTCCCTTTCACTATCATTTATATTCCCCAAATGAATGAGACCATATAATGTTTGTCCTTCTCCAATTGACTTATTTCACTCAGCATAATACCCTCCAGTTCCATCCACGTTGAAGTAATTGGTGGGTATTTGTCATTTCTAATAGCTGAGTAATATTCCATTGTATACATAAACCACATCTTCTTTATCCATTCATCTTTCAATGAACACCGAGGCTCCTTCCACAGTTTGGCTATTGTGGACATTGCTGCTAGAAACATCGGGGTGCAGGTGTCCCTGCGTTTCATTGCATCTGTATCTTTGGGGTAAATCCCCAACAGTGCAATTGCTGGGTCGTGGGGCAGGTCTATTTTTAACTCTTTGAGGAACCTCCACACAGTTTTCCAGAGTGGCTGCACCAGTTCACATTCCCACCAACAGTGCAAGAGGGTTCCCTTTTCTCCGCATCCTCTCCAACATTTGTGGTTTCCTGCCTTGTTAATTTTCCCCATTCTCACTGGTGTGAGGTGGTATCTCATTGTAGTTTTGATTTGTATTTCCCTGATGGCAAGTGATGCAGAGCATTTTCTCATGTGCTTGTTGGCCATGTCTATGTCTTCCTCGGTGAGATTTCTCTTCATGTCTTTTGCCCATTTCATGATTGGATTGTTTGTTTCTTTGGTGTTGAGTTTAATAAGTTCTTTATAGATCTTGGAAACGAGCCCTTTATCTGATACGTCATTTGCAAATATCTTCTCCCATTCTGTAGGTTGTCTTTTAGTTTTGTTGACGGTATCCTTTGCTGTGAAAAAGCTTCTTATCTTGATGGAGTCCCAATAGTTCATTTTTGCTTTTCTTTCTTTTGCCTTCGTGGATGTATCTTGCAAGAAGTTATTGTGGCTGAGTTCAAAAAGGGTGTTGCCTGTGTTCTCCTCTATGATTTTGATGGAATCTTGTCTCACATTTAGATCTTTCATCCATTTTGAGTTTATCTTTGTGTATGGTGAAAGAGAGTGGTCTAGTTTCATTCTTCTGCATGTGGATGTCCAATTTTCCCAGCACCATTTATTGAAGAGACTGTCTTTCTTCCAGTGGATAGTCTTTCTTCCTTTATCGAATATTAGTTGACCATAAAGTTGAGGATCCACTTCTGGATTCTCTATTCTGTTCCATTGATCTATGTGTCTGTTTTTGTGCCAGTATCACACTGTTTTGATGACCACAGCTTTGTAGTAGAACCTGAAATCTGGCATTGTGATGCCCCCAGCTACGGTTTTCTTTTTTAAAATTCCCCTGGCTATTCGGGGTCTTTTCTGATTCCACACAAATCTTAAAATAATTTGTTCTAACTCTCTGAAGAAAGTCCATGGTATTTTGATAGGGATTGCATTAAACGTGTAAATTGCCCTGGGTAACATTGACATTTTCACAATATTGTCTCCTAATCCATGAGCATGGAATATTTTTTCATCTCTTTGTGTCTTCCTCAATTTTTTTCAGAAGTGTTCTGTAGTTTTTAGGGTATAGATCCTTTACAATGAGGTTATTCTAACATCTCCGTCCCCCTTTCCACAATTCCCATTGGTATGATATTATTATATTGAATATCTAGTTAAATCAATATTCAGTATAGACATTATGATAATAAATTGCTATAAAAATGCTTTTTACTCTTGTGGTATACCATGACAACCATTTATCCCCCACGAAGTCAGTAAGTCTTTTCTGTTTTAGTTTTCTCTGTATTTTTCACCTATTTAATCCCAAACTCTACCAAATTCTATAAATCCATTCTTTTTTTTAAATTTTATTTATTTATGATAGTCACACAGAGAGAGAGAGAGAGAGAGAGGCAGAGACACAGGCAGAGGGAGAAGCAGCAGGCTCCATGCACCGGGAGCCCGACGTAGGATTCCATCCCGGGTCTCCAGGATTGTGCCCTGGGCCAAAGGCAGGCGCCAAACCGCTGCGCCACCCAGGGATCCCTAAATCAATTCTTTTAATTCCATTCTCCGGTCTTCTAAAGTTGCATAATGCTCTATATTGGTGTTTTTCATCTACTACGCTAGGCACACTATGGCCCTTTTAATGCAGAAATCATACTCTTTAGCTCTAGGAAATATTTTTGAATTATAACATTGATAATTTTCTTCCCTTTGTTTATTTCATTATCCTTATCTAAAACTCCTTTTATTTAATATTGGATTTCATATACTCCTCCTCTGATTTTTCCCTCAAATTGAGACCAATTTTCTTCATTTTCCTTCTGACTTTTCTTCTAAACCCTAACTTCTAATCCTTCTACTGAGTTTTTCACTGCTATTGCATTTGCTATCTGAATATCCCCTTTTTATAGCATTCTATTTTTTTAACAGATACAATATATATTCTACGTCAATTGACTATTTTTTCAATATTTTTTTCCTCCTTGTGTTTCTATTTCTGCTTGCTTCCTTTTCTTATTTTTTAATTTTTAATTTTATTATGGTAGGACCACTCAACAGGAATCTACCCTCTCAAATTTGTAAGTTTATAATTGAATATTGTTAACTATATAACATAGTATGTATAGGAAGTTTCTAGAATCTATTCACCTAACAAAACTGACACCTGATACCTGTTGAATAGCAATTTCCCGTATCCATCTCACCCTAGGTCCTGACAACCAACAAACAGTCTACACTCTACTACGAATTTGACTATTTTAGACATCTCATGCAAGTGGAATGGTACAGTGTTTATCTTTCTGTGACTGGCTTATTTCACTTAGCATAACATTCTCAAGATTCGTCCATGTTGCGGCATATGGCAGGATTTCACTTTTTCTGAAGGTTGAATACTATTCCATCATATGTATATACTATATTTACTTTATCCATTCATCACACACTGAACACATTGATTATTTCCACATTTGGCTACTGTGAATAATGCTGCAATAGACATAGGAGTGCAAACACCTAAGACCCTGATGGCAATTTCTTGGGATAAATAACCAGAAGTAGGATTGGTGTATCATATTGTAGCTCTATTTTTTAAATTTTTTGAGGAACCACCAAACAGTTTTTCATAATAGCTACACCATTTACAATCCCAACAACGGTGTACAAGGTTTCTAATTTATCCACTCTTGTCAATACTTACCTTTTTTTATTATCATCCTAAAAATTGTGAGATCTCATTGTGGTTTTAATTTGCATACTCCAGAAAATTAGTGATGATGAGCATCTTTTCATGTATCTGTTGGCCATTTGTATGTCTCCTTTGGGGGAAATATCTGTTCAAGTCCTTCAGTCCATTATGAAATTGGGTTATTCGTGGTTTTTTCCTACTAAGTTGCAGGGGTTTCTTTTACATTTTAAATATCAATCTCTTATCAGATATGTGGTTTGCAAATATTTCTCCCTTTTTGTACTTTGCCTTTTTGCTCTGTTTTTTTTTTTTTTTCTGTGCAACGTCTTAGTTTTATGTACTCCCACTTAATTAACTATTTTAGGTTTTGCTGACTGCTTTTGGTGTCATATCCAAGAAATGACTGTCAAGACCACTATCATCAAGATTTCCCCCTGTGTTTTCTTCCAGGGGTTTTAAGGTTTCTGGTCTTATGTTTAAGTCTTTAATCCATTTAGGTTAGTTTTTCTGTATAATGTAACATAATGGTTTGATTTCATCCTTTCATATGTGGAAGTCCAGTTTTCCCACTTTATCGAAGAGACTACTCCTTCCCCATTGTTTATCCTTGCCACTCTTATCTAAAATCAAGTGTCCACATAAGCATGGATTCATTTCTGGGCTCTTCATTCTATTCATCTATAGGTCTATCTTAATGTCAGTACCATATTGTTATAATTACTGTAGCTTTGCAATATATTTTGAAATCAAAAATTGTTGATTTTTTGTGTGGATGTTCTATTCATTATTGAAAGTGGGAGTAATGAATCCTCCATTACCATATGGATGCCTATTTCTGACTTTAGGTCTATCAGTGTTGATATGTCAGGTACTCTGATGTCAAGTGCATGCTTATTTATTATCATTATATGTTCCAGATTAATTGACCCTTTCATCATTATACGTGTTTGTCTATTATGATAGTTTTTGACTTAAAGTCTGTTTTATCTGATATAAATAGAACCAATTCTGCTCTCTTTTGGTTACCATTTGCACATTATAGCTTTTCCCATTGCTCCATTTTCAGACTACATTTGTCCTGCAATGTAAAAGGAGTCTTTTATAGACAGCATATAGTTGGACCTTGTTTTTTTTAATCCACTCAGCCATTCGTTGTCTTTGGGGAATTTAAACCATTCACATTTAAACTAATTGCTGATAGGGAAAGACTATTACTATTTTGTTAATTATTTCCTATCTTTTAGTTCTATTGCCCTTTTCCTCTCGTCATCTTCCTTTGTGTTTCATTTATTTCTTTTGATACTGATAGGCTTTTATTCCTATTTCTCTTTTGTGTTTTTTTTTAATTAATTTATTTTTTAGAGACAGCAGGGGAGAAAGGGCACAGAAAACAGACCCCGTGCTCAGTACAAAGCCCAATGTGGGGCTTGATCTCAGGACCCTGAGATCATGACCTAAGCTGAAATCAAGAGTCAGATGCTTAACCAACTAACTGCACCACCCAGGCACCCCAATCTTTTGTATATCTTCTATAATTATCTTCTATATAGTTACCATGGTGCTTATATAAAATTTTAACAATGTATTTTAAGCTCATAGAAACTTCAATCATATACAAAAACTCTATACTTTTACTTCTCCCTTTACACACTTTGTTACTAATGTTATAATTTACATCTTTTTATATTGTGTATCCATTAACATATTTCTATTATAGTTGTTTTAATACTTTAGTCTTTTAACTTTTATTCTGGAATTAAGTGATTTAAATACCACTGTTGCAGTATTAGGTATTTTGTACTTGTCTATAAACTTATTGGTAAGTTTTATACTTTCATATGTTTTGTGTTGCTATTTAGTCCTTTGTTTCAACTTGAAGAACTCCCTTTACCAATTTTTTTTTTGTAAGGTGGGTCTAGTAATTAAATTCTTCACCTTTTGTTTGTCTAGGAAACTCTCTTTTTTTTTTAATTTATTTTTTTATTATTTTTTTCTTCAAGCTTTTATTTCAAATACCTGGTGCTCATCAGGACAAGTGCACTCCTTAATCCCCATCACCTATTTAACCCATCCACCCACCCACCTTCCCTCTGGTAACCATCAGTTTATTCTCTATAGTTAAGAGTTTGTTTCTTCAAACTCTTTTGTTTCAAAATATCACATATCCTTGCTATTAACAGTGCCTAGTATCCTACAGTCCAGAGTTCCTGTGTTTTAAAACATCCCAAAGAATAAATCTCCATGTTTAATTTGAGTAAAAAGTAGTCAATACATCTTTCACATTTCAGACATATCTTTTTACAAGTATCAGTACAGCCAAATTGTGAGCATCTCTGGGATACTATCATGCAAACTGGCTTGTTTCTGGGGCATTCTCCTAATATCTTCATCCTTTTCTTATCTGGTAGCTTTTATTTATTTTTATTTTTTATTTATTCATGATAGACATAGAGAGAGAGAGAAAGGGATCCCTGGGTGGCGCAGCGGTTTGGTGCCTGCCTTTGGCCCAGGGCGCGATCCTGGAGTCCCGGGATCGAGTCCCGCATCGGGCTCCCAGCATGGAGCCTGCTTCTCCCTCTGCCTGTGTCTCTGCCTCTCTCTCTCTCTCTCTCTCTCTCTCTGTGACTATCATAAATAAATAAAAATTAAAAAGAGAGAGAGAAAGACACACACAGGCAGAGGGAGAAGCAGGCTCCATGCTGGGAGCCCGACGCGGGATTCGATCCGGGACTCCAGGATCGCGCCCTGGGCCAAAGGCAGGTGCCAAACCGCTGCGCCACCCAGGGATCTCTCTGGTAGCTTTTGATGTATAGTCCTATGTGATTAAGCACAGAGTATAGTAGTGGGCAGGGGAGGAGGTTTTGGTGAAGAAAACAAGCACACCTTCTCAAAAGGAACATTACTCATTGGAGGATTTGTGGAAAAAGGAACAATTTCTATATGAGTCAGCTTTAGGTTGAAATTATTTTCTTACCTAAATAATCTGATCCTCTGAAGAGTTCAGGTGATGGAAAACTACTTAAACTCTCTTCAAAACTCTTGTATTCTGTGTAAGAGTCTGTCAATGAATAGCTTGGAAAAGAACTAGAAATATGCTGCGAAGTTAGTCCTATAGAATAAACAGAAAGTGAAATGTTTCAATAGTAAACAGATTCAAAATCCTAGAAATTCCTATTTGTAGTAACATACATGCAGTTATATAGAGAGAATGTAAAACTATTTATACAAACAACTGAAAACGCATACTACTATATACCACTGTAACTTCAACCTTAGAAAATAATTCTGATTTTGATGTAAAGGAAGCATTATAATCTTTTTCCATTGCTTTCCTAAGTTTGTAATTTATTCCTTCCCTTCTTTGGTTCAATTGTGATTTTTTACCCCCAAACTCAAGTTTTATATATAAGTAACCCACTAATAGTAAACTAACTAGCTAAGAAGAAAAAGTCTTCTAGTTATTCCATTTAAAAAACAATGAGTTTAAACATAGACAAATAGATCAAAGGAATTCAAGAGAAAGCCCAGAAATAGCCCTCAAACTTATATGAGCAATTGATTTTTTTACCAAGATGCAAAGGCAATTCAGTGGAGAAAGGACACTGTTTTAAACAAATTATCTTGAAGCAACTACATATCTATTATGCAAACGCAAAACAAAAAATTTGCACTCATATCTTCCATCACATAAAAAATTAACTCTAAATGAGTCATTGACATAAATGTAAATCATAAAACTACAAAGGTCCTAGGAAAAAAAAGGAGAAAATCTTCACGACACTGAGGTAGGCAAAGATTTCTTATAATACTAAGAGGATGATTCATAATATAATAGTAGTGATAATTAGACTTGATCAAATTTTAAAACTTCATTTTGAAAGACACTGTTAAGATGAAAGGATAAGCCACAGATTAAGAGAAAATATTTGCAAATGGGTTGGCATCTAGAATATAAATAACCCTGAGGGATCCCTGGGTGGCGCAGCGGTATGGCACCTGCCTTTGGCCCAGGGCGCGATCCTGGAGACCCGGGATCGAATCCCACGTCTGGCTCCCGGTGCATGGAGCCTGCTTCTCCCTCTGCCTGTGTCTCTGCCTCTCTCTCTCTCTCTCTGTGTGACTATCATAAATTAAATAAATAAATAACCCTGAAAATTCAATAATAATAATAAAAAAACCTCTCAATAAGAGGCAAAATATTTGAACAGAGAATCTCTCAGACTAAGGGGTCCGAAAGTTATCCCTCTGAGAATGTACAGTGAAGAACTTTCAAATAAATGACAGGGATAGAAATTAATACCAAAAGTTAAGAAACAGGTTTAATAAGAAAAGGGAAAACATAGCCTGCTCCAGTCAGCATTTATTAAACACTTTCAACTGAAAAAATATATGTTAACACTAAATAAAAATTGACAGGGTGGGGGTTAAGGGATAAAAGGAGAGCATGACTCTGATAAATTTATTTCTCCTGCCCAGGGGCTGACTTACAGCCTATCTCTCCTCATCCATTACCTACCTGAGGCACAACTCTGTCCTTCTCACTCTGACCTCACCACATCTTTCTCTTCCACTCCAATCCTATCCTTAAAGTTGACAATGATTTCCTATCTGGCCTCATCTTCTAGCCACCACTCAGCACTTAAATTGATTGACCCAATCTAACCTCCTCTTCACCACATCAGATGTCAGAGGTAGGTTATCCCTCTGAGTTCTTTTCCTTCCCCTACTCCAAGCACCCTACAGTGTCTTGGCCTCGTCCTTACTACTTTTTAGTCTTCTCACTTTTTCATCCTCCCACCACCATGTGTGGTTACATCTCTCTTGCCTTCTAGCTTTCAAAATTCCATGAATACCACACACTACTGTAGAGCCATCCCTCACACCAAATCCCAGAATTCAAGTCAGGCTCAGAAATTAGGAAAATTGGGCAGTCCGGGTGGCTCAGTGATTTAGCGCTGCCTTCAGCCCAGGGCCTGATCCTGGGGATCCAGGATCGAGTCCCACATCAAGCTCCCTGCATGGAGCCTGCTTCTCCCTCTGCCTGTGTCTCTGCCTCTCTCTCTCTCTCTCTCTCTCATGACTAAATAAATTAAAAAAATTTTTTTTAAAAAGGAAATTAGGAAAATCCCATACTCACCATCTGGATAGTAGGGTAGAGAAAAGAATAAATAAATATTCATGATTATAGCAGTGGAAGGTTGTTCCTAGAGCCACAAGTTAGAAATGTAAATGCATTTAAAGTTATATTCATACCACATTATATGGTCTCATTCATTCAGGGCATATAAAATATAGTGAAAGAGATTAAAGGGGAAAGGAGAGAAAATGAGTGGGAAATATCAGAGAGGGTGACAGAACATGAGAGATTCCTAACTCTGGGAAACAAGCAAGGTGTAGTGGAAGGGGAGGTGGGCGAGGGGGTTAGGGTGACTGGATGACGGGCACTGAGGGGGGTAATTGACGGGATGAGCACTGGGTGTTATGCTATATGTTGGCAAATCAAACTCCAATAAAAAATATACAAAAAATAAAGTTATATTTATATCAAATTATACTATATACTTTTATAAAATCAAATTGTTCTACAAGGCTGGTAATAAAAACAGCAACATCTTGTCTAATACCACCCCAATAATTCCCTAATATACAGAAACAACTACTTTCAACTTTATTGTTTCTTCTAATACCCCCCTTTATATTTCTAAATTAAAATTTATTCAGCAATTCTATTATTATGAATGCTCAAATAATTTATACCTAAGCTATGTACTATGAGCTATATTCAGACCTTTTTGCTACAAGTTGGTTTATTTCAGCTATTGATTATCCCATTTTAAAATTAGTTTTCCAAGTACCTATCAGAATTTTATCCCAAATACTTGCTAAAGTATCAATCTCTTCTCAATAAAAATTCCAAGTTATCAGTTCCTTTTTTTTCTTCTTTCTTCAAATTCTCATTCCCTCTTTCTCTTCTTTCCTTCTTTTTTTTCTAAAGAAGTATTGCTATTGGAGATCTCAATATGCTTGCTCAAATTCAGACTTCTTGTCCTCTAGATGAGCTGCACAAGTGTCTTCTTGGAATTAGCCTAAGAAATTCTTTCACATATTGCTTGTATTGGAGCCTCTGATTTCAAGATACTCTAATTTCTTATTTCTTCTCTAGTTTTGTTGGAGTATCTCCTTTGTTTCCTGGGAAAAGGTAGAAGATCTGTCTAAAAATGTCTTTATACTATCTTCACACTCGAGTGTTTTGGCAGAGTATTCTAGATTAATGTATTAAAACAAATTATCGCTGAGTGAAGTAAGCCAGTCGGAGAAGGACAAACATTATATGTTCTCATCCATTTGGGGAATATAAATAATAGTGAAAGGGAATATAAGGGAAGGGGGAAGAAATGTGTGGGAAATATCAGAAAGGGAGACAGAACGTAAAGACTGCTAACTCTGGGAAACGAACTAGGGGTGGTAGAAGGGGAGGAGGGCGGGGGGTGGGAGTGAATGGGTGACGGGCACTGGGGGTTATTCTGTATGTTAGTAAATTGAACACCAATAAAAAATAAATTAAAAAAAATAAAATAAAATAAAAAAATAAAAATAAAACAAATTATCCCATTTTATAATATTTAACAAATTTAAACTTCACTGCTGTCTCTTCCCCTTCTGTCCCACATCTGGGCAAGCTGATAAGAAAGTCCTGATATTCCATCTTTTGGCAATGGCTACAAGGTAAAAACCATGTCTAGGAAACCTCATTCTGGCTCCACTTAACCACCCCCCACCCCACCCGGTTTCTTCTCCCTGCTCTCTCAAGCCATTTTCAGTCCTATTCAAGAGATGCTCTTCTCTTTAGAAAGCTTCATTATATGAGCAACAAACCTTTCCCTACCCTCTTGCTTATATGGATGACATCACCAATCTTGAAATATGAACCAAATTTTGGCTGCAGATCCATTCTATCTCTGAAATCAGTTTGCTTCAGAGTTTTAAATGCATTTTCCTACCATGTTCTAGCTTCTGGAGTTGCTTTTAGAAACTCAATGTTATTCATATTGTTCATTGTTTATTTGTAATCAACAATTTTTTTTCTGGAAGACTGAAGGATTTCTCTCTTTATCCTGAGGATTTTAAGTCACATTGTATTGTGCCTTGATATGGGTCTTTTTTCATTCGTTGTAATGGGCAGTTGATAGGTTCTTTTGTTATATATACGCATGATCATTTTTTATTCTAGAAAAATTTCTAGCTTTATGTGTTTAATAATTTCCTTTCTGTTTATAATGTCTAGAACTACAATTTCTCAGATGTTAGAATGTCTGAACTCATTTTTCTTTTTAAAACAGCATATAATACATTGCATACAATACAATTCATATTCCATAAATCTCCACCTTTTAAAGTATACAATTTAGCTATTTTTAGTATACTCACAGAATTATGTCACCACTGCCATTATTTTTATCTTTTAATGTTTATTCAATTTTTGGAATATTTCCTTAAATTCATCATTCAATCCTAAACATCCTAGAATGTTTTATTTCTGACTTCGTATTTTTATTTTTTAAGAATACGTTCTGTTCTCTAAGTGCTCCTTTTCATAGTACCTTGTACTCATTTCATGGATACATAGTTTCATTATGTTCAGGATTATTATTATTTTATTATCCCGAGGATAATGAAAACATGGTTTTTAAAATTTTTCGTTTCTTTGCAATGTCTATGTCCTTCAAGCTTCTTTTGTTTAGGTATCATTTATTTAATGATCATTTAAAAGCTTTCATTAAATGCCCTGTAATTCTTTTTTTTTTTTTTTTTTTTAAATATTTTTTTCTTTATTTATTTATGATAGTCACACAGAGAGAGAGAGAGAGGCAGAGACACAGGCAGAGGGAGAAGCAGGCTCCATGCACCGGGAGCCCGACGTGGGATTCGATCCCGGGTCTCCAGGATCGCGCCCTGGGCCAAAGGCAGGCGCCAAACCGCTGCGCCACCCAGGGATCCCGCCCTGTAATTCTTGAATGTTCAAGAATGAGGCACTAAACAGCAATTGGAAACTCTAAATTCATGAGTGGGGTTTAGGAAATATTGGGCTTCACTGATGGGTATTTAGATAGGGAGCAGGGCATTACTGCTAGAATATAGGTCTCCTTCTGAGCAGAGAAGACTACAAAAGAGAATCCTCCACTCTCCTAGTTGGGGAGTATTTTCCTGAGTGGGGTAAGGTGGGATAAGGGGCCTGAAAGTTACCCAGGTATACAAACTTAATTCCCTTCCCTCACCTCTGCACCCTTCTACTTATCAATACAGCAGTGCTGAGTCCAGATCCTCTGCTTCAAAGTATCTGGACTGCCAGCGTGGGAAAAAGTCGTTGCTTGACAACACAGTGTTGGGGAAGGGATCAGAGCATCTAATCATTAATTTAAAGACTTCCAAAAATCCTCCTATTTTCAACACTATCTGTACTCATTTCTTCAGGAATGTATGATGACTCTAATTCCTGAAACTATAGCCTCAATCAGTTTATTTCTTTGCTGGTCCTTACTCTAGTCATCTAGCTTTCAATTTTTTTTCTTTTCTTTTCTTTTCTTTTCTTTTCTTTTCTTTTCTTTTCTTTCTTTTCTTTTCTTTCTTTCTTTCTTCCTCTTCTTTCTTTTCTTTTCTTTTCTTTTTTCTGTTAGGCCAAATATAACTTACTCATCTACCTTCCATATTCTAAATTTTGTTGGTTACTTCTTGTCAGCCAAGGTGTCTTCTCTTTTTCTCTACCTTGTGGCTTCATGCTCTTTTTATCCTTTAATTGATAATTTAGTGATGTTTCAAAAGGGAGAAGTAAATGTCTATGTTCAATCTTCCATCCTAAATATAAAGTCCTGAATTAATTTTCATCATGTTGCAAAATTATTACATTCCAAGGCAGAATTAAAACAGTTACTTACATATTAAATGGAATTCTGTAGGCTTTTAAAAACCTAATCATCTACATTTTATTATGGGAAAAAAAGAATTCCAGGTTTCAAATATCAATCAACAAATGACACCTTAGAATACAACCAGTTTGCAAATTGGACACAGTCCATTTTCTATTTCCTTCTATCTTTTACACATCAACTTGATAAATCTAGTAACCAAGGACATATATTATGTATTTAAACTATAATTTAAGAAAATAATAATTATGGTTAAATAGGTTATTTTCTCTAAACAGCATATAAAACTCATTCAACAAGCATTTGAAATTATATCATGTCCCAAACATGGGCATAAAAGGTAAGGCTTATTCTCAATGGCTGTAGAGCCAAGAGTAACAAAAGCAATAATACTGTTGTTTTGAGTCCTAACAGAAGTATACAAAGAGTACCACAGAATTCCCAGGAAAGAACAAATTCATGTAGGAAGAGAAAACTCTGCTTAGGAGAACTTCCCAGTAGAGACAGCATCTGATTTTTTTTTCTTAAAGAACAAGTAGAAGTTAAACAGGTAAAGAGGGGAGAGGGCAGGAGACACATTTGTTGAGCACATCTCTTATTCTTTTGTACTATATTCTAAGAAATGTTCCTATATTCTATTTTCTAGCTATTTAATTTGATTTTGAGCTGAACTCATTTTAACATTCAGATCATTTAATGAGGTTTTAAATTTGATGATATTTTTAGTTTCTGGGGACTATAATTTTTGTTAAAGCAGACAGTTATATTATAGATCCAGTGGCCTCTTGTCTTTAAAGAGATATTTAAAGTTTTTCACTATTTCTCCATTTGTTATTGTTTGCTCCATTTATTGCCTCTCTTCCATGCCACTGCTTTATTCAAAGGTTTGGCTGCTCCTGGTTGTTCTCTACTTAAGAAGCTTTACTTGTATAGCAGTGCATATAAATTCTGAAACAGCAGCCTACTTCTGGAGATTTTTAGAAGAGTGATGAGACATTCTGAGAACCTATGTTCTGCATGATGATATCTTCTTGTATTTTCTGAGTACTGTAGGTTACTTGGGGCACTGTCCTAATTGGCTAATGTATATACTACAAGATTCCATTATCAGAAATCCCACTTCAGAGAGCCATACTATATCTCTATCCTGGGGTTAACAAGCATAAGCATAATCTATCTCTTTTACCTTTTTCTCCCTCTGCTACCCTTGTGGCAATCTGTATCTACTTCAGACTCTCTTCTGCTTCTCACTCCAGCCCCAAAATCGACACTTATGAGCCAAACCCTTAGTTCACTTTGTTTAGGAGTAGTTCCCAGGGTTTATCCTGGCAGCAAGTATTGTAGCTGTCAACATTTCCAATGTAAGAAAGGGATGAGAAGGAACCAGGCCACGTAGTGGCAGAATGTAGTGTTTAATTCATAACCTTGACAATTCCTTCAGGGTCCTTTTATTATAGTAGTTTGTGTGTGCATGTGTGTGGAGTGTGTGTGTGTGTGTGTTTGTATTTATTGAACAACTGTTTCAAATGTCTCTAGAGCTATTCTTAACTCCGCAGTGGTTTTTCTCTGCTCTTCAAATATTCAGCAATCTGATCTCATCTGGGGTTTTTTTTTAGATTTTATTTATTTATTCATGAGAGACACAGAGAGAGACAGAGATACAGGCAGAGGGAGAAGCAGGCTCCCGGCAGGGAGCCTGATGAGGGACTTGATCCCAAGTCCCCAGGATCACGCCCTGGACCGAAGGCAGCACTAAACCGCCAAGCCACCCAGGGATCCCTGATTTCATCTGGTTTTAAGAATCCCTCAGTATTTCTGGTGTGCTGATGGAATCCTTTCTTGTTTTTAAATATAACTTCAATTACACCAATATGTAAATGGCTCATAAATTTCTATCAGCAGCCCTCCATATCCAACTGCCTATTTGGCATTCTACTTAGTCATCTTAAAAGTACTCATAATATATTAAAGACATAACTTATGATCCTTCCCTCAAGCAAGATTTTTTTTTTAAAATGATACCACCTTACATCCAGTTACACAAGCCTGAAACAGATCTCTTTGATTTTGATCCCTCCATCTCCTTCATTCTTCATTTGCCATATTCTGGCAGTTTCAGTTCCTAAAATAGTCATGAGCTATGCCCACTTCTTTCCATATATATCCTATGTCTTATTTTAGTACAAAGTGCCATCAATTCTCCCCTAAACTACTGTAATAACCTCCCATCTGGTCTATTTGCATCCATTCATGCTTCTTTCCACACCACAGCCAAGGTGATCATATATTTTCCTAAGTAAAAGACTTCAGTGGCTTCTTGCTGCTCCAAATACAAACACCAATATCTTTGGCATTTCCCCCTCCTCTCTGTACCACAGCCACACTGGCTTTCTTTCAGTTCACTGAACACATAAGTCTTAGTCCCATATTAGGGTCTTTGCACATGCCGTTCCCTCTGTCTGGATGGTTCTTAACTCAGTTAATTTGCAAGGTATTTTCTCCTTTTCTTCCTATCTCAATTCATTTGCTGTTCTCTCATGGAAGCCTTCTCTAAATTCTCCAATTAAACCCAATTAGTTATACTCAACTCAATCTCTTTTGTAGTATTTATCTCAATTTTGATTTACTGGTGTGTTCTTGAAGGCTTTGAGGATGAGGTCCATTGTAAAGGCAGAAGGATTCACCTTGAACTAGAAGAAAGACCCCTCTTCCACTGAGATGGGAAGATGAGGCAAAAATCTAGATGGACGCTTATATTTGTAAGAAACAAAGCTGAGGGAGTTCACATCTGACAGTCTTACCTGATATTAGCTCACTATTGGATGAACTACTGTCAACCTGGAGGTCATCAGGCACTGACTCCTAAGGGAAATAAGAATTAAAAATATAACACAAATTATGGGACTGAATATTTTCATATTATACTGTTTTATCATGTTGATTTGGTTATTTTGATAGAGAAAAACTAATATCAACTTTGTGTGTCAGTTTCATATGCAATAGATTCTTTCAGCCTACTGATCACAGACATGATCTGATATTTAATATTAAATTAAAAAGTAAAGTAAAAAAATAAATTAATTAATTAATTAATTAAAAAGTAAATACTAAAATATAATAATGTGGACATATCTACAGAGTCAGCAATATGCTATCAACTACCTACTGTGGGATAAACCAGCAACCAGAAGTTAAAAGTGAATATTCTTCTGATCTCCTAGGTAAAAAGGGCTTTTCTTTCTCTAAATATGAAAGCAAAAGAAATCACAAGACTGATAAGTCTAAAATACCAGAAATATGATCAAAGGCAAACACAAAAATATAAAAATATTCGTTATACATGTGTGTAAAAGAGTAATTATCTTCAACATATAATGAATAAGCAGTTCACAGAAAAAGAAACAAATGGCTAATAAAATGACGGAAGGAAGTGTTTACTAACATTCAGAGAAATGAAATATCAAATAACAGGCTACTTTTCATCTTTCAAATATATGTATTTTTTAAGTATCAGGTAAAATGGTGCCAAGTGGCCAACACAAATCAGAAACTTTATTTTTTTTTTTAAATTTTTATTTATTTATGATAGTCACACAGAGAGAGAGAGAGAGGCACAGACATAGGCAGAGGGAGAAGCAGGCTCCATGCACCGGGAGCCTGACGTGGGATTCGATCCCCGGTCTCCAAGATCGCGCCCCGGGCCAAAGGCAGGCGATAAACCGCTGCGCCACCCAGGGATCCCTTTTTTTTTTTTTTTTTTTAATTTTTATTTAACAAATCAGAAACTTTAAACACGATCCAACCCCTGATTCACTACAAAGTTATTTGCCTTAGGATAACAATTTTAAGGTACACAAAAACTTCTGTGGTACAATGTCCACTGATATCTAAAATGGCAAAACCTGGGAAACAATCTCAATCCTCCAACCCCAGGAAAATAGTTATATAAATTACCGTATATCTATCTTTAAGACAAAAAGCACTATGCAGACATTAAAAATCATATTTTTGAAGACCATTTAATGTTAGAGGAATATACAATAAAGATAAAATTTTCTAAATTGAAAAAAAGGCACAGAAAAAAGCAATGTAAAGAAATACATAAAAACTAGAAGAAACTTTTTAAACTTTTTTTTTTTTTTGCATATTCTGAATCATCTACAAGGAACACTTAACACTGTTAAAAATCTGGAGTAAAATCCTTTTGAATAAATGCCTTTTGTTGGAACTGCCCACCCCCAAAACACATGTTTTAGAGAGATATGTAAGCTAAAGCACTGGAACACGACTATTTAATGCTAATGATAGATGAGTCACAAGCAATTTTTAAAATCTGAGTTTCTCCAAACTACTGCTATATATCTTTAAAATATTATATGGAATCCATATTACATACAGTAGACCAGGAAGTTCTATAATATTCTGATGATAATAAACAGTTTCTAGTTGTTAATGGAAAGTCAAATGAGAATGAAAATGGTTTTTAAATGGTTTAAGTGCTATTAAACATTGGGGAGTTACCAAGAAAACTTAAATATACCTGTTTCATAGAAAATTAGTCACTAATGGGCATTTCTCAAATTTTTGTCGAGGGAAACTAAAAAAGAAATATATATATATGTATATATATGGCTATGAATCCACAGAATCAGAAATTCAAGGCCCTATCTAAAGAGAAAACACCAACGTTTATAAAAACGCTAGGAAGCTATGTAGTCTTTACTGAACAAAAACCTTATTGTACTTTAATCTGAAGGCACATTGGTTACCGGTTGGTCTCTGCTTTAAGTATATCAAAGGTCCATACAAGGAACATACATACACTCAATGGTGCAGTCTTCTCATCCGCGGGCTCTTCATTAGTGATATTTTCTTGCAGGCTTTTCTGTCCTGTAACTCTTAACGGAGTGCTAGGCAAACAAACAACACAATTAATTTTTCATGGTGTGGACTTGGCTCTCCGCGTCTCTGTTCACAGTTCACACTGGAACCTTAAAGGCTATTTGGGGACATCATTAAGAAAAAGTAAAGACCCCAGTGGACTAACTTGTACCCAGTACTTGCTGATGGTATGAATGCTTTCCTGAAGGTTTTATCTCACTTGCTTTTAAGTAACTTGGCAAAACTGCTCTTAAGAAAAATTAATAAATCTTTCCGAGGGCACCTGGGTGGCTCAGTCAGTTGAGCTCCCACTAGAGATTTCGGCTGAGGTCGTGATCTCATGGGTCCTGAGATCAAGCCGCATTCCCCAGGGCGTCGGCTTGGGATTCGCTCTCCCTGGGCCTGCTCTCTCGCTCGCCTTCTGTCTCAAATAATTTCTGGGTCTATGTTCTGAGAGGAGCCAACTCGTCAAGAGCGTTCCACCTATCTTCTTCCTTGACTCTTAGAATGAGAGGCTCCAGGCAGAAAATGAGGACGTAAGTTTCGAGGAGGCAGAAGGCCCGGGCCTGGCACTAGCGGCTACGCACCTCCGCGGCCTAGGGCCGCCACCTCCCCGCCCACTGCACTCGGCCTTCTCCGAGATCTTCTGCAAACGGTGCATTTTCCCCTTCAGGCCTGAGAAAAGACGACATATTTCAGGGCAAAGCCTGGAGGCGCGCTTGCCGCCCTTGAGTGTCTGTGGGCCAAGACCTCGTCACCGGCCTCCCAGCTGGGGCTTACGGCGCGCGGAGTGCCTTCTGCCTGGAACCGGGGGAGGCTCTGCCTTCGCGGTGGGGCCTTGGTCCGGTGTTGGGGTTAGGTTGAGCCTCTGGCCGGCCCGCTTCTTGCGGGTATAGACCTGCAGCGACCACATTGCCACCTCGCCCCCAAGGCCTCGGGACCTTGGCCCCCCACAGCCTGTCCCTTCGCCTTCCTGAGGACACGAGCTACAGTCAGAGTGCGCCACCGTCCAGGCAGTGTCGCTGCCTGCGGAGCAATAGGAGAGGAACGGCGGGCAAAGAGAAGCAGAAAGCCCACAGCGCCGGTGCCCGACTGACTGAAGCCGCTCGCAGGACTCCCGCCCTTTTTTTAATCGCTACCAAACCGCGCGATGGCTTCTGGGAAACGGCGTAACGAGGAGGAGACTCCGCCCCCCTGGAGGCCGCCCCGCCCCCTCGGAGACGCGGCGTTCGGGGGTTTGAGGGTGGGCTCGAGTGGTTGCAGGACCAGGGGCGCAGGCTCCGTCCTCTCTGTGCGGAAGGGAAGCGTGTGCGGAGAAGCCATTTAATTCTCCAGAAGGTTGCTCCTTTCTCATTCTTTCCTTAGTGTGATGGGCCCGTCACGCGTACGCTAGTGGTGGCCCGGCCCCTCGTAACATTGCAGTGACCCTTGGTAAGGGAGTTCAGGTGTTCAAACGTAGGGCCTCGAGCCGAGGGAGAGGGACTGGGGAGAAGGATGGAGGCTGTCACCGGACTCAGTGCCCAAAGGTCAGCCGGGAACGAAAGCACATTAGTCCAATGGGGAATATCCTGAGCAATCAGCTTCAGTCGCAGGCCCACCAATATACGACGGGAGGGGGGCGCTGAGCATTCAAAGATCTTGGTTCCACGATATTTCTTTTTAAGGAAAGCAGAATCCCTTAGCCCCTGCCCAGGAGCTATCTCCTGGACATCGGGGCAGCCTTATGACCAAGGGAGAGAATTTCTTACCTCTTGGGGCTCAGCTAGTTTGCTCTGCCTCATTGCAGGGAAGTAGGAATGGCCTCGCTCTCTCCATACACCCTGGATGAACCATCTGGCTGCATCTGATAAACATATTGTGCACATAATAACCATTTTCCTATTTTTAAAAATGACATTTCACAACATTAAAAAAATACATTTGTAGAAATAAAATTACAAAAACTTAAAGGACTTTTTTTGTGATATTCCAATATTGTATGTGTGACTATAGCACACATGCAGCCACAATATTTTCAAAATGAAATCACTCTGGATTTTTTTAAATTTAAAATATGCTCATAGAAAGTCATGACAGTTGATTCAATATGTAATTAATCATTAAAACTTAGCTTTGTAAAGAGCAGAAGGTGATTATCCTTACCTAATTAGATATAATGCTTTGAATCCCTGAATCAATACTTACCCAGCACCTTACTCTGTATTAGACGTTGTGGTAGGTCCTGGGGATACAGAGGTGTGTTAGAAACAGTCCTCCCGTCTAGGATCTCATAGTGGTGTTGCAGTGCAAAGCAATTATCATATTTCAACCTCCTTTTCTTGAGTCATATCCATAATATGCTCACAGACAGTCTCTAGTTTACAAGTCAGGTCTCCAGGCTCTCCTTTTTCCCTTTGAGGGGCTGTTGTGAAAAAAACTTGGAGTTCTTAAATGACCTGTGGGAGGTCTGGGTCCTTCCATGCCCTACACCTAGAAATGGAAGAAACAATGAAAAAGGAAAGCAGCTTAAAGCAAAAGCTGATCTGTGCTTTGGTGACCCTATGCCCTACAGGTCTGTCTCACTCTACTGTGGGAGGTCTGGGTCCTTCCATGCCCTACACCTAGAAATGGAAGAAACAATGAAAAAAGAAAGCAGCTTAAAGCAAAAGCTGATCTGTGCTTTGGTGACCCTATGCCCTACAGGTCTGTCTCACTCTACTGATCTGCATTTACTGAAATGCCATCAAGTAAAGATTTATGGGAGTTGATGCATAGGGTTTCAAAACTGGAATGATTTCTTGAAACAAAAGAGGTCCTTGGAGATAATCTAGTTGCCTCTTCATTTTGCAGCTGAGAGAACCACAGCCTAGGGAGGAGGCTCCTTATGACAGATGATTGGCATAGGTGGTATGAGTCTCTCTGGGCTTTTGGCTAGTGTGTTTGTCATGACCCTGTTCCTCCTAACACATAGCTGGGGAGGGGGTAGGGAGGACAAGGAAAGGAGTTTGAACCCCTTAGTAGCAAGGGAATGAAAGAGACTACAGACAGACTTGGTCTGTTTAAAACTTCACCCAGAACCAGCCTATAAAAGGGAAGATGTGTCCCTTACAAAAGGATGAGGTAGGGCAGACACATCTCAATTCAGTTATCTCTTTGTCTCCCCACATTCTGTCCCCAAATCCACAAATGCCAGTGCAAGTATCCAAGAGTGTTAAATTGAACCTCTCCCACTTCCCTTGGCACTCCTTCCATATCTACACTCAGAATTCTGTTATCACTGTTTCAGTTCAGTCATGTGATTGGTTTGACTAGGTTTGGAACAGTTAATGCAGTTACTAATTTCCATGGGAAAACAAATTCCAAATTTTGAAGAGATTTCTCAAGAAAGTTTTTTTGAAAACAGCCAGCTTGTGGCTTTAGGATTCCTTGGAGCCCAGAAGAAATCTTTCCGTAGGCTTTCTTATGGAGTGATCCAACCCACTGATCAGTTTTATTTGTGGTACTGTCCACAGGTTTCAAGGTGCAATTGAAAAACCAGTTTAGTTTTGCTTATTTGACAAGAATGAAACAAACAACCACAATGATAGATGAAATGTATTTTCAGGAAGTGCAATCATAATGGACATGAACATTATGCATGAATACATGAAAAAGAGCCAAGGGGATTTTTCATTAAATGGATATTTCTTGAGCATCCACTTATAGACCAGACCTTCTGCGCTGAGGCTACAATCTCAAGCTACTCAGTTGAGTGGGGGTGTGGCAGAGGGAATCTTCTAAGATAAAAGGATAGTTGAGCTGTTATAAGACCGGCATGATAGAAGTTAGCAGGGAGTTAAAAGGCTATGGCATTCTATGAAAAGGGGACCATATGTGCCATGTGGAGGCACAGAAAAGCATGATGCTTTTAGGGGACTGCATAAAGTAGATGGTATGACTGGAGCCAAGGCTCCGTGGGGGAAGGGCAGGAGAAGATGCGAGGCCTTGTGCGCTGAACCAGGGAGTTTGAACTTCATCCTGAGAACTATGGGGAAGTCATTGAAGGAATACTAATCAGGAAAGCGGCATGACCAAATTTTCAATTTAGAAAGATCACACTGACTAAAATGTGGATGGTGAAATTTAAGAAAGCTGCGGTGGAAACGAGAAGACTAATTAAGAAAGGATGGTAATATTCCGGACCAGAGATGAGAGTTGCCCCAACTCTACTAACAGCTGTGAGAACGAAGGCGTGGGTGACAGCAAATACACAAAGAAAGAACCTGCGTCACTTAGCATGGCAGAATGGACCATTTTAAGAAAGTCTGACCATTAGCTTGGATATGGGTAGAAGACATTATAGAAATACTATTTCAGGGGCATCACAATGGAAAATTTGAATACAGTTATTCTTTCAAAAGTATAAAAATGACTTAAATCCAGGACACGTGATAAAAGCAAATGTGCAAAGCAAAGGAGAGCATCTCTGGGTGGGGACTGTAAATCTTTGGAGTTTGGGGATCCCTACAAAGGATGCAGAGTATGCTGACTAGTGTGAGAAAGCTGGACATAATATTTACCATCGGCACTATGATCAATGATGACTAATATACTAACATCAGGGGATTATGCTATATAAATATATAAAATAGTAATTATAAGCAACTTTGAGAAATGAAAAATCTTTATTTTTTACAAAAGTTTTCATAAATGCATTTTATATTTGATAGGCATGCTATTATAACAAAGCAACTAAAAATATAATTACAGTTAAGATACTTTAATGCGTATTTAAAAGGTAATATTTTAATCTCCTCAGTTTTTAGAAATTGAAAGTAGGATAAGCAATTCTTCAAAAAATATCAATTTCCTTCCCCACCCCCCACCCCATGCAATTGTTGCAATGACTTAATAAGGAAAATTAGTCAAATGAATGCCTAGAAGCCACTGTCAACCTCATCAAAACCTTTTCAGTTTGGGACAAGGTTTAGAAATGCTTATATTCCAGGTATTTATCTATTGCCTCTAGGTTATAACCATTCATTGTTCTAAGTCAAGAGTTCCTCATTAGGGCTTTGTCCTCGCTTGAATGTTAATCCCATTCTTCCTGCAGTTAATTGTAGAATCACAGAAAGGACTGTGCCCATACTTAAAAAATTCAGACTATCAGGATTGTTTTCCTTTTCATGTTTATGCTTCCTTAAAATAAAAACAGGCAAGAAAATATAGCAACTTAGTTCAACATATAATTTATCAATTTATCAATATCAATGTATCAATCTTATATATGGTTATTCATTCTTTTTTTTCCTGAGATATTAAGCAAGTTTGTAAGCAATCTGTTTTCATGCAAAAAATACATTTTTCCATTGTTTACATTCATTTCATAGTATTTTGTATTCTAAATAACTATATCACTTTGTGCTTTATACATTTGGAAAATAAAGAATAATTCATTTTCCTTACTGCAGAAAAAATAAAAGATGATCAGTTCATTGATGGGTAATACAACCAAATTAAGTGCTACCTTCAAGTTGCTGAAACATTACCTGACTATAAAAATTGCAATGGGAAGTTCTATTTTTCCTCATGCATCCAGTTTTACTTAAATTTAGAATGAAAGTTTGACTAGCATATATGAGGGAGACATGGTATGTTTATTCCTCGGACTTGTGAGTTTGTGAGTTCCTAAAATGTGGAACTAGACCTCCACACCATACCTCATTTTCTCTCACTGGAGGGGAATCACAATATAAAGATGTCTTTTATGGAAAAGGAAAAAAAATTGGCATATATTCTATTTTAAAAAATACACAGGATTAGTTTGTAAAATGTGAAAATTCCTAATTTATCTTACTAATTATATTATCAATTTACATTTGAATGAAAAACAGATAAAAGGCCAAAGAACATGTTTTCTATAATTGATCTCTGTTATACCTCTAGATTTATATCCAATCTGATGTCTACTGTATATGTGAACATGTTAAGGACATAACCTTTTCCCATATTCATTGAAGAGAAATACAAAAATTTCCCCCCAAAATGAAGTTGAGAAATCTGAAGCAAAAGGGATTTTTCCATTAACATATATTGTTTTATTTCTCCTTTATTAAAAAATTCAGCAGAGTTAAACAGAGGAATAGATAAATGTACCTGCAGTATATTTAGCGCCCACTGTCTACTTTTTTCAGCACATCTGCTGTAACCTATTTATTGGCCCAAGTGTGATGCTTTTCACACAGATCAGGAAGGCCAGAAGACACATGAAGATCTTTAAAGTGAGAAAAAGAAGAAATGCTTAAGCTGTCTATAATCAATCATATCTAACTACAGACAGTGAGGTATAAATAGAATCAATGTAAGTTTTAAATTATTTGCTTATGTTACATTGTCCAAAATCCTTTTGGAAACGAACAACAATTATGAAATTTTGGTTGAGTAGAAAGAAAATGGGAAGCAGCTTCATTTTTTTCAGATGTGAAGCTATTTGCCTTATTTAAAATAGTATGAGTAATTCAGGTAATGATTTTCTCTTTTAATTAGTCAGACACTAAACATAAAAAATTAGTGCCGTATAGACATGGCCTTGGACATTTTTTTAATTTGTTATTTTCAGAACTGCCTTTAAAAGTTAATATGCAAAGACTAGCACATATACTCAAAGTCAGATTTATAAGTGTAAGTAGAAGGTCTGCAGAAAGAATATGCCAAAGGAATATGTAAAAATTGGATAAATGCATCAAATGAAGGTGTGATCCATTTTTGCCAAGACTGAAACATAAGTGTATAATCACTTATTCAAATTCACCATCGGCCTGTGTGATAATGCTTTTTATTTTTTTTTTAACCAATAGCATTTATTTACAGCTTGGATTTGCTCCAGCAGAGAGGAACTTCTGGACTGTGAACACTACTCCCACGTCTGCTTGCAGAGTCCTGTCTCTATAAAGAAAACACTTGTCTAGGGATAGTTCCTTCTGCAGATGCACAGTCTATAGCTTGGAACCTAACTGCTGTCCATGCTGGGCTTTAGTTATATGAAACTGTTGGCACTCAGGTGCAAGAAGTATCGAAATACATAATGCAAGAAAGGAGGTTTCCATGGTTAAGCTTAGAAGCCATTTAAAGATTTTATGAATGGAATTATACACTATGAGATATTTATCTATCTATGATGAACTTAAGTTTTCTAAGGGTATTTTGAAGAGGTTCTTCAAAATTAAGTTGTTGAAAAACTATTTTCTTTGGAAATAACATCGCCTCTTCCCATTGTTCAGGACTATAGCCATATTGGGTTTTCCAGGCCTGGCATGGACATATTGAGAATGGAAGGCCTGAAGAACCCAGCAAGGAACATAGGTACATTAATTGCTGCCTATCCTGAGAAATACTTCTGGGTTTCTTTTCCCAAGTCTTCCCCAAAGGTCTATTCATTGTACAGTCGACAGACATCTTTTAGAATTCATGTGTAAGAAGTCCATGGATATACACATAGTATCCTTGAAGTCATACCTTTTTTTTTCTGGGTAGTTCCTGAATATTTTAATGAGCTTAATAAATGAAAAAATGTATTGAAAGATCACTGTAAAATGTTATTGTAAATAAGACATTTGTTTCAAGAATATCTGACTTTGCATTTTTCATGAATAAAAGTATAAATGAGAGGGAAAACTTGTTTACACCAGTAAGAATTGTCATGTATAAGGAATCTGAAGTTATGTAGAATGTGCATTCATTATGTCTCGTTTTAGCATGATTGTGTACACATGGTTTTAATTTTTTAAGTCTGATTTAACTGTGATTCTGACAGTTATTGAATGAGGTAGTCCACATTGCCTAGATAGTTGCTGTATCTGGTTACTATTCCACAAATAATTAAGTACAATATATCAGTTATATTTTTCCTTTATGTTTAATAGGAGTTCTGTGAACATTGAGAATATATTACTTTTAGTGGTACACAGTCCTTGAGAAAAGTCTTGATTTTTACATTGCCATTTGTGATATTTTTAGCAGCTTGTTACAATATCATTTTAATAAAAATAAAGTGTACTCAGTGATGATAGAGAAAATATTGTTAAAGACCTCTTGGGACAGGAAAAGGCTCAATCATAAGGTCACGTGCTTATTCGTTTTCGGCTGCATCATTCTGATTCATTACTTTCAAGAGTAACTATAATATTGCTACACAGTCCATTATACTGAGAAGAACTTTCCTTGAACTTCACATGGAGATTGAGTAAAGCTCTTCTATTTGTTTTTTGAAGTACTCTCTCAGCTCAGGTCTCTTAGCCTTTAGTGTTGGTGTCAGCAAGCCATTCTGAACTGAGAACATGTCAGAGTGGATGTGAATGGCTTTAACCTAAAAACCAAATGCAGAATATGTCTTTATCAGGAATATAACATAGCATTTATAGCACACATGATAAAAGTAAACAGGCATACAAGAATAGATATATTGATACAAAAACACTATGCTCATTTAAAAAGTCAAAATTATGTTAATAACATTTCAACCTATTTAACACATCTGCAAGCCACCTCTTTCCCTTCCTATTTCTTCATTTAGCCAGTCAACAGAAATGAACTGGCTGCTTATTCTGTGCCAGGCTGAGGACACAAAGAAGAATCATGAGTGTCCTTGCCCTTAATGGGTGCACACTGGCATCCAGCAGGGCAGGCACAGAGTGACAGGTGCCAAACGCACCAGTGGGGGCGAAGGAGGAGTGGTCAGGGAAGCCTTCCCAAAGTAGATGAATGTTAAAGAATGAGTGAGAGTTAACCAGCAAAGGAGGCAAGGTGGGTGGTGGAGGGCATTCTAGGCAGAACCAACCCCAACAACAAAGCTATGGGAGTGAGAAAGGAAATCTAAGTGGTTTCTGGATGTAGCTATATGAAGTAGGAGGAAAAGGGGGTAAGAGATACAGCTGAAGTGGGTAATATGACAGTTTATAGAGGAGCCCCAACTTCGTGCTAGAGTCAGTAGGAAGGCACTAAAGGTTTTTAGAGATGGCACTGATATGGCTGAATATACATTTTAGAAAGACCTCTCCAAGAGAAATGTGAAAATGGTTTTTGAGAACATGAAGGTAAGAAACAGGGAAACCAATCTGAGGGATCTAGTCAATCCATGGGAGACAAGATAAGGACCTAACTATGCTTAGAGCAGTGACAGAGACAGACACAAGCAAGCAGCTCGAAGAACCATTCAGTGGGCAAGAGGTAGTAAAGAGGAAAGCAGCCTCCAGGACTCCCGGATTTCTGATCTGGATGGATACATGAGGGGTGATGCAATTCACAGGACGAATATAAAGTCTTGGGGGGACATGATGAGTCTATACTTAAAAAAAAAAAAAAAAAAAGTCCTGCCATGGCATTTTATCATATCTACTGGGAGGAGGCATGCATGGAGGGATTAGGTTTAGAGTTGCATACTTTCTATTCCTATGAGACAGATCCTAGGCCTCCTTGTGCAAAGTCCCTTTGCAATGCTGAATTAGGGCCAGAGACAGGTGAACTAACTAGGAGGGCCTGGGTAGACTTGTACCACGTAATGTTCCATCAAGGGTCACTGACAGTTCCATGATAATTTTGTGATCTGGGCTTGAGCTTAATCCTCGAATGATACTGCTTCCAAGAAATTGTGTCCTGACTGATAGCTGGGTCTAAATTAAGTGATTCTTATTAAGATAATAGACCCAAATCATTAGATAGCAAATAGGGTTATGAATTGCTGCGGTAGACTTTCTAATAAAAATTTTTTATCACAGTTCTAAAAAATAAAATTGTCATGGACCTGAAGCACAGACACACAATGGGACTACAAATACCATTTGCTAAACATTCATGTCATTTGTCCTTACATGCATGTTATTCAAAGTCCAAAATGAAATTTTGAAACTGAAACAACAAACCTCTCAGAATCTTGTGGAAGAGAAGCCCAGCAAGAAGTGTACCAAATCCTAAGTGCTCCCTAGGTTTGTACCGCTGACCCTTGAACAACAATGGGGTTAGGGTAGCTGACCCCCTGCACAAATGAAAATTCATGTTTAACTTTTGACCCCCCAAAACCTAACTATTAATAGCCTATACTGATTGGAAGCTTTATCGATGACATAAATGGTTGGTTAACACATATTTTATATGTTACACATATTATACACCATATTCTTACAATGAGGTAAGCTAAAGAAAAGAAAATGTTAGAAAGAAAATCATAAGAAAAAAAGAAAAAAAAACATAAGGAAGAGAAAACACATTTACAGTACTATACTATATTTATTGGAAGAAAAAAAAGCCACATCTAAGTGGACCCCTCCAGTTCAAACTTGTGTTGTTCAATGGTCGACTGTCATAGACATTTAGAAAATTAATTCAAAACATATATGTTAAATACACATATACGTTCATTTGTTGTTTTCTGTAATTGACATTTATTGAGCAACTCCTTTGTATTAGGTATGTGTCAGGCATTAGGGATAAAAGAATAATAAGACACAGTTACTAACCACATGAATTTATAATCTAATGATAAATACTGCTATATGACATTGTGGTGACAGTATGATATTGCTACTATAGGGACAAGCACAGAGAAGGCCACCTTTCTCAGGCAGAATCGGTTGCTCTGCCAATACCCAATCTTGACTTTTTCCATGCTAATGAAACTCTAATTTTGTTTGGGGCCAAAAGCATCTAAGTCAACCATGACAATCACCTTCCCTAATTTCCCAGCCACCCTGGCATCTAGGGGACAGCCATGAGATCTATTTTTGGCTAGTGAGAAAGGAAACTTTTTGCTTTCCTAATAAAAGGTTCAGCCATAGCCATCTCCACCACTCTCCTTTTTTCCTTCCTTAAATATGGACAATGTCTAAAGCTGTAGAAGCCACCCTATGATAAGTCAACATACCAAGAAAGGAGAGTGGAAAGACAGGTAGAGCCTAGGTCTCTGAGGACCTGCACCTTCCTTGGACCACCTATCATCACTCTTATGTGAGAAAAAATACAAAAACACACCCAAGTGTTTAAGACATTGTGGCTTTTCTGTTAGAGCTGAATGCATTTCTGATATAGCACCCAACCCAGACTTGGGGAGGGTTCATTGAAAAGAGATGCCTGAGTTGACTCTGAAGGATAAGTCAGCTTTAGCCCAATGAAGATAGCAAGGGGAAAAAGGAGTGGTTGCTATGTAGCCCAAGGAAAGTAGGGTGCTCTAGGTAGAAGCTACAGGTGCCAAAGCACATTTGGGGCATTCCATGTGTAGGCTGAAGCAAATGATACAGGTGGAGAAGAAGAAGACAATCAGGCTGGAGAGATACACTAGGGCCAAGTTATAAAGGTTAATACACCAAAGAAGGGAGTTTGGACATGATTCTTTCAACAGTTTTAAGGAGTGAGAGAAAGAATGGCTCTTTAGAAAAACTATTGTGCTAATGGTGGACTGAAGTGAGGTAAAAGTGGAAACTGTAAGACCAGCCAAAAGGCAAGAATAAGAGTGACCTGGGCTATAAAAGTTGGCTGTGGAGATAAAAACAGATTTTGAGGAGAGAAAGGACAGGACTTGCAATTTGCTTGGGTAAGTGGTAAAGAAAGAGAAATAATAATGACTCTAGGTTTCTGCTTGAGAAGAAAAACTGGAGGAACGAGATAATTCTTTGGAGGAGGGAAGATCAAGTATTTGTGTTAAAGTCTGGAATGCTTCTGAGACAACCAAGTGGTTTTTGGATACTGGATATCAGTTATCAGTATGTAGGACAGAGCAGCAGCCTGGGCTTGAGACAGAGGAGCGACATGATGAGTAGAAAGGAATTGGAGTGTGGGTTACAAAAGCCAGGAGAACAAAAATGAGAGGTCACTCTGTTAGATGCTACTGTCATATAAGAACTGTTCCTTAGGGATGGGGGTGGCTCAGGGGTTGAGCTTCTGCCTGCAGCTCAGGGCGTGATCCCAGGTCCAGGGATTGAGTCCCTCATCAGGCTCCTAGCGAGAAGCCTGCTTCTCCCTCTATGTCTCTGCCTCTCTCTCTGTCTCTCATGAATAAATAAATTAAATCTTAAAAAAAAAAAAAAGAACTGTTCATAAAATCGGTGGGCACAATCAGGAAATGACTTATTTCAAAAATCAATTTATGTACCACCTCAATACCCTTAGGATAGCTATTATCCAAAAAAACAGAAAGTAACAGATGTGGAGAAATTTGAACCTTTGCACACCGTTGATGGGAATATAAAATGGTGTGGTCACTGTGGAAAACAATATGGAAGTTGCTCAAAAAATAGAAAATAGAATTACCACATGACCCAGCAATTCCACTCCTGGGTATATACCCAAAAGAATTGAAAGCAAGATATGGAAAAGCTACTGGTACATCCACATCCATAGCAGCATTATTCATAGTAGCTAAAACATGGAAGCAATCCAAATGTCCCCTGACAGATAGATAAGCAAAATGTGGTTATAGGCATACAGTGGAATATTATTTGCTCTAAAAAGGAAGGAAGTTCTGATATGTGCTACAAAATTATGCTAAGTGAAATAAGCCAGTCACAAAAAGATAAATATGGTATGATTCCACTTATATGAAGTACTTAGAATAATCAAAGTCATAGAGACAAAAAGTAAAATGGTGGTTGCCAGAGGCTAGGGTAGTGTGGGAAAAATTGGGAGTTATTGTTTAACAGGTAGTTTCGGTTTTACAAGATGAGAAGAGTTATGGAGATGGATGGTAGTGATGACTGTACATTACAAATATATCTAATAGTACTAGACTTGTACACTTAAAACGGGTAAGCTGTTAAATCTTATGTGTATATTACCACAATAAAAAAAAGAAAAAAGAAAAAAATTCAGTGTATGCAAATAGTTGCAAAATGTTGAGTATGTCCATGATTGTTTTCAAAATCTCTGATGTTAACAGTCCTGTGTCCTGGGAGGTGGGCCTTTTGAGATGGCAAAGAATTCTTTGCTGAGAAAACTGCATTATTCAGATAGAAAACTCAATATACAAGGAAGACTCCTAAAACAGCTATACTATCAATTTCCTAAAAATCCTTAAAGAAAAATTCTCACAACTTCTGGCATTTTTAAACCCATGCTTGTAATTTAAAAATGTGAAAGTTTTCAAATGAGCACAACATTAATAAATCAGGTTCACTCTGATTCTTAGATTTTGTTCAGATGAAGGACTCACTTTAAAAGAACAACACTTTAAGGGATTTGAGTGTGTAAGGGAGAGTTGAGGAGGGAATGTTAGGCTAAAACTAGAGCTAGCATGATAGGTAGCTGCCTCAACTTTACTTCACACACAAGGGATTTCTACTTGGATATCCAATGTAAATAGCTGGAAATCTGAGGCTCTTGGCTAAAAAGAGGTACTGTCAAATGTTTCAAAATTAGTTAAGTTTCTTGTAAAAAAATGTTTTGTTTGAAAATTCAGTGTTCTTGATATTCAAAGAAGCAAGGATTTGGTAAGGAATAGGACTGCCCTTTTTTGGACCCTCTGAAATATTCTTTCTTTCCTAATTTGTTCTTATTAAACACAAACCATTCTATTTAAACAAAACTCACTGGAAACTGGTCCCAAGGGAGACATTCACAGACACAGTACACTGAGAAGTAGGGGTTCTGCTAGGGGTGGTGTGGTGGTGGAGGTGGATGTAGATAGGTGGGGATGGGATGAAGTTGGGGAGAAGCAGAGGTGGAGTGGAGGAGGAGGGATGAAGTGAGGTGGTTGGGTTGGGAGGGGGAATAGAAGCTCTGGTTCAAGTCCCTATCCGACTGGCACAGCAGTGCTCTGATGTTTGCATGAGCTGGACTTTTCAGATAAGACACCATCTAAGTTGTGCTGCTTAAAGAAATTTGGAAATCACCACGTGACAACAAAACTAATTAGCTTGAAGAAAATATGAACACAATCTGAATCAAACTTAATCTTAGATACTGTGAATTAACTTAGTAACTAACTCATGTTTATTATCGTAGTTTCCTTAACTTTTTTTTTAAATTCTCTTCTGATAGAAATGGTATCATGTAAAGACTTTGGGTAAGTGCAAATGATCTCTCCAACCTTCTTTTGTAAATGAATAAAACAATATAATTTTAAAAGGAGGAGCAAATGCCAAGATATATAATATCTGCGGTATCTGTGCAGCCTGGGTTTCAACTCATCTGAGCACCTCACAGCTGGTGCAGAACACTGTAACTGGGATGAGATATATGTTCAGTATAGGGACTTAGGGTGAGCACCTCTGAAAATTTAGAAGCTACAGACAATAAACAACAGGGAAGATAAATCTCATAGGGAGAGCTATGTAATGCTATTTAGATGCTTAGTAGACAATAAAAGAAAATGCCCTGATTTTAGGAATAAGGGACTGAACCAAGGGGTATATTTCACAGCAAGCCTAAAGGCTGACTGGGGCATTTGCATTTGGCGTGGCTCACTACAAAATAGTCTCAGTTTGAGGAGAGGAAGTATCAATCCCTAAATACAACTTTACAGGAAGCCAAGGCATTTGGCACCCAGCTTATCTTTAACACTCTTAGTGAGTGCATTAGAGTGGCTCTGCTGCCAGGCTGCCAGTCCCTGCTCCAGTCTGACCTACAGCTCTGGGTCTGTTTGAATTCTTCCAGGAAAATACCTATAGATACAGCCTGAGTGGCTAAAAATCTAGTCAGTAAGTGGGGGGAAAATGAATCAAACCAGTTCTTTAATACCGACCTTAACTGTGGGTCCCAAACTTACAGTTTTTTAAAAAAAGTAAACCAATATTAAAACCAATTTTCATTTCTTTACGTATTTTCTAATAAAAGCAAACTGTCAATTTGTGAAAAAAAAAAAGAAAAAAGGAATGAGAATCTTCTCTCTATACATCTAACACAATGTGAAACTCGTTTCCCAATTTGAAATGGGCAAAAAAAAAAAAAAGTTTTAATGATTTATCCATTTATTTGAGAGAGAGGATGTGCATGTACACACACGTGAGTGGGGGGAGGGGCAAAGAGAAAGGGAGAGAGTTCCCAAGCAGATTCCTGCTGAGCTCAAGGCTTGATCCCAGGACCCTGAGATCATGATCTGAGCCAAAACCAAGAGTCAGCTGCTCAACTGACTGAGCCACACAGGTGCTCCCATAACCAAACTTTCTGTTAAGGAAAGAAGGAAATGTTAAATGTTAGCTTCCTTTCTGAAACTATACTCTTATCATGGAAAAGTGATTCCAGGGTTTTTTTTGTTTGTTTGTTTGTTTAGAAATACTGTAACATTTAAATATTGTGTTGGAGTAAAATACTTCAAAAGTGTCAATTTATGCCAACTCATTAAAGCACAAAACTCTTCATAATTTTGAAGAAACATAGTATTTTAAATTTCAATGGTACTACTGAATGAAACACAATTGCTTGAAGATAATAAACACAGAAAGAATAATTAGGACATTAGAGGTAAAGTAAAAAAAAAAAAAAAAAAAAAAAAAAACACTTGAATTAGGGAAATGCTCAATTTTTTTTTCCCCCTTTCTGATTTTAAGGCAAACTGGTTAGGTAAGTATTCATTTCAGTGACAGAAACACAATAACATTTTTACTGAGAGTTTTGCATCAGAATTTAAATAATCTATCAAGTGTCAAAATTCACTTTGTATTGTCTATACAAACTAATAAAGCTTATATAAATATCAAGAAAATGGTTAAATCATGGCTAAGTATGCTCAAAAACTTCCCAGGTACTTACGTATTTTAATTATTGATAGAGTTATTTTAAATGTTTCCTATCTACTCATTCAAATTTACCTTTCAAAGATCTCTATAAATTAACAATGATTGGTTAATGGACATTAAATTATATTAATTTTTTGAAGACTAATTTAAATGTTAATTCAGATTCAACCCTGACCAGTAAACCTGAACTCCTAAAGCTTCTGGTGAATGGTTTAAGCCTCAGGCTTAGATTATCTATTTGTGTTTGCATGGTTTTCAGAAAATTAGTGTTAAACCTTAACTAATGGCTCATTTTTCAGGAAAAGAGAAAAGGACAGGCTGACAATGGATTGTAGATTAATTCAAATAATCTATGTTGATCTTTGGAACACAACCGGGAGCACACCCATCTCAAGGCATGGGGCTCCCTGCTCAGTGGGAACCTGCTGCTCCCTCTCCCTCTGCCTGCTGCTCCCCCTGCCTGTGTGCACTCTCTCTCTCTCAAATAAATAATTTAAGTCTTTAAAAAACAACAACAACTCAGTCCTTTGGGATACCTGCATGGCTTCCCTATATTTCAGGTTACCATGGTGAGGGCAGATTATTAGCGCAGAAACTGCTTAAGGGGTATGGGAAGACAAGAACACCTCTCCACTCAGTCAAGGTCTAATCTGAGCACTGGTTAACACCTGAAACTTTACCAAAGGCCCCCTTTCAGAGTAATCTTATGAGTTGATGGTCTTTTCCATGAAGAAGAATCTAAATGTGAAGATTTTCCAGGTTCTGGGGCAGGTCATGCCTCCCGAACCCAGCAGGAGGCGTGCCACCCCTGGGAATCACAAGGTATTGTCTGGAACTAATCGGCTTAAGCAATGCACTTAGTGCCCTGATGGCTCCCCATTCAGAGGAACACGCAGGCCCAGAACAAATGTCTTGGACCACTGGGTCTACATCATCATCATATGATCCAGTCACACAGCTCCCCTTAATGGAAGGACAATGAAGTCAGTCCTGGCAAATTTAGAAATTTGAATTTTTTTTTTTAAAGATTTTATTTATTTATTCATAGAGATGCAGAGAGAGAGAGAGGCAGAGACACAGGCAGAGAGAGAAGCAGGCTCCATGCAGAGAGCCTGACGTGGGACTCGATCCAGGGTCTCCAGATCACGCCCCGGGCTGCAGGTGGTGCTAAACCGCTGTGCCACCGGGGCTGCCCTAGAAATTTGAATTATTATGCCAGGAATGACCTTTCATTCAGAAAGATAAATATAATTTGCTTGAATGCCTCTGATTTTATAATTTTTTTTTATGATGAAGATTTTGTTCATCCAAGCCTTCTGTGCTGTAAATGCTGACAGATAAGGGTAAAGCAGTGCTTCTCAAACTAGATTAATATAATCTCAAAATATATCTCAAAATATAATCTCAAAATATGATCTCAAAAGAAAACAATTCTGAAACTATGTTTAGATTTCATCAGTTTGAAACTTAAGAAATTAAAGTCTGAATCTGTGGAAATGGTTTTTAATTGCAAATGCTTTAAGAGTTTAAATTTGAAACTGGTTTTAAAATGTTTTTAGGTTATCATCAAAGTGAACATACAAAATTTAAAATTCTCAGAAACCCTGTAGATCCCTACCACTAACACTATATTTGGGAACCCTACTGGAGAAACACAATTTTATTAAAAGCCATTAAGTTAAAGACAGGCTAGAAATTTTAGAAAATCAGAGTGTTATTATTTCTCTACTTGAAGAATTTTTCTTTTTTTGAGTTTTTGACTAAAGAGGACATATAAATGGTGTAGGTAGGTAGGACCAAGTGTGCTTATGAACTCAATTACAGTAGGAACCCCAAACTTGAAAAGACAAAAAGCCTTAGAGAACTGCTTGCTGTGTCATATAATACATTCTGTGTTTCCTCCTCTTTGTGGTAGACATGCTGGGCTGACAGATCACTGGCCCAAGGAGCACGATCTTTCCGATGTCCTAGCAAGTAAGCTTGCCTGCTGCAGCCAAGAAGACAGTTCCCATAAAAATAAAAATAAGAGAGGACGCTAGTCTTGAGTATTGCAGGCAGCTTGTGTACATACTCTGCTTGTGACAGCTAGGGTAGTATTTCAGCTTTATGAACGTCTGTGATTACGAGGACAACACAGTCTCACTCAACATACGACCTATTTTATTTCAGGATACAGGCAGGCTGCTGCAAAGTCAGCTTGGAACAGGCCTTCAGGGGTCTGTCAGTACACAGGCTGTCCGCTGGCCGCAGCATGGAGGGTGGAGAATCTAGGTCAGGGTCACCATGGGTGAGTTTAATTTTTGTCACTCACAAGGGGTTGTAACAAGTATGGGGAAAGTAATAGTTACCTGTTCAAATGAATGGAGTCCGCTCTCTTTTCCTAACCTCACCATATCTTCCAAAATGGCTTTTTTCAGCTCCTGAATTGAACCATATAGGAAAAATTACAAGGCAAAAACACATTTCAAAATGGAAGTAGAGGAAACAGTGAGTTTTGAGCAAAGTACAACTGGTGGTTGTGCCAACATCCACCCCAACCCCCACTCCCCTCACTGGGGCTGACACTCCCTGGCAGCACACTGTCACCACCTCTCATTAGGTAAGTGTGTGCCAGGAATGGCCAAAGGAGTGACCATGAACAGGCTAAGGGACTATTTTACTTTTTAAAGTGGCTTTCTGGTCAGCCTAACACTAACACTATATTTGGGACTCTGGTTAGAGTCCCAGGGACCCTGTCACCCCCAGAGGAGCTAGGGTCCATGGATGCTGCTGAAAAATGAACCATGTGCCTGGAGAAGGTGATGTTGAGCCAGACTGCAGAGATCTGTTCCAAAGGAACCTACACCTGCCTGAAAAGTTTCAGGCAGATGTGAGTGGCTAAAGCTCTAAGTAGGAAGAATTGAGTTATTTTTTTCAATTCCATGACTATTTAAGTCCAGTATATATAAAAGCCACCTCATATTTGGAAAGAGTGAGATCGATGTGTCAGAAGGCCTATACTCACACCTGACACTGCTGTTAACCAACTGGTGTCAGCCGTGTGGCCTTGGGTATGCCACCACCCTCTCTGGACTCTATAGCAAGCTGTAGGATAGCAGGGCTGGACAAACTTTCTGTGATTCAATAGTTCATCAAAATTCCTAAGGAGATATCTGCATTCCTTCAACAACAATAACAAAAAGACAAATCTCTAGTTCAGGATTTCTACCATTATAAAATAACGTTAGAAATTTCCCTACAGGTATGCCTGGGTGGCTTAGCAGTTGGGCGTCTGCCTTCAGCTCAGGGTGTGATCCCAGGGCCCTGGGATTCAGTTCTGTATCTGGGTCCCCATAGGGAACCTGCTTCTCCCTCTGCCTATGTCTCTGCCTCTCTCTGTGTGTCTCTCAGGAATAAATAAAATCTTAAAAAAATATATTTCCCTACATGTTCAAGTTCCACTGCTTTACTGTGTCTCTGCCCTCCCATTACACAGTATCATAGGAAGTCCAGTAACCAAGGTACCTTATTCGCACAGAGCTCTGTGTATGAGCCTTCAATTCCTCTCTTCTGGGCCCATGTGGACATGACCTCAGGGTCAGGCACAACAATACCCACCAAATAGGCCTGCAATCCCAACCAAAGGAAAACACAGTCAAGACAAAAGCTTTTAAAGTGGTTATTTGTGGTCCAGCATTAAAAATAATCTCCTGGTATTCTCAGACTCCATCCTTTTCTAAAAATAAGTATATGCTTATGTTATGAAACATTTCCATCAATATAGCATACATTCTTGACTGTTTTCTGGTATATTTCCTCAACTTCATAAAAGAAAATTAATAAAGGGTAAGCTTAAGGAAGTAAAGAATCAGTAAAGTTTGGTTCTCATGTCAATCTTAAATGAGTACACCTTTAAGACACTCAATGAACCCAAACACATATATTTCTCAAGGTTTCCCAGACCATTTTGAAATTGCATATTAAGATGGTCCCCATTCATGAAGAAGTCTATTTAAAAATTTTAAAGCATTTTTAAAAGAAAAATTTAATACGGGATGCGTACGTGGCTCAGCGGTTGAGTGTCTGCCTTCGGCTCAGGGTGTGATCCTGGGATCCGGGGATCCCACACTGGGCTCCCTGCGGGGAGCCTGCTTCTCCCTCTTCCTGTGTCTCTGCCTCTCTGTGTCTCTCATGAATAAATAAATATATCTTTTAAAAAATTTAATAATATTTGCTTAATGAGTGCAATGACAGCACAGAATATATTCACAGTGATCTTGCTGACTTCGTCTTAATGATGTTGAAAGCAGAATAAATATAAATCCTCTCCAATAATTTAATCCTAAACTATGTTAACATATTAACTTAATATTACTAGTTTAACATATAATATATATATGTTAAGCTATGTTATCATCAGTACCATTACTTGGAATACTGTACCCATTTATCTGTAGAGTTTATTTAAATGTTTCAAAATCCAAATAGCAGAAACCCTGACTCTTGCTTTAGCATCTTACCTCAAATCCCTCTTGGTAGTAGGTACAGCCTAAGTTAAAAGTAGTGAGAATGTTCATTATCACTACTTTAAGCAACTTATTTACCTAACTGCAATTTACCAAACTATAAGCATGTAAGATTTCTCCTTCTAAAGGCATTTTCCCTCATGATCTAATATGCAGAAGAATATCGGTGTCTGAATGGAGATTCATTTTTACCACTACGATCAAATACCAAATACTCAGGAAATGATTCCCAAATAACTCTAGATTTTTCAGCAGGCCCAATATGTGCAGAAGGGCTGAAGCACAGGACACTCACCTTTAGGCTGTTCCCATGGACATAGACTTGTGCCACGGGCTCACTCCGTATGTAGATGTTTTCAATCTTCTCGGGTGCAATATATTCTCCCTGAGCGAGTTTAAATATGTGCTTTTTCCGATCGATAATTTTAAGAGTTCCTGCCTGTGGAGGGAGACAGCAGCTTCATGAAAAGACCCCTGCCCTGTCCCACTCGGCAAACCCCACCTGGATTTGTTCCTCAGCTGCAGAGGCTGTTCTTAGCCTCTGCATGGCCGGAGCGGGCCGCCCTGCACTGAGGTTGACAGCTCGAAGATCTGCTGGACCTGGAGTGCCCACTGTCATCTCTCCTTGGCGTTTACCTGCTCCCACAGCTGACACCCTCATGCCCAGAAACAGGGGTCCTCCTCCTCAGAAGTCCTGGTTCCCCTCTTACCCAGGCCCTTACTCCAGCTGTCCCTTTTCTCACCACCATCTTCAAATTTACTCTGTTAAACAATGCTAAGCCTCTCTAGCCAGCTACTGCCTCCACTCCCAAAGAGTGGCCTCTCCATCCCCCAGCATACAGCACACCTTGGCAGAGGCCCCCAATGACGCCCACCTCACAGACCAGATGGCATTAGGAGTCCTCACTGCTCCAGGACCTCTGGGGCAGGCAGGCCACCCCTTGGGCAGTTTGTGGTTGTATTCCTGGCCTCTAGAACCACCCCCACACACATCTCCCTGACTCCGTTTAAGTTTTTTTGAGTTTCTCAGGGGACCTGGTGTGTCTCCTTTGGCTCAACCCTTGAATGTTGCGCTTTCTTCACCTCCACTGATAATGTTCCTTGAAATAGCCTCCATTTATTTCTTCATTGGTCACTTCCATGTCTGCCTAAGCTTCCAGCCAAACCTCTTCACTGAATTCCATATTCAGAACCTAACAGTCAGAATGCTTCAGAAACCAGATTGTTTGCCCTACAGGATGCAACAGGCCACTAAGGAAGCCCATCACAGGCCTCCTCACACCTGTCCCAGCCCCACAAGCCACAAACTTGGAGATGACCTTGCTGTTTTCTTCTCCTGGAACTTCTAGCAGTCAAGCTCATTGTCCTCAAACAAAAAACCCTCCCACACCCACCTCCTTCAACCATCAAAACCACTTCCTGACCAGGCTTCTGCATACACTCTGTCCCTTCTCCATCTATGTGATTGGCCAAAGTAGAGCAAAGTCTCCAGAAAAGAAAAATGAATAAGCCCTGCTTTGTTCAAAACCCAGGCTGGACCTCAGGCACTTTCCCCACACTGGCGTCTTTTTGACCCTCATGGTACCCTCTGAGCTAGGTGTCATCACCTCCATTCCACAGAAGATGAAAATGAGGATTAGAGCATCTGGTTAATTCCTAGAAAGCCACATACTAGAAGGCAGGGGAACCAGGACTTGAATTAGGTGTTTCTAGATCAGAAGTGTATATCTTTCCCTAATCAACCTAATACTATTTCAAAAAATTATCAGTTAAAAAAAAATGGATGCCTACAGATCACTTGCTGCTGTCTTAGGCTCTTAGTGTAAGCACAGCACTACATCTCCATAAGAATTAGTTTACTTGCTTCTCCCAACATCCTGCAAGGTGGCTGGTTGCACTCAAGTTATCAGGATTTAGTACCAGATTGAAGGTTCTATGGAACTTCAAGCTTTTTCAATTTGGAGGCCCTCCCTCTTTAAGAAAAATGAAGCACAGAGGCTTGGAAGGGGCCTACACCAGTGAGGGGCTCTGAGCTTGGGCTTCAGGGGACAATCTGCCTTCTGCCAGCCTGCAGGGCCTGCTGCCTCGCACGCCTCCCTCCTCCACACCTGGGAGCCTCAAGGGAGAACAGCCTACCTCACACCTCTTTCTCTCTACTCAGCATGTGCTATTACTCCTGTCCTGACCACACTTCCCACTCTCTCCTCTCCCTTTGGAACATGACTCACATCCTAAGTCTCCTGTAGGTGCCTGTCCTCCTCTGCCTCTCACCAAGCAAGCGTGGCCCTCCACTTACGCCCATCACATTGGACATCACATTGGTATCTCTTTCCTGAGCAGAGTCCCTGGCCTAGGGCATATACCAGGGATTCCTGCTACAGGAATGAGGGCTTCTCAAGGAGGGACACAGATTCAAGCAGGGGTGAACCAGCTCACCAGTCCATAGGACCTCTGGAAGGTTCAGCATCATTCACATGCCTAATAAACTCTACATTTCACAATGGCCACCCTAAACCTTAGCAACTTCACAAAGACACAGGGAAGTTCCTGGGGTGGGCTGCATCAGGCAAGGGGCTCTTGGTTCCAGCAACAGAGCCATTTTCTGGTCATAGTTTTTATCTAAGCATATCCCGTGTGCCAGGCATTGTGCCAAGCACTTTACAGGTATAACTCATTTATTCTTCCAAACAACCATAGAGGTAATCAGTGTTATCATCCCCATTTTACAAGTGACAGAGTGAGGCACAATAACACGGTCTGGTTAAAAGCTGGGAGCCACAGCCAAAGGATATCACATAGCCTTACTCTCTTACTCTACAAGAAAGTAAAAACGGAGCCCCAAAGAGGTATGAGGCTTTGGACAAGGACTCAAAGCAACTGCTGGCAGAGCCAAAGGAACTCAGACACCCTCCTAGCTGGCTTCAAGCTTTTCCCACTGCTCAATGTCAACTCTCAGTTAGGGGCCAGTGTCTTTGGGTCCCTAGGCCCTGCCTTTCTCAGATCTCCCAGGGCTATGAACTTCCTGTACCCTGCACTCCACCCATTCGATTCCACAGCACTGACAGATCTCTATCGGAAAACAGGTCAGGTCGGGAGTGGGTCTCACACTCCAGCTCTGTCCCCGCATAAAGATCTCTATCACCTTTATCAGAAGGATGGACAAGAATGCTTTGGGGACAAAATAAGGAAGGACCTCCCTATCTCTCTGCAGTTGTTCCTGAATGGCTAATTATCAGGGAAGATAGGGAGGAAAATTTTGCCTCAGAAGTGAGTCAGATTTGACACCCTCCCATCTCGAGAGTGTGTGGAGAGCCACAGCTGCAAACGTACGTACCGGCAGCCACTTGCCAATGTCCCCAGTGTGAAGCCAGCCGTCGCTGTCCAGGGCTTCCTTTGTCCTGTCTGGATCTTTCAAGTAACCTTTGAACACATTTGGTCCTCTCACACATATCTGTAGGGACAAACACCAGGTTTTTGTCAGCCCATACCATGAGGAATCTCACTCAACAGTAGGGCTGTCATGAGGTCTGTATAGGATAAGGTATCCTATCCCCCAGGAAGTTCACTGTGGAAACAGCTAGGATGGAGAAAGAGCACAGGAACAGCCACCAGCAGACTGAATGGTCTCCCACTTCCCTCAAATAGCATCATCTGTCTTCCATGTTTTCTCCCTGTCCTGCCCCTCTACCCCACCTCACCCCCTAGCCTCCTGCCTTCCCCCTCCCTTCAGCGTGTGCTGCTTTGTGACACTGGATGGGGTCTCCTCGGTTACTGACGGCTGGTTGATTCCACCAGGGATGCTCGAGCCCCCTGCTTCATGACAAGGCAGTCACTTGCCCATCTATTCTCATGGAGCGAACAGGTATAGGCCAGCTCTATCTCCCCCTTCTGGCCGGGTTGCAAATGGTCCCATTTTTGCTGAGACACAGGAAAGTTAACAGGCCACGTCAGTTAGGGGAAAAAATGGATTTTTTAAATTTAAAGTTTGGAAATTTCTTTTTTTTTTTAAAGATTTATTTATTTTAGAGAGCATGAGTGGGGGGAAGGGCAGACAGAGAGGGAGAGAGAATCTCAAGCAGACTCCCCACTGAGCACAGAGCCCAATTCAGGGCTCAATCTCAGGGCCCTGAGATCATAAACTGAGCCAAAATCAGGAGTTGGACACTTAACCGACAGAGGCACCCAGGTGCCGCTACAGAAATTTGGGAATTTCAAATCTTGATTTAGACTAGCCCTGTTCAAACCCTGGGGGTCAGTTGCTTCATAAGCAAGAGAGGAAATTCTGAATTCAATGGAGTCAAATTAATCAGTATTCTAAAGTGACTTTACATGGAGGGTGAAAGGAAAACAATTCCATTTTCTTTTTTTGTTTGTTTGTTTTTTGTTTTCTTTTACTCACTATATGTGGCATCCAGAGGCATAAATGGCTATGTTCCTAAATTTACCTCTCCCTCTCCTTTGCAGGTCCAATAGTTCAGTTCCTCAACATCGATGAGCTTGATATGATTGCAGGGCAGAGGTGCCCCTACATGCCCTAGAACACCAAAACAATATGGCATTTGTCAGTGTTCAGATCAATTTCAGCACTAAACTGTTCCAGGCCATATAAAAATGGGGGAACAATACAGAAGGGGAGCAGTATACCTTTAGACAGGCATTTGTCACAAGCAAGCACTGATGATTTGAAAAAAGTTCTGGAGAAAAGACAGGCCAACCTCTGCTGGGCCTTTGTTTTGCATCTGATTCTTTTAAAAGCTAAACAGGCACTCCTGGCCCAGCACCCTGCACAAAGTCTGCAGGAGCTGGGGGGAGGGGTTGGTTCATACCCACATCAATCACAAAATCAGGATTCTTTTTACAATAGAGTCCATATTAAATGCTTTTCCCCCTCTGTCAGACCCTTGATTTGGATCATAAAATACTGTCATCATTACTTTTCTGCCAGTCACCAGAATGTTGGATAATGTGCATAGTAACCACCTAGAAATCTTGTTAAGATTTAGATTTCTGATGAGGCCTGAGAGTCTACATGTCTTACAGACACCCAGGAGATACTGATGCTTCTAGTCCACATACTATACTTAAGAGTAAAAAAGAAATAGAAGACAAGGATGAGATAACTCGTCCCTGAAAAATATGACTTCATATATTCCTGCTCATATATAATCCAACTGCACAATTACATCTAAGTCATTTTATAGAAATTATGGTTGTTAGCACAATTCACTAGCGAGGTGGAAGATGCTTAAGTAGGTGCTGGCCAAGGTCCTGAAAGAAAAGTGAGCCATGCAGATGAAAACTGAGGTTGTGACACTGGTTTCTTTTTCAACAAGAGGCTGCCAACTTTTATAATATTGTACAAAAAAATCTATCCTCTCATATGCAACATATTTTGCAAGTTTGATGATAAGGATGACTTAAAAAGGCAAAATCTCAAAAATCTTACATAGGAAAATGAGGAAGATGACAATAAGAGGGAAGAAAGTACCCAGAAAGATGGGGATACGTATTGAGTGGTCAGTAAATATGATGGCAGCAGTAAGAAAAAAGTTACTGATCCAGGACTTCAGAAGATCATTTTTGTAGTAAATTTTTGAGAGACAGAGACATCAAAGAATCTATATACAAGAGAGGTTTAATTTAGCTAGAATTTGGAGAGATAAACCTCAGAGAAAAATGCTTCTGTCTTTGATGTGATCAAATATGATTCCAATTTGGAATCCACCTATCATGTTTCTGCTGACTGCCTCAATATACTGAAAATAGTATTGCATTACTATGCATATTTCTTTTCCACATGCATCACCTTGAGTTTTCTAGTGTGTAGTTGAGCAAATTTGAGGTTGAAGAGTGGCCCCAGACTCACAGAGGAAGTTGGTATCCTGAAGGATTTTGCTCAGTGTTTTTTAGATTCTTCCAGTGCCTGGTCTAAATTTGGTGATGGACAATACAGGGGCTACATATTGCTTCCTCCTTGCCCTGGAAGATGAGTCTGTTCAGAATGAGGGCATGGAAAGGAGCTGCTCCTTCCTGAGGATGCTGTTGCCTTTTAGACATTAACATTATAGGAGACCCCAAAGAATCTCAGAAATGGCCCTTTAAGAAATAGTGCTCGGTCACTATGAACTTGCCCTTCTTTCCTAAATCATATCCAATTCATGGCTGCTCCCTTTATTCTAAAATAGGTTCCCATCTACAAAATCCAACATGCTGTTATTTACTGGTATTAAAAGCATTTTTCTACCTGGAATTATATACTGTGATCTATTGCTTCTTTTTTAATGACTTCTAGTTATCTATAAAAGAAGTGGGAAAATACTAAATATATTTGGAAAAGAATATGTACCAAAGAGAACAACACCCAGTATGCCACGACCCAGACATAACCACCATCAGTGTTTTTCTTTCTTTTCTGTCACTATTTTCCTAAGTGCCCACATAAGTTAGCTTTCTGTAAGGAAGTTTGAGATCAGCATGAGTCTTTCCCACATGATCTCTAGCCCATCCTACCTGAGGTCCAATCCCCAGGTGTGGTGAAGGTACATCCAGCGGTGCACTCAGTTTGGCCATAACCTTCATAAACCTTCAAACAAAAAACAAAACTACACTGTAAGTATATGTGCTCCTACATCTGACTGGCTGCCCTTTGCAGCCAGCGAACCTCCCATGGAGCATGTGGCTGTTCCACGCTGGGGAGTGTGGTGGGGGTGGGGGGGTGCGGGGAGGGAAGCTCCTCTAGGGGAAATTGAATGCAGACAACACGTGTGGTTCCTTGGCTTGGAAGAAGGGCTATTTTTTTTGCAGACACTTAGTAGAGAAGGTTATTTGGTTTGGGGGTGAAGATTTCTGACCTATTTTCAACTACTGACTTTATTTTTCATTTGGATAACATTATGAAAGAGAAGTATTTTATTTTATTTTTTTAAGACAAGTATTTTAAAACTTACTGTACGTTTCCCTTTGGCTCTGTAAAATATTCCTTTCTAGAGCCCCATGTGCTTGTAGGAATACACCATGTGTGAGAGTCTGCCTTTAGGAGTGGTCGGACTATGTTGGTACAGAATAGGATGACAGTGAAAGGAGCACTGGTTTCTAAGGTATATAAACTTAAGCATGCACATTTATGAAACAGATACACCTACTTTGCATAAAATACATGAGTCATAGCCCTGCGTATGCAGGAATTTAATAAATATTAATTGAATGGATAAATGAAGGAATGAATATTTTAGAGATGACAAAACCTATTTAATCAAATAACAAAACACCAATGGAGTTCATCCCCCATCTCGACGGCTCCTTTTCTGGATTGGGAGATATTTTTTTTTAATTTTTATTTATTTATGATAGTCACAGAGAGAGAGAGGGGGGCAGAGACACAGGCAGAGGGAGAAGCAGGCTCCATGCACCGGGAGCTCGACGTGGGATTCGATCCAGGGTCTCCAGGATCGCGCCCTGGGCCAAAGGCAGGCGCCATACTGCTGCGCCACTCAGGGATCCCTGGGTTGGGAGATATTTTGCAGGTTGGAGAATGCAGAGATGCTGGCTCAAGTGCAGTATGGGTTCTCTAGCACAATGATGATCCATATATAGTTTAACTACCCTTTTTCTCAGAGTGGGTACACTTGGACTTTGCAGAATGTCACAAGAGCATCTTGGCTTTCACTGACTCTGAGCCTTTTTCATCCTCAGAGGAGGGAGCTTTTGTCCCACTCAATTCCTGCCCCCAGGATCTTTCTCCAGTAGAGACTGTAATGGGCTCTGCCCTGACACACATCCCATTGCCCCTACGGAAAGCCACATGGAGACTTTACCTGGCATCCTAGAGCAGCCCGGAGGAATCCCAGGACTGTCGGTGATGCAGGGGCTGCTCCGGTGACAATCATCCTCACGCATCCTCCAAGACTGGCCTGTGGGAAGAGAAAAGAATCTGCCACAGTTTGTGCTGCTGGAGATGGCGTATAGCCCATGTAGGCCCTATCCAAGGTCAACATTCAACAGTTGGACTTTACCTGGCCATACGGTAGGGATAAAAGAGAAGGTCTGAGGCTGCATACCACATGAGCTGAAGGAATCTTATCTCCTTTCAAATGAATCAATCCAATCAGCTTTGCAACTTGACCCGCAATATGGCCAACTCCTCTGTGTCTTTGGAGGTAAGTACCATTAATCTGCGTACTATTCTATAACTTTGGCTTTCCCTTCTTTAAAGTACACAGCTTTTTCCTCACTCTCCCATCATTTGCAAGTAGCCAAAACAATTACTTAGGACAATTTCTTCCCACTTCCATTGTAATGGCACAGCCTTTTCTCATTTTTAAATCAATACCATGCTCTACTCTGTTTACTATGCACTGCAGAGGACAACGGATTCTTTAAACACTTTGTTTCTGTAAGTTGAGCCAAGGGAGTTTAAATATTAATTGTCTTAGCTAAAAATAGAGTAATAAGAAAAAAACGAGTAATGCTACTAATTAGCTACAAATTCCTTGGGTATTTGTAGAGCCTGAAAACTTATATGGGGATACAGCAGTGAGTAATTCATGATTGGTCCAGTCCAGGAGGGGTTGAAGGAATAGGAAATAGGAAAGGAAAGGAAGATTCTTGGACACTGGGTAGAACCTAGTGCTGTTGGAAAGCCAGCATAGCCAAGGCTACAGGGAGGGGCAAGAGAACCTTCAGGCCATAGGAATACCTGATGGACCTGGCCACTAAAGGGCAAAGTTGCCTGTGGAGGCCAGGGGGCCTACTTTCCAGGAGTCCTTGCTGGTTGCTTTTTGGCAAATATCACACACACCCAAATAATAAAAAGGAGTCCTTTAATACTTCAATGGTAGCTTAAGCTTTGATTTCATGAGCAAATGAGTTATTTTATAAGACTACAGGCCACTGGAATAAGCCTCCCAAATTCTTCCCTAAGACCACCTGGGTGTCACTTGTTCATTTTCTTACCTGAATCTTATTAAAGAAGAGTTCATCCCAGATACTATCATTCCTGATGATTCCACTCCGGACCTCAGCCTGCTTACGTTTTGCTGCAAACTCCAGGAGCCAGCGCTTTAGTCGTGTGTCTGCCTGGCTGAAGATCTGAGGAACAGAAGTAAGAAGCAGCTGTCAGGCCTGTGTGTACTACCTTTAGACAGACACTCCTCGCCCACCTAACCCACGAAGAAGGCAAGCCTGACCAACAGAGAAGCCATGCTCCATTTTGCCTCTGCGGGAGGTCAGTGGGTATGCGACACCCAGCTAAAGGTTAATCAGCATCTGGTCACATTGTGGGGATAGACATTCCTGAAGAAAAATCTCCTTAAATAAGGTTTTAGAGAATTGGAAGAAAACAGGAGAAGGAAGGTGAGAGTGAAGGAAGAGAAGAGGCAAATTCTAGGACCTCATGCCCCAGGAAGCATGGAAAGCCTGCCTGGGGCTCCAGATCCTGTCCAGACAAGCAGATGCACAGCAGCTTAGTCTGGCCAGAGACTCCCTATAGGGCTTACCTTGTCATACATCCGGTTCAGCAATCGAGGGACCACAGGGAAGATAGTGGGGCACAGAGCCTTCATGTCATCTGAGAGGAGACGGATGTCTCCCTGGAAGAAGCCGACACGTCCCCCATGGCAGTAGACAACAGACTGGAGGGAGAGGACAGGAAGAGAGAAGTCCCTCAGGGTAGTCACTCCTGGTTGTAGTCCAAAGCTCTGCCCTACATGGAGGGCACCCATGACCCCCTAACCCAGCTCTGGCTGCTGCCATGAGACACTCAAGAATACCATCTGAGATGCTCTCCCTTCCCATTAAGACCCACTCGGCATGGGGGTGAAGTAGCAAGAGAGAGAGGGGAATCCTGAGTCTTTGGAAGATGCAGAGCAGCAAGGCTAAGTGGAGCCTACTCCCTCACACTCAATTCCCAAGCCCTGGGCAAGGACCTCCCTGGGAACTCAGGTCTTTGAGCTGTACCGCACCCTATCGATGGGTCCACTCCAGGTCTGTGGATTTCCCTCAGGGATACCTGGAAGGCTGTACAGTGCCCATGAGTACTATCAGACACTGTTTATGTTGGCTGTGGGTGTTACTTGATGGAGGGCCAAAGGGGGGGCCGGGCTGATTCTTAGTGGGTTTAGGAATATGCCAGGGGCTGAAAACATGCTCTTTTCTTTAATGTTCACAGCAACTCTACGAGTGAGGCAGCATTTATATCTCCATTTCACAGGCGAGGAATGCAAAACTCAGAGAGGTAAAGGGACTTGCCCAGAGTCACAAAACTAGCTCATAGTAATGAACTATGGCATTCTAATCCAGGTCTGAAAAGCTGGAAAGCATGCCCTAATATACCAGCTCTCCCCCAAGTGAGACGGGAGAGGCTTAGAAGACACGGCTCATTCACAGGCTGGTCCCTTGAGTGACACATGCGTGGAAAATTCTTTGTTCCCACAACCTTATGTGGACCACCCCCACCCCCACCCCCACCTCCCACAAGGCCGGTCTCAGGGCCAATCATAACGCCAGTCCCATAGCCGGAGTGAGGAGTCATGACAGTTGGATCCCCCAACTTCACTGTCTTGTTTTCCTCTCCAGGAGTTCATGAGTTTTGGAAGTTATGGTATATAAGTGTCTTGGCCATCATACTGCACAGAGTGTGAATAGTAAATCCTCTCTGAGCAGAGGCCATCTGCTGGGGCCTCTGTCAGCTGAGGCATATCCACAGGTAAGACAAGGCAGGCCTGGGGTCTTCCCTGGAGTCATACCAGAAGGGACAAGTCCGGTGGCCAAGGTCCCCTGACCCCTGTGGTACCTTCTGAGGACAGGGCAGTTTAGTTCTACTTCATGGCACCAGTGACAAGTGACACCCTGCTAGGGTCCTGGGTTCTGGGCACAGATTGTGCCTCCCTGGAGCCGGGCCTTACCTGCACCATTCGCTCAAACATGTGTGCTAAAGGCAAATAGGAAATGTGCACATCCGCACAAGTGGGAGCCCACTGACTCTGTAAGAAAACAGAAGGAGCCCAGGCAAGGCCCGGTCAGTCAGGTGGGCGTCTTACCTGGATTACTCTCTCAAACATGTGAGCCAGAGGCAGGAAGGAGATGAGCACATCGTCCTGTCTCGGAAAGATCACTTTCTGCAGGTGACGGGCATGGGAGACAGAAAGGAAAGAAACACTGACAGGAAGACGACAAGAGAGTCATAAAACAATACAGAGAAAATGGTCCTGGAGGGGCAAATAGGAAGAGGGGGAGGGGGGCAAGGGGGGTGGAGGGAAGGGGGCAGAGAGAGGGGCGAGATGAAAGAGAGAGAAAAAGTGTGTGTGTGAGAGAGAGAGAGAGGGAGAGGGAGAGGGAGAGGTATATGAAAGACGCAGGAAGAAAAGAGGGAGAGAGAGACAGGGCAGCGTAGGAGGCGGAGTGTTAGGGCGCAGCCAGTAGGTCTAGGTTATCTGCAGAAGCAAAAAGCCCAGTGAAGCACACATAAACCAGCAGAGCCCAGCTCCGCAGGGAAGTCTCCTCGGGGGGCCAGGCCCCACTTCGCCATCTTCCTGGGCCACCTGGGCAGGGAGTTTGAGGGTCTCGGCTCGTTGGCACTTTCTGGTCCTTGTTCCAGAAAAGGGACCCAGGGAACCCTAGGTCTACACCAGTTGTGGCTGGGGTATGAGTCCCAGACAAACAGATGGCAGAGCCAGGCCTCACAAGCCATGGCCTGGGGACAGGGCCTGTGGGGGAGGCTCAGAGGAAGGCCTGCTGTGCCCCCCAGCCCACTATACACAGAAGGGACTGACCTCAGGGACAGAGGCTGCTCTGGCCAGGGGGATGTGCACAAGGCCAGCACTCAGGGGCTCTGCATTATGGGACTTCCCTGCCCCTGACCCCTTCACAGAGCCTTCGTCCTCCTGTGCTGGCTTTTGAACGAGCCTGGACAAGCCCCAGGAACCTGGCTTATGGCTCCTGACTAGGTTCAGCCACAACAGTCTCTCAGAGTCTTTTACCAGAATCTACCAGTACTCGGGGGCATATACTCCATAATGCCATCAGGCATGAATGTGGAGGATGATCTTTCTCCACAGTGGAGAAAAAGCCTAACTTACATGAAAAGGAACATTCCGTTCTCCTGAAGGAAACTTGCAGGACTTATGGATACTCACCACTTGAGGAAAAATGTCCTTCCTTCTTAGCCAGTTATAAAATGCTAACATGCTTTTGTCAAGCCAAGATATTAAGGGTTTTTTGTTTGTTTGTTTTTACTTTAGATTTACCTTTTATTTTTTTTTTTTTTTTTATTTTTTTTTTTTTTTTAATTTTTATTTATTTATTTATGATAGGCACACAGAGAGAGAGAGAGAGGCAGAGACACAGGCAGAGGGAGAAGCAGGCTCCATGCACCGGGAGCCCGACGTGGGATTCGATCCCGGGTCTCCAGGATCGCGCCCTGGGCCAAAGGCAGGCGCTAAACCACTGCGCCACCCAGGGATCCCTAGATTTACCTTTTAAAGTACAGTCTTACAAATTAGCAGTTGCCGTTGTTTCTCAGACTCTAGTAGTCCTTAAACACAAAATGACTGAATTAAAGCCTGGCCTATTTGAAAAACAAGTTATTAAGGATCACTTTCTAAATAAAGGTATACATAAAACCACAGAAAGCTCACTTTTTTGCAGTTAAAAATGAAAAATAGGTTCACATGTTTCTCTTTCTGGGATCTTAGCACTCTTAAAACTCAAATTGGCTATTTATGAGGTATGGATCATTTCAGAGTTTGGGGGGGGTTAAAGTGTTGCTCTAATGACAACAGAAACTCCTGCCTGGGAAAGGCAGCTCAGATTACATTGGGGAGGGGGGATAAAAAGAAAACAAATAAAAAGCCTCTGAGGCTTGAGAGTATCCTCAAGAGACACCTGCTTTAGTGAGTCTACTTTATTCACCTCTGTCACTTTCAGAAAGCCTGAGAAATCAGCCACCACGTTCCCATGGGTAAGCATCGCACCTTTTGGGTTCCCTGAAAAGAGAAAACAAAAAGGCAAATTAGTTGGAAGCTCAAGGGCCACTCCTTGAGAAGACTGTCCAAGTTGACAGTCCCACTCTGTACTGCCCATCCAAGCCTCTGGCCTTCCTCTGCAGCCACTTTAGAGTCTTAGACAATGAATGCTGTGTCAGAGACGTTCATCCTATAGACCCTCAAAGTCCACCTTGAGGTCCCAGCAGCTTAGGACCAGAAGACAGGTGACAGTCACACAGCCAGGCTGTCCCAAGGCTTGACAGGCTGGCTACTTGTGGCCTGTGCCTTCCCCTCTTCTGCCTCTTGGGGAAGCACAGGCTCTAGTCTCCTCAGATACTGAGTACCCTGTGCTGCTTTCTGGGCTGAGTGGGTCTAGTCCCCAGAATCCAGCAGCCATCTGTGCTGTGCTGGCAGAGGACTTCCTTGCTGCACGCAGCACCAGGAAAGGCCCTAGGCTCAGGCCAGGCTAGAGGAGCAGAGCACAGGGGCAGCCCCTCCTGCCAGCTCATCGGCAAAGACAGGACACGGATATTCTCACTTTGTCTTGATAAGACCTTTCACTACTGCTTGTAGTAACCCCAAGTCTGCTAGAATGACTCAGAAGACAGAAGCTAGATGGGGACCCAGGACACAGTGGGTTGGGAGGGAGGCCAGCTAGTCACCATTTCATGTCAGGGTGGACACAACATGTGCTGGACACAACTAACTGGCTTCAACTCCTGGCCTTGCCTGTCACTGCCAGCATAGCACAGGGAAGCCATCTGTCCTCTCTGTTCACTTACCTGTAAAATAAGGACAATGCCTACCTCATTGGCTTTCAGAAGGTCTAAGGATATAATCCATGTGCAAAAGATGTTAAATTAGAAGATTCGACTAAGACAGCAGATAAAACATTTGTGAAACTCCAAACGTGAGGGGCCAGGCCATGAGCAGAATTTACCCGGTATATATTAAATACACTAATATGTTAACTTTGCAATCCTTACCCAGAAAGAGGTGATAAAAGGTCTAAGTGAACAGAGATAAAGAGAGTAGTGTAGTACATGCTACCACATTGTTCACTTTAAAATGTTTAATTTTATGCCAGGTGAATTTTAGTTCAATGAAGAAGGAGGAGGAGGAGGAGAGGGAAAAGAAGGAGGAAAAGAAGAAGAGAGAGAAGGAGGAAGAGGAGGAGAGGGAGGAGTTGAGGAAGGGGGGGGAAGGGAGGGGAGGGGGATAGGAAGAGGAGGAGAGATGGGAAGAAGTGGATTTGTGAGAAGAATTTCTTCAGAAAGAGCTACACAGTTCTAGACCCTGTCAAAGTGGGGAGGAATGAGGGATCTTCTTTCGGGGCCCAAAACCCAAGCTAACTCAAAGTTTGATCTGTTTCCTGCAGCTGAGGGTACCAGTGAGAAATGTGAAAACTGTACCTACAAATAAATAATAAATCCCAGGGACTGGATATGGAGTGTGCAGAGGGAATATCAATCTGAGAGGGTGGTGGTGGGAATGGTGGATTAAAAGAAAGAAAACCATTAGATTCCTAACTCTGGGAAACAAAGGGTTGCAGAAGGGGAGTGGGTTGGAGGGATGGGGTAACTGAGTGATGGGCATTAAGGAAGGCACACAATGAGATGAGCATTGGGTGCTGTACTTTGTGTTGGCAAACTGAATTTAAATAAAATTTAACAGGAAAAAAAAAGGCGTCTTGTCCACAGGTCAGTGTCCCCTGACTCGGGGAAGCAGCTGGGAACACCACAGGCAGAAGCTGAAGGGGAGGAGGGAGCAGATAATCAAGAGAACTCCTGTAAGTGGCCATCTCTCGGTTTCATCTTTCCCACTTCCTTTTTCTCCCTCCCCACTTCCACCTGGTGGGAGTGAACCAAAAGCCTCAGAGCTGGAGGAGGAGAAACAGCAGAGGGAGAGGGGACAGGCAGCCTGCCCCACCCCGCCCTGCCTGCAGCCAGCCCTAGCTGGGGCCCAAGAAATGGCAGCGAAGTGGACCCACTTGTGCTTTGGACCTGCAGTTCTGAGATCAGGCTGTCTGTGACTTAGGGACGCCCCCCCCACACACACACACACAGCCCGCTCCACCCCTAGAGGGGGAATTGACCTGGCAGTGATCAGAAAAGGTAAGTGAGGTGCCTGTTTTCATTCGGGGCAGAAAAATTCTGTCAGATGCAGGGGCATCAGGACGGGCCCATCTCAGTCTGACCCAGGTATGTAATGGGCGGGGGTTTTAACGAGTGCTCTGGCACACACAGCCATACTGCAGACTGCACGGAGGATTTTGGGGACACAGAGGGTTACAGGGTTTGAATAGGTAGCTGTTAAAATATCCTTCTTCTTTTAATGAAGAAGACCCATTGCACCTCTGCTGGTCATCCTTTCATCCCAGCATCCTTCCTCAAACCCAAGCCCATATTAAGAAGTGTCCCTGAACGATCCCTCGTGTATAAGTCCCACAGAGTCTCTGGGCTCATGAACTATCCTTAGAGTATCACCTGGAGATCCTTACCTCTGGATTCTCAAGTTCTGGAAACTTCTAAGGAATACCTCCAAAATGCTAGGTATGAAATCAGAGCTCCCACAAAATATGATCCAATGCTATAGAGCTTTAGATCTGCTAAGCTGGCTGACTTGCTCATGTCTAATACAACCTCAGAGTGGATGGCTGAGAACCTCAAGAGAAAGTTGTCTTCATTAATGAAAATTGTCTGAAGCCTCCATTCAGTTCAGTCCACAACACATATAAGGGTAGCAGTCACTCAGGTCTGCTTGGACAAATCTTTTTCCTCTCCAAAATGATGAGAAAAGTTTACACCTTTTAGAAACAAACCTTTAGCTCCATCTGTGCCTTTAAAGTTGCTCAGTAGGGGGGGTAGTAGCTCTTTTTCTGCCCCCAGGATGAAAACACAGGCACCTCACGCCTTTTCTGGTCACCACCAGGTAAGTTTCACGGGGGTCATAAGTCACAGACAGCCTGAACTCAGAACTGCAGGTGTAGGTCGAAAGTGCAAGTTGGTCCACTTTGCTGTGTCCCCAGCTAGGGCTGGCTGCAGGCCAGGCAGTCTGCCTGTCCCTTCTCGCTCTGCTGTTTTTTGTCCTCCTCCAGCTTTCTTACATGTATGAGTGAGGTTTTATAAACTTCCAATGAGTTACAGAATTTTAAAATGTTCCCAGAAATGTTCAAATGATTTCCTCAAGTCAGCCCTTGATGCAGTCCCAAAGGATGAAGGAGAAGCACATGTGGACAACAAATCCTGGGAGAAGATGCAAGGTCTGAGGTGGGGGGTAAGTAAGCCTTTGGAAAGTTCTGCTTGCTTCTCTGATTCCAGGACAAGTGCAAGCTTCTAGCAGTATTTCTTTCAAATGTGATATGGAAAAATTTCCAAGCTCCTCATATGGAGGAACAGGTAAGCATTTCTCACTAGACCCACGGCAAAGTTAAAGAACCAATGTTTGCTCTGGCTTTCTCCTCTTCTGGTGCAACATGGGCTGGAGGTGCAGCTGCCTGGGCCCCGACATCTCAGCAGCATGAGGCCTACTACCTTCTACTCATAGGCTGGCCATCCTCCCATTTGTCCTCCCTCCAGCTGCTGAAAGGATAAAAACCTCTTCGTTTCAGGTTCTGCAACTGTCATTTGGGCTTTAGCCAACATTCCTGGGCTGGCCATCCGTGGCTGATGTGCAGAAAGGCATTTCACTGGCTGAAGGTCTACACTGGATGGACACTGGCTCCAAGTGAGAATAGTTAATGGGAGTGAAGCTAAGCTCAAGGTTTCTCCTACAGGGGTGGGTGGGAGTGGAGCTGGGAGCAGTGCCGGGCCCTCTGGCTGGAGGTTCCTCTGGCTGCTTGTTTCCACTTTCACACAAAGATGGGTTACAAAAGATGCCAGTGACAGAAATGCTCTGGGAGCTTTCTAAGGCAGAGTATTCATCTCCCTGCTAGAGGGTCCCAAATCTTCTTTTAGGATTGAGTCTTACTTTCATCAACCCCATATCCACCATTAAAAAAAATTTTTTTAAACAATCAGACTTGAGAGCTGGTAGGAATACAAATAATATCTCTAATAGCAGCCAGTTACTGAACACCCACGAATGTGGGCACTGTGCTAGGTGGGCATCTCATGCATGGCAGCTCAGTTATTTCTTAAAATAGCCCATGCTACAGGTATCAGCTAGCTTCATCTAATATCCAAGGAAGTGGGGGCTTAAGAGAGGTCAAGAAATTCTCCTAAAGCTGCACAGCAGGAATACTGAGATTTTGTCAGTATGATGCATATGGTCGTATAAGTCCTGATCTGAATGGTGTAAAGCGAACACGTCAAGGAGAACATTTTCCCAAGATCCCACCTCTGAGCAGCCACAGACATAAGGCTGATGGGTATCTACATACTCAGCTAATGGACTGCAGATGGCTGAGTTTTGATGGGTGTCCCCAATCAGCAGAGACGAGACGCCTCCCCCTATACTTCCTCCCCTTCTTCTCCAGACAGGACACGTCTTTTTCCTAGTGGTACCTGGAAGCCTCCTCTCTCCTCTAATCTAAACCAAAGCTTTGTAGGACACCTGGGTGGCTCAGAGGTTGAGCGTCTGCCTTCGGCTCAGGTCGTGACACGGGGTCCTGGGATCGAGTCCCACATCAGGCTCCTTGCAGGGAGTCTGTTTCTCCCTCTACCTGTGTCTCTGCCTCTCACTCTGTGTCTCTCATGAATAAATAAATAAAATCTTAAAAAATAAATAAACCAAAGCTTTGGGGGCTCGGCTCCACTGAACAGCACCTCCCTTTCCTCTGTCTCCAGTGGCTTTTTCTCGATGCCACAGAACACTTTCAGGGGTTTCCAGGAAAATAACATGAGCCTCATCCCCTCCAAGCCTCTGTCAGCTCCACTCTTGCTCTATTGTTTCTTCGGAGCTAATCTGTTTTTTTTTACTTAAACTGTCTCTTACAGCCTAACATACATATAATAAAGTGCCCAAGTGAGTGTCAGCATGTCTTTTGGTGACATGGCCACCAAACTGAAGGAATTGTCCACACCTGTTGAAATCACAACCTCACCTCCCATTCACTGCTCATTCCACTGCATCAGCCTCTGCATCCAGCCTCCACTCTATGATTAGCCTTTGCCAAGAGCACCAGCAACATCCTATGGGCAACAGCTTAGCCACTGGACAATGCTGACAGATTCTATTCTGCTCTAGCATCTCCAGCTGTCTCCATGTGAAACTCCTGCCCCTATCACTCCTCCCCTGCCAGTGTTTCCAGATCCTGTCCCCAGACTACCAGTCCCTCAGTCAGCTCTCTCTCAAAGCAACATTTTCTTTCTTGCAGCCAATCCTCTGCATATGCTGTTCCCCCTGAGAGTGCCCTTCCTTCTATTCTCCTCCAGCTACCACTCTTTCAAGACTCTGCTCAGATGGACTTCCTCTGAGAATCCTTTCTGTTTTGCTCTTCTGACCTCTTGGTGGCCCAGTGCTCCATGCACCCTGGGATGCAGACCCTCGAGACAGTGACCAAATTTTACTGAACTGCTTGGTGATGTGAGCTGTGAGCTCAAGAAAACAGGGCTCTGGCTTATCCATCCCTGTGACCTCAGCCCCCAGCACTAGGTCTGATACATAGTGGATGCTCCATAAATAAGCTGAATGAGTCAATCTATATAAATTAGAAAAAGAATGCTAAAAACATAGATTGAGACCACTGTATTTTCTTCTCTGGGAAGACAGAGTACATATACTCATAGGACAGGTCTTAATTATCATTCCTGAGGCCAGATTTCCTTAACTGGACTATGTTATACCCACAAGTTGTCTTTTTTGGGAGGAGGGGGTGTCAGACTCCAGTCCAGCTGAAAGTCATTTTATGAATTTGGAATAACGAATCACATAACCATCCAGTAGCCATCCCTGAGTATAGACAAACCCCAAGCTCTCACCTCCTCCAGGACCTTGTTGGCCTGACTATAGGCTCCAAAGCACTGGCTTATTCTAGGAATTTCCACAGATGTTTCCATCACATACCAACAAAAAAATCTTCCCAGAATGATTCCACCAGAATCCTGAACCAAATATCAGGTTTAGATCATATTTTCCATCTTTCCTCACTGAAAGAACAGTATGGCTCTTGATGAAGCTGGGAGCCAGGACACTCAGTATGGAAAGGAAGCTGTATGCAGGCTGTGATGCCAAGGACATGTAGGGCTGATGTGCTTGACAACAGGATGGCTACCAGAAGCACAGCTCAGGCTAATGCAAGGGAAATCCAAGTACAGCCGGGCAGGGTGATAAGAGGTACACTACATCCTCCAGTTCTGCCCTGGCACCAGCAACACCTCTAGAATGGAAAGCTCGGGCACTAAATCACCACTCATTGGTCAGGTTCTGTACGTCCCACAACTTCCACCACACAGAGCCTGGGCAGGATGGCTTAGCTTCCAATTGTGATTTCATGGTCTGGAAAAGCACTAGACATGAGGCCTGCCCTCTCCAGCTGGGTGACAGCACATTTCTGCACTGTGAAGTTCTTTTCCAGATATGGGGGCAACATCAAGTGACTCGTTAAAAGCCTAGGGGAGTGCTCCAAGGGCACAGGTCCAAAGCTAAAGGCCACAGTAGTAACCTGTTCCCCAGCCTTGGAGAGACAGGTCACCAAAGTTTTACATCATGAAACTCATGACAAAAAACAATGTAAACCTGAAGGGCATTTCTGAATTCCAGGTTGAATCTAGATGTCAGCTCCTGGGGAGCAAGAGCTATGCTATTTATTTTCTGACAAAAATTAGCAATGTGGGGGGAAACCCTCAAACCCACTTAGTTAATGGTAAAAATCCATCTTGATCCAATAAGGTCATGTTTATCATGATCCGTCCTCATGGAGAGTCCTGCTTGTGGGGCTGGTCAGGATCTGCCAAATGACTAAGAGGCTAAGTCTGCGGGAAGCATGGGAAGCCCTGGTTTGCTGTAAGCCCCACCAAGAGCTAACATCAAGGCAGGCCAGTCCTCAGTCTGGAAAAAGAAGGCTGAAAATTCCTTGACCATTTAGGGAAAAGACAAGCAACTTTCCAAGTCAGCAGATGAGATGGAGCATTAGCATGGGAAGAGCACTGGGCTGGGCATTGTGGGACTAGGGCACAAGTCCCCTACCATCACCTACTAGTGGCATCCACACAGGACCAGCCCCCACATCTGCATGCCTCACAGGTGGTGCTGAGGCCCTAGCAGCTCAGTGACTGGGTGAGCAGGGCACTGCAGGCTGTGAAGTGCCATGGCCCTGACTGTGTTCCTCATGTGCTTCTTGCCCCCCAGCCTGCCCCAGGCAGCCTGCCTTGGCTGTCCCTGCAAACATCACTATGTATACTCTCTGTCAGCACCAGGCACGGGGTGGTGTTATTTCTGCTTATCCCTGTCCTGACAGCCATGTCCATGGCAAACCAGCCCCATGCTGCAGAGCTTTGGCACCACCTTTTCACACGCCATCCCCTCTCCTATTCAGCACTTTTAACCACCCTCATTACAAGGCGAGGAGCTGGGCAGAGTGGGTGGCAACGAGGTTAAATGACTGGCTTGTAGCTGCCCAGCCAGTGGTGGAAGTGGGACTTTGAGGCTCTCGGACACCAAATCCCACACTTGTTCCCTAGTCCCTGACACAAAGGCCAGGCAGAGGCAGGAAGTGGAGGGGTGAGAGCTGCCTCTCAGAGGGGAGTGATGGAACTCAGCTACCCAGCTCTTCTGTGGCTCCAGCGCCGGGGGATGGCATCCCCACCTTGTACCTCCCGGTCCACACTGTCCATCCATGTCCAGCCACCTGTACTGCCTCCTGCCGAGCACTGGGGGCAGCAGGAGGGGCCCGTCATCTGTAGCCAAGCACAGGACAAGGCTCAGCCCAGGCCATGGAGTGCACCAGAGACCCCTGCATCTGCCCCACCAAGGCTGTGGGGAAAAGGCTGTAGGTGGCCCTGGCTGATGATCTGGGTGCCTGTGCTCACCTGTTGTGCCGCTTGTAAAACACACAATGGAGAGGTCGCTGGGCTTCGGGGGCTGCAGAGTTGAGAAGAAGTGTGCGTTAAATAGACCCAGTATGGCCAGCCAGGGCCCAAGAGCCCTGGGCCCCTCTACTAGCCCCACTGGCCATGTGTAGGTATGGGGGTCTGTGTGGGTACATGTGCACACCCCTGTGTGCTGCAGTCAGAGAGGCGGGCTGGCAAGTCCCCAGGAAAGGGGGAAAGAGGCTGAAGAAACCTACTGGACGCCTGGACATCCATCTGTCCCACTAACCTCTTACCTGGTTCTGCTGCTTCCTCAACTTGAATCTGAGCTGAATTCTAGATGGGATCAGGCTGTAGTGGCCACATTCAGGCCTCTAAAAGAGACCACACCTTTCTAGTGGATGTGATCTGGTTCCACCCTTCCTTCCCACTTTCTTCCAAATGTCTGGGGTTAGGCTTGGGAGGAGAACACATGGCCCAGGAACTGAGCTTCCCACTGTGTCACCAAGACTGCTCTGCGTCAGGCCCTTGCCCCTGGCACTGGGCACACAGTCCTGGGGTCACTGGGAGGAACCTATCGTGTCTGCTTATGCAGAGGAGGTGACATGAGCTGAGAATGAGGGACAGGCCAGATCTCTCCAGATAAATGGAGGGTGGGCTCTGGGAGAGGAACTAGCCTGGCCATTGGCAGAGGTCAAAGAAGCAAGAGCATGCCAAGGAGTCGGAGAATAGTGCTCTAAGGCCTTGTATGGAGGAGGTGGGTACATTCCAGGGCTACCCGTGAAGGGCCGGCCTACGTAGGACAAAGCTCAGGGACAGGTAAGAAGAGTGGGAAGAACTGAGCTGGAGGCGAGAAGCCTTGTAAGCAAGCTTAAAACCCCCACAGGGCCCTCCCAGGGCCAGTGACTGTCACTGGTGACTTAAGCCCAGGCAGTATCACTTTGGGGTGACACACAGAAAAATTCACAGAGCAGAGATGAACAAAGACAGCAGACATCAAAAGGCCACTCAGCCCCAGAGTTCATTTCTGGTTGTGTTGCTGCTTCTGCTCACCCCATCCTGACAGAGTTCACTACCTTCAGAAAAAAAAAGAAGCCTTCCCAAAGAAGCCTTCCTAGAGAACCTAGACTGGCCAGGATTGGCTCCCTTTTTTCTCACTCCTAAATGTCAGACTCTTGTTGCAGGCCCCTTTCTAGACCACTCCCCATACCTCCCCCCCCCCCCCCCCCCGCCCCCGCAGAAGTCCTGGTACATTTCCCAAGCTGCTCACAGTGGCTGCTTATTAACACAAGGGGGCTGCTCTGACCTCCTATCAAGCCCCTGGCAGGGAGTCTATGAGGATAAGCCCTGCTCAGCATCTTGCTCAAGAAAGACCCACTGGCAGATGAGCTTACCACAGGAGCATGATGATTCTGTTGGCCACATTCCTGGAAGAGAAAAATCCTATTTTTAAATGCTCAAAAGCTCTTATCAATCAACACAAGCAAAAAACCTAAAAAAAATCAAAATAAACTCAGCATACTATGCCCTGCCCTTGTACCCAGCCTAGAGTTCAGGATTCCCTATTCAGACATAGCCCATGTGGAGAAACCACCTGAGTGGTCTCCTCAAATACACATCCAGGCCTAGGCCATCCTGCACATTACAGCCAAGGTGCTCAAGGCCCAGGGCAAGCCTAGGCACTGTGCACATGCATAGTTGGGGAGACAGCTTGAGGTGCCCACCTGGACAGAGTGGCTGGGTGACCTGGACTTCTAGATAAATGGTCAGGGATAGAGGGGCAGATGGGAGTTGCCACTGTATATGAGGCCCCAAAAGCCATGAAAGGGTACAAGTATACAGGCATTACAAGCATAGTTAGAAATGTACAGGCATGTAGGAGGACAAATGGAGAGCCCAGGGGCCTACATCCAGTAAGGTATGGTTGGGGTCAACTGCTACTGAGCAGAGTGTGAGTTCTGGGAGGCCAGGATGGCCTGTGTCACTCCAGCAGGCAAGCTGCCATCAAACCCACACCTCCAGAGAGGTCACACACAGAAAAACTGGTTCTGCTGGCCGCTGGGAGTCTCAGACACATTGGAAGAACCTCTCAAAGACTCTGGGACCTCATCTCTATAGTCCTCAGGTTCAGACAGGCTGATGGTTAGATGGAAAAAAGGAAGCCCCAGACACGACATAACTCTGGGGCAGGCTGGTACCATCACCCACGTGTTGGAGCTGTGTCATTAGCTGGGCCAACAAACTGAGCCTGTGGCTGAGAGGATGCCTATGAGCACCAACTCTACTACCCTCTGCCAGCCCTTGTGAAGCTTGCTCTGTTTTGACCCTGAAGAACTCTGATGGCCTAAGACATCCACCCCAGGGCATGAGAGGGGCAGATAACCAGCAGCTCTGGCTCATTGGCCCAAGTAGCTGTGGCCCAGTAAATAGCCCAGGAGCAGATCCTCACCTCCACAGCTTGCATGGACTTAATGATCACCCCGCACTCCTGCCCTCTTTCTTTCAGAGCCTCCTCGAACGGTTCCATGATGATGATGAGCTTGAGCCCCGGAGTCTCCTTCCTCTCCACATGTTCTAGCAGAAGCACGGCCTTCTGAGGTTTATCCACCACCACGGTGCTGATGTCAGCTGAAGGGACCATCAGGGAAAGTCAGGCTGTGACTGTGGGTACATGTGCCAGGCAGCAGAACTATGGACTGTGTGTGCCAAAGCTTGTGTATAAAAATGCATAAGAGAGGCCATGTGGGCCATATGGAGTGCTGTACAGAGAGGAAAGAGCAGGGAACTTGGGAGAAACCAAGGGCAAAAGACCAGGGAATTTCCTAGAGCAGATTCCAAGCATTCCTTTGCTCCAGGATCAGGCTCCGTAATCTCAGATCTGCTTGAGATATTTGCTGCACCCCCACCTCAGGCAACTGCCCCCAGCTATACTAAGCCTCAGAGACTTGGAAGCCCATGTGGGGACTGGTAGCCCCTTCATAGTAGCCAGGCCCTGTGTAAGGTGTCTTTCTGGGAAGTCCAACCAGGGAAAGCTACCTCAAGGGCCAAAGTGGAGAACGTTCTTTGAGGATGGAAGTGAAGTACTTACTAGTGTCAGACAATTAGTATAACCTGATGGGGGGAGGGGAGGGGATTCTAGGGGCTGGCTGCCAGTGGCAAGAGGGGGCAGTGGTGGCTCACCTGTGCTGATGATGTAGCGGATAGCACCAGGGCCCAGGGTGTCATAGAGTGGGACCACCACCATAGAATACGTGTAGCAGGCAAGCTCTGCAATGATCCACTGTGGAGACACACAGGTCTGGGGTTGGGAGAGCACAGAGCAGATAGGAGGGCTATACTGCCCTTATGCCCAGGCAACCAGGGAACTTGTTCTGGGTCCTACTGAGAAGGTTCTGTTCTGGCCCTCTCTGTGTGGCAAGGAATCCATGAGGCTAACTAGTTGTGCCTGCTTACCCATAACCTTTGGATCATGCATATCCCCAAGGAATTCTAGGACTCCAAACAGCCCAAGTGTATATAATAGGCTTGCATGGCCTTCTGCCCTGGGTCATTCTTCCCCCATGGCTCAGAACACAGCTTTTTGTGGGACTGGGTGGTATGGATGGAGCTTGGCTGGGATTTCCACTCCTGATTAGGGGCAAAGCCAAGCGAATGAGGGGTGGCATGGACTAACTAGATCCATTTTTCCTCTTATCCCAGGCCCTACAAACAGTGGGAGCAGGGCTGTTTTATGATATTCAATCCCCCTACTCCACTGATACCTCCAAAACTTTAAGGCAGATGCTTACCTCTGGCCGATTTTGTGCAAAAACGCCAATAAACTGATCCGTACACGGTTTACAATTGTGTTGGAGAAGTCCAGACCCTAGAAATTCAGCCCTGTCGGCCACCTGCACACAGACATGAGGAAGTGATAGAAAGCAAGGACTTTTGTCAGGGGAGGGAGATCCCCAGGTGTGGATTCCTACAGGTCTGAGACCTCCCCAAGTCTCTGCCCAGGTCTGCTGGAAGCCCTATGAGGTTGCTGCCGGGAGTCTGGCAAAGAGGCCAGGCAAAGAAAAAATGACCCTCTGAGACCTCAGGGGGCCCTTGGGGGCTTGTACCCACAAGCCCCCAAGGGCCAGATCTACATGAGTCAACAGGGTGGGGCCTGTCCTCCATCACTCACCTCCTGATAGGACAGCCACTGATAAGGTTGTTTGGGCTTCCTGAAGCCAAGACAGGGTCCATTCCCTGCAGAGAGATAAGCAGGCCTTGTACCAGGGAAGATGGTAGGGTGGGGTGTCACCTGCACCTGCTCATCAGACTCCTGAATGGACATCCCATGCTGTCAGGTAGCCCATGAGTCAAGTGAACTGCCCCTTAGCTGCCTGTGTAACCTGCAGAAGCCCAAGAAGGCCTAAAGTACACAAGCATGACACATACTCAGGAATTAGGGAGGCCCAGAAATGTGGGATGACACATTACCAGTTCCCACCATGACCTGTGTGATGCAGCCCCAAGAGGACACAGAGACCTGGCCATGAGGCAGAAGCAGAAAATTGTCTCTCTGGAACCATTTTCTTTTGCCCCATACACTGTCTCACCCAGACATCTTAGAGGCTCAGGTTCTGAATCATGCCAACCAGTGGCCTGACAGTTTGAGGTTTATCAGGGGCTGCCCACAGGAGATATAAAGTATGGGCTGAGAGACAGCTTAAGGTCAGGCAGTCTGAAGTTCTAGAACAAAGCTGAGGTCAGCCCTTTGGCCACATAATGCAGCTATTTATCTGATGGGGTGAGAGAAGGGCCAAGAGTGGCTTTTCTCCTCTGATCCTGGGCACCACTCACCTCCCTGGCCCCTGGTACCTTGTTTGCCCACCACTACCTTTGCACCCGATCACTCCCTGCCACAGTGCCTCCACATCCCCACAGTCCCTCTCACCTGAGATGCTAAGCCCACGGCGGAACACCTGGTACATGGTTCTGGCATCATCATAGTAGTGGGTGAGCAATTGAGGGCCATCCCCGATCACAGATCGCCGGGCCCCACCACTGTCCTACGAGCCAAGCACAGGCCAGGGAAGCTGGCTGAGGCAGGCAGAGGCATCAGGAGAGGGCACCAGGATGCATCAGGCTGCACATAGCTTGGATGCACACCAGGGCCACATGGCTGGGGCTGTGACATGCTCTATATGCATTCATACACAGCCTATACATAACACCTGGACTGTACACACACAACCTCTACACATGTTCACATACAGCCAGCTTGTCTACACTAGGCCTGTATGCACCCACACTCAAACACAGTTGGCTCACACACACAGCCCAGTACACTGATCTCCCATATAGGCACACAGTACCTCAACACCAGGTTAGCACACACAAAATGTACAGAATTTTAGTTACTGTTCATATGCATCTCTGGTTCACTCATTCAATGGAATGGGGAGTGTTGGCTACAGTCAGGCTACCCTCTGGCATCAGGATCAGCCTGCCAAGGTGGCTTTCATCTCATTTGCTGCTGCTGCTGTGCCCCTAGGTTAAGAATCATTTGGGTGCCAACCATCATTCACATAATAGCATGAATTAGTGTGTGTACTGGCTGAAGATACCTGTCTAGGCACGCTCTTGCCCATGCCACTTGATCCTTCCATAGCACAAATTGGCACTGTGTCTCTATACTACTAAAAACCCAAAATAAATCCATGCTGCCCTTCTCCAGGGTCCTGGCCCATGGACCTTTGTCTTTATTAGCCTCTTCAAGTGAGTTATAATTATAAGTTTACCAAAACAGTCTAGTACTTTCTCTGTGTCATCTTACCAAATCCCTACCACAACCTTAGGAAATGGGTGCTCTTTTTATTACCCACCTGGCAGTTGAGAACAACTGAGGCTCAGAGAGTTAAGAAACTGCCAAGGACCATATAACTGGTAAAAGGCATGGCCAGCCCTTCAGGGCTGCTGGTCACCAAAGGCCATTCTGGAAACCACTCTGCTAGCCCATGGGTATCCCTTCTGCCATCTAGACACCCCATGTGAATCACCATTTCCCAAAGCCACCAGGTACAATTTTACATACCCCCACCTTTGCACACATCATTACTGGAAAAGTGCCCTGAAGATGCTCATCCTATCTAGACCTGCATCCTCTCCTACCAGGCAAAAGTCTGGTATGCTCATGGTTGCCAAGATGCACCATCAATAACAAAAAAACAGGATGCCGAACTGTGTGTGCAGCATGACAGCATTTAGAAAGAGGGGCAAGGACACCTGGGTAGCTCAGGGGGTTAAGCATCTGACTCTTGATTTGGGCTCAGGTTGTGATCTTATGAGATCGAGCCCTCCTAAAGGGCTCCATGCTCAGCGGGGAGTATGCTCGAGAGTCTCTCTCCCCTTGCCTCTGCCTTGCACCCCCCAAAGAAATACATAAAATCTTAAAAAAAAAAAAAAGAAGAAGAAGAAAAGGGTGGGGGGGCAGATACTATCCATATCCATTTGCTCATGGACGGTTCTCTAGGACAGAAAACTTGCAGGCAAGGGGAAGAAGGTAGAAGCTTTTCAGTCTGTGACCTTTTATTCTTCTGAAGCATGCATATATTCAAAATGAATAAAGTTTAAGAAAAAGACAATTTTTAAATTTCATAAGCTTAAGAAAAAAAGAAATCTCACTAGTCCTTCTAGAGTTAGCCTGGGATGCCCTTGTCCAGGCTGGGCCACAGCACCTCTTCTTCTAGGTTACCCTCCCTGTAAGTTCATGTGCTCTGGGAAGACGGGGCCATGGGGCAGGCTCAGCTCTGAGTCCCAGCTGTAGACCAAGGCTGGGCACAGGATGAGCCCAGAGTGGGCACAGGGAGACCAAGAGGGGAGTTACCTGGCAGCCCCCTGAGAACCTTAGGTTTTCTACTGAGGAACCAATGATCTAAGGCTTCCCAAGAAGTTGGCAAACTAGAGGTCTGGTGTAAGGCCACGGTCAGGCTCTGCCCAGGGCTCAGTTCCTAGGAAAGCCAGAGGAGCATCTTGTAGGAGACCCTGTTCAAGGCCCCTGGTGGCGGTGGTGGTGGTGGTGGTGGTGGTGGTGGGGTGCTTACTGCTAGCTGCCAGGGGAAAACGAGTTCTCTGCACCATTTGAGGTCAAATCAGCTACAAGTTTGGCTTCTACCTTCAAGATGCCTCTGTCCACTACGTCCCACAGCCCTGCTGCTTCCACACTGCTCACCTCCACTTCCTCTGACTGCATCAGGAGGTTGCATGGTGGTTGTAAGGCCTTTGGCCGGTGAGTGAACCAGTAGGCGAGGATGGCAGCCAGCGCACCCACACTCACGAGGGTAGTGGCTGAGAGGCTGCGGAAAAATTGGCCCAAGTCACCCAGCTCGGGCAGCCGCAGCAACCTCAAGATCTCCTGTGTCTGCATTTTCTCCAGAAGTGAGAGGATGAACTCTGTAGGAAACAAGAGGCAGGTGAGAGAGAAGAGCTGATGGCAGACTAGGGAGGAGTCCCTCCCCTGTCGTTCCATCTATCTTGGATCACAAACGACACCGTGACCTTGGCCAAGCCCTGGCCAAATACACTGTTGGGCAGGCCCTGGGCTAGTTGGGGTGTACCATCTCCTGGTGCAACACAGCATATCCCAGAAGCTGGCCTCCTAGAAAGGCCTTTCCAGGTGACAGGCCAGAGCGCTTAGGAGTCACATTTGACAGTCAGACATCCAACCAGTTTTCCTGAGACCCACAGGCTCAGGCCCCAGGCCATGACTGACAGATGCTTCCGTATCTTGCAGAGGTCAGCATGTGCTCTGACAGCTCTGTACGTAAAGCCTCCTGAGCCCCAGGGTCAGGGTGCTCTGCCTCTCCTATGTAGTCATACCATTTGGCTTATCTTTGCTCCCAGAGTATGAAGAGCACAGTGACCAGAATGAGTGGGGTGAAGGGGTGCCTGGTCCCCCCACTCCATCTCAAAGCTCCTGGCCCCAGGCTCCAACCATGAGGGAGACAGAGAAGGGAAGGAGAGTGGAGCCCCCAACCCATCCTGACAGACACCTCTGGCCCTCATGATATGAGGGCGGTGATCTATCTGGCAAGGGTCCAGTGAGTGATACAGCAGGGGTCCCCCAGGTCCACATCCTGATCTACCACAGGCTCTCCTTAAAGAAAAGTTGGAGCCAAAGTTTTGCCAGGGCCAGAGGTGATGCTGGGGCCAACTTTCTGAGGGAACAGCAGGGTTACCAACAGCAACGGGAGTGAGGTCAAATACAGCTCCCTGGTCCCAGATTGCTGACCGCTGTGCACTGTAGCTCCGCACTGCCGCTGACCAAGTAGCAAGAAGCACGGGTAGCCCCATCATGAACTGGGCCCTAAGCTGTCTTCCCTGTGAACCCGTCTGCTAATGTCCCGAACAAACAGAAGCAGCATAAGGAGCACGTGTTAAACTGATGGGAAGGGAAAGGAACCAAAGTGCAGAGAGAAAGGGCTCAGCAGAGTGCTGTGTGTACTCAGGGTGCCGTGCTTGCCTACCACAGCCCAAGTGGACACAGTGAGCCTATGAGGAGACAGAGTGGATGCCCTAGGGTGGGCAGGGGAAGCATTTCTGTAGGAAGCACTAGTGACTAACTTTGGTTCAGAGAGTAGGTCCCAGGGGCTACCACGTCCTCCTGATGGCCGCTAAGTGAAACAGTGTTAGCAGGGCAGACAGGGCCAGCTGGGCTCAGGGGTCTGTACTTCTCCCAAGACTGACCAGGCATTGGATGATTTATCCTCACTACGGCTTCCTCAGAGTCACTGCCCACTAGGATCTGAGGCTACCAGCGCCACATAACATCTCCAGGTCTGCCAGCCTGATGAGGGCTGGGTAGGCTCCCAGCTGCCCTGCACTATCTACAGCTGCTCTCCTTACTGGCCTTCTACCTTTGGAAGCATGGTTGTGGTTTCCCTTCTTGGAAAACAGTGAGAATCCCAACAGCAGCCACTCTACAGCCACAGGAGATGAACCAAGCAGCAATTGCCTGACCTCTGAGAGAGGAGACATCTACTGAAATTCTGACAATAATATTTGTACTAAACTGTAATAGCACCACACCAGAGATGAGGTCAGTGATGTGCAAAGTCATTGCAGAGAAAACAGGCAAATATTGGTTCAAATTCCTTCTCCTTTACCTATAAACTACACAAGGTTGCACATAACCCATCTCTCTGGACCTCCCCTTGTCTATCTTTAGAGTGGGGATAGTATCACTCAGCCATGTACTCATACTGTATCTGGCTGGCACAGAGGCATGCCACGATTAAACAGATAGCTAAGAGGTGCTGTCAGACCGGGGAGGCTGCTCAGTCCAGGCAAGTCTAAGCACCAGGCAAAGGTGGTCCCTGGGGAGTGGCACAACTTGCTGTCTGAATCCTGGTAACACTCATGAACCACCCATAGACTCTGGGTGCTCCCTGGGGAGCAGAGAAAGTAAGCCCCCAGCCAGCCTGATCATTTTCACTAAGTTCCTGAGCTGGAGACCCAGTTTTACTGGCAGCCTCCTTGAGCTAGATCAGTTTTGAGGCCATCCCATAGGAACAAATCACTCCTGGCATACCGATCACATGAAGGTACCAGCAGAGAAGAGGCCCAACTATGGACCCCAGTGAATTCACCAATGAAAACCACTCTGGGGAAGACCCCCAGCAGGCCACCAGCTAGCTTCCTTGGGACATTTATTTCCCTCAGCCGCAGATATGGAGACCAAGTCACCGCCGTGTCTATCAGGTAAATGACTTTGTATACACATAATAGAAAATCCAGATATACTCATCAGTCTTTGGGGTGGGCTCCTGATGTTTCCTCTAATGGGCTGAACTGAGTCAATGGGCTGAGAAGCCTCTGACAAGCCCAAGAGCTCGGCTATATGGTCCCAAAAATTTTAGAGAGAACCCTGGAAAGATACGTCACTACCAGCAGTCCCTAGCCCTTGGCAGTTGCTCCTGGGTGCTACCCTGCAGCAGAGCATGGCCATTTGCAGCCTTTGCTGCAGTGCTGGGTTTTTCACAGAGCACAGCCCAGAAGGGTCAAGCCATCCATCCACCTACCCAAACCCCATTCACTGGGCAAACCCTCACGTGGTCGCTGCTCTCGTCTGGCCCAGGGCTGGCCCCTGGGATAAGCCAGATGAGGGTCTGCCCTCAGTCCCATGAAAAAGACACATGAAGGAGGGGGCAGTGCTGTGCTGTGCGGTCTGGGCTGTGATCAAGCATGGGGAGCAGAAGAAGGTACCTGACTCAGGTATGGGGAGTCAGGACAGGCTGCTGGCAGGGAGTCATACTGATGCTGAGACAGAAGACAAAGAGGAAAGGAGTGTCCTGAGCAGAGGGAAGAATCACACAAAGGCTAGAGCTGAGAGAGAGAGAGAGAGAGAGCAGGGAGCACTTCACCAGCTGAAATTCCACTCAGGAAATTAAGTCCGAGCCCAGGAAATCTTGTACAAAGGTCAGTGCCACAAGTCTGAGAGGCTGGTCTACTAGGTACATGAGCTCTCAGAAGTCACCAAAGCATCATAGTGCCCAGGAGAGGGAGGAACAGAACTGGTCCGTCTCAACTTCCTCAATTCCTGGTGTCTGGGAAGCCCTTGCAAGGTGGAAACACAGACTCCACTGAGGAAGGTACCTGCCAGTCACAGGTACACTGGGAGCAAGTCAGAGAGCAGAATCCAGACCCCAGACTGCAGCCTCCCAAACCACTACCTCACCTACTACCTACCACCACCCCACTCCTGCCGACACTGGGCTGTCCACCAGAGCCCATGATGTAGCATCAGGCCTGTCACTTGTTTTTCCCCATGTACATCCTAGGGGTGGGCTCCCTCTCACCAACTTCTCCTGGCTGGCTCCTTCTCTCCAGAAAGCCCACTTGTCTGGCTGGCTCATTCTCTCCAGAAAGGGCTTGACTATTCTTCCCCTCAGGTTGGGCCTGCACCTCTGCCTAGTGGGCAGCAACCAAAAGAATCAGTAGTATGCTGCATCACGCCTCTATCTTGCCAGTCTTCTCAGACATAGGGCTGCCTGCATATACCCCGAGGTTCCCTTCAGACCTGGGAGCCACTGCAGGGCAGAGCTACAAACTCAGGTCTTCTGAGGACATGGGCCTGAGAGCCAACCGAGGCCACCAAACCCTTGGCAAGGGGCAAAGTAGAGCCTAGGCCTGGGAGTCTGGTCTCACTTCATTATTTCCCAGGGCCTTGGCCTACTTTGACCTTCACTCCCTCTCTGTTGAACTAGGGTGATGCTCAGGGGTCCCTGGGGTGCCACCAATAGCTGCCTCCTCCCAAGCCCCAGGAGGCTCTCCTGGTTGCAGTGGCATGGGACATGGGTGGGGGGGTGGGCAGTGCCCAAGGGGATCAGTGGTGCCCTGTTGCCAAGTGAGCTGCAGTGTTTGTAAATATCCACCTCGAAGGAGGACGCCGCCCTCAGCCGAACTAGTCTCTCCTCTGGCATATCCCTTGCCTTTTTCTCCTCCCACACAGAACAGTTCAGAATACCACCTGGTGGTACAGGCTAGGAGCCTGGGGTTCCCCCACCATACTATGTCTTCCACTGAGTCAGGGCACACAGGGAAGGTAGTTGATGAGAGGCAGAGCTGTCAGAGCGTAAGAAGGGAGAGAATGGGAGGAAAGAGACCCTGGCGGGAAGCACACTGGCACCACGGTAGCAGGGTGGCGGAGGTAGAGCCCCAGAGCACAGGCCTGGAGCTTGGCTCCAAGAACACTCTGCTGACCCAGCCTCCTAACCGCAGCGCCTTAGACCTTCACAACCTAGCTAGATGGCTCTGCAAGGGCCACCTCCTAAATATCTCTCAAAAGAAACTATTCCTCTTCACCCCCACAGCTCCCAGCCTGGTCCAGCCACCACCAGGTGCAGTCCAATCTCCCACACCCGCCTCCTCACTGGCATCTCTGCACTAACTGGTGCTTACGCTGATACCAAGGTTATTTTCTTGGCACACAGACATGACCATGTCATGCAACTACACAAAGACCTTATCTAGCTCCGTACTACCTTAGGACAAAAGTCCAACTCATCCTGCTGGTACCAGAAGACTCCACGACCCTCAGATCCTTACCGTCGTTTAAAATCACCCAGGTTCCTTGTATATCAGCCTGGAGCGGGGTGGGGCTTCTTGCAGTGAGGTTCTGAGTCTCTGAAAATCTCTGAGGAGTTCAGAAATGGTAGGCAGGTGCAAGGCAAGCCACCAGATCATTAAAGACCATCCTCAACTCCCAATGATAAGCTTCAAAAAGAAAATCACCCCCTCTCCCAGGGACCAGGGTCCCCAGCAAAGAAGCTAGGGAGAGGGCCCAAAGGTGAGTTCTGGTGCTGCATTGACCTGGTGTCAATCTTGACTCAGACTCTTGAGAGCCGTATGACCTTGGACAAGTCACTTTACCCCTCTGGGCCTCTCCTCCAAGAAGCTCATGGACAGAGAATGTGGTGCCAATCACACAGTAAGTGAAACACTCGGTAGGCGGTAGTTAGCTAAAGCAGTTACTCCATCTCTTTGCCAGCCAAAAGGGCTCAAAGTTCACTTGCCAAAGTACATGCAGTGACACCCTACCTTTCCAGAGGGCTCCTGGCACTGGGGAGGCGGCTGAACTGACCCCACCAGTACCAGCCTCCCTTTATAAAGGGCGTGTGGGGCTCAGGGAGAGAGCTTACCACATCTTGAGCAAAGCACAAAAGTGGCGAAGGCCCTGCCCCAAGTCTGCCCCTGGGGACAGCGGATGGCAACAGCCGCCTGCTCCGAGAAGCCGGGTGGCGGTGGAGGCGTTAGCGGAGGTGGCGGAGGCTCCCTGGCGGCCGTGGGAGCAGGTCTGGCCAGGACCTGAGCACAGAACAGCTCTATGAGGAGTTGCCGGCCCCCCCTCCATCTGCACGCGGGGTAGCTCTGGCTCAGATCAGCTTAGAGCCAGCAACCCGCCTTAACCCCCACTCTGCCGGCCGCGGAGCTCCGAGCTCCGTTCGCTGCTTCTCCCCCCACCCCCATCCTGTCTTCATTTCAGGACAGGGTTTGCCAAACGGGTTGCTTAAGGACAAAGCCTCTTTACACGTCCATCTGCGACACCGATGAGAAGCCAGAGCTTCAGGCAGGGGCTGGGGACCTGCAGCAGGCGTGAGTGGTGGAAGTGGTAGGAAGTAGTAGGGAGTGGGGGTAGGGATGCCAGCTCTCTGGCTTGAGCAAGGCATTTGGAGGCCCAGGAGACTCCACCTGTACCCCCCTCTCAGGGGCTGCCTCTACCCCTCGACTCCTCACCACAAGGTCACAACCTGTCTACTTGGGGAGAGGAAGGAAACTGGACACAGTCCCCGATAAAACATCTGCTTAGAGATGCTCTGGACACTCCAGAATAAGGATCAGGTTGGCAGGTGGAAGACATTGGCTTGTCTCCCCTGTAAGACCCTAGGCTAGCACACCAGCCCGTCCCTAATGTCTGCCGTTAGAGATACTGTTTCCTGGCTTACCAGAGACTGGCCATCTTGAACCCAGAATCCACATCCTGGCCTGTTGGGATCAAAGCTGAGCTCTGAACTCTCTTAGCACCTCTGGGAGATATACCAAGATCAGAGGTCCCAGGAATTCCCAGGGCCTCACTCCTGCAAGGTCTGTCTCCAGAGGATAAGGCGTGGGGGTGGGCATCAGATATGGCCATGTCATACTCCTATTTTTGTGACCAGCATGTGGCTGAGCACACAGTGAGAACCTGGTGGCCACTACTGAAGAGTAAAATGCAAATCCAGGCCACAGTAGTCAGCTCACCACCCTCCAGGCCCTACCCACGACTGGTGCTTCCAAGTTGGCCAATACCGGGGCCACCATCCGCCCAAATCCGACCTACCTCCTCAGCAGCAGGACTGTCCCACACCACAGTCCAGGGCTCTGACTCCCTCTTAAGGGGTCATGTGCACAACCTGCTTGGCGAGTCTGGAGCCCAAGAGGCCTTTCAATACTTTCCCTGGGGCTGATGTATGTAGCCTCGCCTGCTCAGCTCCTCACCTGGGGGCAGGCCAGGAGGAGAGCTTCCTGCCTCAGCAGCCCTCTCCTGGAATTTAGCAGGAGCTTACCTGGGCCCCGGGGCCATAGCCTCCTCCAATCCACCCAAGGAGGCTTTAAAATACACGAATGCCTAAGGACCCACCTCCAGCTCACAAAGCTCCTACCTCTTCCTTCTTGGCAGGACCCTTACTTTTCCCTAGGCATCTTCAGAAATGTTTTAAAATAAGACAAAAATCTTCCTTTATTGTTTCTCAGGGCAGCTTTTAGAGCAGGAAATTCAACAGCCACAACCAAGATCCTGGCTGATGGAAAACCACACAGGGTGCCGGGGACACAGAGCCTCAGCAGACACTCTGTCCCGGGAAGGGTGTGGCTCGGTCCCTAGGTCAAGAAAAGGCCAGCTCTCATCATCATCCCTGTGTGACCCTGACATGTAGACACGCAAACACGGCAGCCCACCACTGGTCCACTATCCACCCCATGCTCACCGATAATCATGCTCGTCTCTACTGTGAGAGAGAGGTTTTCTTTCCACCATCCTCTTGGGTTTTAATTAGTCACAGAACCACAGATGATTGGGGCAGACATGGGGCCTAGGGCCTCCCCAACTGGGGAACTGCCAGGTGAGACCCACGGCACATCCCCTGAGAGGCTGGGATGCAGGTTGCTGGGTTACACAGCGACTCACCTGCCGAGCTTCCCCAAGAAGCCTGATGATCACTCTGAGGGTTCAATTAAGCCTCTTCAATGTGGAAAAGCCCACCTACGGTTGGCTGTGCCTGAACCCTGTACCAACTAGCCTGGACTCACCCTGCACATGCCTCCCTTTAGTAATTCGTTTCATCCAGGAAGCAGCCTCACTGCCCTCTGATACCTCCCTGCTTACCCCCCTACCACACCAGCACCTCTAAAGAACCCTACTCACCCAAAGCCCCAGTCAGGGAACATAGGCCCACACTCCTGATAACACTGGGAAGCCAGGCTCAAAGGACACTTTCAGGAACTTTAAAAATACAAGCAACCTTGAGGACAGAGGAGCAAACAGAAACACAGTGTCTTTCATAAGCTTGGAGATAAATGTTGTCCTCACCACAAATCAGGCCCAACTAAAATTTCAGAGCAAAGAGGTGCATCAGAGGCAGCACTCCCTTTGGCAATATTTACAGAATGCAATAGCCAGGGTGATGGTGAGGATGAGGCTCACTGTCCTTCCTTTCACCAAGTCCGAGGACAGCAGGAGGACTTGGGGATGCTGGTGAGGGTCACCAGTGCCACAAGAACAGAGGGACACCCCTGGCCAGGCCCCACTGTGCAGGGAGCCAAATCCTGTGGCTGCAACTTGATCCTTTCCCCTCCCAGCCAGTACGTTTTAGGACTGTCAGTGTCCTGGCCTCAGAACCAGTGATTTGTTTCCGTCACCAGCCCCAACTGAGAACACACAGCAAAACTTACAGGCTCAAGCCCAAGGGCCTACAGGCCACTCCTGGCAGGACCAGGGTCTTAGAGCTCACTGCGGCGGCTGCTGCACCAGATGTGGGTCCTGCTAAGATATGGTTGTGGTCATGGAGGTAGGGGGAAAAAGAGAGGGTTTTGCTTGCCTGCCTGTTCACTCTGGAGCATCCGAGGACACCTTGCCCAAGAAAAACAAACACACAAAAGACAGAACCCAAGATGCATCCTGAGACAGGGATGCGGAGCAAGGAGGGAAGCAGAATCGGATGGGAAGGAGTGTTCTGAGAAGGGGACACAGTGATGGAAGTGGGTTGGTAAGCCGTAGGAAGAACTTGTAAGATGTTGAGGCTCTTAGGAAAGAGGCAGGAGTCTGGCTGCATTGAGGAAAGGGACAGTGAGCTGAGGCTGGAGGGACAGCACGTGGCTGCTGAAGAGAAAAGACTGTCATGGGACTGTGTATAGGCCTCGTGCCTTCGGGGTCACAGCCATAGGCTACAAGAACCCACCAGCTCCTAGCACCTGGGGTTTTAAGAAGCAAAAGTGCCCTGGGCAAGCTGTGCCTCTAGATCCCTAACCAAGGGACTGGGGCTACAGCCAGGAGCCCACAAGTCTCCCTCCCAACCATTCTAAGTGCCACTGTTTGTTTTTTTTTATGTTTTTTTGTTTTTGTTTTTGTTTTCTTCCCCCCCACAGGATAGACAATGAGCAGAGAAGAAAGTTTGGCCTTTGGTTAGAGGTAAATTTTCTGGAAAATTTGATAAACAGCTTAATTTCCTGGCTTCCTTGTACTCTGACAATGTTCCTTTTCTGAATGCCACAAAAAGAAACAAATCTGAGTTTCACTCAGTTCAGCAGAAGGCCATGCTTGTCAGTGGGACCCTGCCACCTCCCGAATCATCCCTCTGGAGGCCAGGGCCACACAGCAGCTGTCTCTTGCTGCCCTGCACCTGCCAAGTCCTGTTCTCTGGCCCATGAGGGGCTATGGTGTCCACAGGGTTAATGCCAGGCTCAAGCAGCCCAGCCCTCAGCTGGGCAGGGAGCATTGAGAACTCAGGCCTCCTTTTCAAGGCCAGGATGAATGGGGAATATGCAAATACCCGCCTCCCGAGGAGTGCAGGGGAGGGCCTGGTGCTGTATCTTTCCACTCTGGGGCTGTCACATGAAAGGGTTTGTATTCCTGCTGCTGGCTCCGGCGCCAGACTGGGGCTGTTCTCACCAGAAAACAAAAATCTCTTTCAGACTCAAGCAAAACGAGGTCCTGGCTGGCCTGGCAAGGCTGTTGGACGTTGTTCACACTGACCCACCGAGAGCACCCATCACTTGGATTCTTCCTGAACCCACCACCTTTCCAGAAGGAGCCAGAGGCCTCTGTGGCCCCCAGGAGAACAGTATGTCAGGTCAGGGTGGGTGGTATCAAGAAGTGGAACTGGTTGATAGTGATCAACTCAGTGATTCTGAGGCTCTGCTGGTTTTCTGCCCGTTGCCAAAATAGAAATGGCTGGGTCTGAGGTCACCATCTTTTAAATATGAGGGAACACCGCTGGTAATTCTCATGGTGTTGATGGTGGTTAAATATGGAGAAAGAAAAAGGAAGAAAAATGTGATGGTAAACAAAAGACCTTGCAGCACACAGAGAGGGCTTGTAAGAACGGAGACCACGAGCATCCTCAGCCTGGCTTGCAGGGTGCTGGTGCTGCTGCTGCTGCTGCTGCTAAAAGCGCCCTCAAGCTGTGGGTGGGGTTCCTGGTAACCCAGACCCAGTGTGCGAAATCACAAGCTTCTGGGACACTCCAGGGTTTGGATTCCATCCTCAAAGCAGGCCCCACGACAAGATCAGACTTCAATTTTGTTCAGACTTCCAGAGACCGGAAATGCTGCTTTTCTGATACCTGAACATCACCAAAAGTTGTCTTTTATCTACAGCACAGATCTTGTACCCTATGAAGTATGGATGCTACTCAGACTCCCATTAACTGGAGATAGTGACACTGGGAGATCTCAAACACACACATGATGGTTTAGCCTGAGGAGAAAGCTAGAACAAAACCAGTTCAGGAACTGATTCAGAACCAATCGGAGGTCTAGAGGATGCTCTGCAGATTCCCTGCTATCCAAGGGAAACAGGCCCAGTCAGCTTCTCAGCCCAAAGAAAATGCCCATCTTGGATGAGCATCCACTGCTGGTCCCACCACAGGTCTCCCTTCTATAGACTGGGGCTACACGGTGCACCCATGAAGCCAAGAAGCCAGGCATGTCTGAGAGTGTTTAATGGAGTTCCTTCTGGGAGGAACAGGATGCAGAGGAGGAGGAGGAGGAAGGGGAGGCAAAAGGACACTTCAGTACAGATGGAAAGGGTGCTTCCCGGGTCACAGCCTCTCCTGATATCAGACCTGTGGTAAGGAGATCAGGGACATACATACCCCCACCTCCCACCAGCTCGCTGGCCAGAAGCTCTGTCCTCCCTTTCTTTCTACCACTCCAGGTACAGCAAGGCTTGTGGAGAGAGCCTGCAGGCAGGGAGGGAGGGGTGCTAAGTATGGGTGAGCTGAGAGTGTCCCCTAGAGAGCCACATCCAAATCATCTGCTGGAAGTTACTATCACCATTAACACTGAAGTTTGCCAGACACTAAGCAGGGTCCTGGGGTTAGTGGCTTCAGACAGTCCCACTTCTAGGGACCATAGCAGAGGTGCCAGAAGCATGGCTCCTTCCAAAGTTCAGGGGTCACTGCAGGCTAAGATGGGTCTCAGTGAGGCCCTCCTCTCCATGTTGGTAACTGCCTTCCTCTCACTGGCCTCTGGAGCCTCAATATCCAGCCTCTGGCCAGCTAACCTCCCTATCTAATCTCCCTGGGAGGCCCGTATTCCACCCTGCCGCCCCACCTCCAACTACCTTCCCTGACCTCTGACTGTCCTTGCTGTGTCGCCTTGCCATCCAATCTCTGATTGACCTCACTGTCCCTCCCAGTGACCCTTCTACCTACTTGACAGGATCTGCAGTCACAGACTACAGTGGTCTATAGCCAAGGCTAAGGCAGAGGTCAGGCGTCTGATTGGAGATACTCAGCCCCAACAACAATCCACAAGTTGGAGGGAAACACAGGGCTTTGTATTAGGGCTGAGTCCTGTTTGGTTCCTTGAGATCCACCTGCTGTGCTGGTGGTCCAGGCAGATACTGTGTGCTGGGAACAGGGCAGGGTTCCTGGGGTCGGTTAATGATCTTGGCCCCAGAGCTCCCCATTCCACCTGGGCCTGCCTGTCATCTCCCTTCTCTCCAACAGCCGTCTATCATTGGGTCTGTTCCTGGCTCCAATGGGTATCATTCGGATTTGCTTATCCTGGGGTCAGAAAGTGGAGATGCTGACTATTCCCTCACTGGCACCATCCTGACCTCGCTTCTTGCTCTAAAGCCCTCAGAAGATAGCTCTCTCAGAACGCAGGCCTGAATGGGCAGATAGGAAATCAGAGGCTAGCTTTCTCGATTCTCCACAGACACTCCCAGCTAAATGCCTGGACTAGCTGTCGGGAGAGGAAAGATGTCTCCAGGCAGAGCAGGTGAGTAAGCACAGGTGGGACTTCTTGGGATTCAAAATCCTTCAGGCTCTGAGATTACAGGCTCTAGGATAGTAACTTCCCTCAGAACACACAGCTCAGCTTGGTTCAGAATTTGTCCCAACCCACTTCCCATCTTTCTACTTCTGCCTGTCACAAACCCCCAAGCCTCAAACGAATCAGAAGCCACAAAAAGGAACCAATTCTGGGAATGACTCACCCACTACTGGCTTCCAGAGCAGGCAAACAATGGTGGGAGACCAGCCTGGGCATCCTGAAGGACACCCTAACGGCCCAAAGTGGCACCCGTGAGGCTCAATGAGTGAGTAGTGAGGACTCTGGTCAGACCAAGGCAGAAAATGGGGTCATCACACCGGCCCATCCAGTGAGCTGGGGACTCAGGCTGGGACCTGCTCCCTGCTCTGCTAGGCCAGAGCTCCCAGCCTACCGGAGCTCTAAGGATACAAAAGGACCTTGCCCCCAGAATAGAATATCTTCTACAAAACCAATCACCAGTAGTGATGGGTTTCATCTTCTTTCCTTCTTGCTTTCCTTCTTCTTTCAGCAAATACTTTTGGAGTACCTCCTTCTGTTCTGGGGTCTTAGCACTAAGGTTCCCCAGGGAAGGCATAACCTGTCCTGCCTGCAAGGAGTTCACATCTGCTTCCCCCCCAACACACACACTGCATCTACCACATTGCCACCACCCCCAGCTGGCCATAGAGCCTGGCATCTAGTAGGAGCACATTCAAATTCTGTTATTTGCTAATCAATTTGTGATTAGCTTTTTATAAGAAAACAGCTTATAAAACACATCATTATTAAAATAAATTGTTCTCACAGAATTCTTCATTTCATTAATTTATGCAATAAATACTGGTACACACTGTGCCTGGCCTGGACTGGGGAGCACACGGGAGAAACTCTGGTCCCGCCCTCTAGGAGATCACAGTATAGGAAGCCAACAACTGCAGTCAGTGGATAAGGTGCCACTAGGCAATGCATGTGGTATATGGAGCATAGAGGTAGTGTCACCTTGGTCACCCACATGCCCAGTTTGGGCTGTTTCTTTGACGTAGCCACTAGATGGAACAAAGCCCAGGCTGCCCGGGCTGGTATCCTAGGGCCTGCAGAATCCAGCCCTGGTGACCTCACTGGTCAAGCAGAGTGTCCCTAGATTTCCTTCACTCCTACAACCAATCGTTCCTTATACTGGTCCTTCTGCCTGGAATGCCTTGTTTCCCTACTCCCTTTCTGCATGTCAGAACCCTGAAGCTACTTTAAGGAAAACCTAGCTCAAGTTAACAATTAAGAGGACCCTTCCTGTGTGCTAGCCCTGCCCTTGGCACTTTATGCCTGTCCTCTCTTTAAACCCTCTCCATTTGAAAAGACCACTCCCTTGCTTGTGCCCACTGACAAGCCTGCTGGAGGGCTCAGGCCCTGGCTGCTCATACTGGTGGTCCCTCCCTGGACTGAAAGTCTGAGAGCATGGTCTGGCTCATAACTCTTAGGAGCTGCTTTCCCTCTGAACATCCTTGAGTCTCAATGACTCATCTATTAAATGGGGATCATTAACAGCACCACAGTGTTGTGGGAAAGATTAAATGAAAGCTTAGGGAATTGTAGAATATTGTGCTTGGCCTGGTAGGTGCTCAGAGAAACAGCAGTCAAATCAGTACATTTATAACAAGATTCCCCCTGCCCTTAAAACAACCCCCCTCCCACAGTAGTTCATTCAATGAATATTTGAGCGCCTACTATGTACCAGGCTAATTACATGGCTAATTACAAAGTACAGCTTGTGCTACACAAACACCAGTAATTTTTGCCTTTTTGCAAACAAGTCAGAACCTTATGCTCACTTATCCTGCTTGCTATGTGTATGGGACAGCCCTGGGTCCCATTGGGGCCTGTAGCCAAGCCTAAGTCAGTCTTCTGAAGGTCAACCTAAGAGCCCTTATAATCACGTGGGACAGAAAACCAGCCAGATAGCTCAATGGCCAGGTTCTGACGCCCTCTGGTGTCTGTGTGCTGTCACTGGTAGGACCCATGTACCCTACCACAGGCTGGGGAAGAAGATAAGGTGCTGAGGTCAGAATTCTCCCATGGGGCAGTGCACTAGGTACAAATCTAAATTTTCTTTTGTAAGGCATGCCCTCAGGTGTTCTGCCTGCAGCTCCACAATGTGTCAGGACCATAAGTGCTTTCTTGGGTCCCCTGAAATGGCTCCAGATCTCACACTAGTCTTCCACCCTAATGGGAGCCTGGAATCAGGTGAAGATTTGACAGGGCTGAACTAAACCAGGCTGTACAAGTCTGCACCTGTCTCAAGACACTTACAGCCAGATGGCTGCCACACCAGTCTCTGCCACCCGGGCCAGCTCCCATTCCCCAGGGTCACAGCTTGGGCCTCCTACTTTCCCTTCCAGGAGCCCAGCCTCGACCACAGGCACATCTAAATCTTATCCAAAACATCAACAGCCTCTCTGCGCTCTACCAGTCTCCCCCTGCTGGCGCAGCCTGGCTACTGCAGGTAAACGGAGAGCTCCTCTGCAGAACACCCTTTCCTCCAGAATCCTCTGCTATCCAGACTCCATCCTTCTCCCACAACCTAGGCTCCAGGAGCACAAGACTCTGAAGACCCACTCCCCACAATTCATCCTGTACACCTTTTCTGGCTTGACTTTCTCTACCTGGAGTTTGGCCTATCTGCTTCTGACAAACATCCCTGTATGCTGCAGAAACCTTATCAAGATGACACCAATGGTCAGGTATATGGTTGAGCAGAATGGATATTGTCCAAGGTCATGGGGCTGTCCAACCCTCAAGGAACGACGCCCTTTCAGAAATTCATCCACTAAGGGCAGTGCCTCTTTCTACTTTGCCCTACGGTGCCATATGGCCAGGCAGGAGTGCCAGTCCATTGCTCCCACAGTCCTCTGAATGCTCATGGCACTGAGACCAACCATATTTTCCCCAGGCCAGGTTCAGCATCTGACTCAGATCTATTTTCTTTGTTCCTTTGCTTACTATGCAGCACACAGGTGGAATCTGGGTTGGCCCAGGATTCAGTGATGGCCTCTTCAGTGGGGAATAGGACAGATGCAGCTCTTGTTCTTCTAGGGCTCAGAGCACATGGCTACCTCCCCCAGACAGACAGTTCTTCCTCCAGGTAGCTTCCTCCTACCCTTCATATCAACCTCTCCCGGCAGTCCCTTGCGGGGCAGCCCTTGTCTCCTTAAGGCCAGAATGGGTGGGAAAAGCACATAACTCTACTAAAGAGTGACATCACCTTGAGGGCCATGTCCTGTTTCTAGCTGAGCCAAAGGTATTTATCTGACAGCTGCCTAGGGACCCTGGAAATTACCAGGCCGAATGTGTTGTCAGTCTTAGCCTAGGGTTCTCTTTCTCCCCAGAGAAAGGCTGAGGTCTGGGCAAAGTCCCAAACAAGGTGGACACACAATCTGGGAATGCCCCCATACATGTATGGGGTATTCCATCAAATAATCACTACTCAGTCTCTAACTTTTGCACCAAGTGTGGCATCTTTGAGTAATTTCCTATTTGCACTGAGAAGCTTGCCCTGTATGGAAACAGCTGCCACCTGCACCAAGAGTCTCCTTCCCTGACCACTCCAAGGCCTCTGTACCATCCCATTCGGGGAGGCATATGATCACTTTGGGAATTGTTCCACAAGGAAGCAGGACAGAAGGCCACTTTGAGTCAGGGTCTGCCAAAGCCCAATTTCAGACAAGGACCCAATACTGTGAGAGGCTTTTTCTCAAAGGCTGCTGATTACGCCTGGCACATGTGGCCCTGCAGTCTCCAGACAACTAACTCCCTGTAGCTGCAGAAGACCAAGGTTCCAGGGTTCCAGAGAGCTGCCCTTGGACCCATGGCCAGGTGAGGGCTGACTACAGGTAGAGCAAAGCGTCCTGGCACTAGGGAAAGGCCCTGAGACCACCACCCAATAAATGGGGGCTGTTCCTATCACCATCATCAACCTTATCATTATTTTGGTAACTTCTGCCTCTTACCTGTGATCCCAGCTCTAGTCCAGATCTTGCCTGCTGGATGAGCACGTCAGGCCCAGAGTGGCCCTGCACAGCCTGTCCTCAGACACCAGCAGACAGAAGGAGCTTAGGGAGCTGAAGGGATTAGAGAGGCCTCACTCACTCCCCTGCTCAGGGGAAGTGTCCCTGTGGCCCAACTCAGGGCAGTGGGGGGAGGGGGGCGTTGGAGGTAGGGGTGGTGGTGGTGGTGGTGGTGGTGGTGGTGGTGGTGGTGGTGATTACCTGGCCCACCAATTCTCAAGGTTCAGGCCTGATACCGCCATGCACTTAGCAATGATTGATCAATTAAAACCTCACATTAGATCCCACTCTGCCAGATACTACCCATGTCACACTGGGCAAGTCAATTAACCTCTGAACCTCAGTTAGAAAGGGAAAGCACCACGAAACTCCTACTATTTGCTGTGAATTTTGAATAATATATTTAAAGTTTCAGGTAAGGATCTCAAAAGGGTCGGCTTCCCCTCTTTGGCTCAAAAAGAACCCTTATTACTTTCTCTGATGCTGCAGTTTGAATGTGAAATAATTATAAACATTAACATTCATAGTCTTTGCTCTGGACTAGGGCCCTTTGGAGGCCGGTTTAAGGTTCCGAAACATTTCACATACCTTATCAGCCTTAAATCTGCACATGGGCAGCCGGAAGTGGAGACCCTTTAGTGGTATTATACCCTGGAGGAACCCGAGTCTCTCAGAGGGGACTGGCTGGTGCAGGCAGCAGAACTGGTCGATGAATGGGCCTGTGGTGAGACCCCAGGTGTGTGTGTGTGTGTGTGTGTGTGTGTGTGTGTGTGTGTGGCTGGGGAGGAGGAGGGAGGAGTGCTGGGCGGGGATTCAGAGAGGGTCCCCATAGCGCCCTAAGAGAATGCAGGGGCGAGTCGCTGACTCCCGCGAGGGGGAGGGGAGCAGGCTGGGAGCAGTGGGGACACAAGCACTGTGCAGAGCTAAGGAGTCAGGTGAACACCTTTTTACAGAAACCTGGTGAAAATTTCTGGCTCAAGGGTGGGCAGTGAGGGGTCTTGAGGAGACCCCTGACAGGAAGCCCCAGGTCAGTACTGGTTACGCCTCGGACCCGCAGCAGATCGTCCGGGACCAACACCCTACGTTTCTGGATACTGGGGATGGATGGACAAGGATGCACCATGTCCGTCCTTTGGGGTCGGGTGGGCTCGGCCTAGTCTGATCACTGTTGGGACGGTGCTGGCTCCCAGGGGCGAGGGTGCGAGAACCGGAGCTAGGTGGTCGTGGGGTCCTGAGAGCAAGGCCCCTCATTCCCGCACACCGAGCTGCTCCTCCGGGGGGGCCAGGGCTGGAGGCTTTGCGGGGACCGGGGGGCTCTTTTCCACCCGGGCCGAGACCCCACGGCGCGCCGGGGATGGGAGTCCGGGACGAGGACAGGACGGGCACTTACCCGCGAACAGCCAGAGGGATCCCCCAGAGACGAGGAAGAAGGTCAGCATGTCGGTCAGCGGGGCTCGGCCTGGCCCGCACGGCCTCCCGGCCCGCACCCGCGCCCGCGCCCGCGCCCGCGCCCGCACCCGCCCCCCGCAGCCCCAGCAGTCGCCGCGCCGCCGCCGCCGGGTATTTTTAGCCCCCGCCCGCCGCCGCCGCCGCCGCCGCCGCCCGCTCCGCAGCGCCCCCCCGCCCCGCGCCGCTGCGGAGTCCGGGCAGGAGGGGGAGGGCGCGGCGCGCGCCTCGCACCCGAGCCCCGCGCCAGCCGCGCAGCCCGCCCGGTCCGGGGCCCCCGCGCTGCGAGCCGCGTCGGAACCGCCGAGGCCGGGGGGAGGGGCCGGCGCCGCGCCGACCCGCCTCCCGCGGCGCCCCCGCCCCAACGTCAGGACCCGGCGTTCTGGGGAAACGGGCAGGAGGGGGGCGCACCGAGACGCGCGGGGACGCGGCGCCGCGCCCACCCCTCCGCTGCGCGCCCCTCGCCCCGCGTGACCCTGCCTTTGATCGCCGGGCAGGCCGGGGGCGGGGGGCCGGGCGCGGCGAGCCCCGGGTCTAGGAGGCACACGTGTCTGCGGGCCGGTTCTCGGTGACCCACGTTTGCAGCCACCGGGAGCCTCTGGGTGCCAAGTCCGCAGCACAGTGAGGAGAGAAGTGGTGAGGGTCTGTGGAGGCCCTGGCAAACAAACGGACTACCAAGCAGGATGAGTGCCCACATTCCCTGGGGACCCCAGACCTCAGATCTCCCCTTCTGGGAAAGTTGGATCTGAGGCCACCAAGGTCACAGGAGGCTCCGTGTAGTCACAGCCTCCCACATGAGGCCACTTGGAATCACAGGTGTTTCTTGAGGACACGGGCCATCACGGTCTAGATGCATAGCTATTTGTAGCACACGAGGCCTTAAGAAGCCCCTCATAGCTACAGTGAATGGCTACGCAGCCACCCACAACCGCATATGGCCACACTGCTGGCTGAGCGGTTGGACACTTTCTGTTTCAGTGTCTGGGATGGAAGGAGAAAGCCCAGTTGTACATTCTTCCAAAAGAATAAGTGTAGAATAAATGTAGATCTCCTGGTGGGCCCTAGTGGGATTTCAAGGTCACTTCCTCCCAACACCCTCGCCTGGGTTGCCTATGTCCCACCAGGCATCCAGCACCGAGGACAGCGCTCAAGCAGCCCAACCAAGAGTCTATGCAACTCTCCCAGGCCAGGCACTAGCAGACCCAGGAAGAAAAGAGTAGGAAACCAGAGAACAGATGTTAGGTGGCAGAGAGTGGAAGAGCCAAAGGTCTATTCAGACCCACCAGAGACCACCTTCCCTTTGTGGACATGTGCTCAACAACTTAGCAGTTAGGGTGTGAGTTTCTGCCGGGGCTTGTGCCTGCAGTACTAGTATATGGCATATGTGTGCCCTGCCCTATCCATATACACCCTGTAGGTGCAGACGTGCAGACGTGTGCCTCTGAGACATTTCCCATGTTTACAATAGGACCTTCCACCTTCTTTCCCATCGCAGGATTTGGACTCTTTGGGAGACATGCTCCTGCCAGAACTCAGGCACAGCCTAGCAGGGACTTTGATGGAATCTCTCATGCTCCAGGCTTGGAAGGCTCCTCCAAAAGGGTGTCACATGTTTGTCTGTCAGAATCCCCCCCACCCCACCAACTCCCACTGGCAGCAGGTTAACTGAAGACCTACTGGTTCTCAAAAGGAGACCCAGGGGAAACCAGAAGGCTGGGCAGAAAGAAGGTATCTTTCCAGATCAGATTAGTCTAGAGAGATGGGCAGACAATCTCTCCATAGGGCAGAGGGCCAACAAAGAATTTCTCCATGGAGCAGGTGGCCCAGAAACCATGCTGCTAGCCCCAGGCCCTGCCGTCCTCTATAACACTCAGGTGCAGAAATGCTCCAGGCCCTTGCGTGGCTCCTGGCAGCCTCCTCTCCAGAGTGATGTCATGGGACACATTTAGCCTGGCCTCCTGCAGGATGTTGCATCCAGTTACTCTTCCTACAGATGTCTCTGCTACTTGTGAATAATTCGATTAAAAAAAAAAAAAAGAGCTGTAGCTGTGATAAATTACAGCTTAACTGAGTAGTTTTCTGTTTTCTTTGAGCATGGCTTACTTCCCCCTACTCCCTGAGTATGTGGGCCTGGCTGTGGGATCATGGGCCAGGTATCCTTCCTCTTTGGGCCTATTCCTACCTCTGGCTATAGGGACTTTCTCTTTTCTATCCTTGGCTCCAGAGGCTTCTTTCCACCTCTGTGGGTGTCCATTTATGGACCTTCATTAGGCCTCAGCAATTGCGACTGTAAGGCATCCAGACTGCGTGGTTATGGCAGACATGGAACCCAACAAGAGGGGACCCAGGGCCCAGAGATACATAGGCCAGGCCGGAGGGCCCTTGGACTTCTTTCTTAGCAAGATCAGTCACATTAGTGGCCAATTCTGTTCACATCTGTCTCCTCTTGACTCAACACCTCTGAAAGAGCAGGCAGGTAGGATTCTGATCAAGTTTTCAAACCCTGGTCCAGAGAATGCAGAGAACATTATCTTCTTCAATAGACTAGGAGACCTATGACTAGTGAACAGAACATCTGCCTCAGGTCATACAGCAGTTCTGACCTTTAGACTCCCATTCTTTCATTCTTTCATTCATTCACTCATTCAGCTAATGTTCACTAACATGTTTGGCCCCCTGCTGGGAACCAAGGAGGAAAAAGGCAAATAGGAAACAGGGGTAATAAGCAGTACAGGAGGTGAGTAGGAAGACACACATTTGATCCTAGCCTAACCCAGGGGAGACATCCTGAAGGAGGAATTATTTGAGTGGGGCCTTAAATCTTGCCAGGCACCAAAGTGGAGCAAAAGACACCATTCCCAGTCTTGGCTGTAGTTCTGTCATACTGTGCAGCCTTGGGCAAGCTTTTGTCCCTCTCTGTGTCCCTTGGCACAAAGAATGGCTTATGTAGAGGTTTCTGAGCTTCAGGACTAACTAGCCATGACTCTGTTGCCTCTTTATCATCACAAATGGCTACCATCTGGTCTGTGAGGCCCAGTGCCCAACACTCTGTGGCTAGCCTGAAGTGGCCCTAAGAGCAAGTGAAGGGTGGGCTCAGCCACTCTGAGCTCGGGTTTTCCTGAAGCTGGGACATCTGAGCCATGCTTCTCTGACAGTAATGGACCCTCTGTTTTTGTTTTTTAATCTCCAACATTTTTTAACACTCTCTCTTTTTTTTAATTTTTATTTATTCATGATAGTCACACAGAGAGAGAGAGAGAGGGGCAGAGACACAGGCAGAGGGAGAAGCAGGCTCCATGCACCGGGAGCCCGGCGTGGGATTCGATCCCGGGTCTCCAGGACCACGCCCTGGGCCAAAGGCAGGCGCCAAACCGCTGCGCCACCCAGGGATCCCATTAACACTCTCTTTTTATTTTGATAGTCTCCCACATAGTAAGTACCTCTTCCCCAAGGTAGAATCCAAAAAAGGCTCTTTTTTAGCCTCCTTTGCAGGAAAGGGTAGATAAGTGACTTAGACCATGACAATGAGATATATACCCTTGTAAAGCTTTGGATTCAAAAGCCAGCAATAAGCAAGAGGAAGTCCTATATGTGGGCCAATTAAACTGAGGAATCTGACTCTTTTTCTTGAAGCTTCCCCCAAATTCTGTGAGCTACCTAACATTCTTTAATGTGTTCTTTTTCTGCTTAAAATAGTCAATATGGATTTTGTTGCTTGAATAGTCAAGAACTCAGACTGACCTACTGACTATCCCACTGCTAAAGATCTTTCTAGACCTTACAGCATGATGTTCCCACACTCCTATCCCTGCATACATGAGGAAATGAAAAGCTCTAGCTGGAGGGCCTGTGGGAAGCTGAGCCTGATTTTTGTTTCTCTTCACTCTGACAATTACAATTCTCAAAAGCTGAGCCAGAAGTTGAAACTCTATCCGGATCAAAGGCTTGGACTATATGATAAAATAGTTGTAGAACTACAAACAAGCTTCAACCCATGTCTTTTATTGAATAGTAGTAGTCCCTCCACCAGATTAATAAAACTGTTCAATGTAGAAATTTTAGAAAATACAGAAAAGAATAACATCATTTGTAATCTCATTCCCTGAGGATAATGACCAATGTGGTTTTGTGTATTTCCTAATAATAATAATAGTAATAATAATATCAAACATTCATATAGTGCTTATTATGTTTCAGGCATTCTTTTTTTCGTTTTTTATTTTTATTTTTATTTTTTTTTAATTTTTATTTATTTATGATAGTCACACAGATTGAGAGAGAGAGGGGCAGAGACACAGGCAGAGGGAGAAGCAGGCTCCATGCACTGGGAGCCTGACGTGGGACTCGATCCCGGGTCTCCAGGATCGCGCCCTGGGCCAAAGGCAGGCGCCAAACCACTGCGCCACCCAGGGATCCCTTTTTTTCGTTTTTTAAAGATTTTATTTTTAAGTAGTCTACACCCAACGTGGGACTCAAACTCAACTCTGAGATCAAGAGTGCTAAGTTCTACTGAATAAGCCAGTCAGACACCCCCAACCAGGCATTTTTTTATAAGTATTTTACATATATGTTACAGGCTGAATTGTATCCTCCAAATCCCCAATTTCTATGTTGAAGCCCTAACCTTCAATGTGATTGTATTTGGAGACAGGTCCTTTAAGGAAATAATTAAGGTTAAATGAGGTTATAAGGGTGGAGTTCCGATCTAATAGGTCTAGTGTCCTTATAAGAAGACAAAGAGACATCAGAAGGGAACACACACAGAGAAAGATTGTGTTGAGGATGCAGTAAGAAGAAAGCCATCTACAAGCCAATTAGAGAGGTCTCTTCACCAGATACCAACCCTGCCGACATCATGATCTTGGACTTCCAGCCTCCAGAGCTGTGAGAAAATAAATTTCTGTTGTTTAAGCCACTCAGTTTGTGGTATTTTGTTATGGAATATCTAGAAGACTGATACAGTATGTTAAGTCACTTAATCTTTATATCAGTCCTGTCTTTTCCCCTCATAGCAGAGGTCAATAAATATTTGTTAAATGAATGAATGATAGATACAGTTTATTCAGTACCATATGTTTCTTTTTTAAACTTAACCACATGAGTATCTTCTCCATGTTATTCTTTAAATATAAAAAATGGATACATGATAATCATTCACACATTTATTCAGTTAACAAGTATATGTTGAGCCCCACTATGTGCAAGGCATTGTATAGGTACTGGGGACATAGCAGTAAACAAACAAAAAAGTCCCTGCCCACGTGGGGTGCACTTGCACCATGGAAATCCCACTGTCTAGCTTTCAGACATTAATTAACTCACTTATTTGGGAAGCTTTCTTTTGATTGAAAGTTCTCTGATAAGCCAACTAGACAGACACAAGCAACCATATTCTTTACTTTTAAAAAGGCCAATTAAATGACTAGAGGGATCCTGGGATTTCCCCAGAGTCATAGAAGGACAAAGATGAGGGCCTTGGAATTTGTCTTGAGTCATACGCCTGGAAGTCAGGGCTAATCAAGCCACTAGCACCAGATCCTGAGGAGACAACTGTGTTTCTCACTCACACAAGGTCAGGATTTGATGGGAAATAAATCACATTTTTAAGATTGAAGATAAAGCAAACAAAAAAATTTGAAGGAAATATAAATGAATGGTTTACACCATCTGGGGGGTAGGAGAAATCTCTTTAAGTACAAGAAAAAAGGCAGAAACCACGAAGGAAAACACTGATAGATTTGAAGATCTGGCTACATGCAAATTTTAAATGTCTGCATCTTAAAAACCACCATTAAAAAATCTAACAGATAAATAGATAACTTGCAAAATAATATTTATACCACAGGCAACAGGAAAAGGTTTTGACATGTTACCTAAATCAAGAAGAAAAAGACAAATAAGCAAAGGACATAGTCAGGGAATTGAAGAAAGAAGAAACACTGCCCTTCTCTGCAGAGCTGGCCATTATTAGTGAGCTACTGCCTGAAGGTCACCATCCCTTTTCTTGTGTGCTTCTGCCAAAAACTGGTGGAGTCCCCTCACCTAGTCACGTCACAGGGGCTCTCAGAAAACCAGTATTCCATAAGCTCTACCTCACTCATCTGGAAGGATCTCCCCCTGTTCCCTTCACTATTTCCACATAACAAGAATTCAGACCTTTCTTCCTGGTGACTCTCTAGGCAGCTCAGCCCACTGGCCACACATGATAATCTCAATAATAAAAAGAAAATAGAGATCAGGAGAAAATATGATCGTCTGAAGGTCTCCTTCTGAAAGGCAGTTTGGCAAGTTGTGTCACAAACCTCAAAAACTCTTAACCTCTGACCACCACCAGCGGGTTGCCTAGGAATTAGGACAAAGGGGAAAAATGAGGAATTATTTGTTCACAAGGATTGTTGTTGCAATATTATTTACAACAGTGCCAGATTGGAAACTGCCCAAGTATTCAATCACAAAGCTGAATTCGTTTGTGTACATCTATAAGATGATATATATGCACTGCTGCCCATAAAAATGATAATGCAGAACACTGCACAATGACACAGAGTGATGCTCATGGCATGTGGCCAACTGAAGAATGAAGTTTATAAAAACATTATATTCAGTACAATTCCATTTATGTTTGAAAGCATTTATAAATTCATAGAAAAAATGGGAAAAAAGATTAATAGTTGTTATTGCTGTGTGGTGGGATTATACGGTCTTTTCTTTGAATTCATCTGTATTTTCCAAATTTTCTACAATGAATAGACATTTTTGTAACAAGGAAAAATCTAATATAAGAAGAAGCCATTGCCAGAGCCCTCTCTCAGTTCAGAAAGGGCTGGGAGACTAGAGAATGAAAGCAGGCCATGGGAAGATCTTTAGATAAATCAGAAGGATGTTCCTCCCAAATGACAGGAACCACAGGATGTGAGGAGAGAGTCAGTGCTGTAAGACTCCTCACCTCCTGACCTTGGGGTCAGTAGGCATATGCTCCTGGCTTCCTTTTCTCTGGCAGCCATTAGAAGTCGACACTAAGCTGGGGCAGGGGAGGGAGATCAGGGTTGGAGGTGGCCATGAGGACCTTCAGAGGCTCATATCAGCCCAAGAAGATGTTATAGAGGAAGAGGAGGCAGGCAGAAGCAGACTCTTTTAGAGGTGGTGGAAGGAGGAGATGTCATCAAGGAGGGGCCAGGTACCAGGGAAGTCCAAAGAGATGCAAATTTCCAGAAGAGGATGGTGCACTCCTGGAGGCAAGCAGGATGCTTCCCATCTCAGAGCTCATCATAGGGAACCAAAAAAATCAATGCTTCAGTCATTGACCACGTGAGCTCAGATCCAAGGAAAACAAAAACAGTGCTTTGGCAGGGGTGGGGGGTGGTGGTGGGGTGTGCATTGTCAGGGCCAGGAGAAAACCAAGAACACAACACAAAGCTCTTCAAAGGTGTGAGGAAAACCACTGGCTAGAAATCTGCTAGAGGGTGCCAGAAAGGTGCCAGTGGCCCCTGCCAAAAGAAAACAACCCTCCCCGCAAAAGACAGAAAGGCCAGCTGGGTGAGGGCCCAAGACATTTGAGCCAGCTGTCCTGTAGAGGCCCAGGGAGGCACAAGGACTTGCTTACAGTCACACAGAAAATTAAGATGAGGACCAAACCAAACATGAGGCATTCTAACTCCCAGGCTAATGTATCATCCATTACCCACTGGCAAGAATTTTTTTTAAATTTGATAATATAAGTAATCAGTATATTATATAAATTATTTGGAACTATATAAAAATATTATTTGTCACCCACTTCAATTTATGAGGTAAATATAGACAGAATTCCAAAACTTGATTTTAAACAACTAAAAATAGGTGTGCCTGGGTAGCTCACTTTGTTAAGTGTTTGCCTTTGGCTTGGGCCACGATCCAGGGGGCCTCGGATTGAGCCCTGCATCAGGCTCCCTGCTCCTTGAGGAGCCTGCTTCTTCCTTTCCCTCTGCTGTTCTCCCACTTGTTTTCTCTCTCTCTCTCTCTCTGTCAAATAAATAAAATTTTAAAAAATTTTAAACTAAAAATAGGCCACTGTCAGATATAAATATAGGCACAAGAATCCTAGATGAAATTTTAACAGACAGATTAAATACATTATTTGACTTTTCACTAAGATAGACCCTAGCTGCAGGGTGCCAGGCTGATGCGGAACAAGCAGGCAGGGGCAGTACCCAGAGATGTGTTGAGTGTCATCCAGGTGCAATTGCATCATGAGCTCAAGTTCTGCTCCAACTCTAAAATACAAGGATGTTGGGATTATCCCTGCACCAGGTTCTTTAGAAAATATTGCTCTCATTATATCCTTCATTCCATCTACTACTTTACAACAGGGGCTACCAAGTTCATACAATGTGACTCTGTTCCCTGGTCACTGGTAACTGGTCTAATAGCTGGACCCATCCTAGTTCTTCCCTGGGAGTTTGGGATTGGAATTTTAGTCCTTCTCTGCAAAGCCACACATTCTGTAGAGAATGTGAAAAATGAAGCAAATGTGCCCAAAACAGCAGAAAGGAATTCACTGTTGAGTTCTCCGAGGGGCCAGTGAGGGTGGGGAGATTCAGTATAAGATAGCAGACTAGAAGAACCAACCGTGTTGCATCTCAAAACAAATCCCAGGTAAAGATTTCCAGCCTGTCAGTGATGGAGCTGGAGTTTTCAGTGGCCCTAATTTCTGGCTCTACCTGCATCCCTGATTTCAGTGCCCCCTGTAAGCCCAGCTGCACCCCTGCATTTGAAACATGTGAGGCACTTCCCAGTGACCCTTGCAGTCTCCTGTGCTAATACAGTTGGTTTTGTAGATGAAGATATCGAAGCTTAGGGAGCTGAAGTAACTTACCTACAATCCAAGGCAGCCTGAGATTTGAATTCAAAGCCATTCAGCTCCCACACCTGTGTTCTGTACATTATACTTACAAACAGGAAAATTGGCAAAAGTCACCTAAAGAAAGAGGAATCCACAAGAATTACACATCTTAAAATTAGGAATAGAGGGGTGTTTTTTAATGTAAAATAAGGAAAAAGGTAAGTTCTTGGAAAGAGGAAATTTGAATTCAGGAGTCAATATATTTTTCAGTGGGAAAAGATGGCAAGTGTAACCTCAGCAACCCCAGTAATCACAGGCGTTGCTCTCACCCCTAAAGCCGTGATGTGGTTTATGTCTGGGCAAACCCCAGATGGAAGGAAAGAGAATATCCCCTACATTGTAGAAATACCAGGGCCAACCACTAACTCAGCTCTCCATGATGACAGAGCAGCAGGGAATTCACCCAAAATACCAGGGCATCCTGCATACATGTGCTGTACAATTCCAACCCCATTCAAAATAATTTTTTAAAATATTTTTTATTCATGTTAAAGATTTTATGTATTTATTTGAAAGAGAGAGAGGGTATGCCTCCGTGCACACCAGTAAGGGTGGGAGGGGTGGGGAGCAGAGGGAGAGGGAGAAGCAGACTGCTCACTGAGCAGGGAGCCCCATGTAGGGCTCAATCCCAGGACCCTGAGATCATGACTTGAGCTGAAGGCAGACTCTTAACCGACTGAGCCACCCAAGCGTCCCTCAAAAATATTTTGAATCGGGGATCCCTGGGTGGCTCAGCGGTTTAGCGCCTGACATTGGCTCAGGCCATGATCCTGGGGTCCTGGAATCGAGTCCCGCACTGGACTCCCTGGATGGAGCCTGCTTCTCCCTCTGCCTGTGTCTCTGCCTCTCTCTTTCTCTGTGTGTGTCTCTCATGAATGAATGAATGAATGAATGAATGAATGAATGAATGAATAAATAAATAAAATCTTTAAAAACTATTTTAAATCTATAGAATGAAAGTTCCCAAAAGAGGAAAAGATAACGAGATGTGAAACACCCAGGATGGAGCTGCTGGGCCAAGCGTGTGATGAAGAGGAGTTTCACAAGGTGAATTCCCACAGACCTTGGGGTAAAGAATGAGGCGGGGGACTCAGCCACCAACACCTGGGGATGTTGCACACTGCCACTCCCTCCACCCAGGTCAGCATCACCCCTTCCCCTTAGCATGTGTGCTGCCATCATGCTCAGCCATTTGGCATTCAGGAGACACTCAAGGAAAATTTGGTGGTGTACAATTTTAGAAAAAGAAATCATTAAGCAGATGTAAACACAGATAGGATGAGTCGTGGTGGAGAATTGGAAACAATGTACCACAGGGTTTATGTCAGAGTCAGCATGAGCCTTTTGGAAGCAGGGAGAATGGACCTCTAAACTCTGCCTAATTTAGGAAAGATCAGGAAGGATTTCTTCAGGTGGTGAGAGAGCAATTGAAGGGAGACAAGATCATTGGGGAGACAGGTCCTCCTTCCTGGGACCTCTGCTCCCTCTGGACCCATTCCCGGGACCCCGCCCCCAACATACACACACATTCAGCACCACCCCGCCCCTTTTCCTCAGGTCCTAACATTCTCATTCCCATGTTCCTCATGGGTGAGTCCTCCAGCTAGAGCACGACGTTCAGGGCCTCTACCCAGCCGCAAGCACCCAATGCCTGCTTCTGCTGAGCCTCCTGCCATATTAACTCCCAACTCCCTCCACATGTTCTCTGTTCCACCAGGTTTGTGTTCCTCCCAGGAGACCTGTTTCCATGGTTCTTAGCCAGGAGGTCCTGTCCCTCTTGTTTCACCCTGAACATCTATGCATTAAGAGCAGACTTGTCTTTCCAAGACAAGAGCAAATAATCTTGCTGAGGAAGAGCATTCATATCCCTCTGAGGACAGGCATGCATGCTGATCTGTACTCCTGCTTTGGTGTCCTCAAACTTAGTTCTGGAAAGAGTTTAGGACATGGATTTGGATCAGCCTGTTTTGGATGGGAGGGCAATTTGGCAAAATGTAGAAATTTTAAGTAAATCACATTCAATCCACAATTCTACTTCTAGGAATTTATCATCAGAAAATAATGTGCAGAAATAGCTATATATGAATATTCAAAGATGTTCAGCATGATGTTATGTATAGTATAAAAAATTCGAGGCAACTTCAATATCTAACAGTAGTAGGTTAGATAATCAATTATTGTATACACATAGCACAAAATATTTTCCAGCCATTAAACATAATGGCATAAGAGAATACATAATGATGCCATAAAATGTTTACATCGCATTAACTGAAAATGAATCAGGAAATTCACTCTAATGACAAATATTTATGGAGTGGCTACCACATACTAGTGAACAAAGATAAAACTCATACTCTCATAGAAGCTTATGCTCCCTTACAAAATCTATAAACTGGAACATAAGATATGATTCCAATTAACAAAAAGAAGATGTAGTTAGAAGGATGTCAGGAAAGATACAAAGTAAGGGATTGCCTCTGAATTTGGGATTGAGGTTTGTTTTTGTTCTCTTTCTTGGTGCTTTTCTGAGTTTTCCAGACTTTTTGTAATGAACACATACCACATTTGTAGCTAGAAAAAAACCCAAACAAACCTTAACTGTCATATTTTTTCAAAGAATTCAAGTGGAGACCTATGTAGTGGGTGGCTTTTCAAAACTGGAATTAGTCGTAGACACATCATCTGGCGCTGTGGACAAGATAGGCTGGTGTGGGGGTGGGGGGCTGGCTGTTGTGGGGATGGAGATGAGGGGCAGTGGGGAGGGTTTCATCAGCAGAAATGCATGTAGAATCCAGATAACACAGAATGAGCAGTGGGAGGAAAGAAAAGTCCAGGCAAAGGAACATCTTAAAAGTCTTACTCTACTATCCTCCCCCACAGAATCATACTGGTCCTGATTACAGCTTCTTTCCCATGAGTCAGTGTCCTTTCATCACCAGGCACCACTGAGGCCCAGGCCTCCCCTGAACATCCAGGACACATAGACAGGTTGCTCACTGCCTTGACTCAATCCTCCCTATCTGGCTTTTTTTTTTTTTTTTTTTTTAAACCTCTGCTGCCTTCTTGGAAATTGGGTTTCAGACTTGATCATTAATTATTTGACCACTTGTTGTTCACTTTTATTCATCAAACGTTGTCATTGTGATCCCTTCCAGGCAGTGGGTGGCTGAGATCCCTTTCCATCCATGAGCTGGACCCCCTCATCCCACCCTCAACAATCAGTCCAGCCAAGTCCAGATCTTGCCCTTAGGAATTACAGAGGTGGTCTGTGCATGCTGGCCATCCCTCATGAGGCTGCTTTCACTGGTGTGGATAGAGCTCTGGGCTGGAGTTTGGTGTTTTCTCGTTGTGGCACCAGCTAAGAAACAAAACGGCTCAAAAGGAGGTTAATCCTTCAAAACATGATCATGACACGTGCAATGGGTTGGCCCCAGCTTATAAGGCTTCTCCTAGGCCAGGTCCCACCATCATTCTAGGGTAGCCTCCAAGGGTGACCTGGACTGTTGGGACCCTGTTCCAGCCCTCTCCTTCCAGTCAATAGCTTCTGTGACTCCTCTTCCATCGCCATTAGCCTCACACATCTTACACAAACACCTGACTTTCTGGCATTTGTGCTGTTCTTCCCACTATGCCAGCTCTTGGCACTCTACTGTCCTTTATCCTTCACTTCCATTCTCGTCCAGCCCCAAACCCACTGCTGCCCATTCTCCCATCAATCACTTTGCTTAGTACACAGGACTTCCTGTCTGTGCTGATCCCACAATGAATGGGCTTCTTCCTCTTCTCCACACTGTGTCCTTCCCTGGGCCAGACTGGGCTGTAAACAAGAGGTGGCTGTGGGTAGTCACAGTGTGTTGCTGAGCCCAGAATCCACATCCTTGTCCTTGTCTTACTTTTTTCACTCACCAGTTTCAACTTAGCTGAAAGGAAACGTTTTTCTCTTTCTCTTCCATGACAACATGCTCCCTAGGCTTTCTTTCCACTTCATCTTATCGTTGTATACTCCTTTGATGGCTTCTCTTTAGTCGCAGTCCTACCTCCAAATATTGCAGGGCCCCAGGGGTGAATCTGCAGGTCACCATTTACACTGACTCCTCATATGTCCTCTTTCAGCCTCATGCTGTGAGTACTACCTATACACCAGTGACAACTAAATGTTCATTTCACAGTTTGATCTGTCTGCTGAGCTTCAGACTCCTACATCCAGCCTCCCACCCCTGCCCCGTAGCTCCCACTGGACACCTAAGTGGCATCACCAGTGACCCAGTAGTGGGTCCACACCACCAGTGTGGATGTTAGGGCTGCTTTCTCAGCATCCAGTCCATTCCCGTTGTTTTCGTAAGCAGATCCTTCTTACCTACCCATAGCTGCAGAGGTAGTCTCTGATTGCCAAAGAAGATTAGTATAATGCCATCTCTATTTGCCATACTGATTGGTGATTTAAATTGGTCCAGTCAAACTGAGCAGAAGAAGTTCAAGACTTTTGTTTAGTGGTTGGGCAGGAGAAGCTTCTTCTGGTGGGTGTCAGGAATGAAATCAATGAAGCTATTTTGCTCCACCGAGGGGAGCCAGATTGAGAAAAAGCAAGATTTGAGGACCCATGGAGAAGCTTTGATCAAACCATGCCTAAATTCTGGACTTTCCATCGTCAGAGTCAATACCTTTCCCTTGGTGTTTAAGCCAGTTTTACATGTACTTTCTATTATTTGGCAATTGGAGCATCATGATCCATATAAGAGGAAAGAGAACTCTCACATTCCCCCCACACTATCAACCTGCTTTCCCATGGTCTTCTCTAGTGCAGTTAATGGCAACCCATTCCATTTAGCATCTTGGCCAAAATCCTTCAGCTCATCTCTGACTCCTTTAATACTCTCACATCCCATATCCTGTCTGTCAGCAACTTCTTTCAGCTCTACTTTCAAATTACATATGGAGCCCATCCATGCCTACTCTTGACCCATTGCTGTCCACTCTGTCACAGCAGCCAGACTAATTTTTGAAAAATCTAAATTAGATCATGTCATTAGCTTGCCTTAAAATCCTTCAACTTGGAATAGAATCCAGGTCTAAGGCTATATGTGATCCAGCCCTGCCTACTTTTCTGAATCTTTTCCTTCCACTGTCCCCTCCCCACCTACACTGGTCTCCTCTTCCTTAAAGATTCCCTGAAACCTGTGAAAGGCCTTGGCAATTGCTCTTTTGTACCTGCATTCTTCCTAAAGTTATCTGTCTCTTGTCACTTATGTCTGAAACTCAGATGTCCCTTTTCAAGGAAGCCTTATTGGAGGATCCAGTCTCATGATGCCCACCCAGTCAAACTTGATCATAGTTCCTTGTTTTATTTTATGAATAACACTTATCACTGTCTGCAATTATCCTGTTTGTGTTCATTCCTTAATTGTTCATCTCTGTTCCCTTCCTGGGAGCTCCTTAAGGGCAGACCCAGTCTTGCTCATTGGTGTGTCATAAGACCTAACATTCATTGCATTTGGCTAGAGCATGAATTCCAGCAAACGTGTGGCCATCACAGAAGCACAAGATAGTCAAGCGTCACTCACATGGGATGGTCTGCCTCACTTCAGTAGAAGGCCAGAGTTCTCTGTCAGGCCTCTGGATGGAACGGTGATTTGGAAGCAGATGAGAGAATGCAGAAGAGAATCTGTGAAGCTTTCAGGAACCAGGGCTCCCTGTTGCACTATGGAAAAAGTGTCAGAGAAAAAGAGCCCAAGAAACCTCTGTGGCTTCAGTCATGGGAAGTCCCAAGTCAGAGAGGTTGGGGGGTGATGTGTGTGGGGGGGAGGTCTCAAGTCATCCTGAGGCCTTTGGTCACAGATTCTGCATGTGTTGGGTGGGGCCCAAGGTCCGGGTGCCAGCAACCACATTGACCACTGCAGCTCCATGGGCAGAAGATGCCATCTGAGAAAGAGTGGGCATTGCTGCCATCGTGGGACTTGGGTCAGATCCAGGACTTCGCTGGACTGAGGCCATTCAGGCCCAAGCTGGAGAGGGAGGACTGTACACATTTCCTGGCACACACTTCCTTTCTCCTTTTAGATGAGCATACGTTGTTGTTGAAGCCTTGGCCACAGCTTCCTGCCTCCTTATGAGATCAGAAGCCACAGCCACTGTCTTAGTGACTGCCCTGCCAGACCAGGCTTGGCTTCAGAGACACAGGGCTAGGCACACTGTCTTCACTCCCAGGCTCTCGCAAGATAGGTGCTCTATGATTTGGAGGCATGCTTAGTGGCAGCCAGCTTGCTGTTCTGAGGAGGGGCAGATCTGGCTCTGGATGGACCAGACAGCACTGCGCAGACCTGTACTCCATTTAGGCAGGGCAGAGTACCCTTATGACTCCAGCTCCACGTTCTGGAAAATCTCAATGATCTGCTGGGCAAAGGGTACAGATGACCATCTGTGGTCCAACATCCTTGGGCTATGATCCTCACTCTCACTGGCTCCAGGATAGACACTTCTTCTTCACACTCTCTCACCAAAGTCACCTGTCTGGGAGTCTCCATGAAGTCATTCTCTCTTATACTTCTAGGCTGTTGCCCATGCTGGAACACCTCCCTTTATTGTCTTCTCTCAGCAAAATTCTCAGCTTATTCTTCAAAAGTCAGTTCATGAGACTCTCCTCCTGGAAGCCCTTCATAAACCCCCATTGGCTGGGTGGAGGGTACCCTTCTCTGCTCCCCTCCCACAGTCTCTGAAGTGCCCTATACTTCTCAAGGAGGCTGCCACCAACTTCCTAGAGAGCCACATTGACTACCGTGTGTGAAATCCCTCCTTCCTCTTCTCAACATTCTTGATTCCCTTAATTTGCTCTACTTTTTCCAAAACATTTATCACCTTCTAATGTACAATATCATGTTTTTTATTAGGGCTTAATTTTTGTATTGTCTCTCTTTCTCTCTCTGAGCTTGCAAAGGCAAGGATTATTGGCTGTTTTTTCATTATGTATCCTAAGCCCTTAGAACAGTCCCCGGCAATTAGTGGGAGATCAATAAATATTAGTTCAATGAATGAACAAATGAATGAATAATAACTGTCTGCTTACTTTTTGGTGAACTTCTTGAGGGCAGGGTCTGAAAATAAATCATCTTTCTACACTCAGCATTCAGCATAGGATTCTGTACAGAACTGGCATGAATAAATTACAGCCCTTGGCCTAGCATTCAAGGCTTTCATCATCTACAACTAAGCTTTCTTGCTGGCCTCATTCAATAAAGTAGAGTGAGAAGAGGTTTTGGCTGAAAGTGTGGCACTTGGGTTGGCTTTGCCCTCCTCGCTGTGGGTGACTCCTGGCTACCCACTCTTAATGCCTGGATCACTGCACGAATGGGACAGATACTGCCAAAATCTCCTGCCAACCATCATTGGACAATTGTATTGGAATGTGAGTGATTCTAACCTCCGAGCAAGTGTGTGGGCATCAGCTTGAGCTGTGTGTGACCACAGGATACTGCTCTGGAAGCACTAGGAAATAATTGAGGGATATTGTTGGAACCTGAGTGTTTGTGGGTAGGGGGTATTTCCTGCAATTGTCTCAATTTCTAAAACTATAGTGGGGGAGGGAGATTACAAATCAAGGAGGCGGGGACCAATTCTTCATTAGATGGTGATGGAGAAAATGGCTATTTAGAAAAAAGGAAAAGTCAGTTAAAATCCCTACCTCATGCTACACAACAAAATTAAATCCAGCTAATTAGTTAAGTGTAGGGGCCCCTGTGTGGCTCAGATGGTTAAACGTCTGCCTTTGGCTCAGGTCATGATCCTGGAGTCCTGGTATTGAGCACCACATTGGGCTCCCTATTTAGTGGGGAGTCTGCTTCTCCCTCTGCCTCTCCCCCTGCTTGTGCTCTCTCTCTCTCTCTCTCTCTCTCTCTCTCTCCATCTCTCTCTGTCCTAAATGAATAAATTAAAAAAAATTTTTAAGTTAAGTATAATTTTTTAAATTAAAAAAAATTTTAAGTGTAATGCCTGAGTGGCCCATTGATTGAGCATCTGCCTTCAGCTCAGGGTGTGATCTTGGGGTCTTGGGATTGAATCCCACATCATATCCCCACAGGGAGCCTGCTTCCCCCTCTGCCTACGTCTCTGCCTCTCTGTGTCTCTCATGAATAAATAAATAAAATCTTTTAAAAAAATGTTAAATGTAAAAAAACAAAACAAAACAGAAGAAAAATTTAAATACTTTCCTCTCATTAGGTAGGAGAGGATTTTCTAAGAAAAAAATCATTGGAAGAACTTATCCAAGAGAAATCAAAGTGTATGTCCATTTAAAGACTTGTACTGAATTAATAGATTTATTTGTAGAAGCCCCAAACTGGAAACACCCCCCATTTCCATTGATAGATAAATGGTTACGCAAATTGGGAATGGGCCACACAATGAAATACTACTCAGCAACAAAAAATAAGGAACTATTGAAACATGCACCAACATATTTTGATTAATCTCAAAATTATTACACCCACTAGAAGAAGCCAGATAAAAAAGAGTACAAACTGTATGATTCCATTTATATGAAATTCTAGGAAATGTAAAGCAGCATGGTGAAGGGGTAGGAAGAATTGACTGGAGAGGAGTATGAGGAAATTTTGGGTGGTTATGCATGACTTCACTATCTTGATTGTAGTGATAGTCTTATGCTTGTATACATTTTTAAAAACTTACCAAATTGTACAATTTTAAAATGTGCCATTTATTATACTTCAGTTATATCTCAAGAAAACTTTTTAAAAATTGGTGAAAGAAAACACAAAAGGAATATGGATTTTTAAAAACTTTTTACAGAAGTATATCATATACATAGTAACATGCACAGGTATGATGTGTCCAATTCGGTAAATTTTTATACATGCATAAACTTGAGTTCATAACACTCAGATCAGGACCTGGCACATTTCCAGTATGCCAGAAGGCTTCCTTATATCCCCTCCTATTTGTTATCCCCTCAAAAAGTAACTTGGAACAGGCCAGTATATTTGTTAGCATTCATATTTAAAACTTCTCTGTGTGAAAACCACCATGAGTTATAATAACAAGTAATGTGCTAGAGAAAATATTTTCCACAAATATGAGCAAGTGCTACTAATCTTAATATATAGAAGACTCTTGTAAGGAAAATACTTGATACCTTAATGGAAAAATGAGTGAAGGACATGACTGAACAAGTCACAGGAGAAGGAAGGGATGGAGAGAGGGAGGAAGGCCAGAGAGAGAGAAATGAAAGGAGAGATTCAATCATTCAGTCACTCAACAAGCATTTATGGCAAGATTGCTATCATCTAGGCATCGAACTAGGTGCTGAGATTATAAAAGGAACTAAGACACAGTCCTCATGGTATCATGAGAAAGGCGTGGCAACAGCAATTAAAAGGGGAGGAGGAGAGTCTTCAGTCCACTGGGGAAGCACAAAGGCAGTCTGAGCCCAGAGCAGGTGTCTGACTCAGCTGTGGAGGTTTTTCAGAGGAAGATGTCTGAGCTGAAGCCCAAGGAGAGAAAAGAGGGGGTGTGTGGAAGTGGAAGAGGAGGGTGCCAGCATTCTGGAGTGAAAGAACAACTTGTGTAGAGGCCTAGAAGGGAGAGAAAGGGCATGACCTGTTCAGCCTGGGTGAACCCAGGGTACAAGGCTATGGGGAGTGACTGGCAACGAGGCTGCAGGAATGAGAAACCAGACCTTGAACACCAGGCGACAGAGAAACTCTGAAGAAGTTTGAGGGGTTAGGGGACCGAAATGACTAGATTTAAATTTTAGAAAGACAGCATCTGGTTTCTGGGTAGAGGAGTAATTGGCTGGGCAGGACTGGAGCACAGGACTCTAGGGAAGGGGCTGTGCAGACATCAGGTGAGAGGTCATAGGAAAGGAGCAGGGGGAAGGGGCAGGAAGAGATTCCTCTACAGTACTGAGGGCAAGCCTGGACATGAGTGGGCAATGTGCAGGTGAGGAGCACAGGGAGGTGAGGATGACCACCTGGCTTGGATGTCTGGGTGGATTGGGGTACCAGTCAGTCACTGGGATGGAAACACTGGGAAGAGAAGGCTCTTCCAGAGAAGGATGATCTGGCTTATAGTGACATAAGCTTCAGGTCTTATGGAGCATCTACAAGAGATGTTGGCTTAGAGAGGGTTAAAAGAGCTTGTGAGATGGCAGCCATCCTGGTCTAAGTAGTAGAGTTCCAAGACTAAGCCTAAGGAAGGCTGTTTTGGGCACAGACAGAGGCAAAGGAACAGTTATAGAGGCTAGAAAAAGTTGTCTGGAGGATAATCAGGAAGGCTTGTCCCTAGGAGGTTAAGGACTAGCGATGTGGCTGTGACAGGCTATGGATTCTAAAAGGATTCACTGAGATCCCAGGGGTATGTGCCTCCTAAAACTAAATGCCCCTGTGCTTCAATTAGAGGAAGGGCTCCAGCAGTGCCCCCTTGAGGGCCATACCTTGGATACTAGGCTGGCAGCCCACACTAGAGCAAAAGTAAAGGGGGAGAGAACAGAACTGCCACCCAGATCTCAACCACTTTCCTTGTCACTTGTGGTCCTTGGACTCTTGCTGTCCATATCAACTTTTTTAATTACCAAGAAGCCAAGGATCGAAGATTGGATGACAATTACATAAAAGGAAAATATTGGGAAATACTAAAAGAATCCTGGCAAATTCTTTGCCTCATAAGCTGTTCTCAATTCCTGCAGCTGGAATATGAAGCATAGAGGACTTTCCAGGGAAGGATGTTAACTTCAAAAGGCAGAAAAGGCTGTTTGAGAACTCAGCTTTCAAAAGCCTAGACTCGTAACAGATTCAGGACACCGGAAGTGATTGCAAGAGACTTAGGACCAAATCTCTTGTCCAACTTGATGAAGGTCCATTTGCTCACTGGTGGGACGGAGTATCTGGAATAGGGTCAGCCAAGAGGAGAGTCAGGATCCTTAGGAAAATGGGAGCCAAAGTCCTGTCCCTTCCTTGGATTTGGCCAGAGGATTTAAGGGATCTTAGTATAGAAGGCTACTCCCTTTTCTGGTTTAGCTAGAGTCTTCCAAACTAGTGAAGGAGGAGAAAATCATTAAAACGAACACATAAAAAATTGTAAAAACTAACTAACCCAAAATAACAACAACAAAAAGAAACAGAATAGGCAGGAAAAATGGAAGTCATTCTATAAGATAGTAAGTTTATTCAAAATATAACAGTAATGTCACATTCAAATAAAAAACAAGACTCCAGGCAAAAGATAAAGATTATCAGACTGAATTAAAAAACAGGATGAGAAACACCTAAAACCTACGAGAAGTTGGAAGTAAAAGACTGGAGAAAGATACACCATGCAAGCAGTCACCAAAAGAAAGTAAAGTAAGACAAAATAGACTTGAAGTTTATCCTTCTAGAAAGTTTATCCTTCTAGAAACAAAAGAATTTTTAATGCTCATTGTCACTTTACAAAAATGGGACTATTAAGAAGATTCAGTTTAAGTATTACATGCATTATCTCCAAGTATGTAAAGAAAAACTGACAGAACTGCAAGGATAATTAGACAAATTCACAATGATGGTGGAAAATTTTCACATTCCACTCTGTGACTGACCAAATAACATAAGAAGAATTCCAAAAATTCAAAAAATTCAGTAAAGATACAGATTTGAATAACGTAGTGAGAAATCTGACAAGTGAATATTTTGATAAATGCATTTTATACAAAATGCTATACTCAATAACTGTAATACAGATTATTTTCAAATATACATAGGACATTTATAAAAACTGACCATATACTAGATCAAAAAGTAAGTCTTAACAAATTTCCAAGGATGACATCATCTAAAACAACACTGCCTAATATGGTAGCTACTAGGCATATGCTGAGCACTTGAAGTGGGTGGCTAGTCCTAATTAAGATGTGCTGCTCATATAAAATACACACAATATTTTGAAGACTGAAATATGGCATAATAATTTTTATATTGATTATATGTTAAAAGAATACTATTTTGGATATAAAAGGCTAAATAAAATATTAATCTCCATGTGCTTCTTTTTACTTCTTAAAATGTGATTTCTAGAAAATTTTAAATTATGTGTCTTGCGTTATATTTCTATTGCACAGCACTGATAGCATATTCTCTGACTACAATTAAGAAATTAGTAGCACAAAAAAAGAGAAGGAAAACTAGAAATCCTTAAATACCTGGGCATTAAGAAATACACTTCAAAAATAACCCCCATGTCAAGGAATTCAGAATAGAAATAAAATATTTGAACTGAGTAACAAAATATCATATAAAAATTTATGAGATGTTGCTAAAGCAGTACATGGAGCAGTTTACAGCAGGGGTTGACAAAGTCCAGCCCACAAGCCAAAAGCAGCCCACAGCCTAATTTTGTAAATAAAGTTTTATTGGAACATAGTTGTTTCCATTTGTTTATTTATTGCCTGTTGCTGCTTTTGTGCTATAATGGCAGAATCAAGTAGCTCTGAAAGAAATATGCCGAGCCAACTATACTTACTATTTGGTCTTTCACAGGAAAAGTTCTGGTTTAGAGAAGGCGGGGAAGGAAGGCGGAGGAGTAGGGTTCCCAAGTCACCTGTCCCCACCAACTTACCTAGATAACTTTCAAATCATCCTGAAAACCTACAAATTCGGCTTAAGATTTAAAGAAAGAACAGCTGGAATGCTACAGTGAGAAGAGTTCACGCTTCTATCAAGGTAGGAAGACGGGGAAAAAAGAATTAAAGAAACAAAAGGCATCCAAGGGGGAGGGGCCCCGCGAGGAGCCGGGCTAAGGCCGGGGCAAGCGCCCCCAGGACAGGAGAGCCCCCTCCCTAGAGAAGCAGGAGCTTCACCGATCTTTCCCGGATGGACAGGTGCTCGCAGGGAGTTGGAGCAGGATCCCAGGACAGAAGGGGATGCCCTCAGACTCCCAGGGACACTAACAGAAGACCTGCGCCCCAGGGAGAGCGTGCCACACCCTGCGGCCGAGCTCCCTAAAGGGCTGCAGCGCGTGCGGGGCTGGACCCAGGAGCAGCTCCGGGGCGGCTCCGGCGGCGGCTCCCCGCGGAGGGGGCTGCGCAGCTGGGAACGCGATTCCAACAGCTCAGGCCCGGGAGCCCAGGGCACTGGGGGCACAGCCCAAGATCCGGCGCTCCCCCGGGGACAGGCAGAATCCAGGAGGGCACAGGACAGCAAAGACGCTCCTGCAGCCAGGCGGCCCCGAGCTGTGCAGATTGGGGAGGCACTCGCCCCCGGAGCATCCAGGCCCCTGCAGACTGAGAGCTCCGGTAGTTACTGCAGGAGCTGACTCTAGGGCTGGAGAGCTGGCCACGGCCACTGTTGTTGTTCCTCTTGAAGCCTCACAGGATAAAAAAAAACCCCGCTGAGCTTCATAGTGGCCTCACAAGAAAAACAGCTCCCACTGAGCCATACACCAGGCAGGGGGCTGAGCAGCGCCCCCAAGTGCTCACACCTGAGAATCAGCATAGCAGGCCCCTCCCCCAGAAGACCAGCTAGACCGACAGGGGAAAAACAAATTATTGACCAAGCAGCACTGGAAAGTTCCAGGGGAAGACGAGGGATTTACAGTATACAGAATCAGAGGATACTCCCCCTTGTTTTCTGTTTGCTCCCCCCCTTTTTTTCCTTCTCTTCTCTTTTTTTTCTTTTTTCTTTTCTTCTTTCTCTTATCTCTTTTTTCCCCTTTTCCCAATACAACTTGTTTTTGGCCACTCTGCACTGAGCAAAATGACTAGAAGGAAAAATTTACCTGAAAAGAAAGAATCAGAAACAGTCCTCTCTCCCACAGAATTACAAAATTTGGATTCCAATTCAATGTCAAAAAGCCAATTCAGAAGCACAATTATAAAGCTACTGGTGGCTCTAGGAAAAAAGCATAAAGGACTCAAGAGACTTCATGACTGCAGAATTTAGATTTAATCAGGCAGAAATTAAAAATCAATTAAATGAGATGAAATCCAAACTGGAGGTCCTAAGACGAGGGTTAACAAAGTAGAAGAACCAGTGAGTGACATAGAAGACAAGTTGATGGCAAAGAGGGAAACTGAGGAAAAAAGAGAAAAACAATTAAAAGATCATGAGGATAGGTTAAGGGAAATAAATGACAGCCTCAGAAGGAAAAATCTACATTTAATTGGGGTTCCAGAGGGCACCGAGAGGGACAGAGGACCAGAAAGTGTATTTGAACAAATCATAGCTGAGAAATTCCCTAACTTGGGAAGGGAAACAGGCATTCAGATCCAGGAGATAGAGAGATCCCCCCTAAAATCAATAAAAACCACTCAACAACTCGACATTTAATAGTGAAGCTTGCAAATTCCAAAGATAAAGAGAAAATCCTTAAGGCAGCAAGAGACAAGAAATCTCTAACTTTTATGGGGAGAAATATTAGATTAACAGCAGACCTCTCCACAGAGACCTGGCAGGCCAGAAAGGATATATTCAGGGTCCTAAATGAGAAGAACATGCAGCCAAGAATACTTTATCCAGCAAGGCTCTCATTCAGAATAGAAGATGAGATAAAGAGCTTCCAAGATAGGCAGAAAAAGAAAGAATATGTGACCACGAAGCCAGCTCTGCAAGAAATTTTAAGGGGGACTCTGTAAAAGAAAGAGGAAGTCCAATGGAACAATCCACAAAAACAGGGACTGAATAGGTATCCTGATGACACTAAACTCATATCTTTCAATAGTAACTCTGAATGTGAATGGGCATAATGACCCCATCAAAAGGCGCAGGGTTTCAGACTGGATAAAAAGGCAAGACCCTTCTATTTGCTGTCTACAAGAGACTCATTTTAGACATAAGGACACCTACAGCCTGAAAATAAAAGGTTGGAGAACCATTTACCATTCAAATGGTCCTCAAAAGAAAGCAGGGGTAGCCATCCTTATATCAGATAAACTGAAGTTTATCCCAAAGACTGTAGTGAGAGATGAAGAGGGACACTATCTCATACTTAAAGGATCTATCCAACAAGAGGCCTTAACAATCATCAATATATATGACCCGAATGTGGGAGCTGCCAAGTATATCAATCAATTAATAACCAAAGTCCAGACATACTTAGATAATAATACACTTATACTTGGTGACTTCAATGTAGCACTTTCTACAATTGACAGGTCTTCTAAGCATAACATCTCCAAAGAAACAAGAGCTTTAAATGATACACTGGACCAGATGGATTTCACAGATATTTACAGAACTTTACATCCAAACGCAACTGAATACACATACTTCTCAAGTGCACATGGAACTTTCTCCAGAATAGACTACATACTGGGTCACAAATCAGGTCTTAACTGATACCAAAAGACTGGGATCATCCCCTGTGTATTTTCAGACCATAATGCTTAGAAATTAGAACTAAATCACAAGAAGAAGTTTCGAAGGATTTCAAACATGTGGAGGTTAAGGACCATCCTGCTAAAAGATGAAAGGATCAACAAGGAAATTAGAGAAGAATTAAAAAGATTCATGGAAATTAATGAGAATGAAGATACAACCATTCAAAATCTTTGGGCTAAGGCAAAAGCAGTCCTGAGGGGGAAATACATTGCAATACAAGCATCCATCCAAAAACTGGAAAGAACTCAAATACAAAAGCTAACCTTGCACGTAAAGGAGCTAGAGAAAAAACAGCAAATAGATCCTACAGCCAGCAGAAGAAGAGAGTTAATAAAGATTTGAGCAGAACTCAATGAAATAGAGACCAGAAGAACTGTAGAACAGATCAACAAAACCAGGAGTTGGTTCTTTGAAAGAATTAGTAAGATAGATAAACCATTAGCCAGCCTTATTAAAAAGAAGAGAGAAAAGACTCAAATTAATAAAATCATGAATGAGAAAGGAGAGATCACTACCAACACCAAGGAAATACAAACAATTTTAAAAACATATTATGAGCAGCTACACGCCAATAAATTAGGCAATCTAGAAGAAATGGACGCATTTCTGGAAAACCACAAACTACCAAAACTGGAACAGGAAGACATAGAAAACCTGAACAGGCCAATAACCAGGGAGGAAATTGAAGCAGTCATCAAAAACCTCTCAACATACAAAAGTCTAGGGCCAGATGGCTTCCCGGGGGAATTCTATCAAACATTTAAAGAAGAAATCATACCTATTCTACTAAAGCTGTTCAGAAAGATAGAAAGAGATGGAATACTTCCAAACTCGTTCTACGAGGCCAGCATCACCTTAATTCCAAAACCAGACAAAGACCCCACCAAAAAGGAGAATTATAGACCAATATCCCTGATGAACATGGATGCAAAAATTCTCAACAAGATACTAGCCAATAGGATCCAACAATACATTAAGAAGATTATTCACCATGACCAAGTGGGATTTATCCCCGGGATGCAAGGCTGGTTCAACACTCGTAAAACAATGAATGTGATTCATCATATCAGCAAGAGAAAAAACAAGAACCATATGATCCTCTCAATAGATGCAGAGAAAGCATTTGACAAAATACAGTATCCATTCCTGGTCAAAACTCTTCAGAGTGTAGGGATAGAGGGAACATTCCTCAACATCTCAAAAGCCATCTACGAAAAGCCCACAGCAAATATCATTCTCAATGGGGAAGCACTGGGAGCCTTTCCCCTAAGATCAGGAACAAGACAGGGATGTCCACTCTCACCACTGCTATTCAACATAGTATTAGAAGTCTTAGCCTCAGCAATCAGACAACAAAAAAGAAATAAAAGGCATTCAAATTGGCAAAGAAGAAGTCAAACTCTCCCTCTTTGCAGATGACATGATACTGTACATGGAAAACCCAAAAGATTCCACCCCAATATTGCTAGAACTCATACAGCAATTTGGCAGTATGGCAGGATACAAAATCAATGTCCAGAAGTCAGTGGCATTTCTATACACTAACAATGAGACTGAAGAAAGAGAAATTAAGGAGTCAATCCCATTTACAATTGCACCCAAAAGCATAAGATACCTAGGAATAAACCTAACCAAAGAGGTAAAGGATCTATACCCTAAAAACTACAGAACACTTCTGAAAGAAATTGAGGAAGACACAAAGAGATGGAAAAATATTCCATGCTCATGAATTGGAAGAATTAATATTGTGAAAATGTCAATGTTACCCAGGGCAATTTACATGTTTAATGCAATCTCTATCAAAACACCATGGACTTTCTTCAGAGAGTTGGAACAAATCATCTTAAGATTTGTGTGGAATCAGAAAAGACCCCAAATAGCCAGGGGAATATGAAAAAAGAAAACCAGAGCTGGGGGCATCACAATGCCAGATTTCAGGTTGTACTACAAAGCTGTGGTCATCAAGACAGTGTGGTACTGACACAAAAACAGACACATAGATCAATGGAACAGAATAGAGAATCCAGAAGTGGATCCTCAACTTTATGGTCAACTAATATTCGACAAAAGAAGAAAGACTATCCACTGGAAAAAGGACAGTCTCTTCAATAAATGGTGCTGGGAAAATTGGACAGCCACATGCAGAAGAACGAAACTAGACCACTCTCTTACACCAGACACAAAGATAAACTCAAAATGGATGAAAGATCTTAATGTGAGACAAGATTCCATCAAATTCCTAGAGAAGAACACAAGCAACAGCCTTTTTGAACTCGGCCACAGTAACTTCTCGCAAGATACATCCATGAAGGCAAGAGAAACAAAAGCAATAATGAACTATTGGGACTCCATCAAGATAAAAAGCTTTTGCACAGCAAAAGAAACAGTCAACAAAACTAAAAGACAACCTACAGAATGGGAGAAGATATTTGCAAATGACCTATCAGATAAAGGGCTAGTTTCCAAGATCTATAAAGAACTTCTTAAACTCAACACCAAAGAAACAAACAATCCAATCATGAAATGGGCAAAAGACATGAACAGAAATCTCACAGAGGAAGACATACACATGGCCAACAAGCACATGAGAAAATGCTCCGCATCACTTGCCATCAGGCAAATACATATCAAAACCACAATGAGATACCACCTCACACCAGTGAGAATGGGGAAAATTAACAAGGCAAGAAACAACAAATGTTGGAGAGGATGTGGAGAAAGGGGAACCCTCTTGCACTGTTGGTGGGAATGTGAACTGGTGCAGCCACTCTGGAAAACTGTGTAGAGGTTCCTCAAAGAGATAAAAATAGACCTGCCCTAAGACCCAGCAATTGCACTGCTGGGGATTTACCCCAAAGATACAGATGCAATGAAACGCCGGGACACCTGTACCCCGATGTTTCTAGCAGCAATGTCCACAATAGCCAAACTGTGGAAGGAGCCTCTGTGTCCATCGAAAGATGAATGGATAAAGAAGATGTGGTTTATGTATACAATGGAATATTACTCAGCCATTAGAAACGACAAATACCCACCATTTGCTTCGACGTGGATGGAACTGGAGGGTATTATGCTGAATGAAATAAGTCAATCGGAGAAGGACAAACATTATATGGTCTCATTCATTTGGGGAATATAAAAAATAGTGAAAGGGAATAAAGGGGAAAGGAGAAAAAAATGAGTGGGAAATATCAGAAAGGGAGACAGAACATGAGAGACTCCTAACTCTGGGAAACGAGCTAGGGGTAGTAGAAAGGGAGGTGGGTGGGGGGTGAGGGTGACTGGGCACTGAGGGTGGCACTTGATGGGATGAGCACTGGGTGTTATTCTATATGTTGGCAAATTGAACAGGAATAAAAAATAAATAAAAAATATAATAAAATCAAGAAAAAACCAAAACCAAACAAACAAACAAACAAAAAGTTCTGGTTTAGGGCCTTAGTACACATATAGAAAAGATTAAAGAGCAACAAATAGCAAGTAAAGCATCCATCTCTAGAAGTTTGACAAAGAATGGCAAAATAACCTGAAGAAAATGCATGAAAGGAAATAGTAGATAGCAAACAGTAATGAAACAGAAAATGAGCATACAATAGAAAGGATTAACAAAACTCAAAGCTGGTTTTTTGAAAAGGCTAAAACAATTCACAAACTTTAGTGAGATAGTTAAGAAAGTAGAGAAAAGAATTAATAACCAACATCAGGGCTACTGATGCTGCAGACATTAAAAAGATAAGGACATATTTTGAAAAGCCATATGTTAACAAAATTTAGAAAAAGTTGACAAATTAGCATAAAATTTTAACCTCAAAATTGACTCAAGGAGAAATAGAAAACATTAATAATTCTATAACCTATAAAAGATTCAGGGGTACTCAGGTGGCTCAGCTGATTAAGCATCTGACTTCAGCTCAGGCCCCAGGAATCTCAGGTTCCTGGGATCAAGTCCTGAGTTGTGCTCCCCACTCAGCAGGGAGTCTGCTTCTCTGTCTCCCTCTACCCTTCCTTTCGTTTGTGCTCTCTCTCTCTCTCAAATAAATAAATAAAATCTTAAAAAAGAATAAAATAACAGATTCAGTAAGAAATCTCTGACCCCAAATGGCTTCAGCAGTGAATTCTACCAAACATTCAAGAAAGACAGAGTTCCAATCTTAAACAAAATCTTACAGAAAATATAAAATGAGGAAACACTGCTGTGATACCAAAACCAGACAGTATGAGAAGGCAGTATCAGAGTCATTCTCACTAGACTGATCATTTCCTTTATCATCCAAAACAGGCACTTTTGAGAGTGAAAGGCAATACTATCAATAATGGTACCAAGGTTATCCCAGGCAAATCAGGACATACATTTCCTTAAATCTCACTCTTAAACATAGAGGCAAAAATCCTAAAGAAAAAAAACAAAATAAAATAAAAATAAAAAATTAGGATATACTAACAATATATAAAAATGGTAAGAATATATGAAGACCATGTTGGGTTTGACTAGAATATGAATTCTTTTTTTAATTTATTCATGAGAGGCAGAGACATAGGCAGAGGAAGCAGACTCCCTGAGGGGAGCCAGATACAGGACTTCATTCTAGGACTCTGGGGATGCCTTGAGCCGAAGTCAGATGCTCAACCACAAAGCCACCCAGGCATCCCTGGAATATGAATTATTTTAACATTAGAAGGTAGGGATGCCTGGATGGCTCCATGGTTGAGCATCTGTCTTCGGCTCAGGACATGGTCCCGGAGTTCTGGGATCGAGTTCCGCATCAGGTTCCTGCATGGAGCCTGCTTCTCCCTCTGCCTGTGTCTCTGCCTCTCTCTCTGTGTCTCTCATGAATAAATAAATAAAATCTTTAAAAAAATTAGAAAGTAAATTAATGTGATTCACTGCATAGATTAAAAGAGAAAATACAAATGTTCATCTCAAAATATGTGGAAAACTTTATTTGATAAAATCCACTTCATGATAAAAACTCTCAGCAAACCTAGGAATACAAGGAAACTTTCTTAATCTGATAATGATAACTGCTGTATACTGAAAGGAAACTACATACTCAATGGTAGAACGATGAAATCTTTCCTTTTCATATCTGTAAAACACAATGATGCCTATCATTGCTTCTATTTAACATTGTACAGAGTGTCCTAGCCTGCACAGTAAACAAATAAAAATAGAAGACATTAAAGTAAGTAGCAACAAAATGTCCCTATTCACAGATGGTAAACTTGTATATATGCAAAATCCAGTAAGAGCAGAGTACCTGGGTGGCTCAGTCAGTTAAGCATCTGTCTTCCGCTCAGGTCATGATCCCCAGGTCTGGAGATCAAGTCCCACAATGGGCTCCCTGCTCAACATGGAGTCTGCTTCTCCTTCTCCCTCTGCTTGCTGCTTTCCTTCTTGTTCTCTTTCTTGCTGTCAAATAAATAAATAAAATATTTTTAAAAATCCAATAAAAGCTATAAAGTTTTAATACTGATAGAATTTTCAAATTTTCTAGAGACAAAATTAATCTATAAAAATCAATCATATTTTCTCTATACAAGAAAAATACATTAATATAATTTTTTAAAAAGATATCATTTTTAATACTACACCAAAATACTAAATTCCTAGGACTAAATTTAACAAAAGTTGTGTAAGTTTTCTACTGAGAAAATTTTAAATTTTACTGAAAGATAGTGACGAAATAAAAATAGATATACTATATTCACAGATTAGAAGTCTCTATATCTTTAAGGATGCCACTTTACTTAAGTTGATTTATAGAATTAATGCAATCCTAAAGTTCCAGCATTTTTGGTTGTGCGGTGCGGGTGGCAGGAAAAATTGACAAGCCAATTTAAAATTGATGTGGATAAAGAATAGCCAAGACTCTCTTAAGGAAAAGACAAGAGGAAGAACTTGTTCTTACCAGATACCAAGATGTATTATAAAGTCATAATATTTAAGACAGTGTGATATTGGGGCAAGAGGAGACAAATAGACCAATGGAATAGCAGAGAGCACCCAGGAAGAGATCAATGTGGAAAGAAAAATTAGAAAGTTCTTACATAGTATACAAGAAAATCTCAGGGCCTTGAGGTAAGAAAGGAAGGAATTCCCAAAGATGCAAAGACCATTACCCATAAAGAAAAGATTTGACTACAGTCTCGAATTTGCAATAGTTTGACTTGTGATTTCTCCACATTATGATGGTGGGAACGTGATATGCACTCAGTAGAAATCATACTTCAAATTTTGATTTTTTATCTTTTCCCAGGATAGTGATGTACAGCAGGATACACTCCCCTGATGCTGGGGAGTGGCAGCTCCTCAGCTACCCTATCACAAGGGTAAACAACTAATACACATATTGCCATTTTGTTTTTCATTTTCAGTACAGTATTCAATAAATTATGTGAGATATTCAACACTTTATTATAAGATAGGCTTTTATAAGATAGGCTTTTTGTTAGATGATTTTGCCTAACTGTATGTTAACGTGTTTTGAGCATGTTTAAGGTAGGCTAGGCAAAGCTGCAACATTTAGTAGGTTAGGTGTATTAAATGCATTTTCAACTTATGATATTTTCAATTTATTATGGGTTTATTGGGACATAACCCCATCGTAGGTTGAGGAAGATGTGTGCATAAAAACAAAGAACTGGGATCCCTGGGTGGCGCAGTGGTTTAGCGCCTGCCTTTGGCCCAGGGCGCGATCCTGGAGACCCGGGATCGAATCCCACATCGGGCTCCCGGTGCATGGAGCCTGCTTCTCCTTCTGCCTGTGTCTCTGCCTCTCTCTCTCTCTCTCTGTGACTATCATAAATTAAAAAAAAAAAAAAAACAAAGAACTTTGGTTCTTCAAAAGATACCATGGAGTGATGAGATACAAAACAGAGTGAGAGAAGATATTTGCAACATGTATAATCCACAAAGCTTTAGTATGCAGGATATTTATTTATTTATTTATTTATTTTTTTAAAGATTCTTTTTTAAAAAATTTTTTTTATTTATTTATGATAGTCACACAGAGAGAGAGAGAGAGAGAGAGAGGCAGAGACACAGGCAGAGGGAGAAGCAGGCTGCCTGCAGGGAGCCCAATGTGGGACTCAATCCCGGATCCTGGGATCACACCCTGAGCCAATGGTAGACGCTCAACTGTTGTGCCACTCAGGCATCCCAGTATCCAGGATATTTGAAGAAATCCTGCAAATAAGAAAATTGTAGAAAGTCCCAGGAAAAAAATGGGCAAAATGTTCAATAGGCACTTTATAATACAAAGAATCCAAAAGGTCAATAAACATGAAAAGTTTCTCACCTTCATTAGCAATTGGGACAAGGCAAATTTAAACCACAGTAAGATGGTATTGATGTCTCTCAGATTGGTACAACTTCACAAAGCCTGACAATTTCAGACAATATCACATGTTGGCATGGATGTGGAGCAGCAGGAATTCTCAAATACTGCTGGTGGGAATGTAAATTGTATGACATTGTGAAATTACTTATTTATCATTATCGGTGAAGTTGAATATATTCTGAGACCCAGCAATTCCACTCCTGGGTGTGTGTATACACATATATAACCACACACTTTATGGTTTAAAGTTACATAGATTTTATTAGTTGACAGTCCTAGAGGTGAGAAGTCTTGAAATCAATGTACTGTAGGGCTGCATTCTTTCTGGAAGAATCTGTTTCTTCAACTTTTTCAGCTTCTAGAGGCCTCCTGTATTCCTTGCCTATGACTTCTTTTTTTTTTTTTTTTAAGATTCTATTTATTTATTCATGAGAGAGAGAGACAGAGAAAGAAAGAGAGAGAGGTAGAAAAACAGGTAAGGGAGAAGCAGGCTCCCTGCAAGGAGCCTGATGCAGTACTCAATCCCAGACCCTGGGATCATGACCTAAGCCAAAGGCTCAACCACTGAGTCCCACAGGCATTTTGCCTATGACTACTTCATCTATCTTTAAGGCCACTGAGGAAGGCTTTTCAAATCCATCTCTCTTTCTCTGACTTCTGCTTCCACTATCTCCTCTCCTTCCCTGTATCTTACCCTCCTGAATCCCTGTTATAACCCTGATGATTTCATTGGGCCTACTCAGATAATCCAGGATAATCTTCACATCTCAAAATCCTTAATCATCTCTGCAAAAGTAAGATAACAAATTCACAGGTTCCAGGGATTAGGACATGGACATCTTGGTGGTGGTGGTGTTGGGAGTTCATCTATTCTGCCTAATAAGTACATGTGTATGTGCTCCAGGATAATATTTGCAGCAGATTCATTTGCAATAAAAACTGGAAACAACTCAACTCCATTCACTTAATGTTTAAAAGCAGCCAAATCTAAATTATATTGTTTAGAAATGCATTTGAAGTTGACAAAGCTAAAAGAAAACCAAGAAACCGATCATCATAAGATAGGCTAATCAGAGACGCCTGGGCAGTTGAGCATCTGCCTTCAGTTCAGGTCAAGATCCCGGGGTCCTGGGATCATGTCCTACATCAGGATGCCTGCAGGGGCCTGTTTCTCCCTCTGTCTATGTCTCTGCCTTTCCCTCTGTCTCTCGTGAATAAATAAATACATTATTTTAAAAAGAGAGATAGGCTAATCAGTTTTCATCCCCAAAAGGGAGGAAACCATGATCAGAAGGCAAATGTGGGGAGAATTTTGGAGTTTGGGCAATGTTATTTCATTTGACGAGCGCTGGTGATATGGGTGACTGCTTTATAATTATTTGTTAAACGTTATACACGTTTTATACCCTTTTCTGTATGTGTGCTCTACATTCCATTTTTAGATATAAAAATACAATAAAATAATTGAAATTTCTTGCATTTCAAATACCAGAAAAAACAAAAAGAACTGGAAAAATTTTCAGAGTGAGAGAGTTTGGCAAGATGGCAAAACTGCAGTCTTTTCCACCAGCCTCTCTTCCTCCCACCCTGAGAGTAATCTGTGGGAGATCTAAATTTACTTACCTGACATTCCCATATGTCAAATGTAGAGTAGAAATTTGCAAGGGAAACCTGGGGCTGTGCCAGATCCCACTATGAGCAATAGACTGCCAACCGCTAGAGCCACCTTCATTTGGTGCTTCCCTCTGCTTGCTACCCTGATTGCCTATGCCAAGTGTCTAAGCTCAGAATGCTCATTCTTCCAGGACTTCCAGACCATTCCCCTATTTCCTATATAGGCCTCCTAGGGCACAGGGAGGAAGCTGATATGGCCTTACCATTTCCATGGGTCCACATGCTCTCATAAACAAGTTCTTATACTAAAAGGTAAGCAGTGCCCTTTGGGTGGGTAAGGAAGCTCAGAGAGCTGCACAATGGAGTGGTCAGGAACCGAGTCTTAAAATAAAGGGTCATTTACCCGGCTGCTAAGAGACCAAGGGGCCCCAAACTGAGGAAGGATGAGGGATCAGGGTGGAGAATGTCCTGGCTTTGGGCAAATCTGGGCGATGGAAGACTCAGGAAGACTCTCAGGCTCTACTGAAAAAATACCCAGACTAGACTTTTTTTTTATTACAGTAAAATATATATAACATGAAATTTATCATCTTAACCATCTATAAAGGTACAGTATAGTGGCATTAAGTACATTCATATAGTGCAACCGTCACCCCACCCATCTCCAGAATTTTTTCATCATCTCAAAATGAAACTCTGTATCCATTAAACAATATGCCCCATTCTCCCCTATCCACAACTACTGGCAACTATCTTTATATTTTCTGTCTCTACTAATTTGATAACTATTGGGGCACTTGGATGGCTCAGTTGGTTAAGCATCTGACTCCTGATTTCAGCTCAGGTTATGATCTCAGGGTTGTGAGATGGAGCCCCACAGCAGGCTCTGCATTCAGTGGGGTGTCTGCTTGTCCCTCTCCCTCTGCCTCTCTCCCCATTGTTCATGTGCATACATGCTCTCTTTTTCTCTCTCCCTCTAAATAAATAAAAATCTTCTAAAAAATTTTATTACTAGAAATATCTTCTGTAAGTAGAGTGCAATATTTACCTTTTGTCTCTGGTTCTTTTCGCTTAGCACAATGTCTTCAAGGTTCATCCATATGGCAGCATGTATCAGAATCCCCTTCTTTCCCCTTTCCCCTTCTCATATCAACAATATTCCACTGTATGTAGAGGCTGTATTTCATCTATCCATCTAGCTGTTGATGGACACTTGGGCTGCTCTAGCTACTGTAAATAATGCTGCTGTTGTAGACTGAATGTTTTCATCTCTCCAACATTCATACATTGAAATCTGACTGCCAGCCTACTGGGGATCTAGAAGTGGGGCTTTTGGGAAGTGCTGGTTATGAAGGCACACCTCTCATGAATGGGATTAGTGCCCTTATAAAAGAGGCCCCAGAGCGCTCTCTTGCCTCTTCTTGCAAGTGAAGTTAGAGTGAAAAGATAGCCATCTATGAACAAGGAAAGAGTCCCTCATCTGATACTGAATCTGTCAGCATCCTGATATTGGACTGCCCAGCCTCCAGAACTTGAGAAATAAATTTCTGTGCTTTCTAAGCCACAGAACCTATAGTAGTTTTTTATAGCAGCCTATATGGACTAAGACAGCTGTATGAACACTGGCATACAAATACAGACTAGATGTTTCAAAGTGAGGACCTAAGGCAATTTCAGTTAAGAAAACAATCATTAGAGAGGCACTTGGATGGCTCAGTGGTTGAGCATCTGCCTTTTGGCTCAGGTTGGGATCCCGGGATCCTGGGATTGAGTCCCATATCAGGCTCCCATAGGGAGCTTGCTTCTCCCTCAGCCTGTGTTTCTACCTCTCTCTCTGTGTCTCTCATGAATAAATAAGTAAAGTCTTAAAGGAAAGAAAGAAAGAAAAAAAAGAAAGAAAGAAAGAAAACAAAAGAAAGAAAGAGAAAGAAAGAAAGAAGAAAGAAAGAAAGAAAGAAAGAAAGAAAGAAGAAAGAAAGAAAGAAAGAAAGAAAGAAAGAAAGAAAGAAAGAAAGAAAGAAGAAAGAAAGAAAGAAAGAAGAAAGAAAGAAAACAATCATTAAAGAGGTTAGGACAATTAACCTACAAAGACCAAAGAGACCCATGACTCCAACTTCACTTCTAACCTGCTGTCTGTGGTCTTGTGGCCCTTTTGGCACAGACATCTGGGCAGGCAGAAATGTAGTGTGGCATTCCAAGCCATGGGCCTCCTCAACTCACCCCAGCCTTGTGGAGTACTTACCAGACAAGTTCCCTGGAATGAGAAGACTGAGACTCAGGAGCTAAATCTGAAAAAGTTCTGAGTTGAAAGAGTCCATTGTAAACCTATGGGACCCAATACACAAGAAGATGTTTGGAAAACGTTAGTGTTCAATAGTGGGGCAAATGTTTCAATCTAAACTTCCACAAATTAGAGATAAGATATATAAGAAGCCAAATAGAGGGTCCTGTGTGCAGAGGGGAGGAGGTGACAAGGAGGTAGAGGACCCACCATTTGGGCACAGCACATAGAGGATAACAGTCGCAGAGCTAAAGAGCTTACGCTCCCAAAAGAATTGGCCAGAGGAGGCTCTGAGTCAGAGGGAGACAGGGCAGAGAAAATGGGTGCAAGCAAGTTGTCCTCCTGTCTCAGTGAACTTCCTCTCACTTCTAGACCTGACAGACCTACAGAAGCAGCTAGTCAGGGCATTTGAATGAGGAGGAAGATGCAGGGGAACAATGGGCTGGATGAAGAGCATGGATGGAGCTTCACAGGGGCACAGGCAGCAGTGGGGAGCAGGCTCTGTAACTGTGAGCTGTGAGAGGCTGCCAAATGACTGGGGCGCAGAGGCCGGCACACACAAACCACCACTTATTCCTTTTTCAATCATCGTCTTTATCTGTGTCCCTTCCTACCACTCATTCCTGACTGGTCAACTTCTTGAGCAGATTCCCAACTATTGAGTCCCTTGCAGTCTAAAAGAAAATCGGGTGCAGCTTGGAGCCAATGTGACACTCACTTTTCCCCCTTCCCTAGGCTGGTTAGTTCTGCCATGGAGAGCTGCCACCCAATGAGGGTGGGGGAAGGCATGGCTGCATTTTCTCTTTTCCCCTTCCTCTTCAGGACCCCTTCCTCCTTGGGACATTGGAGTGGGGAGGATTGAGACCCCTGTCTCTTACATGACAGGCACTGTTGTCATCCTCTTACTTGTTGTTGCTTTTCGGGCTAGACTTGCCTGACTGCAAGGCTCTCTGTGGCAGGTGGGTCCCATGGGTATGTGTCTGCATCCTTTGGGATTCTGTGAAGGAACAGGCAGGAACCTGCTTACTCCATAGCTCCCCCTCCAGGAAAAACCCTTCATTCTACCTCTTCTGAGCCCCCTGCTCCAGTCCCTGGGATCATCCTACAGTATCTTCCTGAGTTCCTCTCATTGGCAGGTAGCCTTCTTTACCAGGGCTTTAAGCCCTTCTAACTTCTGGCTTTCTGCTTAGGCCTTAGAAAACCACATATTCGGGCAGCCTGGATGGCTCAGCAGTTTAGCGGCGCCTTCAGCCCAGGGCCTGATCCTGGGGACCCAGGATTGAGTCCCACGTCAGGCTCCCTGCATAGAGCCTGCTTCTCCCTCTGCCTGCCTCTCTCTCTCTCTCTCTCATAAATAAATAAAATATTTTTAAAATGTTTAAAAAAAAAAGAAAAGAAAACCACATATTCTTGCTCCATCACACTGTGGGAGGCCAGAAGGCTCCAAGGCACTCTGTCCCACTGGTTGTCTTCTTGGGTCAAAGAGGCATAAGCTTGGATGCTGGTTGTCTTTTCTAGGACAACAGGCAAACCCCTACTCAGCATCCTGTTAAACTGACATTTTATCTTGAGACAGTAGTTTACAACAAGCAAATGTCCTCTAGTTGACAGCTAACTAGGAAGAAGACACTTCATTTGCTAACTGTCTGGCCATTAGAGTTGTGTTTTATCGAATCTGCAGGGTTTTAGAATATAAAAAAACTGGAGCATATTTCACATCATGTGGTGTGGACTATATTCTTCTCATCCAGGTGTGGCCCCCAGGCGGTAGAAAAGGACAGGGGGGTGAGAGAGGACCAAAGACTTAAATAGGTGTGAGGGGACTTTGGGAGATCAGGATCCCAAACTAACAAGAGCTATTCATTCTCTGTACCGAAAGAAGCCATATGGATCCTCAATGGGGACTTCATTAGGAAGAAAACCAGAGTGTGTTTCTCCTGGGGCCTGGTCCAAGTGGGCTAACCCTAAGTCACTAGAGGGACAGCAGCAGGGCGGCTGTGGGCAGAGAGGTGTCCAGCTGCTCCGGCACCTTTGAGAAAGAGGATGGGAGCTGCCTGGCCTGGGAGCTGTGGTGGGAATTCCAGCAGTCAGGTCTGGGGCCAGATAGGGGTGGTGGTGCACATGGGAATGATGAAAAGTGGACAGAGCAGAGAGGTGCTAGGAGGCAGATGTGGGTAGTGAGGAGAGGGATGAGTAGGGGCGTGGGGCTGATGGTGGTGCCTGAGCCAGGGAGAAGGAAAAGATCTGAGTGAGCCCATGCAGGGGATAGGATAGGGAACACCAGGGGGGAAAAAAGACAGAATCCCAAGAGGAATCAAAACCACAGAATTAAAGACATTAACCATGGATGTAGAAACTGCAACCCAGACTCAGATCAAAGAAGAGAAACCCTCTAGAAATGCAACATTGTGCACAAAGTAGCTCTTCATAAAACATTTATTTCTTGCAGAGAAGGAACCCGTTTGCAATCTGAAGTACAAATGATAACAGCTTCACATCTCCTCTGAGCTCTGCTCAGCAGCTCCTAAGAGGGCTCCATTATTACAATAAATAACTCCATAATAGGGTGAACAATAAATAAACTGTTACATAAATAGGATTGTCAATGAGATCTGTGACAGATTGGAACATTAACTAGAATATCAAGGAGGAGGGTTGGAGACCCAGGACCTGAGCCCAGCTCTGAGCCCTGGGAATACAAAGCTCTGGACTAAGACTTTTTACATGAGGCTTTGAAAGTTCCTGGGCATTTCAGTAAGGGCTTCAGGAAATCATCCAGGGCTTCCAGGAAGATTTTCAGCTTCTCTGAAAACTCATTAAAATCTTCTGCTTGGATGTACACTTCTCTCTTTGAAGAAATAAGAAATACGGGTCAGATGTGAAGGAGGCAGAAGGGATATGGTAGGTTCCATGCTCAGTCTGGGCAGCTTACCTGGGGTGTGGGCATGGGCATGGGCAAGGTTTGCAGCAAGTTCTGTGGTCCAGAGACAAGAAAAGCCAGTTAGTTGACCTTTTAGGGGAAAGCCAAGAAGGCAACAGGAGTCTCACTAGGAGCTGTTGGGCCTCTGTGTCTCCCTGCCAGTGACCCTACTCAGGAAGGTACTAGGTGGTAACTCTGTCCCCAGCCATGGAGGGGTTGGCAGCAAGGGAAGGGGTAGGAACTCAGGTATCAGGGTGAAAATGCTGCTGCTATTTAGGAAATGGGCAAGATAAGGCCATGCACTCTGATCTGGAGTGGGCTCCTTTGTGGTCCTGTAGACCCAGTGCCAGAGAGACCCTCCCCAACCTCACACACCTCCAGCTTCTCCAGATTTTTACTGATGGATAAAGATGCATTAGAGACACTGAAGAACTTCTCTGAGATGTTCCGGAAGGCAGCCAGGTTAGACTTCAGAAGGGTATCTTTCTGTAGGACAAAGAGTGATTGAGGGAGGGTTCAGGAGGGGCTGTCCTCATGGTGTGGTGTGTCATCCCTCCTGCCTCCTTTCTGGGATGCCTTTGCTGGCACCCTCCACCACTTCCCCTAGCTTTCTGCATTGGTGCTCTGTCCTGCCCCAGACAGACCAGAAAGAACCCAGCTGCCCCATGAGCGCAGGACCTGAGGTGGTCACAGCACATTCCAGCAAATCCCAGTCAAGGAAAGGCCTGTCCCACCACCTGGCTCCAGATGGGCTCTGGAAAGAGCCTGGGTGAATTGGAAACTTCATGACCCAGCTGCCAGAAGAATCCAAAGGGAAGGAGGCCTGCTTTAGCAATCTAAAATTTTAGAACTCCAATACTTGGAAATAAACATCTACTCTACAACCCCCACATGAGGCAAAGAACAGGTGAATCCAAGTATCTGCCCTTAAAATGGCAGGTAAAGGATAAAAGCTCAGGTGTGACCATCCAGGTGTGCCTGAGCCAAACACTCCCAAGCCCAGGGCAGTGACCAGCAGCATAATGGCAGTCACTGGCAGGGAGACAGTAGGCCCCTGGGCCTGAGCTCTCACCTCCAGCTCTAGCCGCAGATTGAAGTCTTCAGGTGTCTGCAGGGGAAAAGAGAGAACTATGAGTGCCTCTGGCCTGAGACTGCCAGGCCATTCCTACCCATGCCCAGTGTGTCCCCAGCTACTCACAGAGGTAATGTTCAGCTTATAGTAGATCTCAGGGATGGTGCTCCAGTACTCGCAACAGGCCTGCTCCTGGTCTCCAGGGGTCACTGAGAGCAGGGATCTGGAGAGGCTGAAAGGAAGGAAGATGAGAAGCTGAAGGCAGAGGGACGTCCACATCTCTGAATTTCTAGGAGCAAATGTGGTCCTCCCTGGCTGTATGGGATCTGAAGTGGCCCAGCCTCCTTCTCTCTTATAGACCCACTGAGGGGGGTGGGGGTGAGGCAAGGCGGGAAACGGGGTGATGCGGGATGTTCAGAGAAGCCCCAGATGGGCTGATACCCTTTTCTGATAGGGAACCTCCATGACAAACTTATCAACTTATTCATCATTTTCTGGAACTTATGATCAGTAAACTTGAAAAAACCTTCTCAAAGTTTCACCTCACCTCAGCAAGGACGATAAGAACCGCTACTCACCAGACAGAGTGGGCAACCTGGCTCTGAGCTCACCTGGGCCTGTTTGTGGCTCTCCCAAGCCAGGATCTGGTCCTGTTTTCCCCTGAACAGCTCTCTCTGTCACCCACCTTTCCTGGCCTCCCCTTCCCTGCCTGCAAGGCAGCCAAGATTTTGCCTGGTAACGTCATCTCCATGGCTAACCATCTGCATGAAGGCTCAATCACTTAGAAGAGCAGTTCATTTAAGGGGGTGGAACACTGTGTTATTAGCATGTACATCCCTTCACAGTTTTGGAGCAGCTTCTTTGAGAATGGGAAGTGTGGGGGTGAGGGCCCTGTATGTCTGTCCCTCACCTGGTTCCTGGTTTTATCAACATAATAGGCATGCATGTCCCGAATCTTTGTGTTCCAGGTGGGCCATGAGAGAATGGCAGGCAGCAAATGCACATGTGTTTTTAAATAACAAGAATGACATGGTTACCCCCAATTACCAGATTATCTGAGTTGAGGTTAGTAGACTTGAGACTGACAGAATGCCTGCATCCCCACACCCAGCTGTACTGGGGAGCATTCCGTCTATATCATGTCTAGCTCTGCACTCTCCTTAGCTTAGCTTTCCCTTCCTCAGTCTTCCCATATCGTCCAAGCTGGGCGAGGCTGTCCCATTTCCAGGCTTATTATTTTAAACTGTGATTTTCCATCTGTCTTCTCTATGATTGGACTTGGGGAGGAGGTCCATTTGGCACAGTTGGGCCCCAAGGAGGCCACATCCACAGCATGGGATGGAAAGTGGAAGGTCACAAGGGTGAGGCTATGCAGGCCCCAGGGCAGGGGTACAGAGCTGGATGAGACAGGAGTCCAGACCCCCTTTTCCCAGAGCTCTTTCTGTTCAGGTGAGCACATGAAACCTAATAGCACTGCTTGGCCAGCCAGGAGCTCTGAGTTGCCTTCTGTATTGACAAAACCAGGCAGTGTGGTCAGGGTTACCAACGGAAGGTCATGGGCAGACAAAATCTGACACAGGAGGCAATAGAGAGGGTGTAAAGGGTGTCTGTCATGATAACTGAGGTCTGGGTCCCTGCTGGTGGTGGGCACCCCAGAAAATTCCACTAGACCTGTGTGGCTGAGTAGGGTGAGAGGAAGGAGCAGATGTGGATGGGTCTCAAAGTTCACAAGCTTGAACACTGTGGCCCATTCCAAGTGAATCTGTACCACAGGCCTATGGAGACCTATGGGATGGGGCCCAGAGACCCACCCTGAGTCCTTTTCTGCAGACTTGGGTCAGCAGTACTGGCTGGGTTGGCTCTCCCACCCCAGCTCTAGCAGGGCCTCCCTGGTGCCACCTAGAGCTGGGCACCCTCAGCTCATTTCCCTTCCTGATTGCGATCAGCCCAGCCTACAGAGGAGGCTTTCCCTAGGCTAGGGTGATGTAAATACCAGGGGTAGAGTCACTTTATTACAGGAGGCCAGGCCTTTCCAAATGGTTGGGCATGACTATGGCCTGCGGGAGAAGGAGGGGGTTCCAGTGATTTGACCCAAAGCAGCTCCTTTAGAGCCAAGGCAAACCTCAAAGGAGACTCCCGAAGGAGGTCAGTCCTCTGGATGCCTTGAGAGGTCACAGAAGCACTGGGGAGGATACCTGGCTGTCCCCTACAGCAGCAGCTGAACAGCCCTCTCTGAAGAATATTCGCTTCATGAAATGCAACTCTCTGTTCCTTGCACAGGGATAAGTACTGGCTTGTTCTCAAATGGCCTCTCCAAGGGGACTGGGCCCACTACCTCCTGCCTGACTTGCTCTGGCCATCCCTGCTCCTTTCTCAGCCCTTCATGGCCTCCTCCCATGGCCTCATCACCGTGCCTTGGGGGCCCTCCATTCTATACTTTGGACCTCTCACTGAATCCAAAGGCTTTGGATTCTCTCAACCTTCTTGTATTTTAAGCCCAGGCTACCAGCCCCTTATGGTTATCTCCAGACAATCAGCTCACACACTCCCAACCATGGCAGCCTCCATGCCTCTAACCCTACCCACCTCCCTAAATCTTTAGGAGTTGACTTTGTCTATTTCACAGGGGACACAGAAACCATTTTCCTCTCCTGCCACCAAACCAGTGCACCCCCACTCCCCACCCCCGGATGCACTAGCTGAGCCCTCTGCTCAGATGAGCAACGTGACACGTAATGCAAGGAGCCTTCCCTGTCCAACCCACTCTCAGCTCAGCTCCAGCAGACAGATCTTCAAGCTTCCCTGTCTGGAAAGATCCTCTCTGACTCTTTCACTCCTCTAGCCACCTACCTCTCTCCCCTTCTCTTCAGAATAAAACTTCAAAGCATCTAGTATCCTTTGTCCCACCTTCATTCATCAGCCTACCGCCACCAGCTTCTGTTCTACTGCACAATAAAACTGCTCCCCCAGAGGCACCAGTGTCCTCTTGTCAGTCATTCCAGTGGCTACATCTTATTCTCACCACACTGTCCCCCTCCTACCACACTGCATCACTCCTTAATCTATTACTTTCTGGAACTCAGCCTCTAGGGTCAGACAGACCTGCTTGCATTCGATCTTGGCAATGCCACTTTCTATCTGTAGGAACTCAGCCTCCCTGAGCCTCAGTTTCCTAGCTGTGAAACAGTGATAATGAGAAAACCTGCCTCATAGTTTCACTGTGAAGATTAATGAATCAACTAGGGAAAAGAACAGAGCACCCAGCATTTGCTAAGTGTCACTCAGTGGAAGTTAGCTGCTAGATTTTACCTCCATGCAGTTCTCTGCCTCTGCACCAGAAACAACCCAGGCTAGCCTCTCCACCATCTATGGTCCAGAGATGCTCCCACACCCCCTCACTGGCCACCCTGCTGTCCTGATTCTTCCTAGCCATTCTCCCCACAGTGGCTAGACTGGGCTTCCTGGAACCCAAACATTTCAGGGCTATATGCTTCCCTGGCTGGATACCTCACAGTGCTTCCAAAGCTTCTGGCATAAGGCCTAAGACTACCTTCTCCCTTGATAACCTTTGTAAGATTTTTAAAAACAAGGGGATCACTGGGTGGCGCAGTGGTTTAGCGTCTGCCTTTGGCCCAGGGCGTGATCCTGGAGACCTGGGATCGAATCCCACATCAGGCTCCCTGCATGGAGCCTGCCTCTGCCTGTGTCTCTGCCTCTCTCTCTCTCTGTCTCTCTCTGTGACTATCATAAATAAATAAAATTTAAAAAAAGATAAAAAAAAACAAGAAACAAATACTATAAATGTCAAGATTTATAGTAGCATTGCTCGGGTTTTCTTTGCTATAATGCAATACAAAGTCAGGACTTTTAAAGGAGCATTTGCAGGAATGCTCAGCTTTCCTAGCTTCAAAACTGACTGAACTTTAAAATTCCCTCAAAAAGTCCTTTGATTAAAAAAAAAAAAAAAAGTAGAGGTTTTTCTCTGTAAGAAATCACATATTTTTGTGTTCAGGTCCCTAAAACTTTTATAAAGAAGGTTAACACCAACCCATGGTAGTAGTCAAGAAGCCCTGTGTCTCTGAGGCAAGGACCCTCAGCCTTACCCAAGCTGAGTACTTTATTTTTTTTCCAGCTTTTAAGCTCAAAGTCTAATAGGGCAGACAAGAACAAATACAAAGTGAAAGTGTTGTATGAGGCCTATACAAAGTATGTAGGGAGAGCAGATAATAACAGCATCTCACATTTATTAAGCTCTTATGTTATGAGTTCAGTACTTAAAATCAGAACTTCTGCAATGTCATGTGAATCACCTAAGGGTCTTGTCAAAATGCAATTTTTGATTCTGAACGTCTGAGATGAGGCCTGAGCACTTGCACTTCCAATAAGCTCCCACGTGCTGCTGAAGCAGTGGTTCTGAGGTCCAAGATTAGAGGAGCAAGGCTAGCTGTTGGCCTCTCCTCACAAGACTATGCATTTCTTAAGGAGAAGAGCCAAGGCTGTTCTATTCCCAGGGCTTACACATAGCAACTGTTGGATGATTGATGCCTAGTGAGTACCTAGCTATAAGGTTCCCTGGTGTTGCCTCATTTCACTGTGCCTTCAAGACACTCCCTGTGTTTTCTGAGGATGTTCTGGGCCCAGATTCCAGGACCCTTCCTGGCCCATGGCTGAGCAGGGCGCCATGTATACTGGCTAAGGGCGTTATTCTCAAAGCAATGCCTTGGGTCACAGCTTCTTCACCTGCCTTCTCTGCAGCCACATCCTGGTCCTTGTCTTTACCAGATCTGCTCCTTGGTCAGAGGCCCGAAACACCCCAGTTTCCCTGCCTCAGCATAACCTTCTATCCTTCATCTCCCCACATTGTATCACATCTCACATTACACTCCCCACAGATTGTATCACATCTCACCCTGACCCCTGGATCTTCCAGCCCGCCTCTCTTGTTCCGCTGCCCCAGGCCCAGTTATCTCAAAGAACTCTTCCCCACACCCTGTCACATTCACCCCTTTGCCAAAACCCTCCATCCTGGGCTTGAGTCAGGGCCTGACATGCCTCATGGGACAGTGGTCCCCTTCTCCCTTCAGGGGCTGCCTCTGGGCCCCCCTAGCCTCCTGGTTTTCCTGCTTCTTCTCTAGCTGCTGTTACTCTGGTTCTCTATGGGCTTCTCCTGGTCTGTCCCTGCCCTCTCCCCGACTCTGAAAAGCCTTCCTACAGGGCCTGTGCCTGCCAAGTCCATACTCCCTCAGACTGGGATCCAGACCCCTGTAACACAGCTCTCTCTGCTATTCCTCTGCCCCCATTGCTAGAGACCCAGTCTGAAACCAAAAGTTGTCTTCCCCTCTTCCCTTGCCTCAGCCCTCAGAGCTTCCAGTTCCACCTCCTAAACCTTCCCAGGCTAGCCCCTTCCCCTGTCTCCCAGGGATAATTTCCTCAAAGGCCCCAGCTCCTCTGTGCAACCAAAGGGAATATCTGGGGCTTGCAGGCAGGCCTCCACTAGAGGTTAAGACCCCAAAACCCAGGGCAGAGTCAGGCTGTCAGATCAATGAAAAAAGAATGAGTGTCTGGTGCCTGGGCTCCATCTGCCCCCCACCAGGAACAGAAAGTGTTGAGGAGAAGCAGCCCACAGGCCATGGGGCAAACCCTAGGGGGCTTTAACACCAGTAACTCAGCATTGGGGTGGGGGGTAGTCAGGAGATGTGCTTCTCAGTGGATGAACCCAAAGGTGAATAGTTAGCTGTGTGACAGGCTTCCAGACAAACTATCGTCTGTTCCAGTGGGCCTTCACTTGGACACCCACATAGGACCAGGGAGTGCCCGGCAGGGTGGTCAGCAAACAGTCAGAGCTGCCCAGGGGATGGCAGGCAGGAGACTTAAGGTAGCTCAGAGTCAGGCAACCCCTCACCTGTCAGAGGGATCTTCTCACCTATTCCACTCTGCCCAGTGGCTAGCCCATCTCTTATCCTCCTTGCAAGAGGAGGAGATAACCTCTGAGTAATTTTTTTTTCCAAGTTTCACTGATCTCCAGTACTAGAAAGTGATGAATAAGTCTGTGGTTTGCTATGGAGGTTCCATGTCAGATAAAAATTCTTCCGATCCGCTGCTCTCATCGGGGTGTAGGCACAGTCTCGGGGCATAAAAGACAGGACACTGTGTCGGATGCTTCAGAACGCCACAAAGGACCAGGACGAGACAGACTACACCCTGCCAGCCTGAACATGAGCAGCTTCCCCATCCTGCACCTTCTCTTGCTCCTGCTTGGATGCCAAGTCCCACAGGCACAGGGGAGGCCTTTTTCGACAGACCTGCCTAAGCAATACTTCACAATGATCAATGAAATTATGGAGATGTTAAACAAGTCACCCTCGCCTTCAGAAGTAAGTAACTGGGATAGGTTGGCAGAGGGTAGGGAGGGGCTGACAGAGGCCTCACGGCTCTCTCTCCCTCTGCCCCCACAGGAACCCTTGGACTCAAATGAGAAAGAGACCTTGCTGGTAAGCACTCAGCCCACACTTGGGCACCTGGATCCCAATCCAATTCCCACTTGGGTGGCTTAGGGCAGGTCACCCTACCTTGCCTAGCCTCAGTGTTTCATCTGCAAACGGGGTTAACAGTGTGTATCTCAGTGGGGTTGCTATGAGAATTATGTGGCACCAGTGAATAGAGTCACTGGACCAGTGTCAGGTGCTAACAAGCATTCAAAACATTTTCCCAGCTGGGTCTATAATGAGGAAAAATTTTTTTTTTAAATTACAAATGAAAAGGCAGCTCTAGGTGAACAACTTAAAGGTCTTAACTCCTCATTTTTTAGTAGGGGCAACCTACAATTTCCCCCAAGAACTTTCCTGCCTTCCTTTTCCTTAAGACACTGAATTCTGTTTCTCACACTGACTAGCCCTGGGCATTACCATTTACACTTACTTTTCCTAGTTTCAGTTGGCTTCCATGGTTATCTCACCTTTGTTTGCATGGCATTCCTTAGGTCCAACAAGAGGCTGAATCTCTCCTGAGTTTATTGGCCATGTGTATCCCCCATTTGTAGGCATGCACAGTTCACAGGCTGCACCCACATCCTGCTGGGGTTGGCCTCTCTGTGATTTTCTTCCAGATTTCTAGGAGCCCTTCATTCAGTCAAGGCATTAATCCTGTTATCTGGTCTCTTAGCTGCAAATACTCCCCTGGCCAGCCCTCTACCTTTTGTAGATCTTCTTTTGGACAATGCTTTTTCCCCCCAAGGGCAGAAAGATCCACCCAGGCCCTTGTAGCTTACCTGGAGCCAGGGGTTTGGGGTCAAGGGAAATAGGCCTTGTTTGGGGTATACACTCACCTATAGGCCTGTGCCATTAGGGGTATCTCAGGGACCCACCTGGGGCAGGAGGGGGACTAGCAGAGGACTGTCCAAGGGTGTCACTGAAAGCAGACTTGAAAAACTGGGGATGACTTCAGCCATGTTAGAAGGCTGAACCCTGACCTTTTCCCACGTGTTTTCTTGGTTTCCTTAGGAAGATACCCTTCTGAGGCCAAACCTGGATGTATTCTTGAATGCTTCCAGCAAATTCCACAAAAATGGATTGCTAATCTGGAATAATCTTAAGGTGGGTAAAGCTGTTGAGGGTTTTGAGGATCCCTGTGTTACCCTGATCAGCCTCTGGGGAGGCTGCTCTTTTTCCAGGTGAGTCTCTGACTACCTGCTTTGGTTTCTTCCCACAGGAATTCCTGCCACTCCTGCCCACTCCCACACCCAGGGTAAGCTGATCCCCAAGATGCCCCAAGATGCACGTGGTACGCTCAGCCATGACCTGACTCCTAGCCTGTCATCTACCTTCCACCCTAATATCACCTTCCTTGTTTCTTCACAGGGAGAACCAATCTCTATCATGGAGAATAATTGGGGTGATTTCCAAAGGAAATTGAAAAAATATCTGGAAGCCCTTGATAACTTTCTGAATTTCAAGAACAAACCCTGAGTCCTAGAATTCTCAGTCTGAGGCCTTCTCATCATGGGGCCTTGGATGTCAGATACAGCAGAACACCTGAAGACTCTGGGATGTCTCTCATCTCTCCAGTCCAGGACTGGAGGGATTTCATTTTCTCCTGTGGAGTCAGATGAATTGTCCATTATCTAATTACTGAAACATGCTGCCTCCATTTGGCCTTTCATGACTATATTCTCATTTTTATCCTATTTATTTATTTATGTATGTTTTTATTTATTACCATATGCAATGGGAAGTATATTTATTTTAGCAAAAGAGTCTATGTCCTGTTCCTTCTAAACAAGACTCAAGAGGGGGACATGGGGCTTGTTCATTTGTACCTCAGGTTTTAAATTGATTTCTACATCTGAGAAAATAAACCACACTCTCTGAACAACTGCTTTGTTGCCAGTGTATTGATTTGACTTAAGTCTTAGTAAACCTGTTGCCTGATGATTGAGCAGTCATCTACCCTCCACCCCAGAACTTCTCCCTGCCACCGGATGAGCCCTGGAACCCACACCCTGGCAATCTGTGGTCTACTGGGGAGCCAGACTGAGTTTTAGAAAATGCAAATCTGACCAGGTTGGTCTGATACTTAATTTCCCAGTCCTCAGGGGATTCTGGACCTTGTCTTTATCCTTAGGATAGCAAAAGAGACCTGCCTCCACCTGTTGCTTCTATTTCCTTATGCCCACAACTACCGATCTCCTTGATGTGCCAGCCAACAGAAGCACTGTGGCTTCCTGGATAAACCACATACCTTTCTTCCTGCCTCTAAACTTTTAACCACACTGACACCTCAGCCTCAAATGCCCTGATCCTGACTCCGCATGGTGAGTTCCTCCTTCAGAAACCAATTCAAATGCTGCCTACCTCTCTTGTCCAGATTATTCCAGGACAGAGCTCTTGTCTGAAAGAGGTAGGTAGATAGGGACCCACTGGAAGGACAGCCATGTAGCCCAGTGCAGCACAGACTGATGTAGATGCTGGGGGCTAGGAGATCACAGACTGTGGTTTCAGTGTGCACCTGACCCTTGAGGTCCAACTGACCCTTTAGCCCTGAGTGCCTTGCTCTCTGGTTCCCCAGCATCCCTCTGGGTGTATCTTCTCCAGTCTGGGGCTGTGGGGGAGAAAGGGGAGAGGAAGACTTCCTCTGTCACCATGCTAAGGAGCAATGTCACCACCCCTCTGATTTCTCACAATCCTCATAAAGGCTTTGGAGGCTGACACCAGATGCTGCGGTCCCGAACCTCTTCTCCTGTTTGCTACCTTGATCCACCTCTCCCCTTATGTGATGGATAAGGAATAGCCCAGCTGCTTGAATGGGACAGCAGGAGGTAAAAGAGTGATCTGCTACTACCTCAGAAATATATTCCTCCACTTTTTTCCTCCCTATACAATTTTCCGTTCCCACAAAAATAATTTTTTTCTTACTCATCCCCCCTCTCTCCAGCCTGGACCATGCACAGCACTGTGCGTGCCCAGGGAAGATTCTGTGTTGAACTTGGCCCTGGGAGGAACAAGAGAAGCTCCTGCAGTTTCTGGTAGAACCACTAGGGGGAAGCAGGCCACCAGGTGAGAATGATCCAGGATCCTGGGGGAGGATCTGAGAGTGTGCCCTCAGAGTCCTGATTCCCAGCTGGCTTTCCCCGCTTCTCCTGCTCGCCTGCCCTACTCACTTTTCCACCCACACCTGGTGGCTGGTCCTAATTTCATCCTGAGGCAAGCATTTGTGCCCCACTTCCATGTTCCCCGGCATCACCTCCTTTTCACTCCCTAGAGAGTGGGTCAGCAGCCTTCCACCTATGCCAGCCCTGTTACCCTCTGTCCTGATGAAGAAGAGATGGACCTTGTGGCCTGTCCTGCCATGCTTCTCCCACACCTTGTCCTCAGCAGGCCAGAGCCAGTGGTGGATGGAACCAGCTCATACTGGTCTTTTAAAAAGTTGCCAGCCAGTTATCAGAGCATCTGTAGCCTGAAATTGGCCACAGTGAGAAAATTTACACTGTGGACATTGGCAAATGCTACAAAAAGTGGACTCCTGGCCACTGAGAATCTGCTGAGAAAGTTTGACCAGCTGCTGAAGCTTCTCTTACTTGAGGTGTGGGGAGGTAGCTGGTAGACTGCCATTTTGTTCTTACCTGGCCATCGCCATTCAGGGCCCCTTCTCGAAGCTCCTTTTGTCCTGGAGCCACACTAATCTCACTCCAGACTGGATGGCACTACATTCCTTCAGCGCCTTTGAATTTGTGTATTCAGCGAATTCTGACAGAGCACCTATGTGTCAGGGCTCGTATGGATGCTGGGGACATAGCAGTGAACTAGCCAGATGGAGGTGGTCTACAGAGCTTGCTTTACATTGAGTGGTCTAGGAAGGCCTTTCTGAGCAAGTAACACATAGGTTGCAACAGGAATGAGGAGAAAGTACCTGTTGCATGACAACTGGGGAGGAGAGAGCTCTGGACATAGAGAACAGTGCCAAGATCCAGAGACTGAAATGGGCTGAAAGCATTCATGGAACAGAAAGAGACCTGTGATAGGAGTAAATGCTGGTGGGGAGCCCACAACCCTCCTTTGGCCTCTCCCCTTTCCTTCCTTATGCCCAGGCCCTGTTTTAGTGACTAATGACTACTGGAGGTGAGTGGTCAGATCAGACTTGGTGCAGGAAGATCTGAGGCGGTGGCTGGGGGCGGGGGGTGGGGGATGTCAGCAAAGATAAACCCAGAAAGCAGGCAGGGAGACAAGGAGCAATGACACGCTTGAGAGGAGGTGAGCCTTTTCAGATCCTCTGGGGTCTCACCACTGCCCTTCTTACAGAACAGTCCAGCCTGCTCCAGGTTGGACTGGGATGAACATAAGCCTGATCCACTGAGGCTCACCCCTGATCCCAAGACTCAGACCCTGCCTGGGCTCAGCATAGCCCCTGGACTGGAGCCTAGAACCAAATCATGGTCTGTTCCCAGTCAGGTTTGGGCACTTCTACATCATGCTCAGCCATCTGCAGGGAGAAGGTTGGTGACTCCCTGGCCCAATGGGAGGTCCAGGAGAGCTCACATCTTCCCTGGAGGACTTTCAGTTTCCTGTCTTCTCTCTGAGCCTGCTCAGACCATCCTTAGTGCCAGATCTATAAGTCCATTTGCCACTAGTGGGCAGCAAAACCCCATCATAAGTCCCAGGAAGGCCATCTGAAAGTCATAGTTCCACCTTCACAAATCCAAGGGGCCTTTTCAGCAGGAAAGTAGATTACCTCAGCCAGGAATTTTATTTTTTATTTCAACTTAAGAAACATTATAGCTTTTCTTTGGAAGGGCAATATAAGAGTATATATGCTCTTTTCTGAAAAACTTGGAAATACAGAAAAAGAAAGCAAAGAGAAATTGCTAGGAAGGCAAGCCTGTAAGGAGAGGTATGCTCAGAGAAGCATCGCCACCTCACTCCATAGTGTGAATCCTCCTGCTCCAGGGAGGCTCTGCTCTTCCCAACCTGTCCTGGAAACTGCACTAGACTCAGTTCAGTAAACACCTGGAGGATCCTCCACAGCTTACCTAGGCTGGGGCCAAGACCTGGGGAGATGCTGAGTCAGGCCCTTAGGGGCTTCTTGGCTATGTCCAGTTGGCCCAGCACAGTGTGGTGGGGGTTAGCACAGACAGGGCAATGGATGAACAGATACAGGTCTCGTTAGAGGGGCTTCCTACAGACAGTGATGCAAAGGGAGCTTGAGAAAGGACTAGGGGTTCATCTTGCAGAAAGAGGCACAGAAAAGGATGGTAGGCAGATGACAATGGAAATGTGATCTGCAAGAGAATGAAGATCTAAGACTATAGGGTAACCTGGGAGCATGGGGAGCATCTACACCACTTACAGGGTCAGACTGTGGGTGCCAAGTGGCTCAGTGGAACCAGGGCCTCCAGAACTCCCTTTGTCACTGCCTTTGACCCTGGAGCCCAGTCACCCTGGGTATTGGGGACCTCTGGGTCTCAGCCTGACCCGCTCCTTCATTCATTCCTCTCTGATCTCAGGATAGCCCAGCCTGCCTGGCCACTGTGAAGACAGCAAGACTGAACAACCATGGCCTGAGGAGTGCTGCATGTATGGAGGGAGAGGGGTAGGACGGTACCACATCAGACACCATGTTTAACATCCACAGGAAGGAACCAGAACAGAGAAGAGAGATGCTGAAGGAAAGATGGGCAGTCCAAGCAGAGCAGGATCCTTGGGCCCAAGGTAGGCAGGAGGCAGAGTAGAAGCTTGAGTGAATTCCCTCTGGGGGGCAGGGCCTCACATTTTCCCTTGAAAACCTCAGGCCAGGCAGGGGAGATGGATCAGGCAAAGTTGCTGCTGCCCTCCTGGACTGAGAAGGGGCTCAGGGAAACCCCTCAATGACCCCATGAAGTCTATGATTAACCTTATTTTACATATGAAGAAACTGAGACACAGAGAAATTAAGGGAGTCTGATTCCAGAGCATGGATTTAAGGATCCACTGAATCACAGGAGCCTTTCAAGTCTAGTCCCCTGGCTGGACCCAGTCCTCTAGAGGTACCTCCCAGCTCTATAACCTCGTGGTTCCAGCTCCAGTGGCAGCACAGCTACAGAGCCTCAGCTCCATCTTCCACTCACTGAGCCACCATACATTCATCATCCAAATCCTCTACATGCCCACTCTCCCTCCTTTTACTCAGTGCTGCCCACATACACACGCAGTGAGGTTTAGATCCAGAGCTTGGCCTCTGTGCTCCTGTGTGCCCCCCCATCCCCATGCTTCATAGCCCCATGGCTCACATCTATCTCCTGCCTTGGCAGGCAGTCAAGGCCTTTCTCCTCCCACCCTGCTCCTGACCCCAGGCTCAGCTTGTACCACAGCTTTGGCTCATTCTTTGACACCTCCCTCTTTTCCCTCCCCAGGCCCTCCATGCTCCCCAGGCCCACAGAATCCTAGTCTGAAGCTTTGTTACTGCTTCCTCAGACAGGTGCTCCCAATCCCTACCTTCAGCAGGCACCATGTAAGTGTCCTGCCCGAACCCTGCCCTAGAGGGTATATGGGCTGTGCTGGAGACCAACTAGGTGCAGCCAGGACAGCACGCTATGTGGATGAAGATGTCCACCTCTGAGGTGGCCATGTCAGGGAGGCATAAGGAGGGTGGCCTCTGGAATGGGAGGGGAAGACGAATGGCAGGCTGTAGCTGGGTATCAGAGGACACAGACATAGCACAGAGCTATAACAGCATGAGAGTGGCAAGTAGGTTGGTTGGGTGCTCCCTCCCCTCTTCCTTCCACTGTTTGTCCTGATCCTTGTGGACCTGCTGGGGCCCTCCTGAATATGGTAATAAAAAAAAAAAACCCAAAAACCAAAAAGCAGACAGCCACTACTTCCCCTCAGAGGGGGGGGTGAGCCTTGAATCAGGGAGGAAGATGAAACAACAGGGAAAAACCCACCTGTACTGGTGGGTACCCAATGAATAGGACTCCATTCTCCTCAGGCTGACGGCCTGACTCAATGACTGCCTGTTCCTACAAGACAAGGCCCTGGGCCACTGGCAGCCTGCGACCACCTCCTTTCCAGAATAGGGACAGGGGTAGGGAGGACAGTCTCCTGTCTTAATGTTCTCAGTTGGCTCTTTTCCTCTGACTGAGTGACTTCCCAGTTAGTGGACCTCAAATATCCAGGCTGTGGAGCAGGGTCTGCCTCCTGGGGCTAGGAGTAGGGAGGTGTTTGGGCACTGAGGAGGGGTCTGCACAGGTAAACTCCCACTCAGGGAACCCTACCTCCAGGCTATGAGAAGGCTATGGAGGCTGGTCTACATCCCAGGAATCACTCTCCTCCCTTAAGGCCAGGGAGATAGAGACCAGAGGTGGGGAGGCACCCAGTCAGCCAAAATAGAAAGTATCCCTCCATGTAGCCCCCCAGTGCTCTCCAACAACTGCAGAGTAGGACTCCATCCTTTTGTGGAGAAGAGCCAACTGGGGCTCAGAGGTGGATGTCATAGCCTGAGGTCATACAGCAAGAAAGGCCCAGCTCGGAGGCAAGCCTCCAACTCTGCATTCATTGTAAAGGGAGCTGCTGTGTCCCAGCAGGCTGCACAGGGAAGGGAACTCAGTACAACTCATACTCAGGGAAGAAATAAATATATGTTCAAGGAGAGAGAGTTTTGAGTCTATGGTCCCAAGGCTGAGAGGAGACATCCCCAAGGACTCCCTTCAGGCATCCCAGAGACACTTTGTGGGCCACTCCCCTCCATAACTACCCCCATTCATTTTCACCTTTATCACTCCTCCTAGGCCCTTGGTCTGAGAACAAAAGTTGTCCACTCCTGTGAGGGGCTAGCTGCCCCCCCTCCCGAGTAAAGTGCCAGAAGGGGCAGAGTGCTCTGCCCAGAAGCCGAGGTACGTAACAGGGAGTAGAGGAAGGCCCTGAGGCTCAAGGCCAGAGCCCTCTGGGACCCAAAGAACCAGAAGCAAGAGACATGCCTGCCCAACAAAAGCTTCACCAAGAGTCTGAGGGAGCCCTGGCACTGCAGGAATTTCCTGACAGAAGCTTATTCCAGAGCCACCAGAACAGAAAGCCCATATCTGCAACCTTGAATCAGGCTCATCAGCTCCGGGGTAGGCAGGTATGGGAGCTGGGCCCAGATCTCTAGGCTCTCACCCAGCACACTGGACTGGATTCCAGCCCCAGACACAAAGGGCAGTTAGGGGCATGACAGGACTTTAGGAAGTTGTAAAGGCTTCTGGTCTAATGATTTCTCTTCCTTTTCATTTTTTTAAAAGATTTTATTTATTTATTCATGAGAGACACAGAGAGAAAGAGAGAGGCAGGGACATAGGCAGAGGGAGAAGCAGACTCTATGCAGGGAACCTGATATGGGACTTGATTCCAGGACTCCAGGATCACGCCCTGGGCCGAAGGCAGGCGCTAAACCGCTGAGCCACCCAGGGATCCCCACTTCCTTTTCATTCTTAATGCAGCATCGGACAGTTCTTCCCAAGGAGGCAAATAAAGGAAGTGGCTCCTTCTGGACACCTGATGACACTCCTCACTGGGGATGAGGCCAGGGGACAGGGATTCAGAGATTCACAGGCAGAGGATGCACTTCCAGCCCTGGAGAAAGCACACTGGGCATGAGGCATAAGTGGTGGGGAGGGCATCATGGAAGGCATGCCTACACCCACCCATGGGGTGTCACTGGCCTGAGTGTGCAGTTGTTAGGTCCTAAGGAAATAGCAAGGAAGCCCCAAGAACCAAGGAATGAAGCAATAAAGGGTGTGTCATCATTCTAAGCCCAGCCTTACAAGTTGGTACCCCTGACTACTACCCAAGGCCTGGCTTACTCCATGCAGTGCTTTGGTGAGAACTTCCTCTTCACCAATGACTTCCAAGTGTCTTAGGCCTTGACCTCCCTCTGACCTCTGGGCCCATATAGCCACAACTGACTGAGACTTCCTGGAGGTCCCCTGGCCTCTCAAACTTGCCATATCCAGTCCAGTCTAGAATAACTACCCAGACCTCTCTGTTATCTTGGGTCTCTCCCACTGCAGCAAATGGCCTCACTATCCACCTAGCTTCCTGAGCCAGAACCCTGAGTACCAGGCTCCTCACTCACTTCCTGCCCCAAACCCACACATGCAACAGGTCCCTCTCAAGGACTTAAATGTTTTCATTCCTACTTCTTGATTGCCCCTCCTGTCTGTTCATTCTCTGTGCACATGCTGGTTGATGCCCTCAACACTGTGTCCATGAGTCTGGGCATCACCTTTCCTGCTCCCTACCTAGTATGACCACCAAACGTGAGTTCTCAGTGCAGGGGACATGAGGTTGGCCACATGTGGTAGGCCTTCCTATAAGCTTGGCTGTATGGAATCAGAGTCCCCACATGGCTAATGGTTAAGAACCCTCAGATCCTTCCAATGCAGTCAGAACCACCAGTGCCAGAGACTGGGGACACCCAAAAAGCAGGATAAGAACTGGGATTGGTTTGGACAGGCTGGGTCTTTTTGGGTTATATCCCTGGGGACCTAGACAGAGGAGATGCAGGAGGAGTATGCCTGAAGCTATGACTACATAGGCCAAAGATGTTGCTTCATATGTCTGGTGTGGCCTGTAGTGATCCCATTCCCTGTGGAGAATGAGCCACTCATGGTGCTATCCCTGCACCAGGATCTCTTAAGCATGATACAGGACCCTTTGAACCCTAAGTCTGGGTGGAGTCTGGGCTTTCTAATTCACTATATCTGCAGAAAGACATTGTCAGGTACTAGGGTTGGGCAAGGGGAAGCTGTCCCTGCAAATTCCATCAAGGCTGAGTCTTCTGCCCAATTGGGGCTTCAGAAACCTTCCAAAGTGGAGTGAAGAGCTGAAGAAAGTTTGAAGCCTCCCTGGGAGGTTTCCCCCACAATGTTTCTAGATAGGCAACAATTTCCTCTGTGAGGCAATGAAAATTAAACCCATTGTAGAGATAAGGGAGCCAAGGCTTAGGGAGGAGGGAGTTACTCAGGGATCAGTGGTGGACAGCCCAAATCTGAAACACAGAGGTGCCTGGATGGCAGGCTCTGTTGGGGGAAATTCTGCCCTTGACTCCCAGGGCTTCCCTGGGACATTCGCAGGCCACTCTAGCTTCTCTGCCAACAGTTGGAGGAGTCTCCCTCTACAGCTGCTCTGAGGGAGAACATCCCCATGCTGGTCTAGCCAAATGAACAGCATTTCCTGACTTTCTGATCCCTAAAATGGTAGCAGACGTCAGAGGAGCAGGAACAGATATGGGTTCAAATCTTCTCTCTGCCATCACTGTGTGGACTGGGCAAGGCCACTGGTCTCCTGGATTCCCACACCAATGGCTCGCAGGCCAGAGTGGGTGAGATCAGCTGAGATGCCCATGTAGAGGTCCCACGGGATGTGCACACTAGGAGGCCTGTTTCCTTCCCATTGTGATAACTTCCTCTGTGATAAGGAGCCTGGGGTGGCCACAAGCCCCCGTTTCCTCCACAGTCTGTGGGAGGACACTCACAGGAAACCCCTTCCAGAGGGTTTTCTCCTGGCCCTGTGGGAAGGTGGAGCAAAGAGGAGTCACACTGCCCACCGCGGTCCCTGCTCTCACCCTCCCACAGTCCCATCCGGGGCCCCTGAGTCAGCACACGCATTCGATGTTATCGCTACCACTTTCCATGCGGTGCAATCTAGGAATGCCTGCCCATGTCATGGCCTCAGCCTTGATGTCATCTTTCCAGAAGAATGATGTGTGGCTGCCCACGAACCTCACGGTTAAACCCAGGAGCTCTGTCCTTCACAGTGACTTTGATGCCTGTGGGCTACCTGCTAGAATGAACTTCTCCTATGGCTCCTGCTTCTTCTCCTTTTTTTTTTCCTTTTAAATATTTTATTTATTTATTCATGAAAAACACAGAGAGGCAGAGACAAAAGCAGAGGGAGAAGCAGGCTCCCTGAGGGTAGCCCAATATGGGACTCGATCCCAGGACCCCAGGATCACGCCGAGCCGGAGGCAGATGCTCAACTGCTGAGCCACTCAGGTGTCCCTCTTTTCCTTTCCTAATCTCCCAGAACCTTGGCCCTGGCAGTGGCTCACATCTCTAGCACACCCTTAGCCCTTAAAGCTGTTGTGTTGGCCCTTAGCCCTTCTTGGCTAACCCTCTCTGGCCTTAGTGATTGCATGGACATGGACCATTTACATCCAGGTCCGTCTCCTGCACAGGCAGCCTCCAAACCACTGAAACTTCCTGTGGGTCCTTAGACACTGCAAACCTGCTCCTTCATCCCTAGGTCCCCATCTTAGACACCTAGACAGTGTCCCTAACTCTCCTTACTGCACCCTCTGGGGAGGGTGTTGAGTAGATTAATCTCACTTCTCCATACATGGGGCTACTAAGTACATAAAGGCAGGGCCATGTTTTCCACCATCCCTGTATCCTCCTCCCCTGCTGGGACCCTAGTTGGTGATCAATAAAAATGAATGAATGACTGAATTACTCCATTATATCATCAAGTCCTCAATAATTCTACTTCCTAAATCTCTCTGGAACCTGCCTCCTCTTCACCATACCTGCTCCTAAAACTTTATCTCTTTGTTCCCCAAACATTCTTCCACTAGTCTGTCCTCTCCCTCTCTCCTACAATCTAACTTGCCCACCTGGCTGTACTTACCCTTTCAGCCTGTCCTGGGAGGTGGCATCTCCCAGGAAGCTCTTTGGTCTCCTGTGGACCCCTAAACTGGGAGGTGTTTCCTTGGGATCCCTCAGCTCTGAACTTTCCCCATCCCAGCCTGGATCCATACAATGAGATCCAGTGCTATCTCCCCTACCAGGCTGGGAGCCTCCAGGGCCAGATGTGAGGGCCAGTCAGAGGGTCCCATTCATTTCCTTGCCAGCACATGGCCTAGTGTGGATTGGAAGAGTTTGTTGACTAATTGTCTGATCTGTGACGACTCATTTCCAAAAGGAAAATGACCTTCCATCTCAGAGGGCCACGCCAGCTCTGTGCCTCCTTAACTACCAGTTGAGCCATTGCCTATGGCCCTTGCTTTCCACTACCCAGGTTCCAGAACACTGTCTGCCACAGACCTCCACTCTATGACATCTGTATCTAGTGTTCTTCACCTCTTCTGTACTTCCTAGGAGCTCCTTGGAAGGGGCTGAGCAGAGCCCTCATGAAAAAGCAAGAAGGACCAGGGTTTGGATGTGCCATACTCTCACCCCAGCCTGTCAACCTAGGAACGTTTCAGCAGGTTCAGAAGGTCAAGGATGGCATCAAGTTGGGTCCTAGTGGGGTCTGGAGGACTAATGTCTGTCTCCCTTGTGCAAGAGCAGCAATCATTCTGCCAATTGAAACTTGCCAGGGCCTCAGACTCAGGCCACAGGACTTAGACCGTGAGTTCTCCGTGCTGTCTACTTGAGCCCAGCAAAATATCATCACTTGTATCCTATCCCATCAATCTAGACTAACTCAGGGGCCCCAAAACATCAAACCCAGTTGAAAAGCTTCTCTATATCAGAGGGGTGCATGCAGGGGCTCACATGGATGCATCTCATATAAAATAGCCCCCTGACACACATTTAAGTACAGAAATGTACACGTGTGCACCCACACCTCTATGGCCACGAAACTCACAGCATGAGGCAGCAAACACAAACTCGTGCTATCCTCTCCAAACTCCATTGTGAAAATCAAACACTCGTCAGCCTCTCAAGAGCCTGTGGCTTTTTTAGAAGCAGTTCCTGTTCCACAGAAGAGGCCTCTGACCTGGAGATGTGCTGGGGCAGGGGCCATGTAAAAATTAAGCTTGGAAGACCTTGTTCGAGAAGCCGTTGTTCCCCGAAGCTCCTCGTACCTGTGAGATGTGCCCACCAGGTTGGGGGGGGGGGGATGCCCCACCCTGCTACCTTTTTCCCGAATGGTGGGGGGATAGCCAGGGGCTACACATAGGAGCACGGTACCTAGCTCACAAGAGTGGTCTGGACTACAGAGAGTGGTGAGATTCACAGAGCTCAGGGGGAAGAGTCACTTAGCAAGGTGATACTAGAGCCAGAACTTGAGCTGAGGGCCCTCACTACTCCCACTGAGAGCCCCAACTCACCCCTGCAGCTTGGGGGTTGAACACAGCTGTGAAAACTCTGACTATTGCTGTCAGATGGGACCTTACCATGAGGAACACTCTACAATCCTGCTGGCTGGATGTGATATGTACACACTTGTCATTCTCCCTGCACACAGGGGCTATGCAGCAGAGGTCCCTGATGGGAAGAGCTTGCCACTACTCTGGATCTTTGCTGGGAGCTGTCGCAGGACTATGCCATTTGGCTGGATTCTGCCTAGGTGGACAGTGTACAGGCCTGTGAATGTCTTCTTCCTACTCAGATCTCTCGCTGTGGCCAGAGGAGAGGGATCTAGGAGGAGAAGGGGAGGCTGGTGTTGGAATGGGCCCCAGGGTGGGCACAGCCAGCCCAAAGATTTCTTGCGATTAGAGGCAGGGTGGAGAGCGTGGGTGTAGGAGCTCGATCTAGTATCTCCCAGGCCCCTCCCTGGCCACTCCAGGCCAGGAAGTCCACGCTGTGCCCAGAGGCCCCTCAGAGGGAGGGGGCAGCCTCACTGGCCAAACTACCCAGGGAGGGCTGGAGAGTGCTCAACAAGGCAGGCGGATGCACTGCCAATTCTTGGAAGGGCTCATTAATGAAAACCCCTGAGCCTGACCACCTGGAGGAAAGGCTCACCGTTCCCATGTGTGATAAGGGCCAGGAGATTCCACAGGTCAGGTAGTTCCCCCGCCTCTCTGGCGTTTTGTGGTCACCATTAATCATTTCCTCTAACTGTGTATATAAGAGCTCTTTTGCCAGTGAGCCCAGTACTCAGAGAGAAAGGCTAAAGTCCTCAGGAGGATGTGGCTGCAGAACCTGCTTTTCTTGGGCACTGTGGTCTGCAGCATCTCTGCACCCACCCGCTCACCCACCCTTGTCACTCGGCCCTCTCAGCACGTGGATGCCATCCAGGAAGCCCTGAGCCTTTTGAACAACAGTAATGACGTGACTGCTGTGATGGTGAGTGAGGGAGGGACTGCAGTCTGTGCCTGGATTGGCCCTGCCTGTCAGCTTAATAAAACGGTATTTTGTTTTTCTACAGAATAAAGCAGTAAAAGTGGTCTCTGAAGTGTTTGACCCTGAGGTAAGATGCTTCTCTCTGACATGCCTTCCCAGAGACCTCTACCGTGGGGGGGTGAGGGGGGGGGTGGCTCCATTTCACATGGACTCTCATAGGGTGGTCAGTCCACTTTCTCCAGTCAGCTGGCTGTCCAGAGGGGCCTCGGGAGGCCACTGGCCTTGCGCCTGTAGCAGTCATGTGAACTCCTTCATTAACTGAGCAGCCATGGACAGACCTAGCATTCAAGGGGCCAGGGGTCACCAGGGGACAGGTAGGTGAAGTGGGAATTACTTCAAGACACAGGGCTGTGAGCTTGGGGGACTCATGAGACTAATCTCGGTGGAGACAGAGTGTTGGTTACAGAGAGGCACAGAGATTTCAAGAACAAGCCTTGTTCACATAGCAGGTTGGAGGAGATGCCCCACCCTTGCTACCTTCTCCCTGAATGGTGAGGGTATAGGGATCTCCTCTCGTGGGGGCTGGGACCCTCTTGAGATGCCAGGGAATGTAGTTGTGCTAGCTGAGGGTGGCCTGAGCTGAATGGTGCAGATTCATTTTTGCGTGTATGACTGGACCTAGCATCATCCTGTGCCCCTCCCAAGTTCTGCTCTTGGGGGACAGGGCTGAGGACAGGAAAAAGTGACAGGAAGAGTGTCATATGCCCACCAGAGGGCACCTGTCCACTACTCACCAAGGAATGGACATTCTCCACAGGGGCCAACATGCCTGGAGACCCGCCTACAGCTGTACAAGGAGGGCCTGCAGGGCAGCCTCACCAGCCTCAAGAATCCCTTAACCATGATGGCCAATCACTATAAGCAGCACTGTCCCCCTACCCCGGTGAGTGCCCATGTCAGGTCCTAAAGCTGAAAAATTTTGGTCTAGGAGGGTGGAGGACTGGATAAGGAGGGACCTTTGGCTGTAGCCGTTAAAGACCCCAAAGGGTTTTGGTGTCAGCAAATTTGTAATGATTAGCAGAGCAAGCTTCCCTGCCCATTTTCATCCCTGGGAGTTAAAGCCATGGAGCTCCAGATGCCTATACAGTCCCTAGTGGGAGACACTTCTGTCCTATCATTAATGAGGTCAAAGGTGAGGCAAACCCAAGGAAACTAAGGTCCAGGGTATATTCCTGGGCCCAAGTGCCACCTCTCTGGCTCCTTGTGAGGTGCCTAATTGCATGGGGCAAGGAAGGAGTCATACCCAGACTGAACAAAGGCCCCAAACACTCCTTTCCTGTGGAGAGTGAGGTTTGTGGCCTTAACTCCTCCCCTTTCTAGACAGCTGGCCTAAGAGCAAAAGAGGTGTTGACCCAACTGCCCAGCCCAGCAGGCCAGCCTCGGGTTGGCATTTTGTCAGTCCCCAGGGCCTGGCTGCTATTAACAGAGTTGTGTACCCTTTGGGTGACACTGGGTGGCAACCTATCATCTGACCTAGGTCAGCAGGCAGGCTCCAAATAGGCCTTCTGGCCTCTGAGTTCTAAGGGGCAGTGCAGAAACCCTGGTGCTCCCCCATTACCCACTCACACCTGGACTCAAAGTTTTATTGTTCTTATTTATTTTTTTAAGGAATCTCCCTGTGCAACCCAGAATATTAACTTCAAAAGTTTCAAAGAGAACCTGAAGGATTTTCTGTTTAACATCCCCTTTGACTGCTGGAAACCAGTCAAGAAGTGAGGCAGACCAGTCCAGCCAGGAGCCAGCCCAGTCCAGCCAGAAGCCAGCCCTGAGAGCATACCTCATACCTCACAAGTCACTGCCTTTCTACCCATGGATTGCTGAAACTCAGGATCTTCACCTTTGAGGGACCACCGGGTGGACCAGGGCAGTAGAGGGGGCATGGACTTGCTCTGGGCCATGCTGCCCGGATACCAGCTTGGTATGGGGAGCGGGGAATGTTTTATACTGGCAGGGATCAGTAATATTTATTTATATATTTATGTATTTTAATATTTATTTATTTATTTATTTAAGATCATACTCTGTATTTATTCAAGACATTTTACTATTATAATAAATTATTAAAAGCCTGTTCTTATTTGTACACTTTCCAGTTTGTTTTCAACCCTGAGCAAATGCTGATGGTACTCCCCACAGAGCAATGGGTGGAGAGGAGCCATAAGGTTGGGGAGGGGGCAGGGTGCTCTAGCAGGTTGGCCACTGTCTGAGAGGCACCAATGGCAGAGCAGAGCAGATGAATGGGAAGAGTTGGCCTGGGTGCTGCATCACACACACCTAGATCTGCTTCCCTGGATACTCAGGGCTCCAACTGCAAAAAGAGGCTTTCAGGTTCACTTGGAAGTCTAAGGCACCTGGTCAGTGGGAACTTTGCTCCAGTAAAAGGCCATCATACTTCCTGAGAAGGCTTGGGGGTTCCTGGGGCTTGGCTGGCCACTGGCTGAATGGGCCTGCCCTAGTGTGAGGCAAAACACCTGTGCCCTTCAGAAACCTGGGCCTGTGGGCAGCCCTGGTGGTGCAGTGGTTTAGCGCCGCCTACAGCCTGGGGTGTGATCCTGGAGACCCAGGATTGAGTCCCATGTCAGGCTCCTTGCATGGAGCCTGCTTCTCCCTCTGCCTGTGTCTCTGCCTCTGTGTGTGTGTGTGTGTGTGTGTCTCTCATGAATAAATAAAATTAAATTTTTTTTAAAAAAAAAGAAAAGAAACCTGGGCCCAGTGGCCACACCCTAATCCTCACACCCAGGGCTTCAACCACTCCTAAGGTAAACCAGTAGATAGACTAGCTGTTTAAGCAAAAAAAAAAAAAAAAAAAAACAAAAACAAACAAACAAAAAAAAAAAACAAAAAAACAAACCACAGGGGTCAGAGCCCACCATATTTACCAAACTTTCCCCTAAATGGGTGATCTTAATCTGTGAGAGTCAGAATCTATATTCAGAATTTGTCAGTACATGGTTCTAGTATGGCATTTTTCTGAGCTGGCTTTTGTTTTTACATGACGTTCTACATCTAATCAGGTGCCTTCCTCTAAAATCCAAGGCCTTCAGGCCAAGAAATAGCAGTGCTCTGCCCTTCCCTTGGTTTGCCAGCCTGGTTGGAGGCTGTTGTTCCGGAACCTGTTCCTCTGTGTCCCTCCTGGGGACTATGAGGAAATAGGTATGTCCTCAAACGTCAGGCATACAGGACAGCAAAGCCAGCCCTCTCCTTGACAGGTGGACCTGAGGAAGCTGGCTTAGTGCAGCTGCTGTTCCTGCCTGGCTCTCTCTCCACCCTACCTACTCTCTCTGCTCAGGCACCTGCAGACAGCACCTGTCCTGGCCAAAGACCTGTCCCAACCATCAGGCATAAAGGTCATGACTCAAAATGTGATTACAAATAAAAATTCTTAGACCAAGCCTGATTTTCAGCAAAGACAAGAATCCATGAAGTGTGCTGTGGTCATAGAAAATGCATAAAAAGCACATCTTGCCCGGCGATAAGGTCCTCTCTGTCTTCCACGTAAGCCAGTGATGACTGATAAGAGATTTAGCATTTCCTTAGACTCACATATATAGGTACCCCTCTCCACAGAAATGCTGCCAAGCCCAGTGCTCATGTTGGCTTGGAGCTACCCTCAAGTACTACCATGTACCTGTACGTGCTCCTGGCTTGTGCACTCTGGGGATCAGAAAACCATTCTGCCTCCATGAAGACAGCCAGCGTGTCTGCCTATGACAATCACACGGCAGTCTGTGCTGAAATTCAGAAAGAACTTTCGGCTGACACCATGACATACAACGTAAGTCTGGGTCTTCATCAAACAACACTTTGCTCTCAGTGGCCCTTTGTGCTTCTGACCAATTTCTCCTGCTTTCAGGGTTCCTTCAAAAGGCCCCAGAACACCAGTGAGGTAAGGTGCAGATGCCGCATGGACTTTTCTGACCACCTTTGAAAGGGACCATCACCCCAGTCAACACCCAGGACAGAAACAAGACCAAAACATACTAGAGTGAGAAATCTGGGAAAAAAGCTGAATTTTGAATTTGCAGCTTTCAGCTCAGACCACAGAGGAATCAGTGGTCAGTTTCCAGGCTTCTCCAGGGTCTCTGATCACCACCACAGATTAGCCTTGGGCCTGGGGAGAGATTAGACACCTACTGCAGCACTCATATTGCACCTGTGGGACACCTGTGGGACAATCAGGGTAGGGCCTGGAATTTGAATTCAGGGCTTCATCTAGCCAGAGTGACCAGGGATGGATGGGCTGGGGGTTAACTGGTGCTCTGCTGTGCACCACCACCATCCCAGGACCCTTAACCCTGTTTCAGGAGCCCTGCTATGGGGAATTTACAAAGGATTTCATCTCTACCCTGAAGGAACTTACGAAACATAACGAGCATGACCGTCACATACAAAAGGTTTATAAGGACATGGAAGAACTCACCAGAATCTGCCCAAAGCTGAAAGTAAGTTGCTGTTTGCTCTTAGAGGAAACTTAACGCTACCACAGCCAGCGGCCCAGAGGAACAAAGGGCTTCTTAGAGCTCCCACTTGCCACATGTGAGGCCTTAGGTACTACTTTCTGATCCAAAAGAAATACACTTACTGACAGGGGCTGGGGCTTAGGAGAGTGGGGACTTAGAGGTTGTTTTGGAGGTTTCTGTTATGCCCTCTGCCAGGTCCCTATACACAGGGGTCAGTGTGGAGCAGGTCTGAGACAGGTCAGAGCAGGGCTGGTTGTGTAATCAGACTGGGGAGAGGAAGGGGCTGCTCAGTGCCAACCCTAACAGGGCAGCCAAGGGAGGTCCGGTTTGCCCTGTCCCACTGGAAGCCCACTATGTGTGGATGGGCAGTGGCTCAGGGGGGCATGTTCTTGGGAAATGACCGAGGTATGCCTCTGTATTTGCCCCCTGCTTATACAGTTCTCCTGTGTGCTCTCATCCTGCTTGTCCTTGTGTCCTGTCCTGGGCAGCTGTGAGACATGCCCACACTTAGCTGTTTTTCTCCCTGTGGCTACAGATGGGCCTCAGATCCTGTGTTCCACTATTACCAGATGGCCCCCAGTGTCCTTCTAAGATAGATGAAGAGGGCCTGCCCGAGTTACCTCCTCAGCGATGGAGGGCTTACAGGACCCTTGTGGTTGGTAGAAGAGAATTTGCTTTACTTTTTTCTGCTAAAAATATGACTTAAGTATGTATTTTTTATTTAGCCAACAGAATCACCCAAGAACTGTACTACTGAGAAAAGTAATTTTTCACAGTTCAAGGAAGCCTTACAGAGTGTTGTCATATCCATAGAAGGATGGAAATCCTGTAAAAGGGTCAAAAGCAGTCTCTGAGACCCCATCTTCTCACTGGAGCCTGGTTAGAGCTGCAAGAAATGGGATTGGAGGAACCTTGGGGAAAATTTGTAGCCAGGGTGGGGTGGGAGTTTGCTGGCTCTGGGCTGGCTGACAAGACTGTGGGTGGGTATGGGGGCAGGGGTGTGCCTGAAGAAATATTTCTGTAACTGATACAACAGCAGCCGCTACTTCAATAAAGCTGGGTATATATAAATGCTGGCGAGTGTGAGTTGTGATAGAGTCCAGTCTCCCAAGGACTTTGAAAGACTGGAAGGGGGCAGGGGGCTGGGATTGATGGCCCCATAACTAGGACTCCTGACCTGGAGAGCCAGGAATCTCCCAGGAGGAGAGGCCTAGGAGGGCGAGTAGGAGCCCCCCCTCATCAGCTCCTCTGCTGCTCCTCCAGTGCCAGTGGGCACACAATGGGGGCTCCTTCAGTGTCTGTGCAGCTTGTTACTACCCCTGTGTCCTTCAGAACTCGAAGCAGTTCCTTTCCCAGATCTCTCCTCCCCCAGCCTCACTCAGTACCCATCCACCCCTGGATCCAAGAGTCAAGACTCAAGGCTCAAGTCTCTTCCCTGTGTGATCTCCACTCCTGTTTCTGGGGGCTCTAAATCTAATTCATTATGCCCTCTCCTCTGCCTCCTGCTGAGGGCTGGTATGACCACAGAAGGGTCAGTCCTGGTAAATGGCTCAGGGGAGTGTGGACCTGCAGCCTTCTCACAAAGGACTAGGTACAGTGGGGAACCTGGACCAAAAGAGGGGTACCCACAGGGACGAGGGACATCTCCAACTCCCAGATTTCTAGATCAGCAAATAGCTATCTGACTTCAAAGCAAAGCCCCTTACCTACAAAGCCTCTCACAACACCCTTCAGAGCCCCCTTGACTTTTATGCTCACTCCCTGACTACTGTTCCTCCTACTCCCCCAGAACATGGGGGCACTGCCTGTGGTAAATCCATCAGTTGCTCTGGTCCTGAAGTGCTGCCAGACTGAGCTACTGAGCTCTGACCCTCTTACCCTCAATTCTAACCCTAACCCTGATTTGATGGTTTTTTTGGAGGTGACAGCCCCCTACAATCCAAACCTCTCAGACCATGAGCTCCTTCACCAAACCGGGAAAGATAAAGACCTTTTGTTCTGGAATATGATTAGGTATCAAGCTGCAACACAATTTGGCTCAGACCAGACCTGTCTGCAACAGCTACCTTCTGATAGACCTAGCCTAGCCTTGAAGCTTCGGATTATGCCTGCAGCCAATGCACAGACCTACCATAGCCCTGTCCATTCCGATCCCTTGCTCTATACTTCTCAGACCGCTCTCTGCTTATCTCTACCTTGAGATGTCACATCAGGCTGGAGGCCAGCAAATGTGACTGAGTGGAGCTGCCAAATTATCTCAGAACATGGAGGGGTAGCTCTGTGACTCAGGTCTGGGTGTCAAAGCTGATGGGGACAGGGGGATGGTTAAACCCCTGAGGAAGCCCCACAGTGCACTCCCCAGAGGCATGAGCTCCTGCCCCTTGGGCACCCCACATGGGTGCTCAGGGTGCCCAAGGTTACTCCTCTGTGATAAGTACTAGAGCCTGCAGGATGTATGGCAGGATGGGGTTGTAGAGACTGGTGAGAAGACCTGTCACTTCACTGCCCCAGCCTCCTCTTAGCCTGAGGGATCTAATAGTAGAGGGCTGGGGGCTAGCAGGTAGGCCCTTGTCATCCCATTACTGTGTTCAGGATATCAGGGTATACACAGGCCGGACCTGCCACTAACTTGCTGTGTGATGGTGGACAGGTATCTCAGTCTCTCAGCCAGTCTAAAGGTGGGGTGGGCTCTAGCCTCAGAGGACAGACCACAGCTTAGGTCCAGGGTCTTTGTAAAGCTAGAGGGCCTCAGAGTTATCCGGCACAGCTCTAGGGAAACCAAGGATGATAGGAAGGCTCCAGTGTCTCTTCTGGGAAACAGGAAAGTGGGTAAGAACACAGGTAGGAAGGCAGATTTTCCACAAAGAGTAACTGTCATCCCCCTGCCACCTTAAACCTTGGCCAAGGCTACCAAACAGCCATCCATGAAGAGGCTGTGCAGTGAGAGCCACATAGGTTTTCTATGTGCCCCAGTTTTCCCTCTAAGTAGACTCATATCTGGACAGTGGTACTGTTCCTGTTGGGGGCTGGAACCAGGTGGGAGAGCCATATGGATACTGATCTGGAACCCAGACAGGCCTGAACCCACAGTTCCCTGGGAACCTGGTGGCTCTACTGCTTCGGCATCTATGAAGAGGCTGGTACACTGGAAGGCTGGAGCTCTGGGCTGGACACCTGGGCACAAGAGGCATGGCCTGACCCCATAGTTGGCTGGGAATGGCCCTAGGCACTTCCTTTCCTTAGGAGACCAGGAAAAAGATCCTAATTATATCTCACCAAGGGAGATAACCATGGGCAGGTGTGGGTCAGGCTTACCATGACCTGAAGAAACACTCTTAGCTTTGCTAGGACCATCTCTGGACCATGAGGGACAGCAAGGCTGGGTGGCCTGAGAATAGTTCATCCATACATCAAGGCTTCCCAGGACAATAAGACAGTGGTTCTCCCTTTACTTCACAGGGTCTTCTTCAGGGACCACCTCAATTCTTTATCAACGTCTGCCTCCTGGAGGCCTCCTCCTCCCTCAGAAATTGGTAGCACTGAGATTAGAACCAAGAATCTAAGGCGTACACTAAAGTAGTTGTGCAGCCCTCTTACTGGGCCTTAAGAACTGGATAGCCCCATTGGTAGCCGTGTGGCAGTCTCTGTCACAGGCCATAGCGTGATTGTATTCTGACTCAGCATTCATATGTGGGGAATCAGACAGAAGGAGAAAAGCATGATTCACAGAAACAGCCAATCTGTCATTCCATGAAATAAAATGATAGACATGAAGTTTATTACATGGCAACTTGACAAGGCACCTGTTGATGCCATGTGGGTCAAGGGCTAGAATGAAATTGGGATTTTCTCCTTGGTTTTCTACTCTGTGGTGGCTGTAAATGTGGCTGTGGCTGGATCTGAGGAAAGACACTGAGTGCCAAGGAGGTGGCACAGATCATGTGGCTCCCTTGCTTACACAAAATTTGCATCTTCATTGTCTCTAGGTAAACAGGGTCCTTGGTGGTAGCTTGCATTAAATGATTCCCTAACTCAGCTATTCAATCAAGATGCTGGTGATTAGCTTGGAAAGGGGGCTGCTTCTCTCAAAGCCCAGAGGGTTACACCCTCTTTCTAAGATAGCATGGACAACAAAAGAGACCTGGCTGCTCTTCCTCGGCAGGCAGGATAGCTCTTAGTGTAGGCCTGGAGGTTTGCAAGGTACTGTCCAAGGCATCCTCAATTAACCTCACAACTGTCCTGTGCTGGGAGTCTTAGGTGGGGCTACCATCTGGCCCATACCACATAGCCCCAAGTGGGCAGGGCTGGCCCTGGAAACTAAGACCTGCGCCCTTACTCCTTCTGTTTCCTGGCTGCCTGCACATCTATGTGCTTGGGAATTCACAGTCTATGTTTTTGATTGGAAGGAGAGGGCAGGGACTGCACGGACCAGGCACATATTGTGCCAACCTGGGCTTCTGAGCAAGCTGCGATTTCTGTTTGAAGGCACATAGTTGAATCCAGCAGCTGCTGCCCTGGACTGTCCCACATTGTTAAATAGACTTCACAAAAAAGAAATCTGGCATTTAGGTCTCTCCCAGGCATCAGTTTTCTTAAAACTGTCAAGTTGGGTTGTGGTGGGGAGGTGCCAGCCCCAGACAAGTTTGCTCTGACATAAGGAGGCCAAGACAGAGGTAGAGTCTTAGGGCAAGGTCAGGTAAGCCCTTTTCTCCTGAGAGTGCCCCGATGCTGGCCTTACTTCTCTGAGGAGATAGGAGGGTAGAATGCACATGGCGTCTAGGTCTGCAGAGCCGGTCAGAATAGAGCCAGCCCCCTAGAAGGGACCTGGGGATGAGGAGGGTCTGTCTCACCTACTGTTAGTGCTGGACACTCTGGGCTCCCGGGCCCAGAGAGGCCTGGCACTTCTGCAGGACCACACAGGAGGTAAGGTCAACGAAATCCTCAGGCCTGGTCCCGCAGAAGCCCCCTTCCTGGACCCTCCCAAACGGCTGGCCGACTTCCCTGCTGTGAGGAGACCCTGGGCTCCGGCTGCCAGGAAAGACACAGCTTCACAAGTTATTTTTCACTGTGGTTTGAGATAACAGCAGTGAAACAGTTTCATGTTGCTGCCACTGATGTTATCTCTGGCCCAGACCTGTTCTTTCAACCTGAGAGATGATTAATTAAAAACCCGTCTCCCTTTTCTTTTTCTTAACTTCAAGGGAAGATCAGCACAAACTCCCCAGGTTCTGCCCTCAAATGGACTTCCTGGACCCTCACTCAAGGGCAAAGTCCACATCTTCTTTAAGATCCTGCAGTTCTTCTGGTGGTGGAGAAAAGCCTTTTTTTTTTTTTTAAATTATTTTGAGTTTTCATTGAGTTGTACATTAAGTACATTTCAGTGAGTTTTTATATAGGTCTATACCAATATAACCAGCACCCAGGGCAAGATGCAGAGCATTTTTTAGCACCTCCAAAGGTTGCCTGTGCTTTCTTCCCCCTCAATAGTATCTACCCCACTGAGTCTCCAACCTCTATCACCATAACTTCACCTTGTCCTTCTTCAACTACATTTAACTGGAATCAGAGACTGTGCTTTTATGTTTGACGTCTTTTGTTCAACATTATGTGTGTGTAATTCTTTCTCGTTGTTGCATGGAGTTATAGTCTATTCTGCTTTGTTTCTGCAAAGTAGTCCATCATGTCCCATCATGTACTTCCCCATTTCACTGCTGATGGATGGCTGTTTCTTCTTTTTGGCTCACATTAATAAGACTATGAATATTCCCATACTCCTACTTTGGTGAACATTATGTATGCAATTCTCTTGGAAACACTGGAAATGGTGTAGAATTACTGGGTCATTAGATAAACGTATTTTTAGTTTTAATTAGATACTGCCAAGTCTTTTTCTAAGGAAAAGTGTTTTATAAACAATATTATTATTGATTTTCTTGCCTTTTGTAGAAATTCCTTATCCATCAGATTCTGGATCTCTCCTCTCCTTTCATATGATCTGAAGCTGCTTCCCGAAGTCCTCCTCATTAATGGAATTTCTTCTCTGCATTGGTCACTCTTGCCCAACTGTGAACATTCTGAAAAGCCAATTGTTGGGAAACAAAACCCAAATCCGATTAAGCCTGGACCTCAGACCTTGCTCACAGGGCCGTTGGACCTGCCCATGGGGAGCTTGGCTTGGGCAGGCTGCAGGGAAGTATGCTCATTGATAAGAACAGAAATTAGCCAGTTTATACTTGCCACTTCCCCATGCTACTGCAGCTGTGTAGGGGCTGCCTCCACTTCTTGCATCTCCTTTTGGGGGCACTCAGCTCAAAAGGGCCCAGTCTGACATGAATGTGGATGGTGTCTAGCCAGTGTATTGTGCAGTGCAGCCCTTGTCCATAAGCCTCTTGCTCCAGAGTCTCTGGGGGGCCCTGAGGACACTAGGAAACCATCCTAGGGGAAAGACCAGGATGAGGGGCTCAGCCCTGGGTAGTGTCCTGGGCTCCTCTAAAGGTCTCTCCATCCCCTAATTAATCCCCTACCATGTCCTCATGCTTTCAGTTTCCTGGCCTTTTCCAAATCTGCCCATTTCTCCATTCCATAGCCCTGCCACAGCCTAGCCCACCTCTTCCACACAGACCACCACCTCAGATGGTACATGGGCACTTGTTTCTACATAGACCTCTCCTGCTTCTCTCCTCATGGCAGCCAGATGGATTTATATACTTATGAATCCATTCAACAAGTATTTATTGAGTGCCATGCTCTGCAGGGAACTCAACCCTTGAGGTACCTACATTTTAGGGAATTAGTCTATGTCCTGCATGGGCTGCCTGTTGGCTTGGTGTGAACTGCAAGCTCTAAGTTCTGGTCTAAGACCCTGCCCTGCCACTCTGGTTCTCAGGATCCCTCCAGACCACTCCCCACCCCTAGCCTCACCTCTCACAACCCGTCTCCCTTGTAGTGGCCCTTGGCCCCAGGAACAGAAATCAGCCACAGCTCTCCTACCATCCCCTGGCTCCTGTGCTCGGAATGTATCTCAGTCAAGTGCCTGACATCCATCCATCCTCGGGAGACCAGACCAGTGTCCAGTAGGAATGGACATGTCCTCTACTGGGGTATACTCCTCCTCAATGCTTACCTTGAGGCTTGCCTGCTCATGTCCTGGGCATTAGGGTGCACTACTGCTCTATTCCCCAGGTTTAAGGAGAACCCCTCACTGCGTGGATGCTAGCAGTGGCCATATTCTAGAGTCTGATGAAAGTGAGCCTTTCTCATCTATGATTAAAAGAAATGCACAAAGGTTCTATGAAAATCAAGATGAAAAAAGCAGTATGAAATTTCCCAAAGTTTAGAAAATGCTCTGTGGGACAAAGATCAGCAAAAGACTACAAGATACTCATTTACAGTAAGGGATGTTGTTATCATTACCCTTATCAACAGCAGCATCCAAGAAGTGAGCCAAGAATATGACCGTGGGCTACCCAGGAGCCAGGGGAGCTGGGAACCCAATACCAACACAGCTGCCAGCTCCCTTTTCCACCTAATGGATTAGGGTACTCTCTCAAAGGAAACAGGAAAAGGGAGGGAAGACTAGCTCTCTGTCAGTTGTGTCACACTTCCTCCTGCCCAGAGCCTGGGGCAGCCCCGAGCTCTCCTGGTGGAAGCCCTGGCTCCTGCCCATGCTTCTTCTGCCAGCAGGGCTAGAGAAGGGTGGAGTCATTTCATGTGCTGGGAGCCGAAGCCAGGGAATCAGCAACTGCTGCTAGAGCCACAGCTTCTAGTCAGAAACTACATGTTTCCCCTCTCCTCCTGTACCCCAGAAAGCTCTTCTTGACTGACCCCCACAGTCCTCAGGCCCTTATGCTATTGGGGTCTCTCTGGGGAAGCTATTGTGGGCACCTCCCAGGTTTTCAACAAAAACAGAAGCTCTAGCCCTCCCCAGGGCTGGGGACTAGGCTGAACCAGGCTCAGACTCACAGAAAGACTGTGACTCAGATACACTCTAACACCTTATCCCTTACCAGCTCGACCCTTGGAGATGCATGCCATCCAGTGCTGGAACCTAGGTAGAAATCAGTGAGAGTTGCAAGAGTCTCAGGCCATAGTCACACTAAAGGCTCCTGTGCCTATGAGGCTCAGGGACAGAGACACCAACTTGGGCTCCATTACCAAAAAAACACCAGGTATGGCTATAGGCCTGGGTGCCCTAGTTACTGTGAGCCCCCATGGTAAGAAGGAGTGTCTTTTCTTAGAGTCAGTCAATCTGAAGGTTCAGAAGTTACAGGCACAGACACAGCAGGTCCATGACAGGGATAGACAGACAGACATCTGTCTGTCTCAGAGCTCCTGAAAGTAACAGATGGACAGATACTGAGAGAGTCCCTGGAACTAGTAGCCAGAGCTTGGAAGGGAAAGAGGGAGACCAGTTGGGGACAGTGGCAATGATAGACTGACAGACTCAGAGTCCCTGGCAGTGACAAAGACACAATGCTGTAGTAGAGGTAGTTCTGTCCTAAGCTTGGCCCTAGAAGCTCTTGGAGTTTCCTCTTGTCACTGTGATTAAAGGCTTTGAGGGCCTTTTACCTGGGCGATAATCCTTCTACCTCATGGTACTCAGGAAGGGATCAGGCTGCCCTCACTGTCCCTAGAGCTAGACTCAAAAATCAATCCATTCTCTTGTCCCCACCTTCCCTTCCAAGCTTTGGGGGACAAGGAAATTCTCCCCTGTATTCCTCCTGGAGCCACCTACTCACCTAGACCTGCTTGTCCTGTAAAAGGTCTTCTTAGGGACTACTGTGAGAACAGACTCTGAGCACAGTGAAGAGTGTCAGGTAGAGGATGTAGACCCACTGTTACCAGAAAATGCGTAGCTCTAATTGGCCAATTTTTCTTTTCACACTTATGACCTCCAGGGTCCAGAGACCTGAGAGCCTAAAAGATTCTAGCCAAGGGGAGAGACTCCAAGCCAGATGAGAATGAGGTGATTAGTCCTTTTCATACATAGGGAGACTGAGGCAGACTTGGACATATTCAGCCCTAAAGAGTCCAAAAAAAAAAAAAAAAACACTGGGAAGGGGTAAGACATTTCTACCTTGAAGGAATCCTTTTGCTGAAACCATGACCAGGCTGTCTGTCTCAGGTTGGGTCCATGGGACAGAGACTCTGAGACAGAGACTAGCATATAGGATTGCCTGTGGAAGGGAAGAGAAGCAGGACTGAGCAGAGGGAGAAGCTGGACTCAATGCAGTCACAAAAAACGTCTCAGCTAACCCAAAGGAGGATTCTAGAGCTTAGATGGTCCTTCCAAGTTTTCCTAAGTTGGGGAGAGGAGGAAGTCAAGCCTTTATTCCATCATGTTCTTCAGTAATTGGACACATGCTGTCCCTAGATATAGGCATGATTTTAGGCATGACAATTTTTTTCACCAAAGGAGATCCCCCAAAAGAGGCATAATATTTATCTGGAACTCAGGGCTGGTCTCTGCTGCTGGGAGGCTAGACATACAACAGTGGCAATAACTAGATCAACTGTGGTAAGAGATTACAGTCTGTGTTTATACAGAACCTCCATACTTGCCCTCATGACTATTCTATTCATGTACCCATTGAGTCAGCACTGGGTTAGAATTAACAGAAGCTGGATGGTATCAACATGAACTTCCAGTATCAACTGGAAGAGTCAATATATCTACCTGACCTTTTTTTAAGGTTTATTTATTTGAGAGAGAGAGAGAGAGGGAGCACCCTCGGGTGTGTGCAACCGGGGGTGCGAGGGGCAGAGGGAGAGGGAAAAAGAATCTCTGGCAGATTCAGTGCTGAGCGCACAGCCCTACACAGGGCTTGATATCAGGACCCTGAGATCATGACCTGAGCCAAAACCAAGTCAGAGGCTTAATCAACTGCACCACCCAGGCACCCTTATCTACCTGATTATTGCACCTCTTCCATTGTGGTATGATTTCTGATGACCATTACCATGCAATATGAAACTCTTCATACTTGATACTGCAAACATTTGTCCACTACATTCCTCTATCTTCAACTTCCTTGTCCCAGGTTTTTTGATATTTCTCCCTCTAGGTCCCTAATCAACCAGCCAAGCCATTTGCCACTTCCCATGAGTACATATATGTTTTAATTTCAGACTACCTCTCTATACAAAGTCAGTGGCCAGATGTACCACCTGAAGCCCTAGCCCACTGGGTTTTTCCTCACTATTGCCTTTAAAGGTTACCCTTGAGTGGGGCTGTAGTATGGCCATTAACCATCTTTGGCTTGATCTACATACTAATCTGATCTGTTTGTGAACCAAGTTTGGGTTTTTACCTCCTCCATCAGCTGGTCCTAGAGGATCACTCACGTAGTCAAAGGTGTGAGCTGAGGTAGAGGCTGTTGTGCCACAGAGGTGGATGGCATGGGGTTCCGGATTACCTGTTTGTATAATATACCTGTGCCCTCCAATCTTGCTCATACTTGATTTCAGATGTATGATTTCCATCTTATAATGGGTTATTGCTAGGCCTACCTGATCTTATGGCTTAGTAAGTCTGGCAGAAACCAACTCATCACAGGTAGTTCTAGCTTCATGATCATTCCAGTTCCACTAGGGCTCAGGAGTATAACAGGAGCTATTTTTCAAAAGGTGTGTAATTCCCCAATGTAGATGCTATGGCCTTGCTCCAAAATCCCAGGGAAACAACATATTTTCTCCACTACTAGTATTTTTAAAAACCATAGGTGCTGATCATTTATATAGTGAAAATGGCCAGGCTACTTGTACTATATCCTGAAGCTGCTGCAAAGCCCTCTCCTGCCTGGGAGCTCATGCAAATGTGACAAGCTTTTGTGCTACTGTCAGAAATATGGGTCAGAATAACATTCCCAAGTGTGCAATAGGTTGCATCCATAAGCCCAAGAGGCCTACCAAACATGCTTCCTTCTTCATAGTGAAAAGTACAAGATGTAGTAATTTGTCTTATACGTTAGAGGCAATTTCCTGACATGCTATAGACCACTGGATCTCTAACTTTGCTGATGTGGCAGGCTCTGAAACTTCATAGGGCTTATTCTCTGGAGTGCATGTGTGTTGTCATGGTCAACAAAGTGTTAGTCACTTCTTGATCACTTTGTCTGATTGGCATAACATTACTGATAGAGTAGACCAGTGTGATGTTCTGTGGGATGTTCAAATGGTCCAGATAGTTGGGGTTATATTATAACAGAAGGAAGGAAAAATAACATATCCCTGGAAATTTATAATGTGTTTTTCTCTAAGTGAATGCAAACTATTTGGTAAGGATGGGAAAGAATGAAATCATCAAATCAGTGGCCACTCAATGTCCAAGGTCATGTTAATCTGCTGTAGTGAAGATACCACATCTGGTAGGCACAGTAGCTGTAACTGTGGCTACTACTTGTTAAATTGGGAGTAGCCCATTGCTGTCTTCTAGGAGCTATCTGGGTTTTACTGGTGACTTAAATGAAAGTTTGATGGATTCTCTTTAGTTCTTCAATGGTAGAAGTAATTTCTGCCAACATCTCTGAAATGTTACACTATTTTTGATATGTTATTTTGGCTGGCATAGAAAATTTTGGAGGCTTCCACTTGGCTTTCCTCTCTATGATAGCTCTTACTACATAGACCAAGGACACAATATAGGGTACTGTGCATCAAGTGTGTTTATCTGGTTATATTACTGGATGGGTATGTGGATCTAGAAGGTCTGCTATGAGCAGGATTCAGGCAAAGAATTTATTATGAACTACATATGCTCTAACTCTAACAACAAGGTCTTTATGTTCCTTCAGATCTCCAGATAACAATTTCAACTCAAATTCTGTGTTCAAGAGTCCTTGAAACCTTTGAGTATCTATAGTATCTATAATTACACAGTATCTATACTTCCTGGAATAAATGATCACAGGTCCCTTTGGGAAAGGGCTGGAGAACATTACAATGCACACTTGCTGTAGAGTTATGGGATCCTTTCTTCTGGGGATCTGGTTTCTTCAATCAATGAGTTCTGAGTCTGAAAACTTGTTCAGATCTGGAAACTTGGCAAGGGGTTTTTGACAGGGGTGACAGGGTCATCACCCTTGATTATTTCTTTTGATTGCACAGAGTAGCTCCATAATGGTGGAACTTCTCCCCAAAGAAGGGCACACAGAGCATGTCTGGGGAATACCATGAGTCTGAGGCGCTATTTCTGGGATAGCATGTTAAGAAAAGGTAGGGACCCTGGTTGGAGGATACAGGCCCTAATTTGGCCCTTAGACTACAAGTTTGAGATATTTAGTATTGCCAGGGAGAAAAAAAACTGAGTCCCAATGTACCTGCAAACCTAAGAGGTGGGCAAAAGTGGAGGGAAGTTGGTAAGGATTAGTCCCAGATGAGGGAGGGAGCCAGGAGTGGTGGCATCATGGAGACAGGGAAGACCAACAGGTCAGAAAATAGCCCCAATCCTGAAAAAACAGGTCAGTGTAGGGTGAGGTGGCATCTCTTGGTAGGGGCTTGGGACAGGTGGAGTGAGAAGATGATGGGGAATAAGATGAGTGGAAGAGGCCTGGATAGTTCAGGTACTGGGAAACTTTTGGAGAGGTTGGATGCCAAGCAGGATTCAGGTGTGAGCAGCCCTTGGCCTGTAGACCACCCCAGGTTCTCTTTAAGCTTTCCCCAGAGCCTTGTTGGAGGAGCATGGACAGGAACTGCATTAAGATCTAGATGCCAACTCATACCTGGGTTTCCCCAGTGGGCAGGTCCAACTGGTCCACCCGTTTGTTCTGGCAGTTCTGTGTTCTTCTTGGGCAGGGTATATCCAACTGTTTTGAGGGCTTTCCAGAGAGCTACAATGTTTCTCTCCCATGGAACCTACAGGGAAACCCCCAGTTCTGACACCCACCCCCTGACTAAGGCCCCTAGAATCTGGGCCAGAGGCCAGGGTGGAGCAAGCCACTGAGTCAGGACAGCGGTTTTCTGGCTTCCTTAGTTTAGTCCACAGTTCCCCTACCATCTCCACCCCAGAATATGACCCTGGAAGGAGTAGGGAGTTGAAGCCCATAGTGTCATTGGAATGACTTACATCATTTATTTATGCTCACCACAATCATGTGAGACCACGACCCCTCTTCCACAGATGGCATAACTGAAGCTCTGAGCAGAGAAATAATGTCCAAAGTCACATGGCCAGAGACTTGAACTCTAGCCTCTGAGACTTCTTGTCAGGCACTCTTAGTTACCCATGTTGCTGTTCAGCATGAACCAGTGAGGATAAGATACTGAGATGGATGTCATATCTTTGTTATGCAGCAGTATCATGCCAGCTAGACCAGAGAGCCTCTACAGGTCTGTCCCACGCCTGCCTCAGGACCCTCATCTTGAGCTTTACCTGGCCCATCCACGTCCCTCAAGCTGCCTCTCAGCCTTCCAGAGCCTCACTCCTCCTTGAGGCTCCAGCTTGTAGTTTCCACTGAGACCCTCCTCCTAGACATTCCAGACTCTTCATAACCACCAGTGTGGTGGATCCATTTTTACCAACAGAGAGACTAAAACACAGGGGAGCAAAGGGAGATAGGGCAGAGGGCACATGGGTCCAACAGTTCCCCTAGATTGGGCTCCTAAGTGTCCAAGAATGGCAGATGTAAGGGACAACAGTCTTTTGTTTTATTTAGCCATCTCATAGAGGTCAAGGCTGAGACAGCTGGGGCAGCCCCAGATCCAGGGCCTTTGGAGGGAATCTCCTCTCCTTGTTCCCCACCGGAAGCATGTGGTTCTGTTTGGCCAGCCACAGAAGCCTGGACATCCCCACGGAGCAGCCCCACCTCTCCACTTTCTCGCCCTCTCCTCACCTTTATCACACTGACAGTCACGCTTATCTTAAAGCCTGGCTTCCTGTTGCTTTTAAAGAGACATGTGACCTACTGGCTGGCTAGCACCCCACTAAGAGGACTTTTCCCCATCTCTTGGGGTCATAGTAGGTTGTGTCTTGGTCATCTCTGAGGAGGAGGCACTCTCCTCCAAACTCAGCACTTAGGTCACTCTAGACTGCCAAACAGCTCAGTGACTAGATGGTAAGCTCTTCTGAAGCAGGTATAGATGGATGGTTGGATTGATTCATTCAAGAAATAAATACTAAGGATCTAATTATTGTATATCAGGCACTGTCTGAGACACTGAGAAAAGTGAGAAACAAGACAGGTTCTCTGCCATCTTGGTACTTACATTCTAGTGGGGGACATAAATAGTAAAGCAGTGAACAAAAGAATTTTCCAGAATTTTCTTGAATCTTCTACCCTTTGCTCCTGAGCTAGCCAGGGCTCTTGGACAGAACCAAAAGTATCCCGAAGGAAGTGGAGACACATGGTGAGGGAGCCCTTGGACCTGATCCTACCAGGGTGTGTCCTCATTCTCAGGACACCCTGATCCTGGTCATATGAAGAACCAGACTTGAGACATAGCAAGCACTCCTCTGCCTGAAGCTCTAGCACCTCAAACTGCTAGAACTTTGACAGGTAGATGCCACAGCTGCTACCCATCAACCACCTGCCATTCAGCACCTTCAAAATCCAGGCTGACATCCAGAGATGATACCCACTGAAGCTGAAGCATGTTGGTAATCAGTCATGTAAGTAGACATCCTTCCTGTCTGGAACAGTTTCTGGGCTTCTGGCCACAGAAGAGCAGAGAGAAATGTGAGACAGAGCTTAGCAACACAGGCTGGGAGAGGATGGCTGTTAGGAGAGGAACAGTCAGTGGTCAGCAGTGTTGTTCACCACATGCTCATACCATTGCTCGCCATCAAGGAGAGCTCTCCTTTCCACTCAGCATCCAATCTCTGAAGATACCAAAGCAGAAGGCTGGGATGTCAAGATGAAGGATGTAGAAACAGAGGTTAGGAGAGCTGCAGCACAAATGGCAATATCAGGGATGAAGCAGAAGCCTATGGGGGGCATTTAGTGTTTGGACAAAAGTGGTCCACTGAACCACTCCCATCAGCACAACTCAGTGGCTTGAGAAGAGAAGGGGGATGTCTGTTACCTATTCAGTGATACTCACTCAGTAAGTTGGGCACACTGCAGCAGGACCTCAAGGGTCAGAGAGTATGAGAATGGTATTATTTTTCAAGAATTGGCTTTTCTGGACTCAGAATGGACCCAGAAAAATTTAGATCAGGACAATACTAGGGTAGGTACTCAAATACACTCTGCACAATTTGATAGCTTTCTTAAGAGACCTTGTGGAAACTTAGCCTGGCTCTTGAACTATTTTATAGGCCAGTAAAGCATGTATATTTGGGATTCACTTGCTAATGCCCACATTGGCAGGTACCCAGGAACCCATCTCCAGGATTTAAACAGAGTAAGAATGAGATCATTATTCTTGTATATGCTAGTCCTAGAAGCAGCTGTCAAGAAGAACTGGACACAGATTTGTTATCTTTGAGCTGTCAAAAGTGACTCATGTTTATGTGGAACCCTTCATACCATCAACCAGTATACAGATGCATAATAAAATCCTGGAAGAGTTCATACATTTCTGCCTGGAGCAAAGGCTCTGAGAATGAACATGGCTCTGAGTCTAGGCAGTCATCAGCCTCAGAGGAAGAGGAAAGTGTGGGCACTTCTGAGGAAGGTTACCTATTTTCCTAAGTATTCCATCTTATATGCCCAGCCTGTCCCATTGTAGTTATAGCAGGGTCAAGCTATCCCTCAGCTGAAGCAACATATCCATCAAAAACATCTTATGAGAAAGCCGGTACATCACATGGCTATGCTGCACAAACCTTAGTTGCACATTTCAGACACTTCTTAGAATTTACTCTGATGTCTTAACAATGATAGAAGTTTACTGTTAAAAATCTAAACGAGAAAAAGACATCCCCTATCCAGAGATGGCTAACTCTGGGTAGCATTCTTCAGACACCTCTTCCTCCCCATCCATAGAATCAAGTATACATTTATACCCTTTGTGAAATTTCTCACATGTTATCACCTTTTTTGTTTTGTTCATTCAGTAATAATGTGCCACATGCTAGCAATTTTATTCAGTCAATAGTTTATTTTGATTCAAAGAGTGAAGAGAAAGTCGTAATCTAGTATTATGTCAACCATCTTTTTAAAAAGATTTTATTTATTGGAGAGAGAGAGGGAGGAGAAAGAGAGAGAGAGAATTAGTAGGGGACAAAGCAGGCTCTCCACTGAGCAGGGAGCCTGATGTGGGGCTCGATTCTAGGACCCTGGGATCATGACCTGAGCCGAGGTCAGATGCTTCACAGACTGAGCCACCCAGGCACCCATCAATCATCTTTTGATAATAAAAAGTGTAAATTCCAGAGAAACTCCTTTCCTTAATCTCTATCCAATACCTTATGAGAAGGTATTGCCTCTTGTCTATCTGCCACCTGCAGTCTGACACACATGGAAAGGGTGGGCACAGATAGAGGGGCTGCCTGGGCGCCAAGGCATCATTGATGCAAAAACTCATCATCACATCATGTATCAACATTGCTGAGAAAACTTTGACAAAGTGAAAAGACCCTGTTAGCAACAGTGAAAGTTTTCTAAAGGGTGAGAAAACCACCTGAGAGGAGAATGACTTGGCATCTGATAGGCTCATTATTTCTGCAGAAAGACAATTAGTCAAACTGGCTAGGAGGACCCCCAGTGGCTCAGGCTTCAGCCACCTGTATGGGAAAGGAAAAGAGTGACATTCTTTTAAAAAGATTTTACTCATTTATTCATGAGAGACATAGAGAGAGAGGCAGAGACAGAGGCAGAAGCAGGCTCCCTGTGGGGAGCCCGATGTGGGACTCGATCCAGGACTCAGGATCACGCCCTGAACTGAAGTCAGATGCTCAACCACTTAGCCACCCAGGCGTCCTGGAAAAGAGTGACATTTACTGAAAGCTGACTATGTGCTAGGGCTAAGTGCTTTCATATATTATCTTTTTTTTAATCCTCACTACAGCCTGAGAAGTGGGTATTATCATCCATTTCACACATTCAAGAGTGAACCCCTGATCTTCTCCTTCAAATGCACCCCATTTATGACCTTCTATGTCTCAGGTCTCATCACACCATTTTTTGCAGCTGCCCAGGGCAAAACCCTCAGAATCATCACTGACCCTGCACACTCTCTTATTCCTCATCTACTCCATCAGCAAATCCCGATGTCTCACCCTTTTGTAATTTATCCAGAACCCAACATTTCTCACAATCTTCACTACCCACAATGATTCAAGCCACTATTATATTTTGCCTAGAAGCAAATTGACTTGTGAGACTTTTGCCTAATAACAACCTATGGACTGTTTAGGGGTTATTGCCCATTCAGGGCTGGTCCCACCTCCAGCCGCACCTGCATCCTTGCCTAGATTCAAGGCACAGTGACCAGCCTAAGAAGTGGCCTTGAGTCATCCTGAAAGGCATTCAATGTGGTCAGCACTGTTGATTAAGGTGGGGATGTGTGAGAAACACTATGGAAAGGATGTCTGTGAAAGAGGATTACAGTAATGTCTGGGGCCTGCCCACCTTTGTTATTTAAAGTCACTTTCCTATGAACTCAGACTCCTGCTTTTCTGAGGGCAGAATGGTCACCTCACTCCTACCCAGTTGTTCTCTCAATTTCTCAACTATAGTAGTATATGTGATCTACAAGCCTCCCCCTCAACCTGCCCTGACTGCAGTGCTAGTTCATTTGCTACTCCCACTTCCCCATGGGAAGCAAGCTATCTTCTTTCTAAATATCCTATCCTGAGAAGACAGTCCAGAGCTTGGAGAGTAATTTATTTCTCAGCTCCTTCTTCTGACCCTCATCAAGGGCCTGGCTATGGTGGTGGGAGTGGGAGTAAGGGGTGAAAAGGATCCTTGGAGGCTCCCAAACATCTGGAACATTGGGCCAATCCCTGGCTCCTCCAGAAAAAGAAGGGTTACTTACAAACCAAACAACCAACCAACCAGCCAGCCAACCAACAAATAAACAAACAAGCAAACAATGAATGAACCACGGTGGCCATGTTAAGACTGTTTCTGATAGAAATAAGAGCAGGAAAAGCCTAGTTCCCCCATTACTATCCCATTCTGCCTGCCACCAATGCAGAAACTCCTGCCTCCCTGTGTTCTTATCTACCACACACATGCCTTAACTGAGCGCTTAGCACAGAGGCCAAGTCAGAGATAGCTGCAGGCTTAGGGAGGAAGTTTCCCTTAAAGGCCACAGAGGACTTCACTCTTGCCCTTTCCATTTAGGAAGATGCCATCAGCTGGCAAATGAGATGCATGACTATTCCTGTGGCTCTGGGAGCAGGGCTCAGGGGCCAGCTTTCCTTAGCCCTCAGTCTGGCAGTGTTCCACCCATTCTAGGAGTAGGAATGTTCCTCAGATGCACCCAGGTGAACCCAGGAGCTGAGATGAGAAACCCAACTCCCAAGAATTTGGGAGAAGGGGCTAATTAGGCAAAATCTCCACAAAAGTGTGGGTTGCATCTAATTCTGCTTCCCTGAGTGAAGCCTTGGGATCCAGTTGTGAACATCACACAATCTCATCTTTCTAATGGGCAAGGAGCTCTGAGCCCTGCATGGTTTCCTGAAAGTGCTTTATGAAATACCTCTATTAATAGATTCCTTCAGCTTAAGATTTTCTCTTCTCTTAAAATGAAGATGCTTCAGGAATACCGGGACCTCATAGTTACTGATATCACAGAGTACAGGGGTCTTCCCTTGAGTGGATTTTCTGGAAGCTACTCTATCCATATCCCTTCATTGGTATCTTAAGGAATTTCTTGCCCAAACTCAACCTCCCAGGAAAGACGAAGCACTCAAGATGGTTATGTCAATCTTGGAATGGGGCTGTGAAGTCAGGTACATAGTGGGCCTAACTCCAATGCTCAGGGCCTCCAGAACATCTGGCATACTGCTGAAGGCCTACCCTAAGGAGGCAGGGCTTCCACACTGGAGGGCCTACCTTTGTCAGCCTGCTACAGTGCAGGAGCCAGGAGCTGGGGGGGCAGGGATTGCTTTGGTGACTAAGAACCTAATAGTGGAAAATTACAACTTCCTGAGCTGCGTCTATCAGAGGTGGCCGCAAAACTCTTTATGATGTGGCCAAAAATTCCTCCTGCCACCACAGGCCTTAAAAATAGGTCAAAGATACCTTCAATGGAACTCTTAAGCAGAGCTTAGCTCTCACACCATCTAACTCTGTTATTAGTCTGCAATCACTAGTGATTTTGTGAGAATGCTCTCCTCCTCTCTGGATCTAAGCCCAACCTTAACTCTGCTCATCAGTTTTGCCCTTCTTGGTCCTCTTCAGGGGACTGATTTGCTATGGAGGCCAAAAAAGGACTGCTTGTTTGCCTCTGGAAACATCTATCCATAGCCTCTCTGAGGCAGCAAAGTTTCCTCTTCTATACTAACTAAGACCTAAAGGCCTAGCCTCAGTTCTCAGGCTACACCTCACCCCACAGCAGGACAAGGGGTAGATTAAACACTGGCAGAGACTTCAATTATATTCTCCTCAGCTTTCCAGAGACCCCAGGTTTGTGGTAGGGGCTCGTGGCTGGCTGCTACCTGGATCAGACATATAGAGTTCCTTCTCTGAACGTTAGGCATCCCAATGGCAGCATGGTACAGGAGCTAGCACCTGGCCTGGCTCTGATTGCCATCTATACTCTATAACTCTGGGCCATCTCTCTTAGCAGAGTAAGACCTGATTTCTTCTCTGAGAAGAGAGGTGACATTCTCTGCTGCAGGGATTGCTGTGAAAGTCTTAGAGGAAGGGACAGCAGATGACAATGGACTCTGGAGACCATTGTGGAGGTGGGCAAAGACCATCCATCTTCCATTTTCTGTGTTTAGGCCTTGACAGACAGAAATCATTTAGTTCTGAAGGTGCTTACCAGTGGGGCTTCAGCTCTAGGAGGACAGGATTCTCTGATAGTTCTGCACTAATTCCTTTGTGTGTCTGTGTGTGTGTGTGTGTGTGTGTGTGTGTGTGTGTGTGCGCATTGCTAGAAGAAGGAATCCTAACCTCCAGGGCTGAAGCAATGATGTAACCTCTAGTGCGGCCATACTGGGTCTGAAAACCCTCCCTTCTAAGAAGCTCAGAAAGTGGATGGCCTGGAGAAGATGTCCCATTGAAGTGTCTGCTATCCAAAATGACACTTCTCTCAGGTCAGAAGCCTGAGTCATCTCTGACCCAGGCCTGAGCCTGGGTAGGGGTGGATGGCCCTGTCCTGACAGGACCCTTGGAGCCTCCATGTAGTCCTCACCAGGGATAAGAGACCTTGTGTCAGCCTGGCCTAGAGCCAGCCTATGCTGAGTCACAAGAAACTGCCTGGAGCTTGACACCAGAAACAATGACTCAGGCAGCCTGGAATCCAGGGAAAACCAGACCAGATTTTCTACCCAAGAGACCTACCCAGCTGGACATGAGCTCACCCAGCTAGACAGTGACAATGACAGAAGGATATTGTCAATCCCTTGTAGATGAGAGAAGCAGGGGGCTGAACCTTGAGCCTAAAACCTCCCCTGAAACATTCTTTGAAAACCCCATATCAACTCATCTAAAATTAGCTTTCAGCATCTAAATCACTTCCTGTTATGAAAACCACAGGTCTGATGCTTCAGTCATCACTCTGCCAGCCTCTAGGGGGTGGAGGTAAATGATATGAGTGCTGCTACAGAAAAATATGACAATCCCGAAAGACACAGCAATCAGGAGCCCCTCTCCCCTGCTGCAGAAAGTACAGCTGAGCAGGGCCCCATAAACCTGCTGCTGTAGGACCAGGTTCAGAGTGAGCGCACGTGCTCACTTATGTACACACATATGTATCCCTGCATATGCACTTATACACACAGACCAGAGCCCTCTCCATTGCTGAACAGAGACTGCCATATGTTCATCCCAAGCACATCTCCAAGATGCCCCTTTCAAGCCTGAGACTCACCAAGAGAAGTGGGTGGGTAACAGGCCCCCTTGGATCACCTGCAGCCCTGTCTTTTTCTTTCTCATGCCCCTGGCTATTTTATGCCTAATTGGCTATGAGCAAGGTTAGCCTACAATGAACTCAGTGTTTCAGCCAACACTTTATACTAGCACTATCAGGAAGCATCCTTAATAAGATTATTAAGCATCCTATAATAAGGATTATACTAGAAATCTATAGCAAACATTTTAATAGAAAAAAAATGCGGGATGCCTGGGGTGGCTTAGCCCAATAAATGTTTGTCTTCGTCTCAGGTCAAGATCCCAGGGTCCTGGGATCAAGCCCTCTGTCTGCCACTCTGCCTACTTGTTCTCTATCTCTCTCTGTCAAAGAAATAAATATAATCTTAAAAAAAAAAAAGAAAACATCAGAAGAAATTCCATTAAAGGCAGCAACAAGATAGTACCTCTTATCTATGCTATTATTCAATACCGTGTTGAAGTCCTATCCAGTGCATTAAGATAAGAAATATAGATATGAGGATTTTAAAAAACTTATTATGTTAAAATGAATAAAAGATGATGATTGTTATTACTATTTGCTTTGTATTAAATGCTTTGTATATTTTAACTCATTTAATCCTAACAACCATTTTATGAGGTAAGTATTAGTATCAAACCCATTTTTACAGATGAGGAAATTAAATAATAGTGATGCTGAGGTATTTGGCTAGTAAATGGCAGAGTAATATTTAAACCCAGGCAGTCTGACTTGAGGCTCTGTGCTCTTAATCACTATACTCTATTACCTCCCTATGATGTGAAACTACACAAACACAGGAGTTGAATGATATGGCCAGATATAAGAATCAATAAAAACTAGCAGCTTTCCCAAATACTCCAAAAGTCAATTTTCCCCCAATTGTAAATTCTGTCCCATTTCTGTCAAAACAAAAGTTCCTATAGAACATCTTGTGGATCCTCACAGATTGATTCTAAAATTCAAATGGAAGAATATTCAACATCATTTTGAAGAACTATGGTGGATAATTTGTCTTTTATAATATCAAATATGTTAATTAAACAAGAGGACTTAAAAAAGTATGGATGGGTACATAAATAAATAAAACTCTGCTCTTCAGTAAGCCACATCTTATAGGTCTAATATGTTTATTCTAGGCCTTGAAAATTCTTATTGCCAGTATTTTGGCAATCTGTCCTTACCTAGATGTAGAGACTTGAGGTTTTCTGCTCATGTTTATTCTTGGCCTTTCAGTAAGAAGATCTGAGTATACCATAAGTGGTATTTCATAGCAGTATGAAACAGATAAACCTTTCAGTAACAGTATTGAGGAATATTAACCAATTTTAAGTAAAAGATTTTAAGTAATAGTTTAAAGTAAAAGAAAACTCAACTCGAACTGGTTTAAACAATAAATAAATGCTCTGGCTCATGTAAAAGAAATGTCCAGAGGTAGGTTGGATTTCAGAACAAGATAGATCCAGTAAATCAATGATATCAGAAGGAACCTGATTTCTTTTGCTCTCTCTTCCTGGCCTTCCACTGTACTGGTTCATCTTAAACCTAACCTTTGTGGAAGTAAGATGATTGTCAGAGGCAACTGAGCCAATAATAAAAAGAAAGTATCTTTCTCAGAAGCTCACAGCAAACATTATTTCATGTATTACTGGCCCCCAAAGGGTCATTTGCCCATCTGAACCATTCGTGTCCTGTAGCCAGGGGGATGGGATGCACTGATTGGCTTAAGTCACGTAGGATCCAGTTTAAGAGGTAAGGGTGAGAGCAAGTCCATACAAACCACCCAACTTGGGAATTCAAAATAGTTAGCAAGGGAGGAGGGAAGGATTAATACTGGAGAGACAAACAACAAAGCCTCCACATAGCTATCACTTAAAAGGAAAAATAGGGATCCCTGGGTGGCTTAGTGGTTTAGTGCCTGCCTTCAGCCCTGGGTGTGATCCTGGAATCCCGGGGATCAAGTCCCTCATCGGGCTTCCTGCATGGAGCCTGTTTCTCCCTCTGCCTGTGTCTCTGCCTCTCTCTCTCTGTCTCATGAAAAAATAAAATAAATAAAAATTAAAAAAAAAAAAGGAAAAATAAGGCTAGATTATTTCACCTACCATTCACAAAAATAAATTAAGACATATTAAAGCCCAAGTATAAAGAATAAACATAGTAGAAAAATATAGAACAATGTGTTAATGAACCTCAGGGGAAAATAAGTCTTTTTATACCTGGGTAGCACAGTGGTTGAGTGTCTGCTCAGGGTGTGATCCCAGGACCCTGGGATCAAGTCCTCCATTGGGCTCCCATCAGGGAGCCTGCTTCTCCCTCTGCCTATGTCTCTGCCTCTCTCTGTGTGTCTCTAATGAATAAATAAATAAAATATAAAAATTGATCATTTTACTTCAACAAAATGAAACACTTCTGATTACATCAGAAGACACTATAAAATAAACAATAAGTGAGACCCTAGGAAAAAATGTTTGTAACACTTGTAACAAAGAATTAATATCCAGAGTATATAAGGAGTATCAAAAAGTTAACAAATAATATCTTAAATACTTAACAGAAAAAGGATATGAACACATAACTGACGTAAGAATAAACAAAAATACCCAACAAATATATAAAAAGATGTTTAGCATCACTAAGGAAGTTGAGAAATGCAAAAGTCAGAAATTCTGTATGCAACATTTGATAATATCAAGACAATGGTTTCAACAGGCTGTTAGTGGATATGTAATGTTAGTGGCTGTTGGTGGGTACAACTTTTCTCTAGAGATCAAGTTGACAGACTCTCCTAAATTTAACTATATATACCATGTGAGTCTGTGGTTTCTTATGGTGTATCTATCTACTCAAGAAAGATGCTTGCTTGTGTGCTTAATGAAGCATATGCAAAAATATTCACTGCAGCCTATTTGTGGTACTGAAATCTGGGAAACACGTAAAATGTCTATCAACTAGAGATGAGTAAATAAATGGAGGTGTATTCATGCTAGAGAACACTGTGCAGCAATTCCATAACGTACATGATCTCTTTGAACCAACATGGAGAGATCTCTCAGAGATGTCACTGACCGACAACTGTAGGTTGACATATATAGTATGTCATTAATGAGAGAGAGAGAGAGAGAGAGAGAGAGAAAAGAAGAAGAAGAAGAAGAAGAAGAAGAAGAAGAAGAAGAAGAAGAAGAAGAAGAAGAAGAAGAAAGGAAAAAAAAGAAGAGAGAAAAAGAAAGAAAAGAAAAGAAAAGAAAAAAGAGAAAAGAAAGAAAGAGGGAGGGAGGGAGGAAAGAAGGGAGGGAGGAAGGAAGGAAAAGCCACTGAATAATCCTATTTTCTTTAGATATAAGGGTCAGTAAGGAAATGTATAGAAAAAGATTTGAAAGAATATATAACTTGCTGGGAACTGTAGTTACTTGTGGGATCTGGGACAGGGGATTGAGATCAGGCAAAGCAGTTTATTTAGCTTTATGATTATAGAATCATAAGGCTAAATAACTTCCTTTTTTAACAAGAAGAGAAGATGTTACAAGAAAACAATGTATTCATGCATAATTTGGGTAATTAAAAACAAAGTGGATTTTTATTAAAGGATTAGGAGTTGACCAAGGAAAGGCGAAAGTTTGGAACCTGCTCCCTCTGCTGGGGGTCCTATGGACCATGGTGACTTGTCTCTGCCTATGCCTCAACTGCCGTGCTTATGAATCTTCTTGACCCTTGAATGTGGGGTATGAGCCAGCTCTCTCCCTCAGCACAACTGAATGCCCACAAATAGGATATAGCCAGGGGGCCAGATGATAAGGGCTTCTGTGTTCAGAGAAGTTCAGAGACTAAAAGGAGAGAAGGTCATGGAAGGTCAAGCCCTGGCAGGTAGGTACCAACATTCAGAGTCTGTGTGCCTCTCCCCATGCCTTCTCTGTTTATCAGCAGCACCCCTACCCTCAAGGCACTCTGTCTAGACTTTGAGAGACTGCTCCTCTCAGCTCACTTTGAGGCTAGGCAGGGTGAAGGACAGAAGAACCATCTGGAATAGCATCAGAATCAGAAAAAAAGGTGAGTAGAAATCAAAACAGAATCAGAGCTGGAAAGGGCCAGAGACAGAGGCTGGAGTCTGCACCATGAGCAAAGGTCCTTTTAACATTCATGGATAGTAGTGGCGATGCAGCCACTACCCACCTCTTACCAACATGGACCAAAACATCTTTTACCCATAAGGGTGGTAATCCTACTTCCCACTTCAGTTAACCAAGTAAGAGATGAAACAGGCAGCCCACCAGGAGAGGACACAGAAAGTCATTGTTTCCACTGGAGAGATACAAACAGAGCTCAAGGTAGAGGGTGCAGCCGTCCTAAGGCATGATCCAAAGGCCTGGGCCAAGATGGCTAGAGGTGCTGATAGCATATCTGCAGGAAATGGAATCCTGGGGGTGGTGTGGTAAAGAAAAAAAACCCTCTGGTTTTAATAGATCCATTCCTAAGGTTACCCAAAAAGTTCAAACCAAAGCATCGCCCTTACCTTCCTCCACCCACTCTACAATGACTTCAGAGAAGAGTTGTGGGAACTAAAGCACTCCATCCCAAGAACAAGAAGGACTTCCTTTGAGGTTAAGGTGTGAAATGACAAAACCTACAGCATCTAAAGTCATCCCATTGCTAAGGCTTGCTGCCTCTACCTCCAGAGCCTAAGCACATAAGGGAGATGAGCGTTTTATCAAGGTTCTGAAAATGAATAGATAAGAAAAGTTTCTTTGGTATCTTTTTGAGCTGAATGGCCTGCCATTAAAAGAGAGAGATTTATTTTCCTATTTCTGAAAGGCTCAAAGGGCATAATTTGAAAAGGGGGAGAATTCTTTGTGTAATAACATGAGGTATTAATTTTACTGTGGGTAATTATAGAGCAATTTCAAAAATGCTTCTCTTTTTCCTTATGGGTTTATAATATCTAGTCTAAAAGAATTAATGGGTGGCTGTGTGTGTATGTGTGTGTGTGTGTGTGTATGCATGTTTGTCTAATCTAATAGTTACCAGATGGACAACTAGAATAATGAAGAGGAATATCTACTTCACACAGTGGCAGTGAAAAACCTGAACTAGCCGTGGAGAACCTATATCCATGTGGACAGTCCTGTTGGGATGTGGCAGTATTATTCTAGACCAGCAGTTCCAATAGAACATTCTGTGATGATAAGAGTATGATACACCTGCACTAGCCAATACAGGAGCCATTAGTCACATGTAGTTATTAAGCACTTGAAATATGGTTAAGGCAACTGAAGGCTTTTCATTTTATTTAATGTTAATTAATCAGTCATATTTAATTAAATAGCCATATATGGTTAAGTTTATCTTGTTTGTTTGGGGCAATTTGCCAAAGGGTAGAGGAATATGCATAACAGAGGTTGATAACAGAAGAGAGTACCAAATACATGAGAAACACTTGACAGATGAGGCCAAGAGCAAGCACCATGGCGGCATAAAACACCTCTGGCATCTCAAATCTTCTCATGGATCTGCTGTATACATAAAAACCTCATATAAGTGACATTTTCAGAAAAATCCAAGGAAAGGGGGTGTATTAGTGAAATGCAGTGATGTGGAATAGGTATAGCAAATTCAGAACAGTGGAAGAGAGCAATCCTGATGATATATGGGTGATACCTTCATCTCCATTCCTGTTAGTGAGAGGCCTCACTTTGATGACTGGCCAAAGGAAGCAGAAGGTTGGACAGTGGTGGGACTGGACTTCCCTGTCTTCTATAGGCACTGACTCAGGAGGCAGAGTGATGGGTCGAAGGAGGACTCAACTTTCTAACCTTTCAGAAGATCCCTTGGGCCCTTTGGGCAAGGTGGTGCTTTAGATGATGTGAAAACTATTAAAAGCTTAGGCAATCAGTGAGCCCGATACCCCTCCTCTCCATCCATCCCCAAGGCATGGAGTGACAATATAATCTTCTTGTCATGTACCATCTCTATTCTCAAGGCCAAATCTCCTAAGCCATATGATAAGAACATGACATCTATCTTTTATGCCCCTAGGTCAGAACTCAGGATGCACACTAGCCAGGGCCCAAACTGCAGTTGCTACTAGGAGGTAAAATTTGTACTGTTGACCTTGTTACTGCTTTGGGATGGTAGTAATCAGAAGCCACTCCAGGGAATATCTAAGAAAACTGATCAAGTTTGGGCCAAGGGAAGCAGCACCTGGGTGGCTTAGTGGTTGAGCTGGGGCCTTTGGCTCAGATTGTGATCCTGTGGTCCTGGGATCTAGTCTGGTATCAGGCTCCCCACAGGGAGCCTGCTTCTTCTTCTGCTTGTGTCTCTCTGCCTCTCTCTCGGTCCTTTATGAATAAATAAAATCTTAAAAAAAAAAAAAAGTTGGGGCAAGGGAAGAAGCAGAGAAGAGACAGATGAGAAGAAAGAAAAGCACAAAAAGAGATCTTACATCCTATCGATCTCTCACCAATGGAAATTTGCCAAAGGAGGTTCCTGAAACAGTTCTAACCATAATAGTTCTTTCTTCCTGGCTCAAAGGCCTCCAGTACCTTCCTGCAGCCACAGGATAGAAGCTAAAGTCCCATGCTTAGCAATCAAGGCCCAAGGTCACTGGGCCAGTTTCTACCTACACAATAATCCGCATACCTCGTTCGTCCCAAAGAAACTGAACCTTTCACTTCTCCCACATACATATGATGATTTGGACTTCTACATCATCTTTATATCAGCTACTCCTACCACCTAGTCCACCCTAACCACATCCTTCCTTTTCCAACCACTTAAGACCCAGCTAATATTGTCCCTTTCTGGAAGAATTCCCCAACTAACCAATTCAGAGGGAGGTCTTCCTTCTTTTAGTACATCTAGATTTCTTGAGAAATTTCTTTCTTTATTATTTAACTCTTCAAATGGCTGATACCCTACTAGATGGAATCCAATGCAAGAATGGGATTGATTTTTTTTTTAATCATCTGTATATTTCCCACAGCACCTAGCATGGAGTATGGAAATCAGCAGACAACTCGGTGTGCTTTGGTTAATTTCTACAAACATATTCCGAGGACTAAATCTGTTCTAGGAACAATGCTACGTACATGTTCCAGCCAGAGTTGATACAGATAACCAATAGGTGGCTCTAATTTATTAGTACATTTACCCCATCTTCAGACATAGCTGGAAGAGTCCCTAATTCCACTGACTCTCCAAGGGCTGGAGAGTTTTCCTTTGATGAAAGTGTCTATTCCCTATATCAGAACTGACTCTTCCCTTTATCACAACCTCACTCCCCATACTGCTCTTGAATATCTCAAAAACCTGAAAGCATTCAAGGAGGTTAGATATAATCCATGGTAAAATCACCTCAACTCTTAGTACTTAGCAAACTTAGCTCTCTCTGTAATGATAAGCAAAGAAATAAATTAAAATGTGAGACAAACAAATCTAACAATTCTAAAGAAATGCTCCAATCTGAGGAATAATTTTTCCAACATAATCTCAAAGGATATTGTATCAAGAGGAACAATATAACAATATCAGGAAAAAAAAAACCCCAACAATGTATGGTGAGAAAAAAAATGTGACTACAGAACTACACAAACTAAATCCCAGTGGAAGCAGTGAACAGAACTATATATTACAGAACACAGAACCAGTGAATTAGTGACAAATTTGAAAGAAATTCTGAGATTAAGGAAAAACATAAAAAGAAGAAAATAAAAAGATCCACAAGGAAACCCAAGACAAGGAAAAATAAATATAAAAGAAGTTTTAAAAGAAGAAAACTGATTAGATGAAGACTTAATGATCAAAGAAATAGCTGAAGATGTGACAGGTGACAGGTGCAGGATTACAGATGTCATGGATACAGGAATAAACAAATTTAGTGCACAAATAAATAAGACGAATTCAGTTGTTAGTGAATGCTTTAGAAGAAAAAATAAAACAACACAATAGAGTGACTTAGAGCGATAGAATGCCTACTTGAGATTGGGTGGCCAGAAAAAGATTCTCTGACAAACACACTTAATTTTAAATGAAAAGAAGGCATTGGTTGTGAGAAGTCTTCTGGGAAGAATGCCTAGTGCCAAAGCCAAAGGTAAAAGCATTGTGTGGTTAAGGGTAAGGAATAAGGCTAGTATAACTAGAGCACAGTGAACAAAAGGGTGAGTGGTATGAGAAGAGTTTGGAGAGGTAGTCTAGGGGAAGATTATATAATATAAAGCATGGTAAGAAGTATAAGTATGAGAGAAGCCATGAAAGAGTTTTCAGTTAGAAAATGATCACTTTGTCTTCAGAGTTGTGTACTGATTTAGAAAGGTAAAAGCAGAAACAGGGGACCAATTAGGATCCTATTTCAGTAGTCTAGGAAAAGGATGATAGTAAACTTGGACTTGAGTTTCTGCAGTGGATATGGACACAGCAGATGGATTAAAAATAAATAGATAGGCAAAGATACATAAAGCAAGAAAAAAATCAGAAGTAGCAATAGAAACAAAAGGCTAAATAAGGGGCACCTGAGTGGCTTGGTGGTTGAGCATCTGCCTTTGGCTCAGGGCATGATCCCAGGACCCTGGGATGGAGTCCTGCATCAGTCTCCCCACAGGGAGCCTGCTTCTCTCTCTGCCTATGTCTCTGCCTCTGTGTCTATCATGAATAAATAAAATATTTTTTAAAAGGCTAAATAAAATCAAAGTATTAATTTGTTATGATGTTCCAAAATAAAGATATTTATAAACATCTCTGGGATAAACAATAGCTTACAAAATAATTAAAACAATCAGGAAGAAAGAGAGGTAATTCAAGAAAAAATGGCAAAACCGTTATCATAATGGTTACCTTTAACGTACTTATCTGTATATTTAATAACAGATTAAGTAGACAACTAAGAATATAGAGAACCTATTATTAATAATTAAACACTAGGGGATCCCTGGGTGGCTCAGTGGTTTAGTGCCTGCCTTTGGCCCAGGGTGCGATCCCGGAGTCCCAGGATCCAGTCCCGCGTTGGGCTCTCGGCATGGAGCCTGCTTCTCCCTCCTCCTGTGTCTCTGCCTCTCTCTCTCTCTCTCTCTCTCTGTGTCTATCATAAATGAATAAATAAATCTTTAAAAAAATTAAACACTATATCCCATTAATATTGAATATACATTCTGGTCAAAAAGTTGTAAGAATAACTTTACCATATTTCTCAAAATGAAAATTTAATTGCCCGTATTCTTCAATTACAATATTAAAACAACAGAAATAAAAATTAAAAGATTAAATAAAAATCTCAACCACCTTGAAATTTTTTTAAACTCCCTATCTAAGTAAATGTAAGCCAAAAAGTCTTAGTATCAGCTATCATGCTACATATTAAATACATATGGGATGGATTATGAAAAAAAAGTCCTTAAAACATGAAGAATAATTCCAGGATGTAGAAATCTGGGAATAGTGTTGCTCATACCCTAACAACAATGATGACAACAACAACAGTAGCTGGATAAACCAGAAAACTGTAACATTTCCTGAACCCATTAGAGATTTGAGATCACAGGACAATCAAAAAGCCTTAAGTTTAAGGAAAGACAGGTACCATCAATGAGAGATGGAACATGAGCAAAGGTTCATCTTTGGCAAAGCACAAAAAGAAACACTAGACACCATAGAAGGTAAGAAAAACTCACATAAAATTGTCAAACAAATTACTAAAGGCAAAGCATGGGCAATGTGACAATATGTGACTCTTGGGAGTCACAGACTCAAGGGAGATTCACACCTCTCACATGCAATTCTCCACAGACCTCTACTGGATGCTCTGGTTCTGGGGATTGTCAGTGATCCTGACCTGTCTCTCCATGATGTCAAATTCGTCTTTGTATCTTTGGTGGGTCTTGGTCAGGAGACAGTATTGTATCCTTCCCACAGTGGTATAACACTTCTAAAGATCTGCAGCCAGATAATTTTCTGGCCATCACCAAAAGCAATGAACTTTGCAGCCTGTCTAAGACTGAGGCCAGACCAGAATGACATAGGATTCTCACTGGTCCCCACCTCTAGGCTAGCAAACCTGAGTATCAAGCAACAGAAGATTATGGCCAAGAAGGGGTACGAGTGCACTGAGAAAATCCCTCTGAGATGCAAGTGTACTGGAAAGTCTCAAAGCTGCAGGTGGAGTGGGATTGTTAAAAGGGCATGGGGGTGCACCTGGATGGCTCGGTTGGTTAAGTGTCCGACTCTTGATTTCACCTTAGGTCATGATCTCAGGGCCCTGGGATTGAGCAATCATCCCCCACTTTATTGGGATCTAGCTCAGTAAGGAGTCTGTTTCTCTTTCTCTCCCTCTGCCCCTTCCCTTGCTTGTATACTTCCTTTCAATCAAATAAAAATAAATAAATATATAAATAATTCTTTTAAAACTCCCTGGAAACTCACCCCTATAATAAGCAAAATATTTTGAAGCTGAAGGTGACTAAAAGCAAATATAAGAATAAAAAAGAAATGAACTATTGGGACTTCATAAATGAACTATTGGGACTTCATCAAGATAAGAAGCTTTTGCACAGCAAAGGATACAGTCAACAAAACTCAAAGACAACCTACAGAATGGGAGAAGATATTTGCAAATGACATATCAGATAAAGGACTAGTTTCCAAGATCTATAAAGAACTTATTAAACTCAACACCAAAGAAACAAACAATCCAATCATGAAATAGGCAAAAGACATGAACAGAAATCTCACAGAGGAAGACATAGACATGGCCAACATGCATATGAGAAAATGCTCTGCATCACTTGCCATCAGGGAAATACAAATCAAAACCACAATGAGATACCACCTCACACCAGTGAGAATGGGGAAAATTAACAAGGCAGGAAACAACAAATGTTGGAGAGGATGCGGAGAAAAGGGAACCCTCATACACTGTTGGTGGGAATGTGAACTGGTGCAGCCACTCTGGAAAACTGTGTGGAGGTTCCTCAAACAGTTAAAAATATACCTGCCCTACGACCCAGCAATTGCACTGTTGGGGATTTACCCCAAAGATACAGATGCAACGAAACGCCGGGACACCTGCACCCCGATGTTTATAGCAGCATGGCCACGATAGCCAAACTGTGGAAGGAGCCTCGGTGTCCAACGAAAGATGAATGGATAAAGAAGATGTGGTTTATGTATACAATGGAATATTACTCAGCTATTAGAAATGACAAATACCCACCATTTGCTTCAACGTGGATGGAACTGGAGGGTATTATGCTGAGTGAAGTAAGTCAGTCGGAGAAGGACAAACATTATATGTTCTCATTCATTTGGGGAATATAAATAATAGTGAAAGGGAATATAAGGGAAGGGGGAAGAAATGTGTGGGAAATATCAGAAAGGGAGACAGAACGTAAAGACTGCTAACTCTGGGAAACGAACTAGGGGTGGTAGAAGGGGAGGAGGGCGGGGGGTGGGAGTGAATGGGTGACGGGCACTGGGGGTTATTCTGTATGTTAGTAAATTGAACACCAATAAAAAATAAATTTAAAAAAATTTATATATTAATAAAGCTTATGTACTTAAAAAAAAAAAAGAATAAAAAAGATCTCAAACCCAAGTTCATAAACTAAACATACTCAATGCCCCATATTTATAGTGTAAGAGAACTGTGCACATTTCCAGAAAAATATCATATTTACATCATGATTTTACATACACATGATTATTTCACACACATAGGTAAGTATGTAAAAAAAAAAAACCCTATAAGACAGGGGCTCTTGGTGGCTCAGTCAGTTGGGTGCCTGCCTTCAGTTTGATATATATCTGTGATAGAAATATTAGGTTAGATAAGTTAAAGTTCTGAGTGGAAAAAATGAATGACAGGTATGAACAGATAGGGAATTTCAGCAGAAATATGGAATTATAAGAAAGAATTAAATAGAAATTCTAGAAATAAAAAAATTTAGTAAGAGAGCTGAAGAATGCCTTTGAAAGGCTCGATGCAGACTCAACATAGCCAAGGAAAGAATTGGGGAACTTGAAGATAGGGTAACACAAATTATTCAACTGAAACACAAACAGAAGAAAATGTATTAAAAAAAAGCCAAACCCCAAACAAACAAAAACCAGAGCAGAGTACCCAGAAGCTATGAGGCAATATTAAATGGTATACCATATGTGTAATTAGGATCCCAGAAGAAGGAAACAGAGTTGAAGAAAAAGAAGAAGAATTTAGAATCTTTAGTATATTAATCACTGTTGTTTTAAATTTATGGTCTGATAATCCCAGCATCCCTGCCATATCTAGTCTAATTCTGATGCTTGCTCTGTCTCTTCAAAACAAGATTTTTGTTTGTTTGTTTTCCTTTTAGTATGGCTTATAGTCTCTTGTTGAAAGGAAGACATGATGCACTTAGTAAAACTAACTGTGGTGAGTAGGTCTTAGTAAGTAGTGGTAAGGTGTTGAGAGAGTAGAAGTGTTTACGATCTGATGATTAAGTCTTGGGCTTTTGATAAACTTGTGCCCATGGACTGTCAATTTCACCATATTTCTTGAGTTTTCCCCCCTTTAGGGGAGAGAAGATGGCAAAAAGGGACTAGAGTTGATATTTCCCTTCTGCACATGGAAGGCAAGAGTGAACTAGAGTTGGGTAATTTCCCTCCCCCAGGATAATTAAGCTCTGATAAAACCCCAACAGATTATGCTCTAATAAAATAATTTCTCCTGAGGATAGGCCTTGTTATGAACAGAATATGATGGCATAATTCAAAATGGTGTCTTTCTCTACCCCTGTTGGAAGCATGAGAAGATTTTTCTGTGATTTTCACTGTGAGAACCTGATAGATTTTGGAGAGTAAACCTCACAAGTGCATGAAAGCCTTCTAATAACTGGGATTCCCCTGGACTTTTGATTGCTTAAACTGGTCCACACTGAACCTCCAGCAGTTTGTTAACCACAATTTAAGTTTTTCTATTCCAGTACTCATTCCCATGGAGGTGCGTTCCTGCTCCAGTAAGTTGTGATTCTATCTACCTTTATATCTCCAATTTAAGGGACAGAGGTTTGTCCTTTGACCTCACTTCTCAGATGGATCTAAAAGAGTTGCTGATTTTTCAATTCAGCTTTTTTACTTGTTAAGATGGAATGGCAACTTGTAAGCTCCTTATATGATGGACTAGAAACCAGAAGTATGAAATATCTTTTCAGGTAAATAAAAGCTGATCATTCATGACCCACAGACCCGCCCAAAAAAACTTGGAAATATACAAAGAAATAAAGGTGTCTAGAAAAGGATAAATAAAAAATATATCTTTTCAAATTATTAATCACCTAAAAGATAATTGACTGTCTAAAGCAAAAAAGAGTAACATATGATTACAGCATATGATAAAGACATTTATGACAACTATAGCCCAAAATTAAGAGGTAGAAATTGGGTGCATTACTACAAGATTCTTAACTTGAAGTAGTATGATATTACTGGAAAGATGACTGTGATTAATAAATACTGTATTATAAACCCTAGGACAACCACTAAAATTTGTTTGAAAGAAGTATAAATAACACCAATAATGGAGAAAAATGGAATCATAAAATATAACCCAAAAGCAGGCAGAAAAAAAGGGAAAAGAATAGATGGAACAAATAGGTATCAACTAGAAAAATTATAGATTTTCATTCAATTAGATTACAATTATATTAAATATAAATGTTCTAAACACACAAAATAAAAAACAGATTATCAAATTGGGTGAAAAAGCAAGACAATTATATACATATAGAAGAAACCAACTTTAAATATAAAGACAGGTTAAAATGTAAAAAGAAGTTAAAATTATGTCAAAAGAATTAAAGAAAGCCACAGACTAGGGGAAAAAACCTTAGCAAAATATATATCTGATTAAAAGCTGTTATCCAAAATATGCAAGGAACTCTTAAAACTCAAAAATAAGCCAATGAAAAAATGGGCAAATAATATCTGGCCACCTCATCAAAGAAGAAAATAAGGACATCAAAAGATGCTCAACATCACATGCCATTAAGGAATTGCAAATTAAAACAATGAGATACTACTACACACCTATTAGAACGTTGAGAAACCAAACACCAACAACACTAAATGCCAAGTGAGAATGTGAAGCAACAGGAATTCTCATTCATTGCTGATCACTTGACCAAGTGATCAGTCACTCTGGAAGATAGTTTGGCAGTTCCTTACAAAGTTTCTTACATAGTTTTACCATACGACCCAGAATGCCCCTTGGCATTTACCCAAATGAGCTGAAAACATAAGTCCACACAAAAAACAACACACAGATGTTTACAGCAGTTTAGTCATAATTTCCAAAACCTAGAAGCACCCAAGATGTCCTCTAGTAGGTGAATGTACATACAACCAATATACTTCCAAATAATATTATTCACCAATATAAAAAAAATTATCCATCAAGCCATGAAAATACATGGAAGAATCTTTTTTTTTAAAGACTTTATTTATTTACTCATGAGAGACACAGAGAGAGAGAGAGGCAGAGACACAGGCAGAGGGAGAAGCTCTATGCAGGAAGCCCAATGCAGCACTCAATCCCGGAACTCCAGGATCACACCCCAAGCCAAAGGCAGACGCTCAACCACTGAGCCATCCAGGCATCCCTACATGGAAGAATCTTAAATGTATGTTGCTATATAGAAGAAGCTAACCCAGGTGTGCCTGGGTGGCTCAGTTGGTTAAGTGTCCACCTTTGGCTTGTCAGGATTCTAGGGTCCTGATACCAAGCCCACATCAGGCTTGTGCTCTCGTTCTCTCTCTGTCAAATAAACAAATAAAATCTGTTTTTTAAAAAAGAAAAGAAGCCAATCTGAAAAGGCTACATAATGTATGACTCCAACTACATGACACTCTGGAAAAGGCAAAACTATAGAGACAGTAAAAGGATCAATGGTGGCCAGGTGTCCAAGGAGAGAGGATGAATGAATGAATACGTAAAGTACAAAGCATTTTTAGGGCTGTGAAACTATTCAGTGTGATACAGTACAGGTGGATACATGTCATTATATATTTGTCAAAATCTATAGAACTGTGTAAGATAAAGAATGATCTCTAACATAAACTATGGACAATGAACTCTAACACAAACTATGGACATTAGTTAGTAATAATATAATCAATATCTGCTCAAGAACTGTGACAAGTATATCAAATTAATGCAAGATGTTAATAACAGCAGAAACTGTATGGGGTAGGAAAAAAGGAAAATGAGAAAACTCTACTTTCCTTTTTTTAAAAAAAGTTTTATTTAAGTAATCTTTATACCCATTGTGAAGCTTGAACTCACAACCCTTAGATCAAAAGTTGCATGCTCTTCTGAATAAACCACCCAAGTGCCCCAAAATTCTGTAGCTTCTACTCAGTTTTTATTTAAACCTAAAATTTCTTTAAAAAATTAAGCCTATTGATTTAAAAGTAAAATGATGGAAAATAATATAAAATTAAAATACAAATCAAAAGAAAGCTGGAATGGCCATATTAATAACAGACAAAATAGACTTTAGAATAAGAAAGATCATCAGGTATAAGAAAGACATGATAAAAAAAGGGGTAAATTAAGCAGAGGACATAACAATCCTAATTGTGTACATACTTAACAAAGAGTTTTAGAACATATGAAGCAAAAACTAACAGAAATGAGTAGAATTCATAGATACATAATTGCAGTTAGATTTCAACCCTCTTCAGTAATAGATTAAACAAAAAGAAAATAAGTAAGGATATAGAAAATGTAAACACTATCAACCAACTTGACATTTATAGTCTGCTCAACTCAGCAATAAAATAAACATTTTTTCAAATGCACATGAAACATGTACTAAGTATGCTTTATTCTTTGTCATAAAATGATTTTCAACAGATTTAAAACTAAAATCATGCAAAGTATGTTCCCTAACAACAGAATAAAATTAGAAGTAAAAAAAGAAAGATTATCTGGAAAATCCCCAAACATTTGGCAATTAAGCAACATGGTTCTAAATAACTCATGAGTCACAGTGGAAGTCATAAAGGAAATCAGAAAATATTTTGAATTGTATTTAAATGAAAAGCCATATCATATGTATGTGATGACCTTGACCAAGTGATCAAGGTTTCCATCACCAGTAGTCACGTTGATATCACGTGCATCTAAAATGATGGAATAAGGGCACATTTTTCTCCAAAGCTCATACTTTTAGTCTAATAATGAGAAAACATAAGACAAACCTAAATTGAAGGCCCTTTTATAAAATATCTGACTACTACTCTTTAAAATTATTAATAGTATATAAGATAAGAAAAGAACAAATGAAGGAGACACATAACTAAATGTACAGTGGTGTCCTGGATTGGATCTTTGAACAAAAAGAGACATTAGTAGAAAAGTTGGTGAAATCTGAATACAGTTTTAATCTTATGATAATAGCAATATATCACTATATCAATATAGTTGTGTAAAGTTGTTAGTATTAGAGGAAACTGGGTGAAATATATATGATAAACCTCTGTCCTATCTTTGTAACTGTTTTATAAATCTAAAACTATCCCAATATAAAAAGTTTTATTAAAATTTGTGCATGATATAGCCAAAACAGGGTTGCATAGAAATGTATATCACTAAATGCTTATATAAGAATAGAAGAAACAGGGTAGCCCGGGTGGCTCAGCGGTTTAGCGCTGCCTTCAGCCCAGGGCCTGATCCTGGAGACCCAGGATGGAGTCCCACATCAGGCTCCCTGCATGGAGCCTGTTTCTCCCTCTGCCTGTGTCTCTGCCTCTCTCTCTCTCTCTCTCTCTCAAATAAATAAATAAAATCTTTAAAAAAAAAAAGAAGATACACTTACAGTCACTATTTCAACCTTCTACCTTAAAAGTATAGAAAAAGAAGAGAAAATTAAATGCAGAGCAAGCAGAAAGAAGGAAATTACTGATTAGCATAGAAATCAATGGAACTAGAAACAGAGAAATAATAAGAGAAAAATCCATGAAACCAAAAATTAGTTCATGGAAAAGACCAATAAAACACAAATTTCTAGTCAAAATGATATTTTTAATAAAGAGACAAATTACCTACATCAAGGATGAAAGAAGGGCTATCACTTCATACCACTGGAAAAATTCCTTAAAAGACATAAACTACCAAAGGTTCATTCAAGAAGCACTAAGTAGAAGACCATTCAAAACAAAATTCACCACTCTTTTCTTGAAAGAGGTCTGAGCATTAAGCACAACTTAAAAAATAGAGACTAAGAGAACATTATATTAAATAACTCTTTCCTTAAAATTGGCCTGGCCACAGGATTAAATCTGTAAACAGCATGTACTCTTTTTTCCTATAGTAATTTAAAAAATAAGTTAAATCTCAAAAAGACATTTTTCACTGTTCTAAGTTGCAGGATTTTAAACATTTTTTTCTATATAATGCAGCATCACTTAAAATTTTATTTAAAAGCAATTAAGGCGGGCAGCCCTGGTGGCTCAGCAGTTTAGCACAGCCTACAGCCCGGGGTGTGATCCTGGAGACCCGGGATCAAGTCCCATGTTGGGCTCCCTGCATGGAGCCTGCTTCTCTCTCTGCCTCTCTCTCTCTCTCTCTCTGTATCTCTCATGAATAAATAAATAAAATCTTTAAAAAAATAAATAAATAAAAATAAATAAAAGCAATTAAGGCCTGCTTTCAGATGAAAATGATCCTAACTTAGTGGGAACAATGTGCTTCAGCCTGTATCCAAATATTTCCCCTGTCATGGTTTCTCAAAAAGCATGTCATAGGTGGTTTTATACAGATGGTATCAATGCTGTTTAAAATAATGAGAAGATTGAGCTGGGCCTGCTAATACTGAAGAGAAGAAACTTGAAGACAAGGATGGTTTAACCCTTGACACTGCTAAGTATTGAATACAAGATGACAGTCAGAGGAATTTAGTTCTCAGTCACCAATCTCACAGAACCAGTGGCTCAGGGCCCTGCTACCTTAATTTCTCTTTGACCAAAGGTCTCAACATCAGAAATTTTTCACTATCTAAAAAAATTTTTTTTAATTTATTTATGATAGTCACACACACAGAGAGAGAGAGAGGCAGAGACACAGGCAGAGGGAGAAGCAGGCTCCATGCACCGGGAGCCCGATGTGGGACTCGATCCCGGGTCTCCAGGATCGTGCCAAACCACTGGGCCAAAGGCAGGTGCCAAACCACTGCCAAACCACTGCACCACCCAGGGATCCCAATTTTTCACTATTTAAAAAGCTTGATGAAGCAGTTGATGAAAACTTAAGGAACACCCCTAAATACAGCATTGTCTTGTTTATATCCAATGGACTTATGTTTCCAAAGAGGTGGGGGGAAAAAAGAAGAAATAATTAACCAGAATAATCTTATACTAATCAAATTGTATTCCAACAAAAAAAACACTGGGCACAAATGGGTTAACTGTGGAGTCTACCAAACATTTAAGGGAGAAATACTAGTTTTTTTTTTTTTTAAATAATACTAGTTATTCTAAACAAACTCTTCTGCAAAATGGAAGAGAAAGAAACACTTCCCAACCAATTTTATGAAGTCAGCATTACCCTTCTAACACAAACCATTAAAAAACATAACATGGAGAAAAAACTATAGACCAACATTTCCCATGAACATGGATACAAAAATCTGTAACAAAATATTAGCAAATCAAATCCATCAATATATCAAATAGATAACATCATGACTAAGTGGAGTTTATCCCAGGAATGAAAGGTGAGTTCAATACTTAAACTTAATTAATGTAATTCATAACATCAAGAGACTAAAGAAAAATCCCATATGATTGATTATATCAGTGTTTAAAGAAATAGCATTTGACAAAATTCAATTTCCATTCATGATAAATACAGCAAACCATGAAGAGAAAGGAATATCCATAATCTGACAAAGTGATATGCATAAAACCTTTAACTTATATCATACATAAATAGTGAAGAACTGAATGCTTCTCCTTAAGACAAAAAATGAGACAAAGAGATTTGCCCTCACCATTTCTATTCACCATTATATTGTAGGTCCTACCCTGTGCAGGTAGGGTAAGAAAATTGAAGACCTATGTATTAGAAACAAAAAATAAATTGTCTCTATTTCCAGAGGTGCTAGTCTACATGTAAAATTGTGAAGAATTTATAACAAAGCTACTAGGATGAACTAATAGTTAAGATAGGTCACTGGGCAAAAAGTCAAAATAAAAAAATCAATTGTATTTCTATGAATTACCAATGAACAAGGGAAATTTAAATTTAAAAAAGTACCACTTAGATAAAAACTATGAAGTATTTAGGCATAAATATAACAAAATATGTGAAAGTTTGTTGTATGCTACAACAACAACAAAACTGATAATATCAATCAAATAAGACTTAAATAATGGAGACAGTGTTCATGGATTTTAAGGCATATTGTTAAGATGTTAATTCTATCTCAATTAATCTATAGATTCAATATAATCCAAACAAAATCCAAGCACACACACAAATTAGTTGTATTTCTATACACTAGCAATCAAAATCTCAGAAGCAAATTAAGAAAACATTTTCATTTAAGTAGCATCAAAAGAAAAAGATACTGAGAGATAAATTTAATCAGTGAGGCACAAGACTCATGCACTAAAAACTGTAAGTCATTGCCCAAAGAAATTAAAGGCTTGGGCCCCTGCTGGTTCAATCAAAAGAGCTTGTGACTCTTGATCTTGGGGTCATGAATTTATGTCCTGTGACGGGTGTAGTGATTATAAATAAACAAACTTAAAAAAAGAAATTAAAGACTTAAATAAGGTTAAAGATATCTCATATTCATGGACTATAAGACAATATTGTTAAAGCAATACTCCTCAAAGATAGCAATAGATTGAGTGCAGTCCCAATCAAAATCCTAATGGCTCGTTTTTTTATCAATGGGACAGCTAATCCTAAAATTCATATGGTATTGCAAGAAAACACAAATAGCCAAAACAATATTCAAAAAATTGGAAGACTCACCTTTATCAATTTTAGAACTTATTATAGAGACACCTGGTTGGCTCAGTGGTTAAGCATCTGCCTTTGGCTTAGGGTGTGATCCCGGGATCCTGGGATTGATTCCCACACTGCGCTCCTTGCAGGGAGCCTGCTTCTCTCTCTGCCTATGTCTCTACCTCTCTCTGTGTGTCTCTCATGAATAAATAAATAAATAAAATCTTTAAAAATATATAATTTATTATAAAGCTATAGTTATTAAAGCAGTATAGTATTAGCATAGACACACAGATCATGAAATAGAACTGAGAGCCCAAAAATGAATCTATATATCTATGATCAATTGATTTTTCTTTTTTTACAGCAGTATCAAGACCTAAATGTAAGAGTTAAAACCACAGAACTCTTAGAAGGAACACTGAGCTAAGTCTTCATGACTTTGGATTTAGCAATGGCTTCTGAGATATGATACCTAATGCACTAATGACCAAAGAAAAAAGCAGATAAACTGGATTCCATTAAAATTTAAAAATAGGGCAGCCCCAGTGGCTCAGCGGTTTAGCACCACCTTCAGCTGGGGGTGTGATCCTGGAGACCTGGGATTGAGTCCCACGTCGGGCTCCCTGCATGGAGCCTGCTTCTCCCTCTGCCTGTGTCTCTGCCTCTCTCTCTCTCTCTGTATTTGTCATGAATAAATAAAATCTTTTAAAAAATTTAAAAATATTTGTGTTTCAAAGGACATCAAAAAAGAAAAAGATAACACACAGAATGGGAGAAAGAAAAGAAAATACTGGGTCTAGTACCCAGAATACATAAATAACTCATACAAGTCAATGATGACAAAAAACAAATAGCCAAAATAACAAATGACAAACAATCCAATTTAAAATTAGGCAAAGGACCTGAACACACAACTCTCTAAAGAAGATATACCAACAGCCAATAAACACATGATAAAATGCTCAACATCATTATTATTACTGAAACACAAATCAAAACCACAATGAGACATCATTTCATAGCTAATAGGAAGGCTGTAATTTTCTTGAAAAAAGGAAAATAACAAATGTTGGTGAAAATGTGGATAAATTAGAATGTAAAACAGGCAGCTACAGTGAAAAATACTTTGGAGTTCCTCAATAAGTCAAACATAGAATTACTACATGACTTGGTGATTCTACTCCTCAGTATAAAATCAAAGAACTGAAAACAACTGTTTAAACAAAAACTTGTACATGAATGTTCATAACAGCATTATTTACAATAGCCAAAAATATGAACAATCCAGATATTCATCAACTCATGATTAGAAAAATAAAATATGACCTATACATATGTATTTGCTTCTTAGGGCTACAGTAATAATTCCCACAAACTGAGTAACTTAAACAAGAGAAATTCATTCTCTCGCAATGCTGGAGGCAGAAATCTATAATCAAGGCATCAGCAAGCTACACTCCCTCCAAAATTGCCAGGGGAGAATCTTTCCTTGCCTCTTCTAGCTTCTATTGACTTCAGACAGTCCCTGACTTCTTTGGCTGCATCGCTCCCATCTCTGGCTCTGTCTTCACATGGCCTTTGCCTGTTCTCTGTCTTCTCTTCTGTTTCTTATAAGGACACCCGTCCTCAGATTTAACACCAACAGATAATCTAGGGTGTTCTCATCTTAAGACCTTTAGTTTAATTTATCTGTGATAACCATTTTTCCAAAAAATGTCACACTCATAGGTTCTGGGGGTTAAGATGTGATATATTTTTTGGGAAGGGCCACTATTCAACCCATTATATCATGCAATGAATCATTATTCAGCTATAAAAAGAAATGAAGTAGTGATACATCCTACAACATGGATAATTTTAAAAACCTTCTAAGTGAAAAAAGGCAGACACAAAAGGCTACTCATTGTATGATTCCATTTATATGAACTTTCCAAAATAGGCAAATCCATAGAGACAGAGGGCAGATTAGTGGTTGCCAGGAGCTGGAGAAAGAGGAAATGAGGAGTGACTGTTTAATGAGTACAAGGTGTCCTTTTGGATTGATGAAAATGTTCTAGGAGTGGATAATGGTGGTGGTTGCACAACACTAAGAATGTACTGAATGCCACTGAATTGTGCACTTTTAGAATGGTAAAGATTGATATGTATATTTTACAACAAAAAGAAAATCTCATCACAATCTTTATTTGTAGAAATCAATAAGCTGTTTTTAAACTTTACATGGAAAACTAAAACAAAAACAAAAAAACTAAGCTACCTGCAATAATTTTGACAAAATAGAACAAGGTTGGAGTTTTTGCATTATAGAACTCCAAAGACTTACTTTAAAGCTAAAGTAATTATGACATTGTGGTATTAGTGAAAGTGTAACCACACAGATTAATGGAAAGGAATAGAGACCAGAAACAGACCTATACATCTATGGTCAGTGTATTTCAACAATGTTTCAAAGGCATTTAATAGAGAAAGAAAGGTGTTTTCAACAAATAATGCTAGAATAATTGGTGATCCATAAATAAATAAATAAATAAATAAACAAACAAACAAACCTCAATTCTTACCTCACATGACACACAAAACTGGCTCAAAATGGATCACACACATAAATGTAAAGTCTAAAACTATAAAACTTCTGGAAGGAAATATAGAAGAAAATCTTTGTGACCTTTTTTAGGCAAAGATTTTTTTTTCTTTTTAAAGATTTTATTTATTTATTCATGAGAGACACAAGGGAGAGAGAGGCAGAGATACACGCAGAGAGAGAAGCAGGCTCCATGCAGGGAGCCCGATGTGGGACTTGATCCCACGACTCTAGGATTACGCCCTGGGCTGAAGGCAGACCCTTAACCGCTGAGCCACCCAGGTGTCCCTAGGCAAAGATTTCTTGATGTAACACAAAAATCATAATCCACAAAAATAGTAAATTAAAGTACTAGGAGAAGTTACTTATAAAATATATATGATTAAAAAACTTATATCTAACATACATAAAGAATTCTAAAAACTCAGTAAGAAAATAAAAAACTTAATTTTTTTAAAAGTCAGAAAAGCTGAATAGATAATTTACCAAAGAAAACAAATAGAAAAAAAAAAACCAGAAGGCAAAGAAGCACATGAAAAAATACTGACTATTGTTAATCATTAAGGAAAGGAGATGATGAAATACCACTTCACAGCTGTAATGACTTAAATAAAAAGTATAATGGCAATACCAAGCACTGGCAAGGATGTGAAATGACTAGAATTCTCTTATGCTGCTTGTAAGAATGCAATATCATTATAGAAAACAGTATAGACAGTTTTTAAAAATAAATATACAACACTTACAATATGACCCAGTAATCCTGCTTATTGTTACTTATGTAAGAGATGAAAATTTATGTTTATATGAAACTAGAATACAAATACTTATAATAGCTTTATTCATAAACACTAAAAACTAGAAACAACTCAACTAGGGGATCAACATACAAATGGTGGCACTTCCAAACAATGGAATACTATCCATGAGTCAAAAGGAACAAACTTCTGTCAGCGGTTGAGAGCCTGCCTTCGGCCCAGGGCATGATCCTGGAGTCCCAGGATGGAGTCCCACATTGGGCTCTCCTCAGGGAGCCTGCTTCTGTTTCTCCTGTGTCTCTGCCTCTCTCTGTGTGTCTCTCATGAATAAATAAATAAAATCCTTAAGAAAAAAATCAATAAATAAACAACAAAGGGAACAAACTTCTGATACAACATAGATGAATATTAAATGCATTATGCTAAGCAAAAAGAGCCACACTCAAAAAACGACATTCTGTATGACTACATTTATATAAACCTCTCAAAAAGGCAAAGCTACATGGATGAAAACAGACTAGTGGTTGTCAACAAGGGCTGATGTTAGGAAGAAGGACTGACTCTAAAGGGAATGATCAGGGAAGTGTTGGGGGTGACGGAACTCTTCTATAGAACTACAATGGTGGATACATGACCCCATGCATTTATCAACTACCACAGAACTGTGCATTACAAAGAGTAAATTTTAATGTATGAAAATTTATTTTTTTAAAGATTTTATTTATTTATTCATGAGAGACACAGAGAGGCAGAGACAGAGGCAGAGGGAGAAGCAGGCTCCTTGCAGGGAGCCTGATGCAGGACTCGATCCCTGGACCCGGGATCACGCTCTGAGCCAAAGGCAGATGCTCAACCACTGAGCTACCTAGGTGTCCTTACTGTATGAAAATTTAAAAACAACCACCAGGATATGGGAAGAAAGGTGAACTTCAGACCGTAACAAATTAATCTTAGTCAAACATATTTATGGCTAACTTATTAACTGTATTACACATGAATGATATAACTGTACTGAAAGACATGGAGAACAAAGGAGCAGACCTAATTCTAGAAAACGGTGTTTTGACTGCATACTATAATGCTGAAGATAAACAGAACTATATACAAATATTGTACTGGAATATGGTTGGTAAAATTTGTTTCTCAAAGGGTTTTGGGTTAGCAGCTCTAAAACGACTTTGTTTTTATTCTAGAGTTGAACAAACAAAAATATCGTGGGAAACGAATCAGGTATTTTCCCGTTGGAAAAGGAAGGTGCCATAAGGCAAAGGGGAGAGCTAGCATGAATTCTGTGGTATTGGAACAGAGATGGAGTTATCAACATGAATTCATGTTTTTTAATAACAGATAAAAAGGCAGAAAACTGAATATAGATAGGTGTGTATACTTGAATTAGTATACCTACATTTATTTTCTAGAAGTAGCTACTGTAAAGTACTAGAAATGATGACAACTCAGCAATAATGAGCATATTTTGTTCTCATATATTTGTTTTAAATATAATTCTCAATTAAAAGAATGGCTCATAGGAGAACTTTGATTCCAGAGCTGAGGCAGGGAAAATAGAAGATGAGCCTGGACTATCTTTTGGTGTTAGAAAGTAACAAAATGCTTTTTAAAAAATGGAGACATGTTGAAAGAGCACAGGAGACCACCTCAAAAAGCTCAAAAGGGACAAACTTGGAAAAACTTGGGCAACAAAATATATAACAAAAATACTGGAATATAGCATAAAGAATAAAAAAATATGATTTCAAAGTGATAACAAAAATGATTGAATAAGCAGAGAAATGAGGAAAAAGGGACAGAAGATCCTAATAGAAGAATTCTAATTAACAAATGTAGAAGAAATGAGGGAAATAAAAAATCACCATTAGAACACTACAGTAACAATTCTTATAGTGAAGAACTATCAATAAATGCTTAAATTAGTAGGTGAAAAGTTTAAACAGGAACTGGATATTTGCAAAGTCTCAAGGTATCTCCCCGCAAATATTTAGTAATTACATGGAGAAAAACAGTAACTGCAGTGGCGAATCCTAACAGATACCATCTTAAGCAAGTGATCAAGGTTAACATCCCTAGTCACCCATAATGACATCATGTTTTCACTGACAGGGAACAGGAAGAAGAGGACAACATCTCTGTAACATCCTTTCCAATAAGGCATAAGCCCAATGTCATCATGAGACAGATGCAAAATGCAAAATGAAGGACACTTTACAAAATAACTAACTAGGATTTTCAAATTGTCACAGTCATGAAAGACTAGGAATGACTGAGGAACTATCACCAAGTGAAAGAAGCTAAAGAGACACAATAAATAAATGTAGTGTGGTACTCCAGACTGGATCCTGGAACAGGAAAATGATAGTAGTGAAAAACATCTGAATAAATTCATCACTTTGGTCACCAGTATCACACCAAGGGCAATCAATGTCCTTGCTTTAATAATCATTTAACAGTTATGTAAGATACTAACATAAGAGGAACCTATACATGAAAATGTTCTGTACCACTTTTGTAATTCTCCTATAAACCTAAAATCATCTAAAAAAAAGCTAAAAAAATAAGATAACAATGGCATATACATTGAGAGAGAAATCTATAAACTGAAAACATTCTATGGTCCTTGTGTAATCTAGGAAGAAGTAAAAGTAAAATATAGGAAGAAATAAAGTACCAAGTAATATTAGAAGTTGGTAAATCAAAAATGCATGTCATATTTTCTAGGGTAATCACTTAAAGACCAGTTAATAAGAATTTGTAATTTCCAAGAGAGTAAAATGAGAAAATGGAATAAAATTTTAAAAAGTGGAAAGCCAAAAGAAGGCAAAAATAAAAAAAAAAGAGAGAGACACATACACATGAACAGATGGAAAAAATTAAAGCACTTAGGAAAACAGTAGATTAAAAACCAAATACATGAATAATTAAAGTGAACTAAATGCAAAACAATGTAAGACTGCATTAAAATACCCAACTACATACTGTTTAATAAGAGACACAGAAAAGACAAGAAGAGTTTAAAGTGAAAGAATATAAAGTGACCTACCATGCAAATATTAACCCAAGAAATCTGATGAGACCTGCAAGTATCAAACAAGGTTAACTTTAAGACAAAAATTACTAAAGATAAAAAATGATAAAATGTATTGCAATGGTAAAAGTTAAATTCATGTGGAAGATTTAACAATTCTAAATTTGTATGTACTGAAGACCATAACCTAAAATATATACAAAGCAAAAATTAACAGAAACATAAGGGTAATTAGAAAAATCTGTAATCATACTGGGAGAGCTTAACAAACCTCTCTCAGTAATTTACTGAGAAAGCAGATTTAAAAAATCAGTAAGGATACAGAATATTGGAACATAATTTATAAACATAACCTAATTCACATACACAGAACCTTACTCTCAAAGCTATACAATATACATTATTTCTAAGTTCACTGTGGATATTTTCAAAACCTAACCACTGCTCAATCATTAAGCAAATCTTAAATTTTAAAGGACTGCAAACAGATAGATTATCTTCTGGTCAAAATTTAATTAAATTAGAAGTTAATAACAAAATATTTGGGGTACCTGGCTGCTCAGTCAGTTAAGTGTCTGCCTTCGGCTCTCATCATGATACCTGGTGTCCTGGGATTGAGCCCCAGCATTGGGCTCCCTGCTCCACAGGGAGTCTGCTTCTCCCTCTCCCTCTGCTGCTCCCCCCACTCGTGCTCTCTCTCCCTTTGTCAAATAAATAAATAAAATCTTTTAAAAATTTAATTAAAAAGATTAAAAATCCCACAAATTCATAAAGTAAGAAATAACTTCTAAATAATCTATGTCAAAGAACAAAACACATGGGAAATAAAAAATATCTTGGACGGAGTAATAATAACAATGTAATACATTAAAACATGCAAGATGCAGCTAAAGCCATGCAGTCAAAAGCTAGAGGTCAATGTATTAATTAGTTTGGGGTTGCTACCAAAAAGTTTTCTGTTTTGCTAGGCTGAGTCTTTTCCAATCCTCTGGCTAGAGGAAGCAGGCTTTTCTCTGGTTGTTTTTCTGTTTGTATCTGTTGGCCTTCCCAGATTGCTGGCTTCTCCAATACCAAGTATGAAATGCATGAGACAAAAAGAAAACCCAGGGAACTCACAGCTGTATCATTCTCTGTATTCCAAGGTTTCTAGCTGGTCTGCCTTCTTTTCTCTACCTTCCAGGGTATTCTTAACGTTTGTTTTCAATATCACGTCCAAGGTTTGTAGCTATACTTACTGAAAGGAATAAGGAAAACTACTCCTGCTCCACCTTTCCAGGTGCAGAAATCTCTCATGAGAGGGCTCTTAAGGTACTGACTTTATTGTCCTTTTTCTTAATTTGGTTCTCTTAGTGGTTACATGGGTGCTCACCTTATTATACCTTCCTCGGTTTAAAAATAAGCAGCACTGTAACCTGTAACAACATTACAGTTCTCATAATCCTCTACAAGGCAAGGAGGAACTTCTGTTCCACTTTGCAGCAGGGACATGCCAACCTGGAAAGCACAGAGAATACTGGACCCAGGTCAAGAACCCAAGGTCAGGGCTCTTAACCACTCAGACATTTCTACTCAGACTCCTCAGTTTGGCCTCCACAATGAATGAGTGTTGAATTTGGTAAAAATCTCTCCACTCTTAGAATCACACTGAAAATAAGACTCTCTAGGCTTCATGCAGAAACATTTTTTTGGTTAAAGCTACAACCAATGGAAATGCCAAATAAATAAATGTGTAAACAAGGTATGGGAAGTCAGATTCACTAAAATATATTGCAAAGACACCACGAGGCACTAGAAAGCTTTATTCTACAGCTGCTCTTACCCTGTCCACTGGGTACAGAGATAGGACAGACTAGCCAGAGAGATTGCCAGATCAGTATGGATTCAGCTCACCTGGGACCTGCCCTAGACTGCCTTCCCTCTGCTCTAGGCATTCACTTTTCCAAAATCTCACCTGACTGGGGCTAGAACACAGAAAGGTATCTGTCACTCTAGGTTCAAAGATGTGGGTTTAGAGCCAAGACAGGGAAGGGACAAAAAAGGACATCAGTCAACTTCTGTTGATCCACATGGCCACAAGAACTCTTGTCCTTGCTCATGGAATCACCTATTGGAAACTGTGAACAGGAGAAAGTATAGTACAGTCCTGTCATTCAGTAGCCAAGATTGATTACTGCTTCAACCTAGGTTATGTGCTGGGCCCTGGAATCAGAATTGAGTAAGATGCTGTCTTACGTCCCAAGTTGCTTATGAGCCAGTGAGGAAGATGAATAAAAGAGAGAACTGGAGTTTTAAAGATATTTATTTATTTATTCATGAGAGACAGAGAGAGGCAGAGACACAGGCAGAGGGAGAAGCAGGCTCCTCACAGGGAGCCCAATGTGGGACTCGATCCTGGATCCCGGGATCATACCCTGAGCCAAAGGCAGATGCTCAACCACTTAGCCACCCAGGCATTCCTAAAAGAGATAATTGTATATAATTCTGCCAGTGACACAAGACAGGTGTGTAGAGGTTGCCATGGGAGCAGAGTCAGGGGCATCTCACCAGGTAAGAGAAGAAAAAAAGACCCCAGGGCTGGGACATGATGCTGAATAGGAGTTATCCAGGAAAGAAGATGGATATACCAGATGATTCCTATATCTAGGGGGCCCAGGAAGTGGGAAGAGGATGAGAAAGACATAAAGGGATGAACAACCCTGGTGTGGATCAAGGACCCCAAGCAGCTTGATAACCCTGGAAAAGAACTTAGATTAGAAGCTAAGCAGGAGGAAGCCTGTCAGGACTGTGGAGGGCCTGGATGTCAACCTCAAGACCTGTGGGCCAGCAGATCCAGTCTGTGCTGTGGGTAGCAGAGCAGCAGAGCCGTTACTAGCACTATCTCACCTAAGGCTGTGCCTCAAATCCACGTGACCATGATTTCATTACTCAACATAGACTCTTTCACAATGAATAAAAAATATTGATTTTACTCCACTAATGAAGTCATAGTAATTTAAAACTATAAATTAACATTTAATTTTTTAAAGTAGTAGATGCAGTTAGTTGAAACACCAAATATTTCTACAAGGCAATCTCCTACCTTCTCTTACCACCCCCTTTAACCCCCCTTCCCTACTTACAGAGCATATCCAACTTTTTTACTTGTTTCTTCTGATGTTTATCCTCATTTTACCTTTAAAAAAAAGATTTAGGGGTGTCTGGATGGCTCAATCGGTTACTCATCTGCCTTCAGCTCAGGGCATGATCCCAGGGTCCAGGGATAGAGCCTCACATTGGGCTCCCTGCCTAGTGGAGAGTCTGCTCCTCCCTCTCCCTCTGTCCCTCCCCTCTGAGGGAGCTTGAGCAGTGGGGAGGCACAGAGGGAGAGGGAGAATCTCAAGCAAACTCCACACTATTCACACTAAGCACAGAGGCTAATAAGGGGCTTCAATTCGATGACCCGGAGATCACAACCTGAGCTGAAACCCTGAGTTGGATGCTCAACTGACTGAGCAACCCAGGCACCCCATCCTCATTTTTCTAAACACAATACTAATAATGCTATTTCTTGGCTTTCAATTTTAGATCTTATATATTGATGGTCTACCATGGAAGATGAGATTTGGAATTTTTTACATTTTTCCTAAAATATGTATTTGCCCTTCTTATCCCCCAGTAGTTAAATGATGAGTTTTAAATAAACTAATATTCAGTGCTTACATTATTATGTCACATAAATGCTCTTAATACAGTACATGGACATTTCTTGTACAACTTTTTTTCTGAGCCACTTAATACAGTACACGGACATTTCTTTTACAACTTTTTTTCTCCTAAAGGTAGCAATTGCCTCATTTTCTTTTTCATTTGCCTAATTTTCTGCGAACCTATCACAATTATCCCTAAAACTCTAGGAGGGTATGAACTCACTTCTTTGCAATCACTTCTCGTCATATTCTGGTTCAAGCCTCTCCATGGCTCACAACAGCTGCTTCCAGAACGAAGCTCTAGCTTCAGCCTCTGCAGTTTGGTCCCAGCTCAAGCCTTACCTCCTGGCTCCTGTGCCACAGGTCTTCCCCTATCCAGTGACAAAGGCAGCTGGTCCCCACACCTAAGATGCCAGTTTTAGCTTGGGCTTTGTTTCATGGAGGCCTAGCCTGCCGAGGATAACTGTCCCCACTCTGATTCCAGCTCTATTTCACTGCTCCTTCACCCCTTGCCAGTCATATTCAAAAAGTCTCCATCAGGCTCCCATAGTATCCTCAGAGTACTCAAGAGGCACTCAATCAGTTGTCTTGGCGCTCTCAACCAAGTGGGTACAGAGCTGACAGATGAAAGAGGTTTCTAAAATGAATAGTGTATGCAGTACCTGGCTGGCTTGGTGGTGGAGTATGTAACTTTTCACTTTGGGGTTGTAAGTTCCAACCCCATGTCAGGTGTAGAGATTACAAAAAAATAAGATAAATCTTAAAACAGTGATTGTAGAAAATTCTACACAAGTTAATTGTTTTGGCTTTCTAAGAACTTAGAAACAGTTTACTTCTACCTCAGAATCCAAGACCAACTACCGAAGCCCAATCTGAGGCCACCATGGCTAACCTCTTTTAGACCAGTTACAACTTATAGCCCATAAGCACAGGGCAAGCAGCATGTCTTGCTAGGTGGTCACCTTTCCCACTCCACAGAAAGTTAAACCAGAACATAGCTTGTAAACAAATGGCCTGTCAGAACACATCCTAGAGCTGGTTTTGAGGGAACAAATCAGAGAGGATCCTGGAAGACAATTTCTGAACTCCAAAGGAGATAGCATATGTGATGAGCATGGGATTTGTTTTTATTTAGGGAAAGTCTTCAGCTACATATATACCCATCATCCCAGCTCCATATGGTCTCTGGGATCTAGCCATGGAGTGCTCCTGAAACTCCAACCTGATAGAAAACACTCTCACTTCCTTGTGTACAAGAGGACAGAGCTCTAGAAGTCCAGGAATACTCCTCAAGCAGCATCTACCACTCACTATTGTGATGAATATGTGGAAAGTGACTTGTTCTTGTAGGAGCTCCTGCTCCTTCTCTCAAAGTAAGGGCCACAAGATCAGAGTCTAGGCCATTAGTTCCTGAGGGCATCACAGTCATAGTCAAATAAGCCAAGGAATGGGGCAGGGAAATGGATAAGGCATGAGCCCTGAAGCAATCAGTGAAAGAATAGAACTTACTTTCTTGGGTGAAATGATAACCGCTAGGTCTGGGAAGACACTGGCATGACCTACATCACTCATCTGGGATAACAAAGCACAGTGATTGGCCCTTCTCACCTGAGGCCCTGACTTTACATGTCACTTGATTCATGGAGGTGGTGTGCACCCTGCTATTTTTTCCCTTTCCACAAATGGCCAGGCCTCAATAAAGCTCAAGTTTGCCAAGACATTTCTGATCATTAACTCTGAGGCCTTTCTCTTCCAAGAAAGGAAAAGTGTTTTCTAGAATACATTGGTTTCTGTTAATACTTTCCCTATATAGGTCCTTCTATTCAGCCATAACTGTCCTACCTCTTGAAGTTCTCAACCTGGCAGAACAATCCTTTGCTCCAACAAGGATTCATGAACAATCTACTATGCAGTAAAACAGTTCCCAACTGTAGCACACAGTGACAAATAAAACAGGCATATACCTTCCCTTCCTCATAGCAGGAACTTTCAGGTGTGCAGGATGGCTCTCAACTTGGCTTCTACCCTGACATACTCTGTCAGAAGGACTGATCACTGCAGCCATCCACATGGGAGGGGTTTGGAGAGCACTGGAGGTAGACAGTGAGGCCAGTGATCTCTGCCAGAGTCCGACCTCTGAAGGAGTCAGTGGGAGAGTCCCAGTGAAAGATATTTAAGCCAGTGCTCATTCTATACTTCTCAGCCATCTAATACATTTCTTTAAAGGAGCATCTATCTGGACTGACCCTCATTCAGTGTCCATGAACCAGCATTCTCAGAATTCATATAACATCTGTAGGTTGTGGTATCATCTGGCCCCTAGCGGGTAAAGCCCTGCTGCTTTCCCTTTCTTGTACTTGTACCTCTGCTCTACAGCTCATGTCTGTAGCCCTCAGCCTCATGGACAGGCCTCTAGCTTTCTTCCAATTGCCTTTTCCTTGGGATCCACAAGAAAGGTTCTATAGACACCACTTGGCCTACTTTACCATTCCCTGAGGCTTGGCATGTTCTTCTGCCCTTTGCAATCTAGTACTTCTCCCTCTCCCTGCCTCCTTTCAGCCAATCAGCCCAGAGCTCACACAATAAAGCATATGATATGGAGACAGGGTGATGAGCCATCCAGATTCTTCTTTCTGGATTAAAGTACTCCTTCTTGAAGCTGCTGGGAGTATTAGTTGCTGATGTGTCCCTTTCCAGACATTGCCCTTATGTAAAGAGAAACACCTCACCTACAGTTATCCAATGTCCCTGGAGAGGGCCTGCATTCTTGTTTAAAATAGGTACCTTGCTTCAGTTTAAGGCAATTGTAAGGGGCCTTCCAAGTTCAAGAGCTCCTCATGGGACTGACCAAGGTCTGTGTTCTAACTGCATCTTTGTTCACCTTATTGTACTGTCCAATTCTATTTCTCTCAGTGTCATTTAGGTGTTACTCCCAAATGCAAATCTCCAGTTCAGAGTCTATATCTAGGCAAACTGACCTGAAACCATTTGGTACCAGGTAGTCCTTAGACACAGATTCTAAAATGGGATTTGGGCACTAGATCATCTTCCTGGTAGCTCACAATGAACACTTTGTCAATGGTGACAGAATGGTGTGATGTTGTGATATTTGTTCAAACCTTTATAGTGGTAAATTGAGATGGGATACCAGTGGAAAAGAATGCACTGGCTGGTGCAGTATCCCAGTTGATTGAGAGATACAAGGGTGTAGTAGAAAAATTAATGTCCCCACCACAGATGGGGTGATTCCTTATAGGATAAGATTCCTTATCCCTGGAATCTATGAACATGTCATATCACTCAGCACATGGGAGTTAATGATACATGTGGAATTCATGTTGCTAATAAAATGACTGTAAGATACAATTATCCTGGATTATCCAAGTAGGTCCAATGTTATCACAGTGGTTCTTAAAATGTGGAAGAGGGAGGCAGACAGTCAGAGGAAGATTTTAAGATATTATGCTGCTGGCCTCTTTTTTTTTTTTTTTTTTTTGCTGCTGGCTTTGAAGACAGCAAAGGATGCCATAAGCTAAGGCATGCAGGAAGCCTCCAGAAACTTCAAAAAACAAGAAAATAATTGTACAATAGTGTGAATATATTTAACATTAGTGAACTGTACAATTTTTTTCTACTAAATATTTTATTTATTTACTCATGAGAGACACACAGAGAGAGGCCGAGGCATAGACAGAGGGAGAAGCAGGCTCCTCACAGGGAGCCCAGTGCAGGACTCAATCCCCAGACTCAGGATCACACCCTGAGCCAAAGGCAGATGCTCAACTGTGGAGCCACCCAGGCATCCCAAACTATGCCTTTTAGGTGTTACTCCCTAAAAGATGGCAAATTTTATGTTATACTATGTATCTTTGGACAATTTTCATTAAAAAAAAGTAGAAAATGAGCCTCTAGAGGGAAAAGAAAGGTCAGAGCCTCCAGAAAGGTCATTTAACAAGAAAACTTAAAATAAGTAATGATAAAAAAACAAACCTGAGGGATGGGGAGAGCCTGATATGCATAGAAACTACATTATATACTTAAAATGCCCAGTTTTCAAGAAAATTACTAGCCATACAAAGAAACATGAAGATGGCCCATACATAGGAAAAAGGCAATCCACAGAAACTATCCCTGAGAACTGGTAAAAGACTTTAAATTAGCTACCTTAAACATGCTCAAAGTACTAAAGGAAACCATGCCTGAAGAACTAAAAGAAAATATGATAATGATATGTCATCAAATAGAAAATATCAATAAAAAGACAAAAATTATAAGAAAGGACCAAACTGAAATCTTGGAGTTAAGTTCAATGACTGGAATTTAAAAACTTAATTAGAGGGTCTCAATAGCAGATATAAATTGACCAAAGAAAGAATCAGCAAACATGAAGAAATATCACTTGAAATTATCCAATCTTAGGAACAGAAAGAAAAAGAATGAAGAAAAATTAAGAGAGCCTCAGGGACCAGTGAGGAACCACCTAAAGTCTTAGAAGGACAGAAGAAAAAGAAAGGGACATAAGGAATATATGAAGAAATAATAGCCAAAAACTTTGAAAGTCTGATGAAAAACCATAAATCTATCCCTCCAAGAAACTAGTACAAAAGTGTCCTGGAAGCAGAAGACTTAAGAGGCATAAAATTCCCTATAATCATTTTGTAATTAATGACTTTTTCCCTACTTTATCTTTGAGAAACAATAGGAAATTTACACATTGTGACTATTGTTCATTGTATGAAAGTTGGTCACCCGTGTCCATTTTCCAAATTGTTATCATATACTGCAACAAACAGAACAAATGGTCATGCTCAAAAAATGCCTGGAAGAAAATTTATCCAAATTAGCTGAGGATTCAGACTGATTAAGCAATTTATCCAAATTAGCTGAGGATTCAGACTGATTAAGCAATAAAAAATTATATTTTTTAAGTCAAATTATAAAATGTTAAAAAAGAAAAGAAAAGAAAATTCCCTGTCCAAATCAAGTTTGTTTGTTTATTTGGTTGATTTTCTGCTCATCAATCATACTACTATTAAAAGAGAAGAGAGGGTCTTCATATTGTACCACCCTCAAATTGGTTAAAGAAGTATGATAGAATTTCAATACTGCCAGTCATTTCTTTTCAAAAGCAATGTGTAAGAATGAGTCAGAAATTTTTCCTCTTTGAGGCAATCATCACTTAAGGGCAAAATTCTATGGAACTGTCTCTTACCAAGGAAGAGGCATAAATATGCTATAACTTTGGAATTAAAAAATCTTAAAAGCAGTGCAAAAGTATTTGAGTATTATTTGATATAATTTTGGGTAGAGAAAGAAAGACATTAGAAAAATGCCTGGTGTAAGTACCTAGGAATCCTGAAGCTTTTCTTCCTCATTGCTTATTTTAAAGATTAGCTCAAAAATCAAATAATTATTGGGGTGCCTGGGTGGCTCAGTCAGTTAAGCATCCTACTCGTGGTTTCAACTCAGGTTGTGGTCTTGGGGTTGTGAGATCAAATCCCATGTCGGGTTCTATGCTCAGTGCAGAGTCTCCTTGAGATTCTTTCCCTTTCCTCTCCCTCCCTTTCTGCTCCTCTCACCACTTGTGTGCTCTCTCTAAAATAAATAAATAAAATCTTTTAAAAAATTAATTATTTTAAGAATTAAAAAATTAGTCTTAGTCCAGAGGAGGAAACACACCTCATCAGCAAAACAAATAGTTCTAGATCTTTACTCTTTAATGGAGAAATTGACAACCTAAGGAGTAATAGAATAAAGAAGTGCTGTATAGTATGAAAAATCCTCCAGGTGATTCTGTGACTCTTTCCTTTCCCTCTTTCTCCCTCAACTTCTTTTTTTTTTTTCATTTTTTTAACTCTTTATTTTATTATTATTTTTAATAATAAATTTATTTTTTATTGGTGTTCAATTTACCAACATACAGAATAACACCCAGTGCTCATCCCGTCAAGTGCCCCCCTCAGTGCCTGACACCCATTCACCCCCACCCCCCGCCCTCCTCCCCTTCCATCACCCCTAGTTCGTTTCTCAGAGTTAGGAGTCTTTATGTTCTGTCTCCCTTTCTGATATTTCCCACACATTTCTTCTCCCTTCCCTTATATTCCCTTTCACTATTATTTATATTCCCCAAATGAATGAGAACATATGTTTGTCCTTCTCCGATTGACTTACTTCACTCAGCATCTCCCTCAACTTCTAATCACTAAGTGATAGTAGCTCCTACACCAGGTTGATCACTAGAATTTTCTGGGGGTGTTTCTAAAATATAAATTCCTGGATTCAAACCCTCAATAATTTGATTCAGTGGGAACCCCTCTAGCCTAGGCTTGATGTGCCTATAGAGCAATCCAGTACTGAGAATAGTTACATAACTTATGAATGTGGCCACATGATTCCCTGTCTCATCAGGCTCCAAAGGGTCATCGTCTAACCCCTGTGAAATTTTAGTGAAAGTGATTATGCAGGTCTTAGATTTAACTAACGAAGAAGGACAAAAACCAGTTGCTTTCTTATCCATTATAATTAAGGATGTGATGTAAGAAGAGAAACACATCACAGCCAAGTGTAGGTCACCCCACCCTCTCAGGACAGACATGGGCAGAGAGGCAGTTGAGAGCAGAACCAAGGTGGGAAGGGCAGACATAGAAACGAAGTTTTGTGTTCATAGGCAAACCATCAGTTCAGTATTTGTCAATGACTGGAGACAGAAAACTCAACAAAGAAAGTGGATCAGAAAAGATGGCTAAAAAGGAATACAAGCCACCCTTAGAAAACACTGTATCTTAGGGCTGGTCAAGTCAGGAAAATTTCAGAGTAAAATCACAAAGGGGGCTTATCCACAGGACAAGACTGGCTTTTGCTTTCGAGGTCTATGTGGTTACCTCTGTAAAAGCTCTTCCTGCAGTACCAAGAATGCAGTCTCCCAGATGCCTGTAACCAATGGATCCATCCTAACTACAGAGACAGCTGCCCTCAGGCTATAGTATAGCAGTAGAGAGAGGCTTTGATCCTAGGGACATCTTTTTATGAAGGGTCAGATTTAAAGGAACAATCAGCTTAGACCTAGCTCTTCATGAAGACTTCTCTGAATGTTCGGACTATGTGCCTGTTCACTGGGTCCAAGGACCATACACACTTCCTTTATAGCACTTACTCAATTATTTAGAAAGTAGCTGTTCATATGTGTTTCTCCCCCACTGCCTCCCACAAAAAACTATGGTCTCACTATGGGAACTGGTATTGTTTCCTTTGCTCTCCTACCCCTAGACCCAGGAGCGTAACCAATACATGAAAGGTACTAAAGAACATTTGTTGTTTAGTTTGCTAATTCAGCTTGTCTTTCCCAAAGGACAAAATATCTATCTTCTCTCTCAGCCACACCAGGGAATTGTGCTGGGCTAAAGTACTGGAGCCTGCGCTAGTAATAGACTCAGGTGTTCCTCCTATCAACAGAGGAGTGAGGTCTACCTGCAGAGAAACAGAGGAGCCTAGTGCAACAGGGTCCACAGGGTAGGAGCAAAGGATTCTGTGTGGTTCTGTCTTTATCACTTTCCAGCCCAAGAATTCATCTCAATTCCAGGTGAGTCTGGCTGAGACAGCATCACATTAGGAGAAAGGGGTAAGGGCTTTTTCCTTTTTTGAGTGTGATCTTAAAACAGTCCCCAAAGGTTCATCTTGGAAAATTTAGAGACCCCCTGAGCTATAAGACAAACCTTTTTCTATGAGTTTTGACCTTTTCCTGCCATATGAACTCTGACCTTCTCTTGCTACTCAAAACACAGCTCAAAGGAATAATATCTGGCCCTTACCAAAGAAGCCTCCAATACCATAACCAGAAACCTGGCAGTAAAAAAACCAAAACCAAAACCAAAAAACAAACAAAACAAAACAAAACAAAAAAAACAAAACAAAACCAGACAGGGTTAGCTGGTGGGCAACCTTCAAGTCAGCCTAGGACAGCCTAGGAACTCTGCATTCCCAGGCCTGCTCCTAAGTAAAGACACATGAAGCAGTTTATCTAGCACCAGCATCTAGATGAGGAAATTAAAGATCAGAGAGGATATGGAACTTATCCAAGGTCACAGAACAAAGCTTTGATTCACACCCAAGATTTTTGGTTCCTGAGTTCATGCTCCTAAACCCTCAGCCGTTCATGGACCCAGAGAAAGAAGGATGAGGCAACCAATGATCAGACTAGGTAGGTTTCTGTGGGAAGGGGCAGAGAAGTGGGGTTCAGGACATTTCAAGGCCGGTGTCCTCAAAATGGAGTATGGAAAGCTTCAGACTAGAGGTAGCTATGGCTCAAATGTGAGATGGGAAATGGCAAGAACAGGGGACAGGACAGAGACTATTTACCCATGTTGCCCCCAGATAACTCCTACGTGGAGAAATTCTGCTATTTCATCTGACAGCCCAATGATGAGCTGAATCCTTTTATTTACTTGTTCAACCACAGTCTTCCTCTTACGTCAGAAATATACTGGATGGAGAAAATCAGGCAGAAGAGGAAGGCCTAAGGAAGAGAGAAAAGAGACCAATGTAATTCAGAAGAAGCAAATGGGTTAGAAAATGAGGGGAGGGATGGAGAAGTTAAGGGATCATTCCTTTTGCCTATGTCACAACTGTCATTTCTGGCTCAGAAATGCCATGTGGAAGTCTTCAGAATTCTCACAATGTCAGCATTCACAAGGCCCTTTGAATTCATCCCTTCCAATCCTATCATCTGATAAAGACAATACTGAGATGTTACTGAAGAAGTAAATTGCCCACGTTTTTAAAGCCAGTAAGTGGCAGAGCTGGAACTATAACTGAAGGATTCAAAATTTTAGTCCTATGCCTTTTTTGGTGGTATAATAGGACCTTCTGAACTTTTTTTTTTTTTAAGATTTTATTTATTTATTCATGAGAGACACACAGAGAGAGGCAGAGACACAGGCAGAGGGAGAAGCAGGCTCCTCACAGGGAGCCTGATGTGGGACTCGATCCCGGAACTCCTGGGATCATGCCCTGAGCCAAAGGCAGATGCTCAACTGCTGAGCTACCCAGGCATCCCAGACCTTCCGAACTTTTAAGTAAAACTCAAAACTGGTCAAACTATAATAAGAAGGCATGTATTCAGGCTAGGACAAAATCATTCCTGGGTCCTATAAACAAACACATCACACACACACACACACACACAATCACTCATAGGCTCACACAGAGGTATGCACATACAGTTACACATACCTAAAGATAGTGTGAGACACAAACAATAAACAAATGGGGAGACACCAAGTGAACATCCAGGTGAAAGAAATCTCACATATATGAATAAAGTGGCTGGAAGAGATGTCAAACCACCCCACCCCAAGATTATCTTTGGTTGACTCTGACTTGAGATGAGTGGGCAGAAAAGTGAAGTGATATTTAAGACCCTGGATTGTTTCACCTAGGAAATAGAACCTGAGAGTGAATACAGGCTAGTAAAACAGTACCTCCTATAGTGTGCACAATTTTAGCAAGGAATACACAGGAATTGACTTCTAAATCTTCAACTTGTATATATAAATTTCATGGCTTTGTTCAATTTTTCTTTCCAAACAGCCCTTGCCCTTACTATTCAAAAGAAATACACCTATAATTTTACTGTGAAAAATTCCTCCTAGGCATAAAAACTTCCAGAGCATCAAAGTAAGGAAACAGTGTTAAATACTATTTCATTGAAGTTTCCTCTAGGCTAAACAAAGCACCTAATAACTCACTGTAGGGCTTCCTGTATCTAACATATTTGTGCTAAGTACAAAGTATGGCATTTGAAAATAGGGTATTCTGGCCTTTGTTGGGATGTTTTGAATAAAAGTACTTATAAAATAGGACAATGTAATTTATATAAATTTTTGTTTCACAGCTTTGCCTCTTCTATCCCTTCACTATTTTCAAAGAAGGCCTTACACTTGTGGGATGATCCAGTAAGGTCAATAGTAATAAAGAATATTTACATAAAAAATGGATTCATGTATCTAAATACAAGCAATTCTTTTCAACTACTCTTAACATTCATCCCTAGTATATGTCATTCATTGAAAAGAAAAGGAAATCAAAGAGCTAAGGAAAGTCCAAGCTGGTAAATGATTATTTTAAAAGTAACAGGGTACCACAGAATACAGATATCTTTCTAAATGCAAGTCCCTCCACATATCTTCCTAAAAACCACTAACAAAGGAAAAATAAAGTCACTCATTATCCATTCCTGTAACTAGAAAACAGGGAAACTATATATTTCAATTATAAGTAAGGAAATAAACACCAGATGTCAGTAGAGCATTTCAGAAATATCTAAGAAAAGAATCTGTCTGAGGCTCCACAGATAAAGGTAAACAGGATCATAGACAGCTTTAAATATAAAAGGCTGACATAGAAGTGCAATATGGGTATCACTGGAGTCCTTAGAGAAAGGAAAAGAATGGTGGACGCCTGGGTGGCTCAGCGGTCAAACCCCTGCCTTCAGCTCAGGGTGTGATCCTGGGATCCTGGGATGAAGTCCCACATGGGGATCCCTGCAGGGAGCCTGCTTCTCCCTCTGCCTATCTGTCTCTCTCTCTCTCTCTCTCTCTCTCTCTCTCAATCTCTCTCTCGTATCTCTCATGTGTAAATAAATACAATCTTTAAAAAAAAAAGAACTAGAATGGAATTGACCTAAAATGGCCAGTTACAAGATAAAATCTTTATAAAACAGGCAAATATACAATAATAAATATAATTAACTAACCTAAAATTGTATGTCAAACTGACACTAAATATATGGATCAAGAATAGTTATTAGGATTATTATTAGTTACTATCAATTAACAAATATTAGTAACTTTTAATAACTTTAAGATAGTTATTAGATAAATATATAGATAGATATTATTAGATAGATTAATTATTTAATTATTATAATTTATTTTTATAAAGAATAAAATATTTTTAGGGGCACCTGGGTTGGATAAGTGTCTGACTCTTCATTTTGGCTCAGGTCATGATCTCAGGGTTGTGAGATCAAGTCTCAATTTGGGTTCCAAGGTAGGCATGGAGCCTGCTCAAGATTCTCTCTCCCTCTTTCTCTGTGAGGGACAGATTCCCCCGACTCCCTGTCTCTCTAAAAAATAAATAAATAAAGCAATAAAACATTTTTAAATATAGTTGAGTATGCTCCTATCAGACAGACCATCCCCCTAGATAAAAACTATAAACATTGGACAAAATATAAAAATAATTACTGGAAGGTAACATAGAGTAAGTATGCAGATTATGGATGGAAGTCAATACTTGAAATAAGGGAATGGTACACTGATTTCCTGTTTTTCTAATGGCTATTGGCCTCAGGATGACTGTAGTTGACAAAGCACAGGACTGCTCAAATTCCAACTGAAAATCCAAAATTTTTCTAACCTGAAAATTACAGAGTTCAGGGCAATCACAGACGCTAAAAAGTGAAAAGCAAATTCCAATAAGATGAGAAAGAGAAAGATTCAAATTCCATGTATAAATAAGTTCTGCCTAAATTTCTTGCAGACCTCTAAACAAAGCAATGCTATAATATAGGTTACACTGCAAGCAGCCCAGCCAAGAATAAGAGGCCTGAACTGCACAAACAAAAAAACCCAAACTCGTATTGAACCAAATTAACTGTTTGTTATTAGAAACAACAATAGGCTGTTTCAAGATGATGATGTAGGAGGCTCCCAAACTTACCTCTTCCCATGGACACAATGAATCTACAGATATATGTGAAATAACTCCCTCTGAAAGAAATCCTGAAACTGAGTGACCACTACCCATACAGCAACTGAGGGGAAAAAAATGAGGGGGTAAAAAAAACACAGAACAAGTAAGGCTACTGGGACAATCACAAAGGTTTGAAAGACAACCATAATCTAGGACAAGGTTTAACACTAAGGTTCATCTCACAAATAAGAACATTGCCTAAGACTGGAAGAGACAACTATTTAATGCATAGAAACCAACACAGAGAGACAAGGAAAATGAAGAAACAGAGGAGTATGTTCCAAATGAAAGAACAAGACAAAACCTCAGGAAAAGGCTTTAATGTAACAGAGAGAAGTGGTTTATCTGATACAAAGAGTTAATAATAATGGTCATAATGATGCCGGTCTCCTGAAGTCAGGAGAATAATGCATGAACAAAGTGAGAATTTCAACAAAGAGACAGAAAATATAAGAAAAAAATCAAACAGGGGCACCTGGATGGCTCAATTGGTTAAGCATCTGCCTTCAGCTCAGGAAATGATCCCAGGATCCTGAGATCAAGCCCTACATCAGGCTCCCTGCTCAGAAGGGAGTTTGCTTCTCCAGCTCCCTCTGCTGCTCTCCCTGCTTGTGCTCTCTCTCTGTCAAATAAATAAATAAGATCTCTTTTGAAAGAAAAGAAAAAAAGAAAGAAAGAGAAAAAGAAAGAGCCAAACAGAAGTAATAGACCTTAAGAGTACAATAAATAAACTGAAAAATTCAATACAGAGGTTCAAAGCAGCCTAGATGAAGCAGAAGAAAAGATAAGCACACTCAAAGACAGAACAGTGGAATTCATCCAATTAGAAAAAGAAAAGAAAAAAAAGAATGAAACTGTGAAGACAGCTTAAGGGATTAATGAGACAATATCACATTATAAGGATCTCAGAAGAAGAAAGAGAAAGAAAGGGACAGAACACTTTTTGAAGAAATAATGGCTAAAAATTTCCCCAACCAGGGGGAAGGTCACATCCAGGAAGTCCAAAAAGTTCCAAATAAGATGAACCTGAAGACACCCACATTGAGGTACATTATAATTAAGTGGCCAAAAGTTAAAAACAAAGAATCTTAAAAGCACCAAGAGAAAAACAACTAATTATGAACAAGGGAACCACGATAAAACTATAAACATATCTTTCAGCAGAAACTTTGCAAGCCAGACAGGCAGGAGTAGCACAATATATTCAAAGCACTGACAGGAAAACTGTCAACTTCAAGAATACACTACTCATCAATATTGTACTTCAAAAGTATAACGAGGGATCCCTGGGTGGCGCAGCGGTTTAGCGCCTGCCTTTGGCCCAGGGCGCGATCCTGGAGACCCGGGATCGAATCCCATGTCGGGCTCCCGGTGCATGGAGCCTGCTTTTCCCTCTGCCTATGTCTCTGCCTCTCTCTCTCTCTCTCTGTGTGACTATCATAAATAAATAAAAAATTATAAAGAGATAAACAGTTACCTACACAAGAAAAAACTGAAGGAGTTCATCAACATTAAGTTAGCCTTATAAGAAATATGACAAGAATTCTTTAAGCTGAAATAAAAGGGTACTAATTAGTGATAAGAAAACATATGAAAGTGTAATTCTCAGTCGAAAAGATAAATAAAGAGCTAAATCAAATAATCTAAGGTACTAACAGTGGCAGATTGATCATTTATAAATTTAATGTAAAGGTTAAAAGATAAAATTAATAAAATAACTAGAGTTACAGTAATTTGTTAATGGGTACACAAGATAAAAAGATGTAAATTGTGACATCAAAAACAGAATATGAGTGCATAGTATGTAGAACTTTAAAATGAATTCAAACTTGTTATCAACCTAAAACAGACTGTTACAAATATATTTTATGTAAACCTCATGATAACCACAAAGCACAAAGTATAGTATATAACAAAAGATAAAAAGAAAAGAGAAAACCATCAAATCACACATAAGAAAAGAGAGCAAGAAAAGAAAGGAACAAAGGAATCAAAAAACAACTAGAAAAAAAATTAACAAAATGGCAGTAAGTCTATACCTATCAATAATTACTTTAAATGTAAATTCACCAATCAAAACACATACAGTAGACAAATGGATAAAATAATACCCAGCAATATGCTGCCTACAACAGACTCACTTCAACTTTTTTTTTTTTTTAAGATTTACTTACTTAGGGACCCCTACAGCCCAGGTCATGATCTCAGGGTCCTCCCCACCCACCCCAACTCTTGCTCATGCTCTCGCTCTCTCTCGCTCTCTCTCTGGAATAATCTTTAATTAAAGATTCTATGTAATTATTCCAGAGAGAGAGAGAGAGAGAGAGCATGAGTAGGAGGAGGGGTAGAGGAAGAAGAAGACAATCAGACTCCCTGCTGAATAGGGAGCCCAAGGCAGGCTCAATCCCAAGACTCCAAAATGATGACCTGAGCTGAAATCAGAAGTCTGATGCTTAAAAAACTGAACCACCCAGGAACCCCCAGACTCACTTCAACTTTAAGGATACACACAGACTTAAGGAGAGAGATAGAAAAAATATTTCATGCGAACAGAAACCAAAAGAAAGCTGGCATAGCTATCCTAAAATAAAAGAAACTTTAAGACAAAAGACTATAATGGGATGCTTGGGTGGTTCAGTGGTTGAGCATCTACCTTTGTCTCAGGTCATGATCCTGGGGTCCGGGATTGAGTCCCGCATTGGGCTCCTTGCAGGGAGCCTACTTTTCCCTCTACCTGTGTCTTTCCCTCTCTCTATCTCTCATGAATAAATAAATAAAATCTTAAAAAAAAAAAAGAAAAAGAAAAAGACTATAATAAAAGACAAAAAGTTCGTTTTTAGGGCAGCCCCAGTGGCTCAGAGGTTTAGCGCCGCCTTTAGTCCGCGGTGTGATCCTGGAGTACCGGGATTGAGTCCCGAGTCAGGCTTCCTGCATGGAGCCTGCTTCTCCCTCTGCCTGTGTCTCTGCCTCTCTCTCTGTGTGTGCCTCTCATGAATAAATAAATAAATAAAATCTTAAAAAAAAAAAAGTTCGTTTATAGTGATAAAGGGGTCAATCCAGTAAGAGACTATAACATTTACAAATTCTTATGCACCCAACATAGAAGCATCCAAATATATAAAGCAAATATTAATAAACCTAAAGGAAGAAATACATAGCAATACAATAATAGTAGAGGACTTTAATATCTTACTTTCATTAGTGGATAGATCTTCCAGAAAGAAATCAGTAAGGAAATACTGGACTTAAATGACATGTTAGAATAGAGAGACTTAATGAAATTTTACATCCCAACCAAAAGCAGCAGACACACATTCTTCTAAAGTGCATGTGGAACATTCTCTAATATAAATCATATGTTAGGCCACAAAACAAGTTTTAATAAATTTATTAAGACTGAACTCATATTAATCATCTTTTTAAACCATACTGGTATGAAACTGAAATCAACTACAAGAAGAAAATTGGAAAATTTACAAATATGTGGAGACTAAACAATGTATTACTGAACAACAACAGGTCAAAGAAGAAATTTAAAAATATCCTGAGATAAATAAAATGAAAAATACAATATGCTGAAATTTACGAGTTGATGCAAAGGCAGTTCTAAGAGAAAAATTCATAGTAATAAACACCTACATTAAGAAACAAAAAAGAACCCAAAGAAACTCACACTTTAAATCCCAGAGACCTAGAAAAAGAAGAGTAAATGAAGCCTCAAATTAGCAGAAGGAAATAACAAAGATCAGAGAGTAAATAAATTGAGACTAAAAGAACAACAGAAAAGGTCAGTGAAACTAATAGCTGGTTTTTGGATAAGATAAACAAACCTTTAGTTAGACTCACCAAGAAGAAAAAAAGAAAGGATTCAAAGAAATGAAAGAGAAAACATTACAACTGATATCACACAATACAAACAATACAAGAGACTGAACAATTATATATCTAATAGGACAAATAGGACAACCTACAAGGAATGGAGAAGTTCCTAGAAACATACAACCTACCAAGACTAAATTATAAAGAAAGAGAAAATTTGAACTGATCAATTACTAGTATGGAGATTGAGTCAATAATAAAAAAACTTTCCAACAAACAAAAGTTAAGGATCAGAGATGACTTCACTAGTGAAGTCAACAAAACATTTAAAGAAGAGTTAATGCCAACCTTTCTGGAACTCTTCCAAAAAGTGTAAGAGGAAGGAACAGTTCCAAACTCATTTTACCAACCCAGAATTACAATGATAACAAAACCATACAAGGACACAAGAAAAAATAATTCAGGCCAATAACCCTGATGAGCATAAATGTAATAATCCTTAGCAAACTACTATAGTTCCCCTTTATCCACTGGGCATATATTTCAAGAGCCCAGGGAATACCTGAACCACACATAGTACTAAACCCTATATATACTGTTTTTTTCTATACATGTATACTTATGATAAAGTTTAATTTATAAATTAGTCTCAGTAAGAGATTAATAACAATATGTAATAAAATAGAAAAATTATAACAATATACTACAATAAAAGCTATGGTCTCTCTCAAAATATTTTATTATACTGCATTGGCCCTTCTTGTGATGATGTGAGATGATAAAATGCCTACATGATGAGATGAAATGAAGTGAATGACAGAGGCATTATGATACAGCAGAAGGGCACTGTTGATCTTCTGACTGCATGTCAGGAGGATCATCTGCCTCTAAACGACAGATGACCATAGGTAAATAAAACCATAGAAAATGAAATACCAGATAAGGAGGGACTACTGTTATCAGCAAACCAAATTTAATAATATATTAAAAGGATGATACACCTTGAGATCCAAGGATGTTTCAGCATTCATAAATCAATGTGATATACCACATTAACAAAATGAAGGGGAAAAATCATATTATCTCAAGAGATGCAGAAAAACCATATGACAAAATTCAACATCGATTCATGATAAAAAAAAAAAGAAAAACTGTCAACAAATGGATATAGAGGGAACATACTTCAACATAATAGAAGTCCTAGCCAGAGCAGTTAGTCAAGAAAAAGAAATAAAAGGAACCCAAACTGGAAAGTAGGAAATAAAATATCTGTTTGCAGATGATATGATCTTATATAGAAAATCCTAAAAATCCATCAAAAAACTGTAAATAGGCAAATTCAATAAACTTGTAGGGTACAAAATCAATATACAAAAAATCAATTGAGTTTCTATACACTAATAATGAACTATCAGAAAGAAAAATTAGATGAACAATCCCAAAGCAATCTACAGATTCATTGCAATCATTAAAATTCTAATGGCATTTTTCACAGAACTAGAACAAATCATTCTAAAATTTTCATGAACCCACAGGAGATCCTGATTAGGCAAAGCAATCTTGAGAAAGAAGAAAGCTGAAAGCATCATACTTTCTGATTTTAAACCATATTACAAAGCTATAGCCATCAAAAGGGTATGCTATTGGTATTAGAAAAGACACATGCATCAAGGGAACAGAATAGAGAGCCCAGAAATAAACCTGTGTATATATGGTTGATTAATTTATGAAAAAGAAGACAATAATATACAATGGGGAAAGAATAGTCTCTTCAATAAATTGCATTGGAAAAACTGGACAGCCACATGCAAAAGAATGAAACTGGACCACTCTCTCATGCAGTACATAAAATCAACTCAAGATGGATGATGTGAATATAATATCTGAAATCATAAAATGCCTAAAAGAAAAAAATAGGAGATGATATCCTTGACATTAGCCTTGACAATGATTTTTTGGATTTGATGTCAAAAGCAATGATAGGGCAGCCCGAGTGGCTCAGCGGTTTAGCGTCGCCTTCAGCCCAGGGCCTGATCCTGGAGACCCAGGATCGAGTCCCACGTGGGGCTCCCTGTGTGGAGACTGCTTCTCCCTCTGCCTTTGTCTCTGCCTCTCTCTCATGAATAAATGAATAAAATCTTTAAAAAAACAAAACAAAACAAAAGCAACGATAGCAAAAACTGGAAAACAGGACATCAAAATAAGAAGCTTCTATACAACCAAAAAATCATCAACAAAATGAAAAGGCAATCTACAGAACTGGAGAAAATATTTGAAATCATGAATGTGATAAGGTGTTAATATCCAAATTATACAAAAGATTCATATAGATCAATAGAAGAAAAGAATGATCTAAAAAAAATGAGCACAGGATCTGAAGAGATGGTTTCCCAAAGAAGACATTCAAATGGTGAACAGATACATGAAAGGGTACCCTATCATCAATCACCAAGGAATTGCAAATCAAAACCACAGCAAGATACCACCTCACACCATAATAGCTATTACCCAAAATATAAATAACAAGTATTGGTAAAGATGTGGAGAAAAAGAAATCTTTGTGTATTACTGGTGGAAATGTAAATTAGTGCAACCACTGTGGAAAACAGTGTGGAAGAGCCTCAAAAAGTTAAAAATAAAACAACCATACAATCTAGCAATTCTACTTCTGTGTATTTATCCAGTGAAAATGAAATTACTCTCTTGAAAATGTATCTGCACCCCCATGCTCACTGCAGCATTACTTATAACAGTGAAGACATGGAAGCAACTTAAATGTATACTAATAGATGAATAACAAAAAACGTCACACACACACACACACACAGATGGGAATATTATTCAGTCATTAAAAATGAAGGAAATCTTGCCATTTGTGACAACAGGGATGAAACTTGAGGGTATTAAGTGAAAAGTCAGGCAGATAAAGACAATTACAGGGTGATCTCACTTATATGTGGATCTAAAAAACAAACAGGGGCACCTGGCTGAAGCATGCTGAAGCATGAAGTTGGTGAAGCATGAGATTCTTGATCTCTGAGTTGTGAGTTTGAGACCCATGTTGAGTGTTGTAGAGATTATTTAAAATCAATAAGCCCTGGAGATGTAATGTACAGCACATGACTATAGTTAACAATACTGTACTGTATATTTTAAAGTTGTTCAAAGAGTAAATCCTAAAAGTTATCACAAGGAAAAAAATTTGTAACTACATGTGGTGAAAGATTTAACTAAGATTTATCATAGTACTCATTTAGCAATCCATACATAAATCAAATCATTACGTTGTACACCTAAAACTAATAAAATGTTATATGCTGGTTATATCTCAATAAAACAACAACATTCTTCAAAGGAATGTAAAAGAATCTAGAGGCCCAACATCATTATATTACAGAAGCCAACATATTATAATAATAAAATTATAAGACATGTGAAGAACAAGGAACATGTGACCTATACTCTAGACGTAAGACATAAAAGAAACTGACCCAAAGATGAAACAGATGTTGGAATTAGCAGACAAGGACTTTAAAGGAGTTATTAAAACTATGTTCAACAATGTAAAGAAAAATAATACAATTACTGAGAAGAGAAATCTCAGAGAACGAGATAACAGAAACAATGGTAATCTACTGAAAACTATAGAACTGAAAAATGAAACATCTTAATTTAAAACTCTACTAGATAAACGTAACATGAAAACAGAGAAGACATAGGCAGAATAATTGAGGTTTAAGGTAAACTAACAGTTATCATTCAGTCTGAAGGAAAAGAGAGGAGATTCTGTGAAAGGTGAAATGAAATGCAGTCATATATGTCCAAGAGGTTTAAAATGGAACCGAGAGGCCATTAAGGAGATTGGCTGTATGCTCACCCTCACTAGAGGAACCATGAACTTCTGAATTAGGCCAAACTGGAACTATTCCAAGGACTTAGCTGAACACACTGCACTGTGTCACTTCGGATCCCATTTCTTTTGACACCAGTAATGTTGACAAAAAAAAAAAAAAAGGTGGGGAGACAGAGCTAAAATAAAAACCAGGATTTTATTTGGGGTCTCAGAATTGCAATCTGAGGGATCCCTGGGTGGTGCAGCGGTTTAGCACCTGCCTTTGGCCCAGGGCGCGATCCTGGAGACCCGGGATCGAATCCCACGTCGGGCTCCCTGCATGGAGCCTGCTTCTCCCTCTGCCTGTGTCTCTGCCTCTCTCTCTCTCTCTCTCTCTGTGTGTGTGTGACTATCATGAATAAATAAATAAGATCTTTAAAAAAAAAAAAAAAGAATTGCAATCTGAGAAACACAGATTTGGGCTGCAATCCAAATAGTGCTCCCTCTAGGAGAATAAGCCATACATCTTTAAAAACAAAAAAAAAAGAATGCTTGTATCCATATTTACAAAAATATTGATTGGTATTGGTGGCAGAAAACTAATCTTGAATGAATATAACTGGTTGGGAAGGCTATCACTAAACAAATTTTTTATTGTAGCAAATGAATCACAGTCACATAGGTTCCAGGGACTCACTGGAAACTGCCAGAATTAGATCCCTATTTATCTGTTGTTGCTCAACCCTTACATGTCTTGTCTATAGTTTATCAATCTGAGTCACTTCCATGAATTTAGCTAAGCCAAAAGGCACTTGGAGAAATAAATCATAGCTTACCTGACCCTCTGACTTTGAAACATTCAAGTTGTAAGTTATTCTTTTTTCTTTTCGTTTATAAACGCAGAGGCAATGCCTCAGGTGTTTTAACCCAAAGGCATGGAGGCCAACAAAGGCCCTTAGAATATTATAGCCAGCAGCCAGATCTTCTAGCCAAAGGATTGCCACAGTGTAACAGAGCCAGAGCAGCAACTGCTAGCCTGTTGAAAAGTGTAGAATTAGTCATGGACTGTCCTTTGACTGTTTTATGTTCCTTATTCTGCAGAAGCTCTCCTTAACTCTCACCATACTGGTGCACCTGGGTGGCTCAGTTAGTTAAACATCTGCCTTTCTCAGGTCGTGGTCCTAGGTTCCTGGGATGGAGCCTGCAGTCAGGTTTCCTGCTCCTCCCTACTGCTTGCACTCTCTCTTGCTCTCTGTCCCTCAAATAAATAAAAAATATATATATATATTAAAAAAACAAAAACAAAACAAACCTCTCACCATACTCAACACCTGTCTGCTAGGCAGATTAACTTCTTAATGAAATCCTACTTTCGCCTCCAAATGTCACCACTGCCAGGGTGCCACTGCTTGAACCAGCTACTTTCTTCCTCTCCCTTCTGACAAGACTCTTTATGACTGATTACAGTGACTGACCAATTACTAACTCCTAGACTGGATCTTTAAGAAACTCCTACTGACAATGCTAAGTATTTTGGTTCAGTGATGGTTCCTATTTGAAAGATGGAAAGTTATGTTCCATCTAAAGATGGCGGAAGAGTAGGGTCCCCAAATCACCTGTCCCCACCAAATTACCTAGGTAACCTTCAAATCATCCTGAAAATCTACGAATTCAGCCTGAATTTAGAGAGAACAGCTGAAACGCTACAGTGAGAAGAGTTCGTGCTTCTATCAAGGAGGAAGACGGGGGAAAAAGAAATAAAGAAACAAAAGGCATCTAAGGGGGAGGGGCCCCGCGAGGAGCCGGGCTGAGGCCGGGGCGAGTGCCCCCAGGACAGGAGAGCCCCGTCCCGGAGAAGCAGGAGCTGCACCAACCTTCCCGGGCGGAAAGGCGCCAGCAGGGAGTTAGAGCAGGACCCCAGGAGGGTGGGGATGCCCTCAGGCTCCCTGGGACACTAACAGACACCTGCGCGCCGGGGAGAGTGCTCCGAGCTACCTAAGGGCTGCAGCGCGCAAGGCGGGACCAGGAGCAGCTGGGGGGGGGGGGGGCTCGGGCGGCGGCGCCGCGGAGGGGGCTGCGCGGCGGGAGCGCGAATGCAACAGCGCAGGCCGGGAGCACAGGGAGCGGGGACACAGCCCAGGATCTGGCCTCCCCCCCGGGACAGGCAGAGGCCGGGAGGACGCTCCTGCCCCAGCTGAGCAGATCAGCGGCCCCGCCCCGGAGCCTCCAGGCCCTGCAGACGGAGAGCTCAGTAGTTCCTGCGGGAGCTGAATCCAGGTTTCCAGGGCTGCCGCAGCCACGGGGGTTGTTCCTCCTGGGTCCTCACCGGGTAAACAACCCCCACTGAGCCCTGCACCAGGTAGGGGGCAGAGCAGCTCCCTCAAGTGCTAACACCTGAAAATCAGCACAACAGGCCCCTCCCCCAGAGGACCAGCTAGACGGACAAGTTCCAGGGGAAGTCAAGGGACTTAAAGTATACAGAATCAGAAGATACTCCCCCGTGTTTTTTTTTTTTTCTTTTTGATTTCTGATTGCTTCCCCCACCCTTTTTTCACCTTTCTTTGTTTTTCTCTTTTTCTTCTCTTTTTTCCTTTTTTCTTTTTTCTTTTTCTCTTTTCTTTCCTTCTCTCTCTCTCTTTTTCTCCTTTTCCCAATACAATTTGTTTTTGCCCACTCTGCACTGAGCAAAATGACTAGAAGGAAAACCTCACCTCAAAAGAAAGAATCAGAAACAGTCCTGTCTCCCACAGAGTTACAAAATCTGGATTACAATTCAATGTCAGAAAGCCAATTCAGAAGCACTATTATACAGCTACTGGTGGCTCTAGAAAAAAGCATAAAGGACTCAAGAGACTTCATGACTGCATAATTTAGATCCAATCAGGCAGAGATTAAAAATCAATTGAATGAGATGCAATCCAAACTAGAAGTCCTAACGATGAGGGTTAATGAGGTGGAAGAACGAGTGAGTGACATAGAAGACAAGTTGATGGCAAAGAGGGAAACTGAGGAAAAAAGAGACAGACAATTAAAAGACCATGAAGGCAGATTAAGGGAAATAAACGACAGCCTGAGGAAGAAAAACCTACGTTTAATTGGGGTTCCCGAGGGCGCCGAAAGGGACAGAGGGCCAGAATACATATTTGAACAAATTCTAGCTGAAAACTTTCCTAATCTGGGAAGGGAAACAGGCATTCAGATCCAGGAAATAGAGAGATCCCCCCCCCCTAAAATCAATAAAAACCGTTCAACACCTCGACATTTAATAGTGAAGCTTGCAACTTCCAAAGATAAAGAGAAGATCCTTAAGGCAGCAAGAGACAAGAAATCCCTGACTTTTATGGGGAGGACTATTAGGGTAACAGCAGACCTCTCCACAGAGACCTGGCAGGCCAGAAAGGGCTGGCAGGATATATTCAGGGTCCTAAACGAGAAGAACATGCAACCAAGAATACTTTATCCAGCAAGGCTCTCATTCAAAATGGAAGGAGAGATAAAGAGCTTCCAAGACTGGCAGGAACTGAAAGAATATGTGACCTCCAAACCAGCTCTGCAAGAAATTTTAAGGGGGACTCTTAAAATTCCCCTTTAAGAAGAAGTTCAGTGGAACAATCCACAAAAACAAGGACTGAATAGATATCATGATGACACTAAATTCATATCTGGCAATAGTAACTCTGAACATGAACGGGCTTAATGACCCCATCAAAAGGCGCAGGGTTTCAGACTGGATAAAAAAGCAGGACCCATCTATTTGCTGTCTTCATTTTAGACAGAAGGACACCTACAACCTGAAAATAAAAGGTTGGAGAACCATTTACCATTCAAATGGTCCTCAAAAGAAAGCAGGGGTAGCCATCCTTATATCAGATAAACTAAAATTTACCCCGAAGACTGTAGTGAGAAATGAAGAGGGACACTATCTCATACTTAAAGGATCTATCCAACAAGAGGACTTAACAATCCTCAATATATATGCCCCGAATGTGGGAGCTGCCAAATATTTAAACCAATTAATAACCAAAGTGAAGAAATACTTAGATAATAATACACTTATACTTGGTGACTTCAATCTAGCTCTTTCTATACTCGATAGGTCTTCTAAGCACAACATCTCCAAAGAAATGAGAGCTTTAAATGATACACTGGACCAGATGGATTTCACAGATATCTACAGAACTTTACATCCAAACTCAACTGAATACACAATCTTCTCAAGTGCACATGGAACTTTCTCTAGAATAGACCACATACTGGGTCACAAATCGGGTCTGAACCAATACCAAAAGACTGGGATCATCCCCTGCATATTCTCAGACCATAATGCCTTGAAATTAGAACTAAATCACAACAAGAAGTTTGGAAGGACCTCAAACACGTGGAGGTTAAGGACCATCTTGCTAAAAGATGAAAGGGTCAACCAGGAAATTAAGGAAGAATTAAAAAGATTCACGGAAACTAATGAGAATGAAGATACAACCGTTCAAAATCTTTGGGATGCAGCAAAAGCAGTCCTAAGGGGGAAATACATCGCAATACAAACATCCATTGAAAAACTGGAAAGAACTCAAATACAAAAGCTAACCTTACACCTAAAGGAGCTAGAGAAAAAACAGCAGATAGATCCTACACCCAGCAGAAGAAGAGAGCTAATAAAGATTCGAGCAGAACTCAATGAAATCGAGACCAGAAGAACTGTGGAACAGATAAACAAAACCAGGAGTTGGTTCTTTGAAAGAATTAGTAAGATAGATAAACCATTAGCCAGACTTATTAAAAAGAAGAGAGAGAAGACTCAAATTAATAAAATCATGAATGAGAAAGGAGAGATCACTACCAACACCAAGGAAATACAAACAATTTTAAAAACATATTATGAGCAGCTATACTCCAATAAATTAGGCAATCTAGAAGAAATGGACGCATTCCTGGAAAGCCACAAACTACCAAAACTGGAACAGGAAGACATAGAAAACCTGAACAGGCCAATAACCAGGGAGGAAATTGAAGCAGTCATCAAAAACCTCCCAAGACACAAGAGTCCAGGGCCAGATGGCTTCCTAGGGGAATTCTATCAAACGTTTAAAGAAGAAATCATACCTATTCTACTAAAGCTGTTTGGAAAGATAGAAAGAGATGGAGTACTTCCAAATTCGTTCTATGAGGCCAGCATCACCTTAATTCCAAAACCAAAGACCCCACCAAAAAGGAGAATTACAGACCATATCCCTGATGAACATGGATGCAAAAATTCTCAACAAGATACTAGCCAATAGGATCCAACAGCACATTAAGAAAATTATTCACCATGACCAAGTAAGATTTATCCCTGGGACACAAGGCTGGTTCAACACTCATAAAACAATCAATGTGATTCATCATATCAGCAAGAGAAAAAACAAGAACCATATGATTCTCTCATTAGATGCAGAGAAAGCATTTGACAAAATACAGTATCCATTCCTGATCTAAACTCTTCAGAGTGTAGGGATAGAGGGAACATTCCTCAACATCTTAAAAGCCATCTATGAAAAGCCCACAGCAAATATCATTCTCAATGGGGAAGCACTGGGAGCCTTTCCCCTAAGATCAGGAACAAGACAGGGATGTCCACTCTCACCACTGCTATTCAACATAGTACTAGAAGTCCTAGCCTCAGCAATCAGACAACAAAAGACATTAAAGGCATTCAAATTGGCAAAGAAGAAGTCAAACTCTCCCTCTTCGCCAATGACATGATACTCTACATAGAAAACCCAAAGCCTCCACCCCAAGATTGCTAGAACTTATACAGCAATTTGGTAGCATGGCAGAATACAAAATCAATGCCCAGAAATCAATGGCATTTCTATACACTAACAATGAGACTGAAGAAAGAGAAATTAAGGAGTCAATCCCATTTACAATTGCACCCAAAAGCATAAGATACCTAGGAATAAACCTAACCAAAGAGGTAAAGGATCTATATCCTAAAAACTATAGAACACTTCTGAAAGAAATTGAGGAAGACACAAAGAGATGGAAAAATATTCCATGCTCATGGATTGGCAGAATTAATATTGTGAAAATGTCAATGTTACCCAGGGCAATTTACACGTTTAATGCAATCCCTATCAAAATACCATGGACTTTCTTCAGAGAGTTAGAACAAATTATTTTAAGATTTGTGTGGAATCAGAAAAGACCCCGAATAGCCAGGGGAATTTTAAAAAAGAAAACCATATTGGGGGCATCACAATGCCAGATTTCAGGTTGTACTACAAAGCTGTGGTCATCAAGACAGTGTGGTACTGGCACAAAAACAGACACATAGATCAATGGAACAGAATAGAGAACCCAGAAGTGGACCCTGAACTTTATGGTCAACTAATATTCGATAAAGGATTCCTCCTTTATTATTAGACTATCCATTGGAAGAAAGACAGTCTCTTCAATAAATGGTGCTGGGAAAATTGGACATCCACATGCAGAAGAATGAAACTAGACCACTCTCTTTCACCATACACAAAGATAAACTCAAAATGGATGAAAGATCTAAATGTGAGACAAGATTCCATCAAAATCCTAGAGGAGAACACAGGCAACACCCTTTTTGAACTCAGCCACAGTAACTTCTTGCAAGATACATCCACGAAGGCAAAAGAAACAAAAGCAAAAATGAACTATTGGGACTTCATCAAGATAAGAAGCTTTTGCACAGCAAAGGATACAGTCAACAAAACTAAAAGACAACCTACAGAATGGGAGAAGATATTTGCAAATGACCTATCAGATAAAGGGCTAGTTTCCAAGATCTATAAAGAACTTATTAAACTCAACAGCAAAGAAACAAACAATCCAATCATGAAATGGGCAAAAGACATGAACAGAAATCTCACAGAGGAAGACACAGACATGGCCAACATGCACATGAGAAAATGCTCTGCATCACTTGCCATCAGGGAAATACAAATCAAAACCACAATGAGATACCACCTCACACCAGTGAGAATGGGGAAAATTAACAAGGCAGGAAACCACAAATGTTGGAGAGGATGCGGAGAAAAGGGAACCCTCTTACACTGTTGATGGGAATGTGAACTGGTGCAGCCACTCTGGAAAACTGTGTGGAGGTTCCTCAAAGAGTTAAAAATAGACCTGCCCTACGACCCAGCAATTGCACTGTTGGGGATTTACCCCAAAGATTCATATGCAATGAAACGCCGGGACACCTGCACCCCGATGTTTCTAGCAGCAATGGCCACAATAGCCAAACAGTGGAAGGAGCCTCGGTGTCCATTGAAAGATGAATGGATAAAGAAGATGTGGTTTATGTATACAATGGAATATTACTCAGCCATTAGAAACAACAAATACCCACCATTTGCTTCAACGTGGATGGAACTGGAGGGTATTATGCTGAGTGAAGTAAGTCAATCAGAGAAGGACAAACAGTGCATGTTCTCATTCATTTGGGGAATATAAATAATAGTGAAAGGGAATATAAGGGAAGGGAGAAGAAATGTGTGGGAAATATCAGAAAGGGAGACAGAACATAAAGACTCCTAACTCTGGGAAATGAACTAAGGGTGGTGGAAGGTGAGGAGGGCGGGGGGTGAGGGTGAGTGGGTGACGGGCACTGAGGGGGACACTTGACGGGATGAGCACTGGGTGTTATTCTGTAAGTTGGTAAATTGAACACCAATAAAAAATTATTTTATTAAAAAAACTGAAAGATGGAAAGTGGAAATATCGGACTGGTGATACTATAACTTCAATTACTGAACTTTTTTTTTAAGATTTTATTTATTTATTCATGAGAGACACAAAGAGAGGCAGAGACACAGGCAGAGGGTGAAGCAGACCCCTGGTAGGAGCCTGATTTGGGACTTGATCCTGGGACTGCAGGATCACAACCCAAGCCAAAGATAGACAATTACTGAGCCACCCAGGTACCCCCAGTTACTGAACTTTTTGAAGCAAATCTCATATTGTAGACTTCCTTGGCCTAACAGGCTGACTTTTTGCTATAATGTGGGCCTGCCTCTTAGCAAAAGATAAAGTAGCCAACTGTATAAAGCCAATATGTTTTCAGGATTGCATATAATTTCATAATGCTCTGAAAAGAGGATTTTTAAAAAGAATTTATCTATCTACCTACTTACTTACCTACCTACCTACCTACTTACCTACCTACTTATTTATTTATGGGCAGAAGGAGAAAGAAAGAAAATCTCAAGCAAATTTCTCACTGAGTATGGAGCCCAGCTCTGGGTTCCATCTCACAATCATGAAATCATGACCTGAGCTGAAAGCAACAGCCAAATGCTTAACTAACTGAACTACCCAAGTGCCTCTAGAGAGAGAACTTAAGCAGACTCCCTGCTGAGAAGGGAGCCCCAGGTGGGACTCAGTCTCACAACCCTGAGATCATGACGTGAACCAAAATTAAGAGACTGACACTTAACCAACTGAGCCACCCAGGAGCCCCAAAACAGAATTTCCACCACCTTTGAGGAACAAATTAAAAATAGTTCTTAAGTACCAAAATTATTGATTCAATTCAAATACCCAAACATTTAGCTATAATGAAAATTCTTCAGCCAATTGAGGAAAATATGGGCAATCATATGGCAGATGCTGCTACAAAAAAAGAAAAAGAAAGAAAAAAAAACCCGTACAGCTCTACAAAATCATTCCACATTGAAATTACTATCAGCTTTAACTCCTTTTAAGTCCCGTAGTGACCCAAAACAATTAAGGACAGTTAACAGAATACTATTACTAAAGAAATAAAAAAGTGCTCAAATTGTAAATTTTATCTCAACTCACCTTTGGTAGGGCCCAAATAGGCAGCCAGTCCTCCCTGATTACCTACAGAAAATGATTTTTTAAATTATCCATGAAATGACCCATTGGAACACAGATAAAAATGATAGACTGGGAGAAACAATTTTGGGGGGGTGGAATCCATCTCATGTAATGGCAGCAGAAACTTACCACTGCTATTTAATTTGCCACAAGCATACCCTTGGGAAGCCTATTCAGAGTTCCATGGGGGCATTTCCGTCCTCAGGACCCTGTGAGGTTTGGCAATGGGATTTCATCCAGCTACTCCCCTCACAAGGATACAAATATGTACTGGTAATGTTTTGCATATACTCCCATTGGGTGGAAGTCTTTGTTGCAGAGCCACTGCATTAGCAATGGCCAGGGTGTTACTAGAGAAAATCATACCCAACTGGGGAATTCCACTTGAATTACATAGTGATAGAGGAATTCATTTTATAAGACAAATAATCAAGGCAGTTTATAAAATATGGCCCAGGCTACAGCATTTTCATTGCACCTACCATTCCAATTATCAGGATTGTTAGAAACCAATGGCAGGGGGCAAGATGGCGGAGGAGTAGGGTCCCCAAGTCACCTGTCCCCACCAACTTGCCTAGATAACTTTCTTTTCTTTTTCTTTTTTTTTTTTAATTTTTATTTATTTATGATAGTCACACAGAGAGAGAGAGAGAGAGAGAGAGAGAGAGAGGCAGAGACATAGGCACAGAGAGAAGCAGTCTCCATGCACCGGGAGCCCGATGTGGGATTCGATCCTAGGTCTCCAGGATCGCGCCCTCGGCCAAAGGCAGGCGCTAAACCGCTGCGCCACCCAGGGATCCCCCTAGATAACTTTCAAATCGTCCTGAAAACCTACAAATTCGGCCTGAGATTTAAAGAGAGAACAGCTGGAATGCTACAGTGAGAAGAGTTCGCCCTTCTATCAAGGTAAGAAGACGGAAAAAAAATAAAGAAATAAAAAAGCATCCAAGGGGGAGGGGTCCCCGCGAGGAGCCCAGCTAAGGCCAGGTGGCAAGTGCCCCCAGGACAGGAAAGCCCAGGCCCGGAGAAGCAGGAACTTTACCAATCTTCCCAGACAGAAAGGCACTCACAGGGAACTCGAGCAGGATCCCAAGAGGGTAAGGGATGCCCTTAGATTCCCAGGGGCACTAACAGGAACTACGCCCCAGGGGAGAGCGCGCCACACACCCCTGCGGAGCTCCCTAAAGGGCTGCAGCGCGCGCCCAGCGGGCGGGGAGTAGCTCGGGCGGTGGCTCAGGCAGCGACTCCGGAGGAGGCTGCGAGGCCAGGGAGGGCGATTCCAGCGGCACAGGCCCCTGAGCCCAGGGCCCTGGGGGTCACAGCCCAAGATCCGGTGATCCCCCCAGGACAGGCAGAGGCTGGGAGGACACAGGACAGCGAAGACGCTTCTGCCGCGGACGACCCCGAGCTATGCACATCAGCGCCCCTGCCCCGGGAGCATCCAGGCCCTTGCCGACGGGGAGACTGTGGTAGTTACTGCTGGAGCTGACTCTAGAGCTGGAGACCTGGCCACTGCCACTGTTGTTCCTCCTGGTGTCACCTTGTACCTGGGACGGAGCGGGGCCGCCAAGGAGCAGGAGCCTCACAGGATAAACAGCCATACACCTGGAAAGAGGCTGGGAAACTCCCCCAAGTACACACACCTGAGAATCAACACAGCAGGCCCCTCCCCACGAAGACCAGCTGGAAGGACAGGGGAAGAGCAAGTTCTTGACCAAGCAGTGCTGGAAAGTTCCAGTGGAAGTCTAGGAACTTACAAAATACAGAATCAGAGGATACCCATTCTTCTTTTTGTTTTCTGTTTGTCCCCCCCACCCCCGCCTTTTTTTCTCTTTTTCTCCTTTATCCAGTACAATTTGTTTTTAGCCACTCTGCACTGAGCAAAATGACTAGAAGGAAAAACTCACCACAAATGAAAGAACCAGAAACAGTACTCTCTCCTACAGAGTTACAGAATTTGGATTACAATTCAATTCCAGAAAGCCAATTCAGAAGCACAGTTATAAAGCTACTGGTGGCTCTAGAAAAAAAGCATAAAGGATTCAAGAGATTTCATGACTGCAGAATTTAGATCTAAACAGGCCGAAATTAAAAATCAATTAAATGAGATGCAATCTAAACTGGAGGTCCTAACAATGAGGGTTAACGAAGTAGAAGAGTGAGTGACATAGAAGACAAGTTGATGGCAAGGAAGGAAGCTGAGGAAAAAAGAGAAAAACAATTAAAAGATCATGAGGATAGGTTAAGGGAAATAAATGACAGCCTCAAAAGGAAAAATCTACGTTTAATTGGGATTCCAGAGGGCACCGAGAGGGCCAGAGGACCAGAAAGTGAATTTGAACAAGTCATAGCTGAGAACTTCCCTAATTAGGGGAGGGAAACAGGCATTCAGATCCAGGAGATAGAGAGATCTCCCACCTAAAATCAATAAAAACCGTTCAAACACCAACATTTAATAGTGAACTTACAAATTCCAAAGATAAAGAGAAGATCCTTAAAGCAGCAAGAGACAAGAGATCCCTAACCTTTATGGGGAGAAGTATTAGGTTAACAGCAGACCTCTCCACAGAGACCTTGCAGGCCAGAAAGGGCTGGCAGGATGTATTCAGGGTCCTAAACGAGAAGAACATGCAGCCAAGAATACTTTATCCAGCAAGGCTCTCATTCAGAATAGAAGGAATGATAAAGAGCTTCCAAGATAGGCAGAAACTGAAAGAACTCTGATCACCAAACCAGCTCTGCAGGAAATATTAAGGGGAACTCTGTAAATTAAAGAGGAAGTCCGAGGAAATAATCCACAAAAATAGGGACTGAATAGATATCATGATGACACTAAATTCATATTTTTCAATAGTAACTCTGAACATGAATGGACCTGATGATCCCATCAAAAGGCACAGGGTTTCAGACTGGATAAAAAAGCAAGACCCATCTATTTTCTGTCTACAAGAGACTTACTTTAGACCTAAGGACACCTACAGCCTGAAAATGAAAGGTTGGAGAACCATTCAAATGGTCCTCAAAAGAAAGCAGGAGTAGCAATCCTCATATCAGATAAATTAAAGTTTATGCCAAAGACTGTAGTAAGAAATGAAGAGGGACACTATATCATACTTAAAGGATCTATCCAACAAGAGGACTAACAATCATGAAGATTTATGCCCCGAATGCAGGAGCTGCCAAGTACATCAATCAATTAATAACCAAAGTTAAGACATACTTAGATAATAATACACTTATACTTAGAGACTTGAATATAGCACTTTCTACAATTGATAGGTCTTCTCAAAACAACATCTCCAAAGAAACAAGAGCATTATATGATACACTGGACCAGATGGATTTCACAGGTATTCACAGAACTTTACATCCCAGCGCAACTGAATACACATTCTTCTCAAGTGCACATGGAACTTTCTCCAGAATAGACCACATACTGGGTCACAAATCAGGTCTTAACCGATACCAAAAGATTGGGATCGTACCCTGCATATTTTCAGACTATGATGCTTTGAAACTAGAACTAAACCACAAAAAGAAGTTTAGAAGGATTTCAAACACGTGGAGGTTAAAGACCATCCTGCTAAAAGATGAAACGGTCAACCAGGAAATTAGAGAAGAATTAAAAAGATTCATGGAAAATAATGAGAATAAAGATACAACCATTCAAAATCTTTGGGCTAAGGCAAAAGCAGTCCTGAGGGGGAAATACATCGCAATACAAGCATCCATCCAAAAACTGGAAAGAACTCAAATACAAAAACTAACCTTGCACCTAAAGGAGCTAGAGAAAGAACAGCAGATAGATCCTGTACCCAGCAGAAGAAAAGAGTTAATAAAGATTTGAGCAGAACTCAATGAAATAGAAACCAGAAGAACTGTGGAACAGATAAACAAAACCAGGAGTTGTTTCTTTGAAAGTTTAATAAGATAGATAAACCATTAGCCAGCCTTATTAAAAAGAAGAGAGAGAAGACTCAAATTAATAAAATCATGAATGAGAAAAGAGAGATCACCACCAATACCAAGGAAATACAAATGATTTAAAAAACATATTATGAGCAGCTATACACCAATAAATTAGGCAATCTAGAAGACATGGACGCATTTCTGGAAAACCACAAACTACCAAAACTGGAACAGGAAGACATAGAAAACCTAAACAGGCCAATAACCAGGGAGGAAATTGAAGCAGTCATCAAAAACCTCTCAAGACACAAAAGTCCAGGGCCAGATGGCTTCCTAGGGGAATTCTATCAAACGTTTAAAGAAGAAACCGTACCTATTCTACTAAAGCTGTTCAGAAAGATAGAAAGAGATGGAATACGTCCAAACTTGTTCTACGAGGCCAGCATCACCTTAATTCCAAAACCAGACAAAGACCCCACCAAAAAGGAGAATTACAGACCAATATCCCTGATGAACACAGATGCAAAAATTCTCAACAAGATACTAGCCAATAGGATCCAACAATACATTAAGAAGATTATTCACCATGACCAAGTGGGATTTATCCCGGGGATGCAAGACTGTGTCAACACTTGTAAAGCAATCAATGTGATTGATCATATCAACAAGAGAAAAAACAAGGACCATATGATCCTCTCAATAGATGCAGATAAAGCATTTGACAAAATACAGCATCCATTCCTGATCTAAACTCTTCAAAGTGTAGGGATAGAAGGAACATTCCTCAGCATCTTAAAAGCCATCTATGAAAAGCCCACAGCAAATATCATTCTCAATGGGGAAACACTGGGAGCCTTTCCCCTAAGATCAGGAACAAGACAGGGATGTCCACTCTCACCACTGCTATTCAACATAGTACTAGAAGTCCTACCCTCAGCAATCAGACAACAAAAAAGAAATAAAAGGCATTCAAATTGGCAAAGAAGAAGTCAAACTCTCCCTCTTTGCAGGTGACATAATACTGTACATAGAAAACCCAAAAGACTCCACCCCAAGATTGCTAGAACTCATACAGCAATTTGGCAGTGTGGCAGGATACAAAATCAATGCCCAGAAGTCAGTGGCATTTCTATACAGTAACAATGAGACTGAAGAAAGAGAAATTAAGGAGTCAATCCCATTTACAATTGCACCCAAAAGCATAAGATACCTAGAAATAAACCTAACCAAAGAGGTAAAGGACCTATACCCTAAAAACTACAGAACACTTCTGAAAGAAATTGAGGAAGACACAAAGAGATGGAAAAATATTCCATGCTCATGGATTGGAAGAATTAATATTGTGAAAATGTCAATGTTACCCAGGGCAATTTACACATTTAATGCAATCCCTATCAAAATACCATGGATTTTCTTCAGAGAGTTGGAACAAATCATCTTAAGATTTGTGTGGAATCAGAAAAGACCCCAAATAGCCAGGGGGAATATAAGAAAGAAAACCAGAAAAGAAAAAGAAAAGAAAACCAGAGCTGGGGGCATCACAATGCCAGATTTCAGGTTGTACTACAAAGCTGTGGTCATCAAGACAGTGTGGTACTGGCACAAAAACAGACACATAGATCAATGCAACAGAATAGAGAATCCAGAAGTGGACCCTCAACTTTATGGTCAACTAATATTCGACAAAGCAGGAAAGACTATCCACTGGAAAAAAGACAGTCTCTTCAATAAATGGTGCTGGGAAAATTGGACAGCCACATGCAGAAGAATGAAACTAGACCATTCTCTTATACCATACACAAAGATAAACTCAAAATGGATGAAAGATCTAAATGTGAGACAAGATTCCATCAAAATCCTAGAGGAGAACACAGGCAACACCCCTTTTGAACTTGGCCACAGCAACTTCCTGCAAGATACATCCATGACGTCAAGAGAAACAAAAGCAAAAATGAATTATTGGGCTTCATCAAGATAAAAAGCTTCTGCACAGCAAAAGAAACAGTCAACAAAACTAAAAGACAACCTACAGAATGGGAGAAGATATTTGCAAATGACGTATCAGATAAAGGGCTAGTATCAAAGATCTGTAAAGAACTCTTTAAACTCAACAGCAAAGAAACAATCCAATCATGAAATGGGCAAAAGACATGAACAGAAATCTCACAGAGAAAGACATACACATGGCCAACAAGCACATAAATGCTCCGCATCATTGGCCATCAGGGAAATACAAATCAAAACCACAATGAGATACCACCTCACACCAGTCAGAATGGTGAAAATTAACAAGGCAGGAAACAACAAATGTGAGAGGATGTGGAGAAAGGGGAACGCTCTTGCACTTTTGGTGGAAATGTAAACTGGTGCAGCCACTCTGGAAAACTGTGTGGAGGTTCCTCAAAGAGTTAAAAATAGATCTGCCCTATGACCCAGCAATTGCACTGCTGGGTATTTACTCCAAAGATACAGATGCAGTGAAATGGCAGGATACCTGCACCCCGATGTTTCTAGCAGCAATGGCCACAATAGCCAAACAGTGGAAGGAGCCTCGGTGTCCATTGAAAGATGAATGGATAAAGAAGATGTGGTTTATGTATATAATGGAATATTACTCAGCCATTAGAAATGATAAATACCCACCATTTGCTTTGACGTGGATGGAACTGAGTGTATTATGCCGAGTGAAATAAGTCAATCGGAGAAGGACAAACATTATATGTTCTCATTCATTTGGGGAATATAAAAATTAGTGAAAGGGAATAAAGGGAAAGGAGAGAAAATGAGTGAAAATATCAGTGAGGGTGACAAAACATGAGAGACTCCTAACTCTGGGAAAGGAACAAGGGGTAGTGGAAAGGGAGGTGGGTGGGGGGTTGGGGTGACTGGGTGATGGGCACTGAGGGGGGCACCTGGCAGGATGAGCACTGGGTTTTATGCTAAATGTTGGAAAATTAAACTCCAATAAAAAAAAAAAAAGAAACCACTGGCATAATTAAACACAGCCAAATGACAGAAACTTTCACCCTGGACTAAGGCTCTGCGACTTCTGTTATTAAAGCTAAGGAGCGGGATCCCTGGGTGGCGCAGCGGTTTGGCGCCTGCCTTTGGCCCAGGGCGCGATTCTGGAGACCCCGGATCGAATCCCACGTCGGGCTCCCGGTGCATGGAGCCTGCTTCTCCCTCTGCCTGTGTCTCTGCCTCTCTCTCTCTCTCTCTGTGACTATCATAAATAAAAAAAAAAAAAAAGAAAAAAATTAAAAAAAAATAAAGCTAAGGAGCACAACCTTTGGGAAAAAGATATCTCTCTCTGAAATCATAACTGGAAGACCTATGGGACTAGACTCTGGGGCCTGTGAGCCCATACTGATCAAAAGAGAAATGTCTGAATACTGCAAAAATCAATTAAAGGCCTTAAAGAAAAATACACGCTTAGTAGAAAAATCTTTGCATAACACATCCTGGGAGATGAAGACCTCCTCTGCCATGATCTACCACCTAGAGAATCTGTCTACTATAAAAGACATCTCTTCAAACATATCTACAATTTCATAAAGACCCTACCAGGCACTCTTAACCAACCCTTACACAGTTAAACTAAAAGGGATTGATTCTTGGGTTCATGTTTCTCATTTAAAGAAAACTCTAGACCTCCAATCTGAGCTCCAGACATTAGAACAAATGCATACCTAACACTCAAACTGACCCAGAGTTGAAGCTCACAACATCTAGGTCAACAGCGTTCCCAAGACACTGGATCAACCCTATGTATTTCCTTGTCCTTTTTTTGTTGTTAAGATTTTATTTATTATATATTTGAGAGAGAGAGAGAGAGAAATTTTGTGGGACTTTCTTTAGTTGGCCCAAGCTTGGTTCTAACTGTGGCATAATCTCTTCTTAAAGCTAACAGCACCCATCCTTGATAGGGTTACAGGCTATTATCTTTCCTATTCGGACTCAACCCATGTCAGAAGCTATGTCTGTAGTCCATTGTCCTCCTGGTGCCTTCAGTAGGCTTACTTTATAGCTACTTTCTGCCTCCAACTCATTCAAATCTTTGAGGCATGACTCCTAGTATCTAGAGTGCTTTATAGGACATTTGCCTTTTCTGAGATACATCTTTTACAAAGCCTTTCTTCAAGACCCCAGGGCTATTAATTTAACATTCCTTATTCTTCCCTCCCTCTCAATCAGGTAGCTTGAAATCTGAGAAATACTTTAATGTTCATTTAGGTTCGGATTCATTTTGTCTTGCTGGATCTTGAAAGGCAAGCTCTAAGGTAATGGCTTTTACTAGTCCTCGTATTCCTATTGTTCAGCTCTTTGTCTTTCAAATTCCTGACTTGGTATCTACTTGGTCCTCATAGAAGCACATGGTCCCTCTTTTGTAATTCTTGTCCCCTAGCTGTGTTCCAGTCCTGATTCTTTTCTGTCTCAAGGGGCCTCTTTTGAGCCTTTCTCTGCCCTTGGATTTTAGACTAGATTATAACAGTACTGTTCAGCCCAATCTTCAACTTTTTTGTGGGATCCTAGACTCAAGAATTCCCTTTCCTACTTCCTCATGTGAACCTACAGATGCTTTCTTTCAAGAACCTCTGCTTGAGGACCCCATTTTCTCAGAGTTTTCTGTTTAGACCTTGCTCCACCTGAGTAACCTACTGATTTAAGTGACAAGATCCTTGGAATGTATATGAGCTCTGTATGGGATGGAATTAGGCCAATAGATGGGATTGTAACACCGATCCTAGAAACTGTCCTTATTCTCTCATGCTCATGTTTCTGTACTCAAGGAATGAATCCTGATACAAGCAGAAGATGCTATGAAATGCTTTGAGCACCTATTAACGGGTAAAATCTAAGTGCTCTTTCTGATAGGTGGACTCCTTTGTCTATCCCTTAAAGAGGATTTAAGGGCTTTTTTTTTTTTCTTAAAGTGTACAAGCAGTTACTCCTGTATGTATGAGCTGTGTCCTTAATTCAGAAACCCAGATGCTGTTCATCACTTACTGACAAGACAACCCAGCAGAGTTGGATAGCCTCACCTGTGGCTACATCCTCTGGAGTGCCTATGTTGATCCAGGGTAAAATGAAAACTCTTCATGTTTTGTGGCTCATGATAGGGATATCTTAGGATCTGATTCTTAGTAATTCTCACAGAACCTTAAATCTAGATAAAGAGGTCATACAGGAGACCAACCACCTCCTAACAATGTCAATTAGAGTGATAGAAAGTGGCAGCTAACCTCAAGGGGGAAGGAAGGTGATAAAAACCTGGATCAAATGTTGAAGTTGTTTGGAGCTGCGAAAATGAGGGCAGGGGACAGTTGAGACCTACTGGATCCCAAGAGAAGGCGCCTCTTATAGTAGGGTACCATAACTATGAGTAGCCTCAGGGATTCCCTTGAGGAAATGCAGCACTGCTATGGGAGGAATTGCTGCTCAACCTAACATGTATGTTAGCAGCTGGCACTTACAGACCTCATGAGGCGGGGAAGAGGGGCAGAGGAAGAAGGAGAAGCAGATTCCTCGCTGAGCAAAGATCCTAACACAGGGCTCCATTCCAGGACCCTGAGATTGTGACCTGTGCTAGAGGCAGACATTTAACCAGCTGAGCCACCTAGGCACTCCAGTTCTTTTTTTTTTTAACCAATAACTTATTTTCTTTATAACTCCTTTTCAGAATCATCTTATTGAGGAAGCTCCTTTATCTACTTTTCTATAAAGGACTAGGACATCATTTGTAACATATATTCTTCTACTCCTTCCTGCAGACCTCTTTGCACAACATGAAGAATTCTTTCAATAGGTTTATGGTAAGGATTTTAACTTAGCACCCCACAGATTCTTTGGGGAATTGGTCATGAAGGAATGCTGGACTCAACTATTTGGGCTATTACTTGTCCTCATAAGTATCTTAATGCTTTTCGCTATATTACACATAGTAGGACCCCTTAATTGATGGTAAAACTCTATAGTTCTGGAATAAGTATGGCTGCTTTCATATTGATTATGTGCCCTGCGGATTAAACTTCTCACTTGTCAATTACTCTATCCTGCATGGAACTCATATACTAGCCAACATATCTGTTTTACTCTTAGTTTGTCCTACAATGGTCTCTGTTATTAGGAATAATTTTAGCCTCTGGGTTAACATTTTATTTTTTCTTGTGATCCTCACTGCTAGTCAAACCTTATCAGAACCTTTTGTCCTGACTCTGCAAAAACTTTCTGATTCTGCAAACCTGACTCCGTATTTGTGCCAGATCAAATCACACTCATGAGGTGCCTGAATTAAAGCTTCACCTCTATCCCTGAGGAAAAGAAAACTTACCTGCAAAAATGTAGGATTCTTTTTTGGTGTATTTGAAAACATCAACTTCTATCTGGAAAATATATCCTAGATAAAATGCCTTCTACTGGATTCCTCTCTGCTTATAAGGGAATTGAATAATAATCTTACCTTATGTTTTGAAAATATAAATGGTACTGGTAGAACATTACGTTGTCCTCCATTTGATGTTCATAACTACACACTTTTATAAGATTCAGTCACAAATTCATTCTACACTGGAGTTTACATGACCACAATGTGATTTCTCATAATTATCCTTATGATGGGGAAATGAAATCTATAATGATCTTGATAATGGGAAGCAGATGTACTTCCCCCTAATGGAACAATATGGAAAACTGATTTTAAAAATCTGAAGAATGGTGGAAACTTAATTCCATCTATTTTGTGCCTAGAAACATGCCATAGTTTAGCTTGTGTCTGATTCCTAATAATGAAACTCATTTACTACCTCAAGTATATAAAAAAGATCTATTTTAAATATATAATAATCACTTGCATAATTCCAGCAAATCAGATTATATGTACTCTGTGAAAATTACATTTGTGATCATGAGATTTCGTCCTCTGAAATTGACAAGAGAGTCTGGGCAAAGATACCCACTTAACCCTCGTCCCTAGAAGGTTCTGGATATTTTTGTGTGTATGGCACCAATATTTACTCCACTCCTCCTATTAAATGGAAAGGGTATTATGGGGTTGTTGTTCTTGCCCCAGACACCACTACTGGAAAAGCTCTTCTTTCCACTGCTCATGTACCAAATCTGAGATCCCTCTCATATCAATTCAAAAGACTTTGGTGAAGCTGAGAAGGTTAAAATTTTGGATGGATGCCAACCAGTAACTCAATGGCAGACAGAAAGGGCCTTGGTCTTTCCTTTACCTTAGACTTATTTCCTTGGGTGGGAATAATAGACTAGGAAAAAGCAATACACAACCCTATCCATAGTCATGATGGCCACCACCTTTAACAATCTTCTTTAAGCATTTGAATACCCACAAATGCAACCTGATGGCCTGGCAGAAGTTGTCCTACAAAACAGATGGGCACTTGATATCCACTTGATATCTTCATGGCGCAAAAAAGGGGGCACTTGTGCCCTATTAGAAGAATGTTGTTTTTATGTTAATCAATCTGGCAAAATAACACAAGAACTAAAAACCATAAAGCATAATGTCAACATAGCTGAGGAACGACACAGGCCAAGACTTGGACATCATTTCAGTCTCTTTAGTTGGTTATGATCAGGAATAGGACCATGTTAAGAATGATAGCACAAATGATAGCGCTATTAATCAAATGCTTACTAAAAACAGTAACCTCTGCTATAATTTGTCCAAGTGTACAGCTTATGTTTGCACAGATGACCATGATAGATGCTTTTCAGGATGGATTTTATGAACCAGAAAAACTGGAGAAATTAGCTATTGGTTTTTATAGGACACTCCACCAAGGGGCTAGATGGAACCATAGCAGGTAATGAAACCACTCCTGCCTTGAGAAACTAACATTACTGAGCTCTTATATACTTAATAATCAAACATTCTTTACAATTTCAGGTATTAATCCTTATTGTCCATGAGATTTTTAGACTATTATTATTGCTAATTGCTCTTTTATCCTTGTCATCTTGCTAAGAAAGGTCCATCCAAAACCTCTACAGGCATCTGATTATGGTCACTCCATAGACTGATTCTCCTGAACCTCCAGGTGGCTTAATAAAGCCCCAGATGAGGACACTACCTAAGAACCATTTCCTGACTGCCTCCTTGTTTCTCAGTGGGGCCTGACCCCTACAACAGTGACTCCTTGAAACGATCATTAAAATTAAAAATCGCCCCCAATGTGAGGCATGACTTCCAGGGATAGGTCCATCCAGTGATGCAGGACTAAATAAATCTATGGTTGATCAATGATGTTTTCAGAGAAAGATCTTGAAAAAAAAAAAAAAAAAGCAGAAAGGCAAAATGCAATGGAGTCCCTTATGTCCAGGGATTTTATTTCTTTAATTTTTATATTTTTTAAAGGTTTTATTTATTTGAGAGTGAGAGAAAGAGAGCACAAGCAAGGTGAGGGGCAAGGGAGAAGCAGACTCCCTGCTGATAGGGGAGCCCAATGCAATGTTTGATCTCCAGGATCATGACCTGAGCTGAAGGCATACAATTAACCAACTGAGCCACCGAGGCACCTCTGTCCAGGGATTTTAAAATGGAGCTGTGAAACCATTAAGGAGATGAGACTCATGTATGTTGTCACTGTAAGAGCCATGAACTTTTAAACTGGGCCAAACTGCAAACATTCCAAGGACTTAGCTCAAACACCTGCAACTCGCTATAGTAGGAGATTTTGGTTAGTGACAGCCTTAGCAACCAATTACATTCAGTCAAGATTAGTTTTCTGCCATCAACACCAATCAAATTCTTTGTAATAACATATTCGAGCATTCCCTTTTGTCTTTAAAAACCATTGCTTTCTGGGGTGCTGGGAAGCTTTGTTGGTTAAGCATACAACTCTGAATTTCACCTCAGGTCATGATCTCTGGGTTGTGAGATTGCACCCCACATCAGGCTCTGCACTGGACATGAGCCTGCCTAGGATTCTCTCCTTCCCTCTCTGCTTCTTCTCTCCTCTCCTCTCTCTCTCCCTCTCTAAAAACAACAAGTATTCATCTTGGGGTAAATTTCCCTTCTCAAAAGAAAACATTATAGACAAATTAGTAGTGGCCCTTTGGGCATTTAGAGTGATTATGAATTCATCACTTAGAATATTTTCACTAAGTTCTTATAGTACTCTGAACCTCGATCATGTCACTTTCCAGAATCCATTCAGTAAATCTGTTTATATGTATAGTCTACCATTACCATCCCCGATTAGACCATAAGGTATTCTGGGAACAGGTCGGACATATTTCACTTTTTTTTTTTTTTTTTTACCTTGTACAGCATCTAGCATGTAACAGATCTCAACAAGTTTACTGAATTTTATAACAAGGTGGCCCTATACTAACCCCCTTTATTCACTGTCTTTATGCCAGAACGTCTTCTTGAAAAGTAATGAAATGCAGTTATATTAAATTTCTCATCAAACAGAACCCAAGTAAATCTGTCTGGATATTCTACTCATATGTTCTAGGGCCAACCCTCAGGGCCACAGAGAACAAATATAATCAATTGCTCCAATTCTTTAGTTAATCTCTCCTTCCTGCAATAGTTTCAATTATTCATTACGATTCTGATAATGATTACAATTTGAAGTTTTTCCAATACCACCAAGCAATTCTCTGACACCAGCTGGGTGTTCTATAATTTAACTTAATTCTGACAGTATCCACCTAGAGATAGTATGAGATTCCACAGGTTAAGATCTGAATCCTGCAAGACTGTATCCCTCCCCAACACACATCCACTTCAGAGGTACTAATCAGTGCTTCTGACTTACCAGATACAGATTCCATAAATCAGAGGTTTCCTCCTTGGATTCAATTAATTTGCTAGAGTGGCTCACAGAGCTCAGAGAAACAGATGCCCTGAACCTGGGTGGCTCAGTCAGTTAAGCATCTGTTTTCAGCTCAGGTCATGATCCCAGGGTCCGAGGATGGAGCCCAGAGCAGAGCAGGGACTCTGCTTTTCCCTCTGCCCTTACCCCCTGCTCCTGTGCGCACTCGCTTTCTCTCAAATCAATAAATAAAATATTTTTTAAGTATATAATTTAGGAATAGACAGATGGAAGATCTACATAAGGCAAACTATATGGAAAAGGATGCAGAACTTCCATGCTCTCTGAGTGCACCATTCTTGCAGCACCTTCACATGTTCACCAACCTGAACCTTCTAAACACCACCTTTATTGGTTTTTATGGTGGCTTCACCATAAGTTGAATTAGAGAGGCACAACTGATTAAATCACTGGCCTTTTCTAACCCTCATATCACAGGGCTGTTTTCCCTGGCAACCAGCTTTCACCCTTGTGTTCCTTGGAAGCTTTCTATTAAGTCATCTCTTTAACATATCAAAGACACCTTTGTAACTCTCAGCACTTACAAAATTCCAAGGGTTTTAGAAGCTCAGTGCCAGAAACTAGAATGAAGACCAAAATATATATTCTTTATTATAAATCACATTCATTCAATACAGATCAAACTAAGTGTTTAGCACTACACAAGAGCTTAAAAATGCAATACTGGTAAAAATCAGTCTTTGTTTACTGGGGGAAAACAATAAAGGCAATATAGATGTAAATGAACAATCAAAATAAAACACAGTAAACTTCTATAGTGGAGAGACTCACAGGCTACTATGGAACAAATGGAAGGTACACTTGTAGAGGGGAAGAGATGTCAGACCAAAGTTATCAGAAGAGATGCTGCCTCAGTTGTGAGCCCTGTTACTTGAAGACAACTTTATGTCCCAATGGAATTTTTTCTTTTCACTCCTATAATTTACCTCTTTCAAATTTATACATGACTATATTGTAAATACAAATAGTTCTTGAAAGCTCATTTAGAAAAACAGGAATTACCTGTCCCTACTTTTCTCTCCTCATTCTCATGTCCCAAAGGTAGCCACTTTCTTCACCTGTTTCCTTTTGTATTTTATTGCTAAACATATGTATCAAAAAATGATAATGTTATCATTAAACCTAAGTTTGCGTAGGCCCTTAAAAAACAACAGGGCCCTACAGCAACTGTCTTCATGAAGTTAATTGATTATGACCACACCAAAACACATAGTTAGAAGTTTTTATTGTACACACAGCTCTTTAAGTGAATTTCCACTAGTATGTCAAAGACTAACTAGTTGTTCACCAAACCTGTTTCACCTTCCTGGAAACAGAGAAAGCCACATTTCCCAACCTCCCCTGAAATTAGATTGGGGCCTGATAGTTCTGGCCAAGAGAATGTGGATAGAAAGATAAATGTCATTTATAGGCCTGGACTCTAACATTTATCATGAAATACCCCACGTGGCTAGGTTGAAAGGATTCCTGCAGTAAAAGAAATCAAAATTCTTGTGTCAACATTTAGAGGAGAGTCAACCTACATAGGTCTTTTTATGAATGAAAATTAGATTTTTATCCATTTGTGTTTGTGTTTTGAAGGTTTGGGAGTTTATTTTTTACCATATGTAGTCCAGCATACCCTAATACAACTCAGTCATAAGAATTCTGTGGAATATTCCACCCAAGGCCAAGAGAGGGGTTGGTAAGTGGGGTGAAGGGGCAGGTCAACACAGAACAAATTACTTGCCATCTAGTCCCAAGAACCCTACCAAGAGAAAGTAGTTGGTGGGTGAAGTCCACAGCCCTGTGCAGGTCCCCTAGCTGGAAGCTGACATTACTGAGATTATCTAGGACCTGGACCTTAGAGATCATGCCATGCTTCCCTACATTCAGTTACTTTAGCACCTGTTGCATCCAAAGTACTGAGTGGTTAAAGTTGCTGATGCTTGGCTTGTCTGGTCTAGTATGAAGCAATCACCAACTCTCAGAGGTGAATGATACTTGGTCCCTATAAACAATTAGAACAATGATATTCTTGGGAAAAGACATGAAAGGGTTAATAAAGAGATCATTCCCACTCCCCCAAAATAGTCTTTTCACCTGTCTCCTTTCAAATTTTATCTCTAAGTACATGCTTCAGAAAATGATCAAATCATCTTTAGAATTATGTTTGGTTAAAGTAAGGGGTTTAGCCCCACATAAGACACTGAAGTAAGCTCTCATAGATCAGCTTATTGGAGGGAATTTTATGGTTTAAAAGGGAAGGGTGGTGAGATAGAGAAACTGAAGGACTCCGTAAAAACCACTGTCTACTCCTTTTCCTGATTCTATTTTTGTTAGGACCTACACCCCTACTTTACATATGCCTCATTATGCAAACAGTATAAGGGACTAGGAGTCAATGATTTCTTTACAATAGATAACCTCTAAGGAACGATCAGGTGAAAACAGCTGAAAAAAGGCATCATATGTGCATTCTAGACTGACTGAACTAGACACCTCAACACCAAGATCCCTTCTCATGCCAAGGGATTGATGTAGGAAAAGGTTGGGGTTTGGAGCCAGCAGCCAAGAAAGAATCTTGAGACGTCTTGTGAAAAGGTGGTTTTATTAAGGCACAGGGAGAGAAACGTGGGAGAAAGAGCTGCACTGAGGTCCTGAGGAGTGGCCCATTATATACTTTCAAGTTGGGAAGGGGTTAGGGATAGTTTAAGTCTCTAAGGAATTTTGGAAGCAAAGTTTCCAGGACCTTGAGGGGGGTTACTATTGTTAAGAAAAGATCATTTTCCTAAGGTCTAATAAAACCTTAGTCATGAGACCCTTCAGATGTATATCAGTGGGTCATATGCTTGGGGAATGACTGCCAACATATATCTTGGGGATGGGGGGATAGAGATAAAGGGAGTTTCCAAAGGAATTTTTATATGTTAAAGAAGACTTACAGGATCGCAGGGGGTCAGGATAATGTTAAGCTAAGATTGCCTTTTGTCCTTAGCAAAGTATTAACACTGGGGTAGCTGAGCTCCTAGAGGAATATCACTCTGCCTGTTTCAAGGACTTGTCAATGGGCTGTAAGTAGTAAGGAAATTTAATTTTTCTTTTGCATTTGTTTCCCACATCAGAATAATACTTGGACCCTCATTTTTTTGAGGTTTTTACTGGTTCCCAGTTGGCTGAGAGGACATGTACATTATACCATGACCCTCAATAAAAAACCCCAGCCCCCAAACAAGGATGAGGCTCTCTCCCTTCTGAGTCTCTAAGACACTCTGTCAATGCCTTCAATAAACTCTGCCTTCACCTCCCCCTGGCTTGTGTTTGATTTCTATCCTGTGTGCAACCAGGATCCTAGGGGACCCCGTCTAGGTCCTTGGTCCCTGCCTGCCAGCATCAGTGGAGGAAAATAATAAGTATAAATAATATACTTATTATTAATTAATAAGGAAGATAGTAAGTATGAATCAGAAAACACAGGCAAGTTCTGATCCAAGATAAAAAAAGAAAAAAGACACCTGTAAAGGCTAAGTTTGATGAAGCAGCATACTGAAAGTTATCTGCCTATTACACTAAAGCCGCTCAGGCCTAACAGTTCAATTTTTCTTGTATTTCCTAAAATCAGATCTCAGCTTCCCAGAACATGAAGCCTGCTTGGTTTTCATCTCCCAGATCCCCATGAAAGGCTCATGACAGAGCCACAAGACTGATACTCTAAAAGCAGCTTCTTTCTTTGTATTTCCCAAGTCCTAAAGATAAAAGACCAAATTCTGAAAGCAAAAACAGCAATTATGAAGCAACTTGTTCACAAAGGGAACCCACAGATATTGTTTACCTGGCAGGGTCCCCTTAGAAAGAGCCTTTAGATTCAGTTTATATGTGCCCTGAAGAGGGCCTTTTAGCATCACGCTCTGCGGGTGGGGAAAGACACAATGTAGGCAATAATGTGAACCTGGCAGTAAACTCTTTCACATACCAGAGAGGCAGAAAACAAAAGAAAGAGAAAAAAAAAAAATCACATGAAATTACAAGGAAATAAATCAAGTAAAGAATAAAGCATACTATCTAATCTCAATGCAATTGACTTTTTCACAAAGCTAAAATCATCTGGAAATAGAGGGAAGGGAGAAGCTGGAGCAATGACTCTCTCAAACTGTGCTGTCCAATACATTAACTAGTGACTACACGTGGCTATTAATATTAAATTAAATTTAAAACTTAGTCCCTCAGTCATAGTACTGACATTAATAGCCAGAGATGGCTAATGACTACCAAGTTAAATAATGGAGATACAGAATATAGCCAACATCACAGAAAGTTTTATTGTACTGTACTACTCTAAAACAACTCCTGGAACTGAATAAATTTGACAAAGTTCTGTTTCAGACTTACTAGTTTATCCAAAAAATGAGTCACTGGTAGTTTACTGATACTGATACATACAAAATGTTTCTAGAGGAATTCACTTTCAAGTAGACCCCAAAGAATTTCTACAGATAAAATTTCAAGGAAAGCAAACAGCTGTCACTAAGGATAAATAAATAAATAAATAAATAAATAAATAAATAAATAAATAAATAAATACATGCAGAACTAGTCCCATAAAAATTCAGATATTAGAATTATGTGACATGGAATATGAAAAGCATATTTAATATGTCTGAAGAAATGAAACAGGGACTTAAAATATGACAAAATTATCAAAAAAATATGAAACAAACAAAAACTACCCAAATGAAATATATAACTGAATTTAAAATTCAATAGTTTGGGACTTCTTTTGGCCATGATAATGTAGCTTACATTGAACTAACTTTCCCACCAAAAGCAACTATAAAATATGATTAGAATCAATAAAACAATTATTTGAACATAGTAGACTAACTTGAGTCCTGTATTCCTTAAGAGAAGAAAGATACTGGGGCGAGCTTCAGATGCAGCCTAAACAGTTCTCTAAAAACTGTTTCATTGTACACTTAAAGAGATTTTACAGATGCAGTTCCTTAATAGAGCTGTTTAAAAAAAAAAATCAGTGCTCCTCTATTACATGGACAAGTTCAGATACCCTGGCATTTTGAAGCTTTCTAGGGTATTAGAAGCATCCTGTCCAATAATTAAGCCAAATCCTGCCATTATAAAAGTTCTGCCCACATTTTTAGTATTTCCAACAGGTTTTTAGTTTTTTCTTTCAACTTATCCCCTCTGATATCAATGCTCTCTAAATGCTCTCTAATATGAACAGATAATCAAAAACTCACTAGGCTTTTAATGAAAACCTCCAGCATCAGAATCCATGATAATACAAAAAAGGAGAGAAAAGATTCTTGGAGACAGCACAAATAGTAGAAATTGATAAAAATTTCCCTAAAACTATTAAATAATATTTGGAGATATTTATGATGAGGACACATTAAAAACACAAATGCAAAATGCTATGCAAAAAGAACAATGATCAGAAAAATAAAAATGTTATAAATTCAAAATATGACTACCAAAATATAAAATTCAAAGGAAAACTGTCAGTTCAAGGAAGTACAAAATAGAGGTCAAGACATGAAAAATGTGAGAAAAAAGAAAGGCAACATCAGGATCAATGCAAAAGACCTCCCATCCAATTAATGTGACTTCTAAAAAGGGAGAAGAGAGAAAATAGAAGGGAAGAAATCATCAGAAATATAATAAAAATTACCAGAGCTAAAGGAAAACAAATCTCTATATTAAATAAGCTCACAAAGTGGGGAAAATGATACAAAAACTCCCTAATATTTAAATTACCATTGTGAAATTTCTAGCCCAAAGATAAAGATAAGATCTTTAAGAAAGAAAAAAATAGCCATACTACAAAGAAGCTAGAATAGTAGCTTCTACTAAGACTAGTAGTAGTCTTTCCATCAGAAACAATGAACATTAGAACAACAAAAGTTCTAAAGCAAAACTAGTTTCAATACTGGCATGCTTATACGACTAAAAAATAGATCAGTTCTATTTAGAACAGGAAAATGAAAGCTCCCTGAAAAAAACTTTAAGGAACTCATAATAACTCTATTTATATTAGGCTTAGAAAATTAAAAAAAGTTATAACCTGACTCTTCCCACAAATATTAACTGCTGCAAGACTTTCCCTTCTACCATAAATGACTAGAAAACTGGATAAAAGCAAATTAAACAACTGTTTGCAGAAATTGAACAAAAAGCACAGTAGGACTGATCCACGAGAAAAGAGAAAGAAACGTGGTGAACTATGATACAAGTATATCTTTCTGCCCAGAGACAAATTATTGACATTATTGTAGGAAAGCATACTCCAAACAGAGCTCAGGGATCTTCTTAAACTGAGGAGAAAGAGATCAGAGTTTGAGGATGATAAGGCTATGAGAAACTATAGAACAGAGTACCAAAGAGGAGGGAGCTATACACACACATGAAAGGTCCAGACATGAAAGGTCCAGAAATCTGCAAATGGATGTCTAGTCTTTGGCTGAATACCATTCTGCACATGCATAAGATGAAAATCGAAAAGCTAGACAAAGAAATACTGTGGAAGCAAAGAATAATTATCAAGAAACTTTGAGCTAAACAATTCTCAGCACTACACAATGCAGGAAATCATTTGATCACCCACCATTACATGGAGAAAAAGTGCTCAATATATGGAGCACTTAGTAAAGATGTCACCAAAAATAGGCCATGTAAGAGGGGTTAAGTAATCAATAAAATATATACTCTAGATCCACCATAACAAAAGTTAACACCAAACTTCAAAGGGATAAAACTGATCTATAGTTTAAATACTTGGTAGAATAAAATAAAGCACTCTTAAAAACAATATCATAATATCCAATGTAAAATTCACAATTCTGGCATCCAATAAAAAATCATCAAACATGGAATGAAATTGGGAAAACACAGACCATAATCAGGAGAAAAAAAAAAAAAAAACAATCAAAGAAACAGACCTGACAATGATAGATTATGAACTACTAAAAAAGGACTTTAAGAGACCTATTATAAATACAATGAAAAAGTACAAGGATATAAAGAAAAACTTGAACACAATAAGGAGAGAAATAGATATTATTTAAAAAAGAACTAAGTAGAACATTAGAGATCAAAAATGCAATCAAAAAAAAAATGCAATCAATATCTGAATAAAATTATCACCACATGAGATTAGTAACATGTCAAACATTGCAGAGGAAAAGGTCAGTGAATGAAAACAGCAACAGAAACAATCCAAATTTTAAGAGATTATTATTTTTTAAATCCAAAAATAAAAGAACCAAGCCTCAGTGACTTGTGGGAGAAAATAAAGCAGTCTACACATATGCAGTTAAATTCCCAGAAAGAGGAGAGAGGGAGTGAGAGAAGTGAAAAAGTGTAGAATCGATAGCCAATTTTTTTAAAAGATTTTATTCATTTATTCATAGAAACAAAGAGAGAGAGAGAGAAAGAGAGAAAGAGAGAGAGAGAGAGAGAGGCAGAGACACAGACCTCAGAAGGAGAAACAGGCACTATGCAGAGAGCCTGACGCAGGACTTGATTCAGGGTTTCCAGGATCAAACCCTGGGCTGCAGGCGGCGCTAAACCGCTGCGCCACCGGGGCTGCCCTGATAGCCAAAAATTTTTAAGAAGATAAAAACTATACAGATTTAAGAGGATCAAAGAACCTACACATAGATAAAAACAAAGAAAACCACACTAAGGCACATCATAACCAAGTACTTAAAAAAAATAAAAAACAGAGATGAAGATGAAATCATTATATTCAGAAGAGCAAAGACAAAATGACATCAGATATCTCATTGACACTATGAAAATATGCAACAAAAAGAAATTGAAATAACCCCTTTAGGAGCGCCTGGGTGACTCAGTTGGTTAAGCGTCTAATTCTTAGTTTTGGCTAAGGTCATGATCTCAAGGTCCTCGCATTGAACCCTGTGTTGAGCTCGTCTCCTCCCTCTGTCCTTCCCGTTGCAGGCGTGTCTGTGCGCTCTCTCTTTCTCAGGCAAATAAATAAACCTTAAAAGAAGAAAAAAAGAAAACTTTAAATTGTTGAGAAAAAAAGTCCACTTTGATTTTATACTTCATGAAAAGATCTTTGAAAAATAAAGGTGTAGGATTCCTGGGTGGCTCCGGAGTTGAGTGTCTGCCTTTGGCTCAGAGTGTGGTCGGAGAAGACCTGGAATCAAGTCCCACATCAGGCTCCTAGTGGGGAGCCTGCTTCTCCCTCTGCTGTCTCTGCTTCTCTCTGTGTGTCTTCTCATGGATAAATAAAGTCTTTTTTAAAAATTTCATTTAATTTAAAAAGAAAGAAAAATAAGGGTGAAATGAAGACTTTTAAGATAAAGGAAAGCTTAAAAGTGCTCACCAGGCCTCCACTATGAGAAAAGTTAAAGTTCTTTAGGCAGAAAGAAAATTATACCAAATGGAAACTTGTATATACACAAAAAACCATGCTACAAATGGTAATTATGTGAGTCAATATAAAAAAGATTTTCCTCTTTAATTTCTTTTTAAAGATTTTATTTCTTTGAGAGTGAGATAGCGAGAGTATTAACAGGAGGGAGGGGGAGAGGCAGACTCCCCATAGAGCCAAAAGCCAGGGAATGATCCCAGGATCCTGAAACCATGACCTGAGCAGAAGGCAGACACTTAACTGACTGAACTACCCAGGGCCCTCATTAATTTCTTTTAAAAAATGACTATTTAAAGCAAAAATAATAGCAAGATACTCTGTGGTTCATAATGTATGTCCAAGAAAATATTATTATCACAATAAAAAGGAAAAGAAGAAGAAAATGGAGACACAGAGTTATAAAGTTTTTATATTTATGTAAAGAAGTATAATATTATGTAAAGGCAGACTGTGATAAGATAAAGATACATGCTGTAAACCTGAAAGCAATCATTACAAATTAAGACAAAAAATTAGAGCTAATAAACCAACAGCAGGGATAAAATAGATTAATTAAAAAACTTTATTAATTCATAATGAGACAGTATAAAGAAAAAAAGGAAACAAGAAGATATTAAGAAAAAAGAATAGCAAGATGTTAGACTTAAACCAAAATATTTAGATACTTAAATTAATGTAAATACTCTAATCCCAATTAAAAGACAGAGATAATAAAACTGGATAAAACAGCAGAACCCAACTCACTACCATTGTATTAGGGATAACAAGACCATCCACAGGTACAAGTTCCTTTATTCACTAGGAAGATCTACATGTCTTGACATACAATTATACTCCTAGATATCATTTATTATAGTAAAAGAGTACAAAGCAGAACCAGCAAAGAAAAAAAAGGAGCATGGAAAAACGTCTGGAGGGAATCAGGTACAAACTTGAAAGAGTTCTCTCCCAGTGGAGTCACAAGAAGCACTTAATTCTTCACAACTGTGACAAAATATATGAAATATTATCTACCAAGGAAGCTCATTAGAGATCAGTGCCAAAGGCTTTTACTAGAGATTGAATGCTTACATGCTCTGCCTAGTACATACCAGAACAGATTCTTAGAGGAATGCAGGCATTCAGTATAATCCATTGTTTGCACAGTTTAGGCATAGTGAGTCACAACTATCAAGAGAGTGGTGGGAGATGCCACTCAAAGGTCAACAAGCAGACCTTACTAAGAAGAGTTGTCTCAAACCTGCCATGTTAACTCTTTTCTGCCCATCTGTCTAGAAGAGAAGCACTTTAAACTTAATGGCACAGATAGGTTAAAAGTAGAAAAATAAAAAAAGATAAGCCATGCAAAAATAATCATAAGAAAGCTGACTATATTGGCATCAAAGTAGAGTTCAAATAAAGTATATCACCATGGAAAAAGAAAGATATTTCAAAAATAAAGAGGGAAAGATTAATCAAGGAATTTTATCAATCCTAAATGTGCATGTATTAAATAACAGCTTCAGGAATGAAGGTAATTAATTGCTATTAATTGCTAATTCAATTTCCTAAATATATGTAATGCCTATTAGGATGATCTATTTCTCCTTATATGATTTTTGATAGATTGAGTCAAAGAATTGATGTATCTCATCTAAGTTATTGAATCTGTGAGAATCTATATTTCATAAGATCCCTTCATTACCCTTTTAATGTCCATGGAATCACTAGTGATGACTTTTTTTCATTTCTGACATTAGTAATTTATATATTCTTTTTTGTTGATTGCTTATATAGAGGCTTATCAATTTAATTCATATTTCCAAGTAACCAGCTCTTGGCATTGTTGATTTTCTCTAATGTTTTCCTCAATTTCATTAATGTCTGCTCTAATTTTTATAATTTCTTTTTTATCCCAACTTTTGGCGTAATTTACTCTTCTTTTTTCTAGTTTCCTAGGGTAAAAGCTCAGATTATTGATTTTAAATCTTTCCTCTCTTCTAATATAAACATACTTGATGCTATTAACAACCCCCTAATTGCTGCTTTTGCTGCATCAAATCTGCTAAGCTGTATTTTCATTGTCATTGGGTTAAATTTCTAAATTTCTCAAGATTTCTTCTTTGACCCACATGTTATTTTAAAGTGCACTGTTTAATGTCCAAGTAATTTGGAATTTTCCAGTCTCTTTCTGTTGTTGATTTCTTGCTTAATTCTGTTGTGGTCTGAGAATGTATTTGGTAGGACATATGCTCTCTCAAACTTGTTAAGATGTGTTTTATTTCTGAAGATGTGGTCTATCTTGGTGAATGTTCCACATGAGTTTGAGAATACGTATATGCTGCCTTCATTGGATGAAGTATTCTATAAATGTCAATAGATCCTACTTAGATGGCACTGTTCAGTTCAACTATATCATCACTGGTATTCTGCCAGCTCTCTGTGAATTACTGATAGTGGAGCGTTGAAGTCTCTGACAATAATAGATTTTTCTATTTATCCTTCCAATTTTCTATGGGTTTTTGCTTCATGAGTCTTGATATTATGCTGCTAGGAGCACATACATTCAGGTTCATTATTCTTCTTGGAGAATAAACTTTTTATTTATAATGCTCTTCTTTATCACTGATAATTTTCTTTTCTCTTTTTTTTCTTTTCTCTTTTTTGTCTCAAATTAATATAACTACTTCAGCTTCCTTTTTTAAATTCTTTGAAAATTTTTTTATGATTTTATTTATTTACTCATGAGAGACACAGAGAGAGAGAGAGAGAGAGAGAGGCAGACACAGGCAGAGGGAGAAGCAGGCTCCACGCAGGGAGCCTAATGTGGGACTTGATCCCAGGAGTCCGGGATCACGCCCTGGGCTGAAGGCAGCTGCTTAACCACTGAGCCACCCGAGCATCCCAATTCTTTGAAATTTTAATTTATTTAAGTAATCTCTATGCCCAATATAAGGCTTGAACTCATGACTCTGAAACCAAGAGTCACATGCTTTCCCAACTGAGTCAACAAGTGCCCCCTTCAGCTCCTTTTAAACTAGTGTTAGCTTGGGATAACTTTCTCCAACATATTACTTTTGATATGTATGTCTTTTTTTACAACAGGTTTCTCACAGACAATATGTGGTTGGGTCTTGTTCTTTTTTTTTTGTTCTTTAAATCCACCCAGATAGCATCTGTCTTTTAATTGGTGAATTTTCATTATTCACATTTAATGTTTTTAATATAGCTGGATTAATACATACTATATTTGTTATTCTATTCATTGCCCTTGTTCTTTGTCTTCCAAACTTTTTCTGCCTTCTCTGAGTTTATCTGAGCATTTTATATGATTCCATTTTTTATCTCCTATCAGCATATCACTTATACATCTTTTAAAAAATTTTCAGGGTTGCCTGAGAGTTTGCAACTAATCCAAGTCCACTTGTAAGCAACACTCTATTGTTTCATTGCTAGTATATGTATCTTAGAACAGAGTAGTCTCAATATTCCCTCTCATCCCTTATAACATTGCTGTCATTCACTTCACTTCCGCATAAACTATAATCACATAATATATATTGTGGCTATTATTATTTTGAACAAACTATTATCTGTTAGACCAGGTCTAAGTGAGACAAGTAAAAGATTTTATTTTGGAAAACAATTTTTATTTTGCCTTCATTAATTTCTCAAAGACTCTTCCTTTCTTTATATAAATCCAAATTTCTGACCTGTATCATTTTCTTTCTCTGTGAAGAGCTTCTTGTAACATTCTTGCAAGGCAGGCTTACCATCAATTCCCTCAATTTTTGTCTGAGAGAGGTCTTTACTTTACCTTATTCTTTTTTTTTTTTTTTTTAATTTTTTTATTTATTTATGATAGTCACAGAGAGAGAGAGAGGCAGAGACATAGGCCGAGGGAGAAGCAGGCTCCATGCACCGGGAGCCTGATGTGGGATTCGATCCCGGGTCTCCAGGATCGCGCCCTGGGCCAAAGGCAGGCGCCAAACCGCTGCGCCACCCAGGGATCCCCTACTTTACCTTATTCTTGAAGGATAATTTCATTGGATACAGAATTCTAAGTTGGTAGGTTTTTTTTTCAACACTTTAAATATTTCACTTCATTCTCTTCTTGCTTACATAACTCTGAATAGAAGTCTGATGTCACTTTTATCCTTATTCCCCCAAAGGTAAGGTGTTTTTTTCCCTGTGGCATCCTTCAAGATTCTTTTCTTTGTCTTAGATTTTGTGCAGTTTCAATGTGACAAACCTAAGTGTAGAATTTTTGGTATTTTTCTTGCTTGGTGTTCTCTAACCTTGTTAGATTTGTGGTTTGGTATCTGACATTAATATTGGAAAATTCTAAGCCATATTACCTCAAATATTTCTTCTGCTCATTTCTGTCTTCTCTTCTGCTATTCTCATTATGCATATGTTATACGTTTGGAATTTCCCCACAATTCGTGGATATTCTGTTCTGTTTTTTACATTAATTTTCTCTTCTGTTTCTGAAGGTTCTGTTAAAATAACTTTGAAGTTACTGTTTCTTTCCTCAGCCCTTCTCAGTATACTGATGAGCCCTTCAAAGCTATTCTTCATTTCTTTTACAGTATTTTTATTTCTAGCATCTTCGTTTGAAACTGTCTTAGAATTTCCAGCTCTCTCCTTACATTATCTATCTGTTCCTGCAGGCTGTCCTCTTTTTTCATCAGAACCCTTAGCATAAGGGGAAAATAGGAATGCAAGATTTTCACAGGGAATTTTGAAGAACTCAAACATAAACTAGGACTCTAAAATGTCATATACGTGTACAGTGCTATGTACATTTACCAAGAAAGACCTATGAAGGCCTTAATCTCTCATATCTCACTGTCCTTGAGTCTGCACAGGCAAGATGTAAAAGTTAAGGCAGAATTATAAACTGTCTACGAGAATATTGAAGGTGAGCCCTGACACCCACACAGAGTCCCTCAGCAAAGACTGAGAGATGTTTGGTTGCAGATATTTTAGAAATCTCAGTCCAACAATTAGCTGACCATCAAGCTAGCCAAGCAGAGATTTAAGTGGTCACATGAGAAAAAGAATACATATGTTAAAGATTTAGTATGAAAGCCACTAAACAAACAGTACAAACAACAACAAACCCTGGAAGTGAGATGAGGGGGAATCTGATTTCCAGAGTTCCCATACTATATTATTTAAAATGTGCAATTTTTACATGCTAAAAATACAAAAAAAAAAAAAAAAAAAAAAAAGTAAAGAAACAGGAAAGTATGGCTCCAGAAGAAAAGCTGTCTGGAAGCCTACACACTGGACTTAGTTAATAAGACTTTAAACTAGTTATTATAATAAGTATTTTCAAAAAATTAAAGGCAATCATGTCTAAAATGTTAAAGAAAAAAACAAGAATAATACCTCACCAAAGAAAGAATATCAATAAAGAGAATGAAAGTATTAAAAAAAAATAGAAACTCTGGAGTTGAAAAGCACAAGAACTAGAATATAAAATTCACTAGAAGGGTTCACCAGCAGATTTAGACTGGTATTAAAAAGAATCACTGAACTTGAAGAGATGTCAAATGATATTACCTAGTATAAGGAAGAGAAAGGGGGAAAATGAATAAAAATAACAGCCTGGGGTAAAAGGGAAGATACTAAAGTAGGAAAAGCCAGGAATCTATCTCCCTAAACAATAACTGCATTGCCAGAAGTTGTGTGAAGTGACTACTGAAATTTGCAGCATCCAGGGGAAAGCTTGGTTGGTAAACTGCAATTAATATCATTTGATTTCAGACCTCAGTGGAGTTGTAGCTACCCATCTCTAAAGCAACTCACATTTCTGGCGTGGCTGAAGCCAGAGTGGGTTATAAAGGCCTTATATCCAAATATCAAGACTCTCAGTTCTGAATGAAGATTGCTATTCCTGATTGTGGAGATCAGAGGCTGGCTAGCATTGTTCTGATCCCCACAAGCTAAAGCAATGCCCAGGAGATTTAAAGAAGCACATCTATTTTTGTGGATATTCAAAAATGACTGCATATGTGATGGAATTTACAAAGTCAATGTGCATGCTCAGGGAAAGAAAAGACTCAGAAAAGACTGTAAGAAAACCTTAAGCTGTCATCTCGGGCTGTGCCTGAGCACAGAGACATCCTGTAATAACACCAACAACAAAATATTCAAATCCTGGCAGAGAGAGAATCTTGTTTCCAGAATTGGCACATTATAAAATTCATATATCTAGTTTTCAAAGAAAACAAAGACATACAAAGAAATATGAAAGTATGGCCATTCAAAAGAACAAAATAAACCAATACATACTGTATCCAAGGAAACCCAGATGTCAGACCCACAAGAAAAAGACTTAAAATTTTCTTTTGGCTCAGAGGGCCAAATAAAGACATGAACATAGAAAGGAAATGATGTATGAACAAATGAGAATGGAAATAAAGAGCAAAATATTACAAAAATGAGCTCAGAAGATATTATGGAGTTGAAAAGTACAACTGAAAATTTAAACAATAGGGATGCCTGGGTGGCTCAGTGGTTGGGCGCCTGCCTTCAGCTCAGGTCATGATCCCAGAATCCAGGATCAAGTCCCCATTGGGCTTCCTGCAGGGAGCCTGCTTCTCCCTCTGCCTATGTCTCCGCCTCTCTCTCAGTCTGTCTCTCATGAATAAATAAATAAATCTTTAAAAAAAGAAATTTTAAAAAATATACTAGAAGAGTTTAAAAGCAGATTTGAGCAAACAGGGAAAACTAGACTTTAAATCCATAAAAGTTAGAACAGACTAAGGACATTATACACCAATTAAAGGTTTAATACATCAAGAAGATAAAACAATTATAAACATAAACACACCTAATAAAAGAGCCTCAATATATATAAAGCAACAATTGACAAAAAAGAAGGGAAAAAATAGACAGTTCTACAAAAATAGCTGGAAACTCCAAAATCCCATTTTCAAAGATGGATAAGTTAACCAAAGAAGAGGAGTAATGAAATAAGAGAACCTGAACAACAAAATTAACCAACTAGACCTAAAAGACATGTACAGAACAATCCTTCCAACAAAAGCAGAATATCCTTCTCAAGTGGACATTCTTCTCAAATTTACATGAGACTTTCTCCAGGACAGACCATAGGTCAGGCCACAAAATAAATCACAATATATTTTATAAGACAGTTATCATAACAAAATATCTGCTGTGACTAGAAAAGGATAAAGTTAGAAATCAGTAACAGAAGGCAAACTGCTGGATAATTCACAAGTATGGAGAAATTTACAACACACTCTTAACCAATTAGTGAAAGAAATCAGAAGTAAAAGAAAATAGAGATGAATGAAAATGAAAACACAATATAACAAAACTTACAAGAAGCAATGAAAGCAGTGGCAAGAGGGAAATTTGCAGCTATATATGAGAAAAGAAAGATCTCAAATCCACAACCTTATTTACAACTTAAACAACTAGAAAAAGAAGAACAAACTAAATCAAATGACATTAGTCACAGAAGGAAGGAAATAAGGGTTAGACTAGAAATAACCAAAAGAGAGAACAGAAAAACAATACAGAAAATCAATAAAACCAAAAGTTGGTTCCTTGAAAAGATGAACAAAATTGACAAATCTACAACTAGGCTAGCAAAGAAATTAAGAGACAGGATGCAAATAACCAAAATCAGAAAAGAATGAGGGAACATTAGTACAAACCTCCAGACATAAAAAGGAGCATAAGGGAATTCTATGAACAACTGTATATATATCTAACTGCAAGTTAGATACCATGTAAGAAAGGGACATATTCCTTGGAACACACAATTACCTAAAATAATGCAAGAAGAAATAGAAAATTTCAACAGACATAAGTACAAGGATAAAGCAGTAATCAAAAACCTCTCAATGAAGTAAAGTCCTGGATCAGAAAGCTTCACTGGTGAGTTTTACCAACTAAAGGAATAATGAATACCAAACCTTCTAAAACTCTTCCAGAAAATTGAAGAGAAAGGAACACTTCCTAACTCATTCTATGAAGCAAGTTTTACCCTGATACCAAAGCCAGATAAAGACATTACAAGAAGAAAATTAAAGACCAATTATCTCTTATGAATATAGACACAAAAATCTTCAAAAAATATTAGCAAATCAAATCCAACAGCATATTAAAAGATTGTTCACATTAAAGTGTATTTTAGTCCATAAATACAATGGTAGCTTACCATGAGAAAATGAATCATTACAATATATCACATTAATACAATAAAGGAGAAAAAAACACATGATCATCTCAAACAATGCAGAAAAATAATCACACATAAGCCAGTACTCTTTTATTATTATTTAAAAAAGAACTTTTCATAAAACTAAGAATACAGGGAAAATTCCTTAAGACCATAAAAGGTATTTAAGGAAATCCCACAGCTAACGTCGTACTTATTGATGGAAGACTGAAAGCTTTTCCCTTAAGATCCAAAACAAGAGAAGTTTACTCACTTTCACCACTACTATTCAATACCATACTGGAAGTTCTAGCCATAGCCATTAGACAACTAAAAGAAGTAAAATTCATCTAAATTGGAAAGGAAGAAGTAAAACAATTTCTATTCACAGATGACATGATCCTATACAGATCTTTAAAAAAAATCTACAAGAAAACTAGTTATGCTAATAAACTATCAGAGAAGATATTGGGTACAAGATAGACATCAAAAAAAGCTATTGCACTCCCATATACCACCAAGAAACAATCTGAAAAGTATATTTAGAAAGCAATTCCAAAAAAAAAGAAAGAAAGAAAGAAAGAAAGCAATTCCCTTTACAAATAGCATCTAAAAGAATTAAATACTTAGGAATAAATCTAACCAAGAAAGACTTCTACACTAAAAACTACAAAGCACTATGTAAAGAAATGTAAAAGTGATCTAAATAAATGGAAAGACATCTCATGTTGATGGATAGGAAGACTAAAGTTATTGTTTCATATGTCAATACTACCCAAAATAATTCAAAGGTTCAATACAACCTCTACGAAAATTTCTAAAATCTTTTTTGTAGAAATGGAAAAGCTGAACCTCATATTCCTCTAGAATCGCAAGGGATTGTGAATAGCCAAAATAATCTTGAAAAGAAGAATAAAGTTGAAGGATTTACACTTACTCCCTTGAAAACATACTATAAAGCTACTACTATAATTAAAACAATATGACTGAACAGCAGTAACAAAAAACTGATCAAAAAATGGGCAAAGCACTTGAAAAGAACATTTCCCCAAAGAAGACATACAAATGCCAATAAGCACACAAAAAGATGCTCATCAACACTAATCATTAGTGAAATGCAATTCAAAACCACAAGGAGATACCACCTCATATCCACTAGGATGGTTGCTATCAAAGACAAAAGCAAAAAATAACTAGTGTTGGGGGACCTGGATGGTTCAGTCAGTTGAACATGGAACTCTCTATTTTGGCTCAAATCATGATCTCAGAATCTTTGAGATTAAGTACCACATCAACTTTATGCTCAGCAGGAAGTATTCTCAAGATTCTCACTCTCCCTGCCCCTTTGCCCATTCCTCCTCCCCCACAACCTGCTCACACGTGCACATGCATACTCTCTTTCTCAAATAAAAAATAAATAAATAAATAAATAAATAAATAAATAAATAAATAAATAAATAAATAAATCTTTTTAAAAATAACTAGGGTTGACAAGGATTTTGAAAAACTGAAGCTCTTTTGCACTGTGGAGGAAATGTAAAACATGAAAAAGAGTATGGCAGTTCTCAAAAATTACAAAGAGCATTACCAAATAATCCAATTCTGGTTGTAAATGCCCAGAAGAATTGGAGGCAGAGTCTCAAAGACATTATTGTACACTTATATTCATAATGGCATTATTTGTAACAGACAAAAGGTGGAAGCAATCCAAATGTCCACTGACAGATGAATGGATAAAAACAATGTGGTAAACAGACCCAATGGAATATTATTCATCCTTAAAATGAAGTAAATTCTAAACATGCTACAACACAGATGAACCTTGAAGACAACTGCTAAGTGAAGTAAGTTGCTCATAAAAAAACTAATACTTTATGATTCCACAGATGTAAGTTACCTAGAGTAGTCAAATTCATGGAGACCTAAAGTAGAAGAGTAATATCCAAGAACTAGAGTGGGGGAAATGGGGTATGGAGTTTTATTTCTGCAAAATAAAAAGCTTTCTGGAGATTGGGTACATGAATGTGAATATACCTAACACTACTGAGCTGCATGCTTAAAAATGGTAATAAGGGTGGTAAATTTTATGTCATATGTATTTTACCGCGATAAAAATTTTAAAAAATATATGTAACTGGCCTAAGGATACACACATAAACTAATGAATAGTATAGAAAGCCCAGAAATAAAACATATATGTTTACATATATGGCCAACTGATTTTCAATAAGAAAGCTACATCATTCAATGAGGAAAGGATAATCTTAAGAATGAATGCTGTTGGGGCACCTGCTGGATTAGTTGGGGAGTGTGAGTGTCCTGATTTTGAGGTTGTGAGTTTGAGCCCACATTGGGTGGAGAATTTTTTTTTTAAATAAAATTAGGAGAGGAGGGGCAAGATGGCGGAAGAGTAGGGTCCCCAAATCACCTGTCCCCACCAAATTACCTAGATAACCTTCAAATTATCCTGAAAATCTACGAATTCGGCCTGAGATTTAAAGAGAGAACAGCTGGAATGCTACAGTGAGAAGAGTTCGCGCTTCTATCAAGGTAGGAAGGGGGGGGGGGTGGGGATAAAGAAACAAAAGGCATCCAAGGGGGAGGGGCCCCGCGAGGAGCCGGGCCGGGCGAGTGTCCCCAGGACAGGAAAGCACCCTCTCGGAGAAGCAGGAGCTGCACCAATCTTCCCGGGGCAGAAGGGCGCTCGCAGGGAGTTAGAGCAGGACCCCAGGAGGGCGGGGATGCCCTCAGGCTCCCTGGGACACTAACAGAGCAACTGCGCCCCGGGAGAGTGCGCGGAGCTCCCTAAAGGGCTGCAGCGCCAGCACGCATTGACCCGGGAGCAGCTCGGAGGGGAGGGACTCGGGCGGTGGCTCCGCGCGGAGGGGGCTGCGTGTCCCGGGAGCAGGTCGGCGGCGGCTCCGGCAGAGGATGAGGCTCCGTGCGGAGGGGGCTGCGCGGCTCCGGGAGCAGCTCGGAGGGGCTCCGGCGGCGGCTCCGCGGAGAGGCGGCTGCGCGGCCGGGAGCGCGAATCCAACAGCACAGGCCGGGGAGCACTGGGCGCCGGGACACAGCCCAGGATCCGGCCTCCCCCAGGATAGGCAGAGGTCGGGAGGGCCCAGGACAGCAAGGACGGTCCTGCCCCGAGCTGAGCAGATCAGCGGCCCCGCCCCAGAGCCTCCAGGCCCTGCAGATGGAGAGCTCCGGAGTTACTGCGGGAGCTGAATCCAGAGCTCTAGAGCTAGCCTTGGTGTGTATTTGTCGTTTCTTTTTTCTTTTTTTCTTTTTTTTATTTTTTATTTATTTATGATAGTCACAGAGAGACAGAGAGAGAGAGAGAGAGAGAGAGAGAGGCAGAGACATAGGCAGAGGGAGAAGCAGGCTCCATGCACCGGGAGCCCGACGTGGGATTTGATCCGGGTCTCCAGGATCACGCCCTGATCACGCTAAACCGCTGCGCCACCCAGGGATCCCATGTTCTTTTTTAATAGTCAAAATGGTCAAGAAAAAAAAAGATATAGATCAGCAGTGAGTTAAGAATGAAAATAATCAGAGGCTCATGGGTGGCTCAGTCAGTTAAGTGTCTAACTCTTGATTTCAGCTCAGGTCATGATAATCAGACTTGTGAAATTGAGTCCTGCATTGAGCTCTACACTCAGTGTGGAGTCGGCTTGAGATTCTTCTCTGACTATGCCCCTCCCCCCACTCATGTAAACATGTGTGTACACACACTCTGTCTCTCTCAAAATCAATTTTAAAAATCTTTTAAATATGAATTAAAATAATCAATAATACTAATAAGTTTAATGTCATAAAGGAATAAATATAGGAACAGGTACAGTCTAATAAATTTCAAAATCTAGAAAATACAAAATGACAAAAGCTGGTACAAGAAGAAACAAGAAGCTTAAAGAGACCAAAAAACATTAAAGAAATGAAATACATCAAATACCAGTCTTTAAAAAATTCTCCAGGTCTTGATAGTTTTACTTGTGAGATCTAATAAAGTTTCAAGGAATATATTCATAAATACCCTCCCAAGCTCAGAAAGAGATTCAGAAATATAAGGGAAAGCTCATGTACACATGTGTACACCCAAGTGTACACATGCACACACACAGATACACACAGCCCAGCTTACCAATGAATGGGTCCTGAAGAACAAAGCTCGCTGCTAATGACCCATCTTGATTTAGATGCTTCAGCACCTTGTACACATCCACTAACTTTCCCATGTCTTTCTTATCGGCAGGTATTACAAGATTCAGTGCATCTCTTTTCTCGGGCCAGCTACAGGATTTGTTGAGGGAAAAAATGAGAAAATAAAAATAATTCAAAATTAAGAAATTTTACCATAAATTTTAAAAGCACCATTCAATAATAATCAAATATGAACAAATTTTAAAAGCACCATTCAATAATAATCAAATATGAACACCTTCTTCACCTCCAACTATACAGATAAAACCAGCTAAGAGACATTAAGTTATATGGCTTCCCAAAGTCATACAATTGGTAAATAATAGAGTTAGGATATAATCTCAGGTAGGTGTAACCCAAAACCAATGCTTTTAATCCCTAAACTATAATTGCACAAATCAGCCAACACATCAGCAGTATCTAGCTGAATAGGTGGAGAAAGAAGTTAAGTACATTCACACAGTCAGCTAGATATAGATAGCTAGATATAATCTTTCTGAAGGAACCCTGCAAGTCCAGAATTCGGCAATTTTATTCCTATGACTTTACCTCCAGAAAAAAAATCAGAAAGTGTACAAAGATGTTTTAAGAAATTGTTCACTAAAGCATTTTCCAAATATTTAAAATGTTAAAGAAAATGAAATTTATTAAATTATGACACAACTACATGATAAAATATGGCACCATTAAAATGATGATGAAATCTTATTCACTAACAGAAAGGCATTGGCTACCAAGACATATTATAAAACAATACTATGATTTAATTTAGATTAACACAACTAAATTTGGTTAAAAGAAAGATCTATTTTTGTGCCAGTGTATGCAAAAAAAAAAAAAAAAGTCTGTTCACATACATTATGATTATCTTCACTGGGCAGATTATGAATGCTTTTTACTGTCTTCCTTATTCCTACAACTGTCATGTGACTGCCAACCCTACTCTCATGCTGGTAATTCCCTTCCGGCTTCCTCTGAAAATAATTCTGTTCAAGTATCCACCCACTTCCACATAGCAATTTGCTTCAAGGAGAACTGGAGTCATCCACTGATCATGTACTGAATACTCTAAGGAACTAAGCTAATCAGGGCGGTGCTATCCCCCTTCCCAGTGATTTGTTTCAGAATGGGCAAGTAACGCAATTCAGGCCAAGATATAAACCTACTGAGAGACATAAAAGGTTTGTTCAACATTATAAATAAAAGTAAGAAATAGCTCCTCAGCTGTATATTGTGCTATGTCTAAATATGACACCTAAAACTATTAAAGACATCTTAGGTGAAGGGGTTAATCTGAGGAGAAGCAGATATCTTAACAGCAACAAAAAGAAGATAAAAACAACGTGATGTTATAACATTGGTGAGCCGCTCGATCAACCAGCTCTGAAAGTGACTAAACTTGGGATTTCTTTTTACATGCAACATTACATCTTCCTATTTAAGTTATTACCTTTTGGGGTGCCTAGGTGGCTCAGTCGGTTAAACATCTGCCTTTGGTTCAGGTCGTGATCTCATGGTCTTGGGATCAAGCCCAGCATCAGGCTCTCTGCTCAGTGGGGAGTCTGCTTGTCCCTCTCCCTCTGCCCCTCCCACCCCGCACACTTGCTATCTCTCTCAAATAAATAAAATGTTTTTTAAAAGTTATTACCTTCTACCAAAAACATCTTTAACTAATGTAAAATATTTCTGAATAGCCTTAATTTTGTTTTCAATGTGAATATGATTTTTACATCTATACTTAGAAATCTAATGCATAACTCGAATTCTTTGCCCCAAACATGCTCCATCCACTTACAGGCTTCCCCAACTCAGCTGACAACAAATCTACTCTTCAAACTCTATGTGAAGCTAAAAACATTAAACTCATTCTCATTCTCTTTCTTTCTTCTTAACTCCATCATGAAATAGTTCTGCCTTCAAAATTAAACTAGAATATGAGAAGTTCTCACCAATTCTGCCATGACCTTCTTATTCCAAGCCACCATCTTCTCTTATTTAGATTTTTCCAGTAGCTTTCCTAGCAGACCAATGTGCTTCTTCACTTACTCCCAAAAAGTCTATTCTCAATATAGGAACCAGAGGGATACTTTTATTTTTTTTAAGATTTTATTTATTTATTCATGAGAAACACAGAAAAGAGAGCCAGAGATGTGGGCAGAGGGAGAAGTCCCACATCAGGCTTCCATGCAGGGAGCCCGATGTGGGACTCAATCCCAGGACTCTATCCCGGGACTGTGGGAGCACGCCCTGAGGCAAAAGCAGATGCTTAACCTCTGAGCCACCCAGGTGCCCTAAGAGGGATACTTTTAAAACAAAAGCAGATCCTGTTACTCATCTGATCAAAATCTTGTAAGAGTTGCAATTTCACTCAGTAAAAATTAGTCTACTGTGATTACTTCATAAATCTGGCTCCTCAATGCCGCTTTGACCTCATCTACTATTCTCCTCCTTGCTTACTCTAAGCATTCCTCATTCTGGCTTTCCACAATCCCTTATACCCACCAGATAGACTCTTCCTCTAAGACCTCTGCTACGGATGTTTTGGGGGGGTTTGTTTTTGTTTTTCTACTTAGAACTTTTTTCCTTGTATAGTCAATTGCCTATTTCCTTATATCACTGTTTGGCTTAAATATCACTGTCTTTGATGAAGATTACATTGCATATCCTATTTAGTATGACAATTAGTCCCTTATTCCCACAATCCTTATCTCCTTCACCACCATGTTCTTTTTCTTTTTTCCATGGCTCTTCACACTTTCTATAATACTAAATAATTTATTTACTGTGTTTGTTGTTCTTATGGTCTCCCCTTGTCACACTACAACTAGAATTATGTTGTTTGTTTCTTTTACTGCTATAGCCTAGCTCCAAAAAAAAGTGTATAGTACATGAGAAGTAATTCCTAAATATTTGCTGAATGTTAAATACATGAATAACTGGGGTAGGTGGTAATAACACCATTGTTATTGCTTCAAAAATACTTTTCAAACTTTTTTTGAGAATCAATAAATTTAAGATAGCCAGGAAACTATCCATGGGTCTTAAGAAGTCAGGCAGCTGACTACACAGTGCAGGAAAGGCTGTGAACTAAGTATTCAAGTTGCGATCAGACCCTAGGGACAACAAGGAGACACAGAGCCTGCACTGAAGTCTGGTCCTATGCAGCCAGCTGAAGAGGTAAGAATTCTTAGTAAAGGTTTGTCTTTATCCCTTTATCCCCCAACCTTAAGAACCCTGGATGCATCCCCTAACTGTCCAGGTACCACCCATCACACCAGATAGAATACATGGAACAATTAATGATGGGTTAAGTCTGAAACAGGATGGGGCAAAATGAGCAATTTCAAAGTAAGCATGTGAAATATCAAGCTCACACTTTGAGCATGAACTATCAAGGGATAGGCTAGTGGGACACCCTTCTAAATCTTAACAAGCCTTTTAAGCAGCCTAAATTTTAAATAGACCCTAAAAATAGACCACAACTGGAAATACAAATAAAAATGGGTTACCAGGCAGAAGCTGTACAAAGATGACTTCAAAACAAGAGACTACTAGAGAAAGACTGATGAGATTAGACTGGCTAAAGGAAAGGGTGGGTGTAGGGAAGGAGTGGGATTTTTTTTTTAAGATCTTATTTATTTATTCATGAGAGATACAGAGAGAGAGAGAGAGGCAGAGACACAGGCAGAGGGATAAGCTCCATGCAGGGGGCCCGACATGGGACTAGATTCTGGGTCTCCAGGATCACACCCTGGGATGAAGGCATTGCTAAACTGCAGAGCCACCAGGGCTGACCCAAGGAGTGGGATTTAAAGCTCCAAGTGGCTAGCGACCACATAGAGAAAGGACAGTCTCCAACCTGCCCTATCAACTCTTCCCTCTCACTCTCACTGGAAAAGATGAGAAGGACTGAAATAAATTAGGGCAGACTGTAGGAACAAAAGTAACAGTGCAGCCTGGGTGGCTCAGCAGTTTAGCTCCTGCCTTCAGACCAGGATGTGATCCTGGAGTTTCAGGATCAGGTTGTCTTTTAGTTTCATTGACTATTTCCTTTGCTGTGCAGAAGCTTTTTATCTTGATTAAGTCCCAATAATTCATTTTTGCTTTTGTTTCCCTTGCCTTCATAGATGTATCTTGCAAGAAGTTGTTGTGGCTAAGTTCAAAAAGGGTATTGTCTGTGTTCTCCTCTAGGATTTTGATGGATTCTTGTCTCACATTTAGACCTTTCATCCATTTTCAGTTTATCTTTGTGTATGGTATAAGAGAATGGTCTAGTTTCATTCTTCTGCATGTGGCTGTCCAATTTCCCAGCACCATTTATTGAAGAGACTGTCCTTTTTCCAGTGAACAGTCTTTCCTGCTTTGTTGAATATTAGTTGACCATAGAGTTGAGGGCCCATTTCTGGGATCTCTCTTCTGTTCCATTAATCTATGTGTCTATTTTTGTGCCAGTACCACACTGTATGATCAAAGCTTTCTAGTACAATTTGAAACCCAGCATTGTGATGCCCCTGGCTCTGCTTTTCCTTTTTAATATTCCCATGGCTATTCAGGGTCTTTTCTGATTCCATACAAATCTTAAGATGATTTGTTCCAACTCTCTGAAGGAAGTCCATGGTATTTTGATAGGGATTGCATTAAATGTTTAAATTGCCCTGGGTAGCATTGACATTTTCACCATGTTAATTCTTCCAATGCATGAGCATGGAATATTTTTCCATCTTTTTGTTTCTTCCTCAATTTCTTTCAGAAGTGTTCTGTAGTTTTTAGGGTATAGGTCCTTTACCTCTTTGGTTAGGTTTATTCCTAGGTATCTTATGCTTTTGGGTACAATTGTAAATGGGATTGACTCCTTAATTTCTCTTTCTTCAGTTTCACTGTTAGTGTATAGAAATGCCACTGATTTCTGGGCATTGATTTTGTATCCTGCCACACTGCCGAATTGCTGTATGAGTTCTAGCAAGCTTGGGGTGGAGTCTTTTGGGTTATCTATGTACAGTATCATGTCATCTGCAAAGAGGGAGAGTTTGACTTCTTCTTTGCCAATTTGCCTTTTATTTCTTTTGGTTGCCTGATTGCTGAGGCTAGGACTTCTAATACGATGTTGAATAGCAGTGGTGAGAGTGGACATCCCTGTCTTGTTCCTGATCTTAGGGGAAAGGCTCCCAGTGTTTCCCCATTGAGAATGATATTTGCTGTGGGCTTTTCATAGATGGCTTTTAAGATGTTGAGGAATGTTCCCTCTATCCCTACACTCTGAAGAGTTTTGATCAGGAATGGATGCTGTATTTTGTCAAAAGCTTTCTCTGCATCTATTGAGAGGATCATATGGTTCTTGTTTTTTCTCTTGTTGATATGATCTATCATGTTGATTGCTTTATGAGTGTTGAACCAGCCTTGCATCTCCGGGATAAATCCCACTTGATCATGGTAAATATTTTTTAAATAAATTTATTTTTTATTGGTGTTCAATTTGCCAACGTATAGAATAACACCCAGTGCTCATCCCATCAAGTGCCCCCCTCAGTGCCCGTCACCCGTCACCCTCACCCCCTGCCCACCTCCCCTTCCACCACCCCTAGTTCATTTCCCAGAGTTAGGAGTCTCTCATGTTCTGTCTCCCTCCCTGATATTTCCCACTCATTTTTTTCTCCTTTCCCCTTTATTCCCTTTCACTATTTTTTATATTCCCCAAATGAATGAGACCATATAATGTTTGTCCTTCTCGGATTGACTTATTTCACTCAACATAATACCCTCCAGTTCCATCCACATCAAAGCAAATGGTGGGTACTTGTCGTTTCTAATGGCTGAGTAACATTCCATTGTATACATAAACCACATCTTTATCCATTCATCTTTCGATGGACACTGAGGCTCTTTCCACAGTTTGGCTATTGTGGACATTGCTGCTATAAACATCGGGGTGCAGGTGTCCCAGCATTTCATTGCATCTATATCTTTGGGGTAAATCCCCAAGCACTGCAATTGCTGGGTTGTAGGGCAGATCTATTCATAACTCTTTGAGGAACCTCCACACATAATCTTCTTAATGTACTGTTGGATCCTATTGGCTAGTATCTTGTTGAGAACTTTTGTATCTGTGTTCATCAGGATATTGGTCTATAATTCTCCTTTTTGGTGGGGTCTTTGTATGGTTTTGGATTAAGGTGATGCTGGTCTCATAGACTGAGTTTGGAAGTTTTCCAACCCTTTCTATATTTTGGAACAGCTTTAGTAGAATAGGTATTGTTTCTTCTTTAAACGTTTTATAGAATTCCCCTGGGAAGCCATCTGTCCCTGGACTTTTGTGTCTTGGGAGGTTTTTGATGACTGCTTCAATTTCCTCCCTGGTTATTGGCCTGTTCAGGTTTTCTATTTCTTCCTGTTCCAGTTTTGGTAGTTTTTGGTTTTCCAGAAATGTGTCCATTTCTTCTAGATTGCCTAATTTATTGGCATACAGCTGCTCATAATAAGTTTTTAAAATCGTTTGTATTTCCCTGGTATTGGTGGTGATCTCTCCTTTTTCATTCACGATTTTATTAGAGTCTTTTCTCTTTTGTTTTTTAATAAGGCTGGCTAATGGTTTATCTATCTTATTAATTCTTTCAAAGAACCAACTCCTGGTTTGATTGATTCTACAGTTCTTCTGGTCTCTATTTCATTTAGTTCTGCTCGAATCTTCATTAATTCTCTTCTTCTGCTGGGTATAGGTTTTATTTGCTGTCTTTTCCCAGTTCCTTTAGGTGCAGGGTTAGGGCATTGATTTTGTATGAGTTCTAGCAAGCTTGGGGTGGAGTCTTTTGGGTTATCTATGTACAGTATCCTGTCATCTGCAAAGAGGGAGAGTTTGACTTCTCATTTGAGGTTTTTCCAATTTTTGAGGGATGCTTGTATTGTGATGTATTTCCCTCTCAGGACTGCTTTTGCTATGTCCCAAAGATTTTGAACGGTTGTATCTTCATTCTTATTAGTTTCCATGAATCTTTTAAATTCTTCTCTAATTTCCTGGTTGACCCTTTCATCTTTTAGCAGGATGGTCTTTAACCTCCACGTGTTTGAGTTTCTTCTTAATTTCTTCTAGTGATTGAATTCAAGTTTCAAAGCATTATGGTCTGAAAATATGCAGGGGACAATCCCAATCTTTTGGTATCACTTGAGACCTGATTTGTGACCCAGTATGTGGTCTATTCTGGAGAAAGTTCCATGTGCACTTGGGAAGAATATGTATTCAGTTGCATTTGGATGTAAGGTTCTGTAAATATCTGTGAAATCCATCTGGTCCAGTGTATCCTTTAAAGCTCTTGTTTCTTTGGTGATGTTGTGCTTGAAGATCTGTCATTTGCAGAAAGCACTATGTTGAAGTCTCCCACTATTAGTGTATTATTACCTAAGTATGTCTTTACTTTGGTTATTAATTGATTGATATACTTGGTAGTTCTCACATTAGGGGCATAAATATTCATGATTCTTAGGTCCTCTTGATGGATAGATCCTTTAAGTATGATATAGCATCCCTCTTCATCTCTTACTACAATCTTTGGCATAAACTTTAATTTATCTGATATGAGGATTGCTACTCCTGCTTTCTTTTGAGGACCATTTGACTGGTAAATGGTTCTCCAACCTTTCATTTTCAGGCTGGAGGTGTCCTTAGGTCTAAAGTGAGTCTCTTGTAGACAGCAAATAGATGGGTCTTGCTTTTTTATCCAGTCTGAAACCCTGTTTCTTTTGACGGGATCATTATGCCCATTCACATTCAGAGTTACTATTGAAAGATATGGATTTAGTGTCATCATAATACCTATTCAGTCCCTGTTTTTGTGGCTTATTTCTTTGGCAGTCCCCTTTCTTTTACAGAGTCCTTCTTAATATTTCTTGCAGAGCTGGTTTGGTGATCACATATTCTTTCAGTTTCTGCCTATCTTGGAAGCTCTTTATCATTCCTTCTATTCTGAATGAGAGCCTTGCTGGATAAAGTATTTTTGGCTGCATGTTCTTCCTATTTAGGACCCTGAATATATCCTGCCAGCCCTTTCTGGCCTGCCAGGTCTCTGTGGAGAGGTCTGCTGTTAACCTAATACTTCTCCCCATAAAGGTTAGGGATCTCTTGTCTCTTGCTGCTTTAAGGATTTTCTCTTTATCTTTGGAATTTGTAAGTTTCACTATTAAATGATGGGGTGTTGAACAGTTTTCAATTTTAGGGGGGATCTATCTATCTCCTGGATCTGAATGCCTGTTTCCCTCCCCTAATTAGGGAAGTTCTCAGCTATGACTTGTTCAAATTCACTTTCTGGTCCTCTGTCCCTCTCAGTGCCCTCTGGAACCCCAATTAAAGTTAGATTTTTCCTTCTGAAACTGTCATTTATTTCCCTTAACCTTTCCTCATGATCTTTTAATTGTTTTTCTCTTTTTTCCTCAGCTTCCTTCCTTGCCATCAACTTGTCTTCTATGTCACTCACTCTTTCTTCCACCTCATTAACCCTCATCGTTATTACCTCGGGTTTGGATTGGATCTCATTTAATTGACTTTTAATTTCGGCCTGATTAGATCTAAATTCTGCAGTCATGAAGTCTCTTGAATCCTTTATGCTTTTTCCAGAGCCACCAGCAGCTTTATAATTGTGCTTCTGAATTGGCTTTCTGACATCGAATTGTAATCCAAATTCTGTAACTTTGTGGCAGAGAGTGCTGTTTCTGATTCTTTTGTGCTGAGTTCTTCTTTATAGTCATTTTGCTAAGTGCAGAGTGGCTAAAAACAAGCTGTACTGGAAAAAGGAAGAAACAAAAAGAAAAAAAAAAGAAAAAGAAAGAAAAAAACAAGGAGGAGTATCCTCTGGTTCTATATACTGTAAATCCCTCGACTTTCCCTGGAGCTTTCCAGCACTGCTCGGTCAAGAACTTGCTCTTCCCATGTCCTTCCAGCTAGTCTTCTGGGGGAGGGGCCTGCTGTGCTGATTCTCAGGTGTGTGTACCTGGGGGAGCTGCCCCGCCCCCTGCCAGGTGCACGGCTCCGTGGGAGCTGTTTACCCCGTAAGGCCCCTGTTCCTTGGCGTCCCGCTCTGTCCCAGGCAGAGTGACACCAGGAGGAACAACCACACTGGCGGCAGCCAGCTCTCCAGCTCTAGAGTCAGCTCCAGCAGTAACTACCGCAGTCTCCTAGTCCACATTGGCCTGGATGCTCCGGGGGCGGGGGGCGCTGAGCTGCACAGCTTGGGGGGCCCGGCAGCAGGAGAGTCCTCACTGTCCTGTGCCCTTCCCGCCTCCGCCTGTCCCGGGGGTAGCACAGGATCCTGGGCTGTGCTCCCGGTGACCTGGGATCCGGGGCCTGCTCTTCTGGAATCACGCTACTAGGGCCGCTGCTCCCGAAGGCAGCAGGGCACAGCTCCCTCTGCCCGGAACCCCCACCCACCCACCGGCTGCTCCCCGAAGCCCCGCCGGGCGCACCAGCCCTTTACTGCGCTCCGCCCACGGGGCGTGGGGCACCCTCCCCCGGGCGCACATCCTCTGTTAGTGACTCCGGGAGACTGAAGGCCCCACTTCCTCTCCTGTGGTTCTGCGCGGGTTCCCTGATGAGCGCCTTTCCCTCCGGGAAGAATCTGGTGCAGATTTTTAAAGTTCCTGCTTCTCCGGGACTGGACTTTCCTGTGTGGAGGCTTTCACCCACCGGCCTTAGCCCGGCTCCTTGGAGGCTCCTCCCCCACTTGATTCTTTTTATTTTTTTTCCCCGCCTTCGTACCTTGTTAGAAGCCAAACTCTTCTCACTGTAGCATTCCAGCTGTTCTCTCTTTAAATCTCAGGTCGAGTTCGTAGGTTTTGAGGATGATTTGAAAGTTACCTAGGTAAGTTGGTGGGGACAGATGACTTGGGGACCCTACTCCTCTGTCATCTTGCCCCTTTTGTTTGGTTTTTAATAGCAGCCATCCTAATGGGTGTGAGGTAGCATCTCACTGTGTTTTTGATTTGCATTTCTCTAATGATTAGGCATACTGGGCATATTTTCATACGCTTATTGGCCATTTGCATATCTTCTGGGCAGAAAAGTCTGTTCCAGTCCTTTAACCATTTTGAAAACAGGATGTTTCTTCATTTTTAAACTCCTTGTGTGTATAATTATGTCCCAATTTTTCCTTTTAATAATGTTTGTGTTTTTTCTTTCCTTTTTTTTTTTCTTGGCCAACCCAGCCAAAGAATTAGTTGTTTTGTTAATATTTACAAACACAACCAGCTTCTGGTTTTGATGATTTCTAAATTGTACTTTTTTCTCCCCCACTTAATTTATTTATGCTTTATCTTAATTATTTCCTTTCTTCTTTCTTGGGGATTTCCTCTGTTGTTATTTTTCTAACTCTTTTACTTAGACACTATAGAAATAGAAAACTGTAAGTTCCACAATTGCTAACTCAATGCATTTACAAAAATATAAATGAAGTCAGGGGCTATTGGCAAGCCTCAGTTAACAGCATGAAAGAACTCTGAAAGCAAAGACAACTCTTTAAGGTATTTTGAAAAGACAAATCATACTATGATTTTAATTAAAAGATCAATAAGGAAAAGGTCTCTAAATCTTTAATATCTATTCTTACAAAGTTTAATTTATATCTATCCTATTCTTTTTTTCTTGAGATAGAAAATGTGAGCAGGGAGTGGAGAGGAACAGAGGGAGAGGGAAAATCTTAAGCAGACTCCACGCTCAGCAAAGAGCCCCATGTGGGGCCCAATCTCACAACCATGAGATCACACCTAAACTAAAATCAAGAGTCAAGGGATGCCTGGGTGGCTCAGCAATTGAGCATCGGCCTTTGGCTCAGGGCATGATCCTGGGGATCCAGGATCAAGTCCCACATCTGGCTCCCTGCATGGAGCCTACTTCTCTCTCTACCTGTGTCTCTACCTCTCTCTCTGTGTGTGTATCTTTTATGAAATAAATAAAATCTTAAAAAAAAAAAAATCAAGAGTCAGGTGCTTAACCAACTGAACCACCCAGGTGTTCTTATCCTTATTCTTTATCTTGTCATTATATGTAATCAATGTTCTAAGTCATGATGAAATGTTTATTTTAATAATTCTGAAGTACATTTAATTTATAACTTTGAGTCTATATGTGTTTGCTATAGCAAAGGGAGATTTTTTAAAAATAATTGTTATAGAAAAGGTGTATGTTCATTAAAGATGTAAACTGTATTTGTTATAAGAGATTGGTTTTCTTCCTGATAGTTAGGGCATTATGTCTTTATGTGCTAATCAACAAAATTACTTAAAAGAATGATAAAAATTATTTTAAACATTCAAAACATAGGGGCTTCTGGTTGGCTCAGTCAGTTAAGCATCTGGCTTTTGATTTCAGCTCAGGTCATGATCTCAGGGTCATGAGATAGAGCACCACATGAGGCTCTAAGCTCAGCAGGAGTCAGCCTGAGATTTTCTTTCTCTCTCTTCCTCTCCTTCTGGCTCTCCCCCCACTGGCAGTCTCTCTCCTTTCAAATAAATAAATAAATCTTTTGTAAGATTTCAAAATATAAAGAGGACATTTATCCTTGTAAAACCAATTTTATAATTAAAAAATAAAGTGATTGCCGCATTTGAACCTTAAAATACACTGCAAGAAAAATATAAAATAAAATAAAATAAAATAAAATAAAATACATTGCAAGATCTTTTACTTAACAAAACTTAGTTCATTAACTCCAGTATTCTTCCTTTGTAATTTAGGAATTTAAGGCTGTAAATGTCCATCTAAGACAATCTAGATGCATCCTCAAGATTTGATATATTTTTGTTACATTCACTCCACTCTAAATATTTTCTGATTTCTATGATGATATAATTACTAACTCATTAGCTAATTATATGAATATTTTTTTAAAATTTTAAACACAAACTTTTATTTTTGTCATTTTCTAACTTCTCAGAATGATCATCAGAGAACATGGTCTGTTTCATAACCTATTCTGAAAGCTAAAGTTCATCTTAAGACCTAGTGTGTGGAGAATTTTTTTTAATGTTATATATGCACTGGAAATGAACACACAGTGTTCTGTATGTGTTCATTATGCATTGTCTTGCTCAAATCATATATAACTTTAACATGTTTTAATTTGCCTGATCCATGAAGGGCTGTGTATGTATATTAAAATATCCTACAATAATAGCTTTATCATTTCTCTCCAGTAATTTTATAAATCTTTTAGTATTTCTATGCTATATTTCAATACCCAAAGTTGGTATCCCTACAATCACTATTTGCCTTAAATATCATTTTGTCTGATATTAATTTGCTATACTGGTATGGTCTTTGGCATTGATCAAAACATTCCAGGCTGACTTGTTAGATTAAGATTATGTTTCTGAGGGTGCCTGGCTGGCTCAGTTGGTAGAGCGTGCAATTTTTTTTTTTTTAAGATTTTATTTATTTGAGAGAAAGAGAGAGAGAGAGCACATAAGCAGGGGGGAGAGGCAGAGGGAAAAGGAGAAGCAGATTCCCTGCTAAGCAGAGATCCCAATGTGGGGCTCAATGTCAAGACCCAGATATCACGACCTGATCTAAAGGCAGATGCTTAACCAACTGAGCCACCCAGGTGCCCCGAATATGCACTCTTGATCTGGGGATCATGAGTTCAAGCCCCAGGTAGGGTACTGAGATTACTTAATAAATAAAATCTTTAAGGGCACTGGGTGGCTCAGGTAGTTGAGCAACTGACTTTTTTTTTTTAAGATTTTATTTATTTATTCATGAGAGACAGAGAGAGAGAGAGAGAGAGAGGCACAGACACAGGCAGAGGAAGCAGGACCCCATGCAGGGAGCCTGAGGTAGGACTCGATCCCGGGTCTCCAGGATCACACTCTGGGCTGAAGGTGGCACTAAACCACTGAGCCATCTGGGCTGCCTGCAACTGGCTCTTAATTTCAGTTTAGGTCATGATCTCACAGTCTCGGGATTGAGCCCCTCATTGGACTCAGTGCCAAGTCTTCTTGAGATTCTCTCTCTCCCTCTCCCTGTGCCTCTCCTCCCACTTGTGTGCACATGCTCTCTTTCACTCAAAGAAATAAAATTTCTTAATAAATAAATAAATAAAATCTTTAGAACAAAAAAAGCCCTATGTTTCTGGGGGGAGGTTGAAACTGCAGTGAGATTATGTATTAAGCCCTGGTTTGGGGATCCCACCATTTGGGGCCTGTGTCTGGTGCTATTTTTTTTTTTTTGGATTTATTTATTTATTTTTAAAGATTTTATTTATTTATCTAAAATAAAGAGCATGAGCACAAGTGAGGATAGGGACAAAGGGAGATGCAGGCTCTCTGCTGAGCAGGGAGCCTGATGCAGGGCTCAATCCCAGGACCCTGGGATCATGACCTGAGCTGAAGGCAGATGCCTAACCAAGTGAGCCACCCAGGCACCCCAAAAATTAATTTATTTGAAAGAGAGAGAGAGAGAATGCATGGAGGAAAGGGCAGGGGTAGAGGGTGAGAGAGAATCCTCAAGCAGACTTCCTGCTGAGCACAGAGCCTAACATGAGGTTTGATTCCCACGACCCACGATCAAGACCTGAGCCAAAATCAAGAATCAGTCATTTAACCAACTGAGCCACCCGGCACCTCATTTTTTAAAGATATATTTATTTATTTTAGAGAAAGAGAACATGCAGGGGGAGGGAGAGAGAATCTGAAGCCAACTTCACGTTAAGCAAGGAGCCCCACACAGGGATCGATCTCACAGCCCTGAGATCATGACCAAGGCCAAAACCCAGGGTTAGATATTTAACAGACTGCACCACCTAAGCGCCCCTGGTGCTTTTTTTTTAGTACTTTTTTTTTTTAATTTTTATTTATTTATGATGGTCACAGAGAGAGGCAGAGACATAGAGGGAGAAGCAGGCTTCATGCACCGGGAGCCCAACATGGGATTCGATCCTGGGTCTCCAGGATCGCGCCCTGGGCCAAAGGCAGGCGCTAAACCGCTGTGCCACCCAGGGATCCCCGGTGCTTTTTTTTTAACAATTGAATTGTGTTGCTTTCCTGTGTTTTCTATTTCTCTTTTGTGTATTTAATTATTTTAATATTATTTTTTCTTAAGATTTTATTTATTTATTTGAGAGAGAACTGAGTAGAGGGAGGGGCAGAGGGAGAGCAAAAGAGGGATAATCAGACTACTTGTTGAGGAGGGAACCCAATGAGGGGTCGATCCCAGGACCTGAAGGCAGACGCTTAACTGACTGAGCCACCCAGGTGCCCCTATGTATTTAATTATTTTAAAAATACTCATCTTTTAAGTGTCTACAGTTCTTAAGGCACCTGAATGGCTCAGTTGGTTAAACATTCTGACTCTAGGTTTTGGATTAGGTCGTGATTTCGACTTATAGATTGTGAGATCAAACCCCACATCAGGTTCTGAGCTGATCATGGAACCTACTTATTAAGACACTCTCTCTTCCTCTCCTCTGCCCCTTTGCTTCTCCTTCCCCAACCCCCAACGTATGCATGTGCTCTCTAAAAAAAGTAAAATAAAAAATAAAAACAAGTGTCAATAGTTCTTGGGGGTCTAATTTTAATTTTGCTTTCTTTTGTTTCTTCTGACAGTTTCAGTGAACTATTTTTATAATTTAGAACTGTGAACTCCAGTTCAGGAGGGCCTGTGTGGTCTGCATTTAAAGTATGTCCCTTCAGAGATTTGCCTTTACTTCTGCTAGGCAACCTAAAGAGGACCATGTTCATGTCTGGAAAATAAAGAAAGGCAGAGTCCTAGGCAAACTGTAGGAATAACAGATTACCTTTATCTTTTAATCACAGACAGTTTGGTCTCATCCAAAAGGATACATTCTTTCAGGGCCTGGACCAGTTGTTTTTTCACAGAAATTAAGCTAGCCATGTGTCCTACAAGAAGACAGAAGAAAGGGCCAGTCAGAACTGGCCAGATGACTTCCCAGCTTACATCACTGGGAGAAAAGTACCAGTGAAAGAGGCAGGTCCCCTGACCCAGGAGAGAGTCAGCTTTTTGAATTACTGGGTCTTGCTGCTTAAGGAGATCTGTCCGTCACATTGTTCTATCCTTTGGCTTCAAGGAAGGAGAGATAGGAACTCCTACAGGAATGTTAAAGACTGGGCAGCCCTGGTGGCTCAGTGGTTTAGCACTGCCTTCAGCCCAGGGCGTGATCCTGGAGCCCCGGGATCGAGTCCCATGCCGGGCTCCCTGCGTGGAGCCTGTTTCTCCCTCCGTCTGTGTCTTTGCCTCTCTCTCTCTCACACTCTGTATCTCTCATGAATAAATAAATAAAATCTTTAAAAAGAAAATGATAGAGCTCAACAAGAAAAATAAGCTACCACAGACAAGGCATAATTCTGAATTTCACAGATAACTCAGTTGTCTCTATTTAAATTTGGTTCTTGAGATCAAAGAGAGAGGAGTATGTCCTGGAAAGTTACAGATCCCTCTAGAAATATAAGCAAGAACATGAATGAGCACATAACACAAAAGCTATATATTCAGACTCAGTACACATACATTTACTTTTTGAAGGACAACTCTCTTCATTAGTAAAATGATGTATCTACATATCATGATCTTCAAGGTCACCTCTAGCTTCAAACAATTCCCATGATATTTATCACACCTTGCCTCAAAAAATAAATATAAGATAGGTATATGTTGTTGTAACTCTGGAATAAGATAGCTTTTCCATTTATTAGCTGTGATGCTTTGAGCAAGTTAATTTGCCTTTCTAAGTTCTGTTTTTTACTCGGCAATGTGGTTAGCATAGGATGAAGATTAAATAATAGATATAACTGTACACATTTATTATTCTATTAAACATAACTACAGTCATTATTATTTCAGAAACAAAAAACTTAAAAAGTATCTGGTTGGTTTTTTTTAATGTTACTATGTTTATTCTGCCCTTGGTCTATTTCTCTCTATCCTTTCAATATAACAGTAACTAACATTTAACTGAATGGTTACTAGTGTTCTATATATTGTGCTTGTATAAACTTATTTAATCCTTGCAACAATTCCATGAGGGTAGGAGCTCTTAATTTCACTATTTAATAAATGTAGCAACTGAGCATAGATGCCCAAGGTCATACAGCCAGTAAAGCATCAAAACCAGGCACTATGGCTTTAAAGTTCATGTTCTTACCTACTATGCCACAGCCACCTCAACTAGCACACCTAAGCAGATAATTCCCAAATCTAGTATTCTGGTGCTTTGGATCAACATTTCAAAACAAGGCTAAAGCCAGGAGAGTGTTAGAACCAGCCAATGGAATTTCTGTCCCTCTGGGTTCAATTCCTTTTTTTCTTTTTTTTTTCTTTTTTTAGATTTTTTATTTATTTATTCATGATAGTCACAGAGAGAGAGAGAGGCAGAGACACAGGCAGAGGGAGAAGCAGGCTCCATGCACCGGGAGCCCGATGTGGGATTCGATCCCGGGTCTCCAGGATCGCGCCCTGGGCCAAAGGCAGGCGCCAAACCGCTGCACCACCCAGGGATCCCTCTGGGTTCAATTCCAATGGTAAAAGTTACAATGACAAAAAGTACTATATTTGTAAAAATCAGTTGGTAGTGACACAGCAAGGCTCCTGCTAAGAAGTACTCTAAGATGAATTATGTTACACACTGATGGCATAGACTCAAACACATCCTTCCAATGGTAGATTTTTCTATTCCCACTTAGCCTTGTTCCCATCCTCTGGAAGGTAGCTAACATTTACTGAGTGGTTACTATTTTTGAAACTGAGTTTAGGAAAAGACAATTACTTCACCAAGGTAACACAGAGTTGAGAATACAGGATGTAAGACATATATCTTTAAAATCTACTAGGTACTGAGCACCTTGTACCAGTATCAAAATATATTATAGGGCAGCCCCAGTGACTTAGTGGTTTAGCGCCGCCTTCAGCCCAGGGCGTGATCCTGGAGACCTGGGATCGAGTCCCATGTCAGGCTCCCTGCATGGAATGCCTTCTTGTGTCTCTGCGCCTCTCTCTCTCTCTCTCTCTCTCTCTCTCTTTCTGTGTATGTCTCCATGAAGAATATATTATAAATATTATTTTATTCAATCCCCATTGCACACCATTCAACCTGTTCACCCAAAAGCCATAGAGTCATCTTCAACTTCTCTTTCCCTTTCATGATACACATGAAATCCCTTACTTGTCTTTACTATGTATAACAAATGCAATCATTTATTGTTTTCACCACTACTACTCTCATCAAAGCTACTATAACCTCTTTCCTGAATGAATGCAATAGTGCCCTAGTAGTGCTTTCTTCTACCTTGCCCCCTCTATAGCCTGTTCTGCACAAAGGAATCAGAAGTGATCCTTCATGGTTTCACTCACAGGAAAATCCTGAAGTCCTTGCCCCAGACTACAACATCCTCCACTCTCTGGTATTTGCTTACTTCATCTACCAAACCTCCCCCTACCTTTGCTTGTCCACTCCAATGACAGTGACCTGTCCTTTACTGTTTCTCAGTAAAACACCAACTGTTCTTTATCCCCAGGTAGTTTATATTTATTATTCCTTCTGCTTGAAATGCTTTTCTTTATTGCATTCAGGACTTCACTCAAAATTCACTTACCAAAAAAGACATCACTCCTCTTTCTGTGTAAAATACCAGATCCCAGGGCGGCCCGGGTGGCTCCACAGGTTTAGCCCTGCCTTCAGCCCAGGACGTGATCCTGGAGACCCAGGATCGAGTCCCACATGGGGCACCCTGCATGGAGTCTGCTTCTCCCTCTGCCTGTGTCTCTGCCTCTCTCTCTCTCTGTCTCTCATGAATAAATAAATAAAATCTTTAAAAAATATATACCAGATCCCAGCATACTCTATCCCCTTAGGTTGCTTTATTTCTCTTCACAGAGGCTAACCAGAAATAACTGCTCTTCCTGTGTTCTGTACAAATCTAAGACCATGCTCAGAGCTTATAGAAGAGTAATTTCTGAAAACAGAAAAAAAAAGTCTATAAAGGGAGGAAAAAAACAAAAGTCTAGTTAAGAGAAGTGAGTACTACACTCACAAACAGTATCTCTAAGAAAAAATTAGAACTCAGAATTGATGGTTCTGTGGTATACCAAAGAGTACCAGGACTCCCACCCTCCACAGATTCCTGAACCCCACTGTGGCACAGAAGCAAAAAATTGTCATCTTTTAACAAAACACTGTATATGTGAACAAACATCCACATATTATCAGCAATGATTCTGACAAAGTCAAAGATAGAGGTGTTCCTTCTATTTTCTGGGGTCCTTGTTATACGTTACTGCAGACTATGGTAGGAACTTTGCTTGGTCATGATGACCAAGAGTAACTTTCTCACTAGCACAGCAGGAAAGAGGCTCTAAGACAGACTTTATTTGAATTAATAAAAAAATTTTAAATACACTGCTTCTTGCTTAGCAGGATTTAGATTTCACTTAATACACATAAATTGAATCAACCTTCTTCAAATATTTAAATGATTCCACACCACAGTTTGTATTTCTCTATTCCTTTCTTATTCTCTTCTCTCATAGTTTGCTGGCTTTTGTCAGTGATATACTTTGATTTCTTTATTTTTTGCCTATCTATCACTGGTTTTGGTCTGTAGTTAACATTATGTTTATATACAACATCTTAAGCATATATCAGTCTGTATTAAGTTGATAGCCATTTAAGTTTGGAACTATTCGACAAGCACTAGGTTTTTATTCCTCTGCCCCACATTTTAGGTACATCCTTTAATTTTGTGAATCCTTTAATTGTGTTCACTGATTTTTATAGATATACTTAATTTCACTGCTTTTAAGCTTTCTACTTTTCTTACTCCTGTTAATGGTTGTTCTTTTCCACTTGAAGTCCCCTTTAATATTTCTTATAAGGCTGGCTTAGTGGTAATAAATGCCTTTAATTTTCATTTCTCCGGAAAACTGTTTCTCTCTCCTTCTATTCAGAATGATAGCCTTGCTGGATAGAGAATTCTTGGCTGTAGGTTTTTTTCCTTTCAGCACTCTGAATATATCATGCCACTCCCTTCTGGCAGGTAAAGTTTCAGCTGATAAATCAGAAGGGGTTTCCCTTCTGTGTAACTGTCTTTTCTTTTGCTGCTTTAAAAATTCTCTTTGACACTACTTTTTGTCATTTTAATTACCGTGTGTCTTGATGTGTACCTTCTTGGGTTGAATTTGTTGAGGGCTCTCTGTGTCTCCTAGATCTGGATTTCTGTTTCCTTCCCAGATTTGGGAAGTTTTCAGCTTTTATTTCTCCAAATAAATTTTCTGCTCCCTTTTCTTTCTCCTCCTTCTGGGAATCCCTTTAATGCTAATGTTTCAATGCTTGATAGTGTCACTGAATTCACTTAATCTATTTTCCTTTTTTATTATTATTTTTCTCTCTTCTATTCAGCTTGATTGCATCCCATTACTCTATTCTCCAGGTTGCCAATCCATTTTCTGCTTCCTGTAGTCTAATATTTATTCCATCTAAGAATGGAATTTTTCATTTCAATTACTGAGTTCTTCATCTCTCAATGGTTCTTTTTTTTTATGCTTTCTATCTCCCTGTTGAGGGTCTCACTGAGATCCTCTGCTATTTTCTCAAGTCCTGTGAATATCTTTACCACTACATTAAATCCCCTAACAGCTATATTACTTATCTCTGTTCCATTTAGGTCTCTTGCTGTGATTTTGTCCTATTCTTTTGTTTGGAACATATTCTTCCATCTCCTTATTTTGTCTACATCTCTTGATCTGTTTCTATGTGTTAGGAAAGTTAGCTACATCTCCTGATCTTGAAAGTAGTGACCTTATGAAAAAGAGACCCTGTAGTGTTCTGCAGCATAATGTTCCCTGTTCACCAGAATCTGGGTTTTTAGGGGTGTCTCCTCTGTGTGTGTGTTGCCTGAGCCCTACTGTTATGGCTAAGCCATAGTTCCTTCAGTCCAATCATCTGCCATAGCTTTCTTTGCCTGTTGTGAGCAGGGTTTGGTCTCTGTGTTAGTAGGCCAGTCTGAGGCCACTTGGGGCTTGAGCTGGGTCAGACTAGGCATTTGCCAGATCTGCAGTAAAACTAAACTGCATGGCATTTTCACTGTACTTTTCTGGGCTATTTATACTGATGCAGGTATTCTCTAGTTGTATCTGTGGGATGAGGTGAGCCTAGGATCCTCCCACTCAGCCATCTTCCCTGGAAGTCCCACAGCACATTTTGAATGAGACATAAACTTCTGATGGTAGTCTTCAAGACTCTGCATGGCCTTGCCCTTTTCTGGTGTTCTAACCTCATCTGCTCCCATGTTCCCCTTTCTTCCAATGTACCATACTTCTCTTTTAGCATTTCCAAAATGTCAAGCTCTCTTATAGCTCAGTTTGTTCCTTTTACCTACAATGTTATTTCCCCTCCTCTATTCACACTCTGATTCCTTCTAGTCCTTAGGTCTCAGCTTATATATCACTTTTACAAAGAGGCCTTCCTTGAACATCCTCTCTGAAACTCTCCTGCATCAAGATTTTCCATCACTCTATCTCTTCGATTTCTCTTAGCAAAAGGCAGAGTTTTTCAGTTTTAATAAATAAAACAGGTTCCAAATACATATTTCATATAAAAAACACACTTAAAATTCAAATAATCTATGACAATTTTAAAAGTATAAGTAAAGTAAAAGATACAACATCAAAGAGCAACTACAAAAGAGCTGGAATGGCTATATTAATACCTGCCAAGATCGATTTTAAACCAGGAAATAGTATTAGAGACAAAAAGGAATATTTTGGGGCACCTGAGTGGCTTAGTAGGTTAAGTATCTGCCTTTGGCTCAGGTCATGATCTTGAGGTCCTGGAATTGAGCCCCATGTTGGTCTCCCTGCTCAGTGGGGAGCCTGCTTCTCCCTCTTCCTCTTCCCCTCTCCTCCCTGCTCCCCACTTGTATGTGTTCTCTCTCTCAAATAAATAAAATCCTTTTTAAAAAGGGAATATTTCATAATGTAAAAAGGGTCAATATATCAGAAATATATCACATTTATAAATGTGTACAAACATAAAGATAGTTTGCAAATACAGGAAGCAACAACTGACACAGATAATTCAACGATAGCTAGATATCTGAATTCAGCATTATTAATAACTGATCTAACACTACACAGAAAATCAACAAGAATATAGAAGATTTGAGCAATATTACTGAAGAGTAACAGAATATGGCCCCCCAAAATATGCCATTTTGGCATAAGAACTATTGTGAGAACTACTGTGACACTTGAAAAATAGCAGATGCAAGAAAGGCACTCTGACCTTTCCTTTTCTTCCTGAAAGCAGTAAATAAAACTCTCATGGGAAAGATGCCCTTCCTACACCAGGAAGAAAAAAAAATTCTTATCACCAAAGACTATGAGAAGAGGCCTATACAAATCTATACAAACAGACCTTGTTAAAGTAAGGTAAAATCTCCTACTTACTTTAGTTACTTTTCCACAACTACTACATTTTTTTCAACCTGGTATAAAAGTACTTGATCCTATCTACCTTTTGGAACTTTATTTCCCCATAGGGGCTCCCAAGTACATGTTAAACTCTATGCTTTTCTCCTGTTCATTTGTTTTATATCAATATAATTCTCAGGCCCAGTCAGAGACCCTGAAAGGGTAGAAGTGAAGTTTTGCTTCCCCTGCAGTATCAATCACTTTGACCTGACATCTATAAAATATTCCACCAAACACCACTAGAATACACATTCCTTTCAAGATTACACAAAGCATTCTCCAGGATAGTTCATAAGTTGAATCATAAAATAAGTCTCAAAAAATTTAAAGAACATTTAAATCATACAAATATTTAAAGAACATTTAAATCATGTTTTTCAATCACATGAAACTATAATTTTTTTAAATTATTTATTTATTTATTTGAGAGATTATGAGCAGCAGGAAGGGCAGCGGAAGAGGGAAAAGCAGATGCCCCACTGGGCAGGGAGCCTGATGCAGAGTTCAATCCCAAGACCCCCAAGTGCCCCAATCACATGAAATTAAATTTAAAACTAAAAAACATAAGAAACTCCTGGACATCCTCAAGTATTTGGAAATTGAAAAACATAGTTCTAAAAAAACCCACTGGTCACACAAGAATTTGCAACGGAAACTAGAAAACAGGGCAGCCTGGGTGGCTTAACGGTTTAGCATCGCCTTCAGTTCGGGGCGTGATCCTAGAGACCCGGGATCGAGTCCCACATCAGGCTCCCTGCATGGAGCCTGCTTCTCCCTCTGCCTGTATCTCTGCCTCTCTCTCTGTGTGTATCTCTCATGAATAAATAAATAAATAATAAAAATAATAAAATTTTAATTTATTTTAGTAAATAAAATTTTAGTTTCTAGTTTCTAGAAACTAGAAAATATTTTAAACTTAATAAAAACAAAAATTATGTCAAAATTTGTAAGATGTAGCTTAAAGCAATATTTAAAAGGAAATTTATAGCTTTAAGTGTTTCTATCAGAAAAGTCTCAAATCAATAACCTAAGCTTCCACCTTAAGAAACTAGAAAAGGGGCAAATTAAACTATTCTAAGCAAGCAGAAGAAATGAAATAAGCATTAGAATGGAAAGCAATGAAAGACAAAACAGGAAATAAAAGAACCCAAAAGTTAAGGACAGATTAGATAGATAAATAAACAGACAAGACAGGAGGAATGAAAGAATAGCACTACTGGGACACCTGGGTGGCTCAGCAGTTGAGTGTCTGCCTTTGGCCCATGGTGAGATCCTGGGGTTCCAGGATCAAGTCTCACATCGGGCTCCCTGCAGGAGTCTGCTTCTCTCTCGGCCTGTGTCTCCACCTCTCTCTCTGTCTCTCATGAATAAATAAATAAATAAATAAATAATCTAAAAAAAAAATGAATAGCACTACCAACCATGCAAGAATTTAAAGGATTATAAGAAAATATTATAAACATCTTCATGCCAACAGAGCAAACAACTTAAATGGGAAAATCCTAAAACCCTAGCATCCTAGAAGGTACAATTACCAAGCCAAACTCAAGAAGGTATTAAAAAATCTGAGAAAAACCTGAGAAGATGGTGGAGTAGGAGGATCTTAAGCTGTTCCTACAGGTACACCTAGATAACAGCCACATCACTATAACTAACCCAGATAACAAACCTAAGACTGGCAGAACAGACTCTCTCCATTTAATCATAGAGAGGAGACCGTGTTGAAAAAAAAAAATGGGAGATGCCTGGGTGGCTCAGCAGTTTAGCGCCTGCCTTCCACTCAGGGTGTGATCCTGGAGTCCCAGGATCGAGTCCCACATTGGGCTCCCTGCATGGAGCCTGCTTCTCCCTCTGCCTGTGTCTCTGCCTCTCTCTCTCCGCCTTCCCCCCCTCCCCCACTGTCTCTCTCTGTGTCTCTCATGAATGAATAAATAAAATCTTTAAAAAAAGAAAAAAATGGTAGGAAGGGTGGGACTAACCACAAACTCAGGGACACTACAACCAAAGAAAACGGAGAGGAACAAATCCCACATCAGGCATCCCAGAAATAGGAGACCTGTACTAGAAACTGGGAAGACTAGTCCCCATAACACTTGGCTTTCAAAACCAAAAGGGCTTATCTTCTTGAGCTTTTACTGTCAGTAGCTTAACACCAGAAGCTTTAAAAATCAGTAGGCTCCACCCTGTGAAAGCCAGAGGACAAAAGGAAACAGTCCCCACCCTTTAAAGAAACAGCATATCAAACACCCCTTGCTATAGCAAAGGACAGCAGTTAAAAAAGTACCTAGGGTATATGAGGAGATTGATTTAATAATCTCAGAACTGTGGGGGAGGAGCAGGGATCTTTAGAAGACTTCTCCAGGAACAAAAGAGCTGGTGTTTTCTCTCCCCAAACCTCAACCTCCAGCCTAGGTATTCAGACACCTGTGGGAATCAGCACACACACTCTCCATCTACTTTCTAACACCCTGTGTCCTGCTCCCTCTCCTACAGACTAGCCCCATCCAACCCATGCCACTCAGCAAGAGTTGCTAGAAAGCATCTCATTTTGTAGCCTGACAGTGGCCAGCAGCACTCTAAAGTGACTCTTCCCCTAGGGAGTGAGGAAGATAACCACATACACCAGTTCAAATGCAGCCCCAGCATTAGGCTGGAAGCAAACACCTGATCTAACTGCCAGCCCACCACCAACAAAAATCTCACAGGAGGCAGCACAAAAAGAAAGCCCTTTTTAGTTCAGGGTCACTGAGATCCCAACAGACAGACTGGGGGAAGACAGCTGGTCTGACTGCAGGCTCCACCCACCAATGAAAGCCTTTCAGGGGACAAAGTAGCGAGACAGTCCCACAATTCCAGGTGACTGCAGCTCTAGAAAACTCACCAAGGGTAAGCCTCTGCTCTGACTCAAACATAAGCCCAAGATGACCCCAGAATTGCCCTTTAGCCACACAGAGACTGAACCTTGCCCACAAAAGGTTAAGATGGCAACTGCAGCCAACTGGACTAAAGGGAAACACACCTCAACTGTAACAACAGGATGCACACAAAACAAAAAGGGGTCTGGTGAACAAGGGACAATGCACAGCAGGGCACTACAGTACCTCTTCTTCATAAGGCCACTACTTTCAAGATGAAGAAATACAGCTGGCATTCCTAATACACAGAAACAAACTCTGTGAGGAGACTGAGAAATATGTCTTAAGTAGAAGAACAGGATAAGGCACAGCAAAACAACAAAATGAGATGGAAATAAGCAATATGCATGGTATAGAATTCAGAGTAATGATCATAAAGATACTTACTGAACTTGAGAAAAAGCGGAGGATCTTAGTGACCCATTTGACCAAAAGGTACAAAATATAAAAAGAACCAATCCAAGATGACAACTCAATAACTGAAGTTTAAAATACACTTGAGGGAATAAATAGTAGACCAGATGAAGCACAAGAATGGAAGTAACCAAACTAAAGAGCAAAGAGAAAAAAGAATAAAAACATTAATAAGCTAAGGGAACTCAAGATATCATGACATGTAATAACATCAGCATTATAAAGATCCAAAAGGATAAGAGAGAAAGAAAAGGGGGCAGAAAATTTATTTAAAGAACAAGTAGCTGAAAACTTGCTAAATCTGGGGAAGGAAACAGAAATTCAGATATAGGAGACACAAAGAGCACCCAAGAAGGTCCATAGACACATAGTAATTAAAATGACAAAAAGTAGGGGTACCTGGTTGGCTCAGGTGGAGGAGCACGTGACTCTTGATCTCAGCATCATGAGTTTGAGGTCCATGCTGGGCACAGAGATTACTTAAACAAACTAACTAAAAAAGAGGGCGGGGGACACCTGGGTGGCTCAGCGGTTGGCATCTGCCTTTGGCTCAGGGGCTCAGGTCGTGGTCCTGGAGTCCCAGGGTCGAGTCCCGTATCAGACTCCCTGCATGGAGCCTGCTTCTCCCTCTGCCTGTGTCTCTGCCTCTCTTTCTCTGTCTCTCATGAATAAATAAATATAATCTTTTAAAAAACAAAAATAAATAAAAAATAGAACAAAAAGTAGTAATGCGAAGAGAATTTTAAAAGCAGTTACATAGAAAGGGACATAGTATAAGGCTATTAACTGATTTTTCAGCAGAAACTCTACAGGCCAGAAGAAAGTGGCATGATATATTCAAAGTACTAAAAGGAAAAAAAACCTGCAGCCAAAAATACTCTAGAAGGAGAGATAAATACTTTCCCAGGAAAACAAAAGTTGAAGGAATTTATTCACTAAACCAGTCTTATAAGAATTTTTTGAGTGAAAATAAAAGGCCATAATCAGGCAGTAAAAAAATTAGGAAAGAATAAAATTTCATAGGTACATACAAACTTAACCAAAGTAGTGTATGTTAATCACTTACAAAACCAGTCCAGAAGTTATAGCATAACAACAGTAAAAATCAGTTACATCTACATAAATCACTCAAAGGATTCACAAAATAAAAAGATGTAAATAAAGTATAATATCATGTACATAAAATATAGGAGGGGATTAGAAAATTAGTGCTCTTAGAATGGGTTCAAATTTTAGCAACCATCATCCTTATATAGACTGCTATAAGCAAAGGATGTTATATATAAAACTAATGGTAACTACAAGTCAAAAACCTGTAATAGATATGCAAAAAATAATGAGAAAGGAATCCAAGCATATCATTAAAGAAAGCTATTATACCACACAGGAAGGGAACATAGAAGAACTATAAAAACAACTGTAAAACAAGTAACAATATGGCAATAAGTCTATACCTATCAATAATTTCTTCAGGAATAAATGGACTAAATGTTTCAATGAAAAAACATAGGATGACAAAAGAGATAAAAATGCAAGACCCCTCTGTATGCTACCTACAAGAGACTTATTCCACACCTAAAGACACAATCAATCCTTTCAATCTGTAAGGAAAGGAATGAAAAACACTGATCATGTAAATGGAAGTGAAAAGAAACCTGGGGGAACAATACTTAGACAAGAAACAGTTTAAAACAAAGATTGGATGGCTCAGGTGGTTAAGCATCTGCCTTCAGCTCAGGTCATGATCTCAGGGTCTGGGGATCAAGCCCTGCATCAGGCTCTCTGCTGAGTGGGGAGTCTGCTTCTCCCTCTTCCCCCCTTCCTGCTCATGCTCTCTGACTCTCTCTCAAATGAATAAACAAAATCTTTTTTTAAAAACCAACAACAAAGACTGTAACAAGGGACAAAAAAAAAAAAAAAAAAAAAAGATACTACATAATCATAAAACAATCCAACAAGAAGATATAACAATTGTGAATATTTATGCACCCACCATGGGAGCATCCCAATACGTAAAGCAACTATTAACTTCCTTTCTACATAAAGGAAGAAATCAATAGTAATACAGTATCAGTAGAGGACTTTAACACCACACTTAACATCAATGAATAGATAATCCACACAGAAAATTGACAAGGCAATAGTGGCTTTGAATGGCACTACCTAACAGATCTAACATATATATTCAGAAAATTCCATCCTAAAATGGTGGAATATACATTCTTTTTCAAGTGCATATGGAACATTCTCCAGAAAAAATCACAAGTTACAAAACAAGTTTCAAAAAATTTTAAAAGACTGAAATCATATTAAGCATCTTATCTAACCACCATAGTAGGACACTAGAAATCAATCACAAGAAAACATCTGGAAAGAACACAAATATAAGCTACAATGAATGGGTCAACCAAGAAATCAAAAAGGAAATAAAAAAAATAGAGACAAATGTAAATTAAAACATAACAGTCCAATATCTTTGGGATACTGTTCTAAGAGGGAAATTTGTAGCAATACAGATCTGCCTCAAGAAGCAAGAAAAATTCCAAATAAACAACCTACACTTATACCTAAACAAACTAGATAAAGAAAAACAAAGTACAGAGCCAAGAGAAAAAAGAAAATAATAAAGACTGGAGCAAAAATGAGTAGAGACTATATAATTGGCTCTATTAAATGATTCATGAATCAAGCAGCATTCCATCTACCAAGTAGAGGGGAATTCCACCTGAATTAAACAAAAGGAAGGTTTTAAAAGGCAAAGACAGACATATAAAAAGGAATGCACTATTTAAGTAAGGTCAACCTTCTAAAGGGAATGGAAAGGGGATCTATCAATAAATCACTTATTACTGCCCAGGAAATTCCATGTTGAGTGATTAAGGGTTACATTTCCAGAGGGTTGAAACTACAGTTAATTCAGATATTAAGTCTTGGTTTGTTAACACAGGGCCTTAACCTAAGTAACTCCATTGTACACTTATGGTTTTGTTTTTAATAATGTCTCCATGTTGATTAGATGCTCAGTTTAATTGAGAGATGTAATCAAAATTTAAATTAGGGCAGCCCGGGTGGCTCAGCGGTTTAGCGCTGCCTTCAGCCCAGGTCGTGATCCTGGGGACCCGGGATCGAGTCTCACGTCGGGCTCCCTGTGTGGAGCCTACTTCTCCCTCTGCCTGTGTCTCTGCCTCTCTCTCTCAATCCTCTCTGTGTGTTCTCATGAATAAATAAATAAAATCTTTAAAAAAAACCAAAAAACAAAATTTAAATTAGTGTCACTCTCACCTATTGCTTTGCAGTCCTCAAAGCTTTTGTTTTTCTTCTCTCTAGTATTCGTAGGCCACGTTGTTTTTGTTTAATCTCTGTGAAATTCACAGGTTATAACTTCAGGTTCACAATTTTTAAGTCAGTCATCCTCTTCCTACCTTTTCTGACATTCCAATCTCAGGGAGATCATTTCCTTGGTTGTCAACAGCTGCAAATATTCGTTTAAAGCTTTTGAAAGGGCAGCCCAGGTGGCTCAGTGGTTTAGCACCACCTTTGGCCCAAGGTGTGATCCTGGAGACCCAGCATTGAGTCCTATGTCGGGCTCCCTTCATGGAGCCTGCTTCTTTCCTCTGCCTATGTCTCTGCCTCTCAATCTCTCTCTCCTCTCTGTGTCTCTCATGAATGAATAAATAAAATCTTTTTAAAAAATGAATAAAAATAAAGCTTTTGAGAGACTATACCACACCAGGAAGATTGTTATAATTACTAAATTCAGGGTAATTCCCAATGTTTGGAGTGTACATTGGAATTAAGGCTCCCAAGACCCCCCAAAAAAATCAAAATCAAAGACTCCATTGAAAGAGTCATCTTTTTTCTTTCTTTTTTTTTTTGATGGCTGAGTAATATTTCATTACACATATACATAAAGAAATGGAAAAATATTCCATGCTCATATATTGGAAGAACAAATATTGTTAAAATGTCTATGCTACCCAGAACAATGTACACATTCGATGCAATATCTATCATTATGAAACTATAGTTTTCACAGAGCTGGAACAAGTAATCCTAAAATTTGTATGGAACCAGAAAAGATGCTGAATAGCAAAAGGAATGCTAAAAAAGAAAACCAAAGCTGATGGCATCACAATTCCAGACTTCAAGCTCTATTACAAAGCTGTAGTCATCAAGACAGTATGGTACTGGCACAAAAACAGACTCACAGATCAATGGAACAGAATAGAGAACCCAGAAAATGGATCCTCAGCATTATGGTCAACTAATCTTTGACAAAGCAGGAAAGAGTACCCAAAGGAAAAAAAGATGTCGGGAATATTGGGGGAATATTTGGCAGCCATATGCAAAAGAATGAAACTGGACCATTTTCTTACACTGTACACAAAAATAAACTCAAAATGGATAAAAGACCTAAAACTGAGACAAGAGTTCATCAAAATCCTACAGGAGAGCACTGGTAGGTCCTAATCTGACTATGTAAATCCAGGGGAGTTGGTTAATGAGATGCCCTAGTTTCCTTTTGAAAATTAAGAGAAATTGCTCAGCTATGTGCCCCCTACCTAGGCATTCATTTCCCAAGAAGAGTAATACAGACAAAAATGAACTCTGTTGGAGCATAAATCATTCCTATCTGTGTGGTAGGATTTCTTTGTTTATCTGCTCAAGCCAGGGATCAGTTTTCCAGTGCACTATGGGGAGAAAATCTCCTAGCCTAAAAGAATGAGTCATTCTAAGTATTTTACAAAGATAAGTGGGGCAAGTGAGCTCTCTTAGGGAGTAGGGATAAGTTGACTTTGGTAAAAGTCTCCTATTGGGGTTCAACTATAGTTTTTGGTGACATTAGGAAAAAAAAGAAATTGATCATAGGGAGGACCAGAGGGTCTCTAGCATCATGGACAGATTGAAATTTTTCATGACAAATCCAACAAGCTGAAAGTTACCCGCCCCCCCCCCCCCCCCCCCCTTACCAATGACCTGGGAGATACAAATGAGGAAGGCTTCTTTTCAGGCTAATGCCAGAGTAAAGAAAAGGAAAACAAAAAAAGATTAAAAAAAAAAAAAGATTTTACTTCTTTATTTGAGAGAGCAAGCACAGAGGGAGAGGGAGAAACAGACCCCAACTGAGCAAAAAGCCCAATGTGGGGCTCAATCCCAGGACCCTGAGATGATGACCTTAGTCAAAGGGAGATCAGGTGAGATTTTCCTTAATTGAAATATGAAGTCTTGTTCTGGCATCTTGGGCAGAAGCAGTCTACTTCAATGTCAGCTTCTTCTCTCCTATCAATATGACTTGGAGGTCTCCAGCATCTCTACAGAGCAGACATCAGGTGGAGACTTCCTCAGCTGTGAGATGTATATCGAGGTTCAGTGCTCTCTAATTTTGCATCAGTGTTAGCGGTCAGGAGCACTTGGTAAGGTCCTTTCTGATGCAGGATTGTCGAGCTCAATAGTCAAGAAAGAACTGAGATGTTTTACGTTACCAAAAAAGGCATTTTTATTATAGCAGAGGTATAGGACTCATGGGCAGAAAGATCTTTTTAAGTGTGAGCAGTTACTGATTGCATAGGGTTTTCTATCTTATGACAGGGGGAAGGTGATCTTAGGGTTCCAGGAAATTGAGTCTATAGGTTTCTGGAGGTCTGGCTATTCTCAAGATTGTGCTTTTTTTGTAAAGCATTAAGACAGGACAAACTGGGGGGGGGAGGGGCGGGGGAGGCTCGTGTCCTTCATGACTGTGATCTTTATCAGGTGACCATTGGCTCTTTCCTTCCTTTGTTCTTGGGCAATCATGAATACCTGAGAAGTGTTACATGAATCCCACTCCCACTTTAGGGGTGGGGGGTATATGTGACGTGAGCTTGTCTTTTTCCCTCAGCTTGCCTTTTGTTATCTTATCATTTTCCATTGGGGCTCAAGGACTGTTTGTCTTTGATGATGTCCCAAAATACTAGTCACTGGGCTCTAGACTATGTCTAACATGATCTTTTGAACTGTGGTCAGGTAAAGCTTTAACTTGGTGATAGGCTTTAGCATAATGCATTAAAGATTTATAATAGCTAGTTACATTAGTAGGGGATAATAGAGAATCCACAGAAGGTTGTATGCTAACACACAATAGTATCCTGGTGACTATCTCATAAAGAGCGAGTTTATGTTTCCGAAAGACGGTACTGTGAAAAGTCAGCAGAGCCAGAGGCAATACCTTAGATCAATGTTTACAATTTGACTCATGTCAAATGCACATGGTGGATAAAGAAATGCAAAAATTAAAAAATGGGATTTGCCTGGGAGCTGGGAAGAACCAAGTGGCCATCTTGGGTTTCCCATAGCCCTGACTGTTCATTGAATTTGCAGCCCATTTCAATCTTTCTAATTTGAGAACAGACTATTGGCCATGTCACAAGAATATCAGGATGGTAAAAGTCTGGCAACAAGAGGTCATTCATTGCAGGATCAGAATGAACTTCATCCAAATATGCCATAACCTTTAGATTCTGTTGCTACTGCCTTTGCATGAAATTTACCTAGGACATTTCCCTGATATTCTGGTTCAGTCCTTTTAGTGTGAGCCTCAATTTTGATGACATTAACTTCAGAAAGAAGAATGGCTGTAAGAAAGCTGTTTTACTTGAATATTTTTGATTGGGGTCCCAGGGAATGGGAATAAACCCCTTTGTTTCCCTAACATCCCCAAATCATGGATGACCCTAAAGGCACATCAGCTATGACTATAAATTTAACAATTTGCCCTTCTGATATCTGGCATACTTTGGTAAGGGCATGGAGCTCTGTTTGTTTGGATAATTTAGCTCATGGGAAATTTCTCTTTTCAAATACCTCGTATTGGGTGGTAACACATGGCAGTCTGAAACTCCCTTTCTAATTTTTATGAGATGTGCTCGCTTCGGCAGCACATATTCTAACTTTTATGATATGGCCCATCAATGCACAAAATTAGATCAGGATTAAAGAAGTGTCTTATAAATCAGGACATGGTGTCAAGAAATGGTATGTTACTACTTGACAGTCATGGGGCTCACTTTCATCAGGCAGGGGTGGTAATGTAGCAGGACTGAGAAAGTTACAACCTTTTACATGTAGATTAGGTGATGAATGCAGAAAGATCTCATAAAAGGTTAATGGGCTGGAATAGAAATGTTGAGTTAATTCAAGAGTTAACAGGCTTTTGACAGCTGGTAGAGTTTGTGAATAAATGTAATTTCCTAAGACTAGATCAGTCGAGGCTTTTCACAATTTTGCAGCTGCCTTGAGGCAGTTTGGATAGGCTCAAGCAATTAAATCAAGTTTTATGCTACAATAGGCAGTAGGCCTAGTTTATTATCAAGTTTTTGTGAGAGCCCAGGTCTTGGTTATCTTCCATGTACAAATACGGTGAAAGGTTTTGAATACTTAGATAGCCCTAGGGCAGGTGGCTCTTGCCGGGCTTGTTTTAGTTTTATAAAGGTCTATTCATGTCTATCTTCACAAGAAAAGAGCTCCAGGATTATTTTAGTAAGCTCACAACACAGGGAAGCAAATAAAAATTAGGCCTCTAATTACCACCTAGACCTAGAAATCACAAAGTTGTGGATCTAGGAAACTTCTGGTTTAGCTTAATTCTTTTTTGGACATAGGTTCCTTCAGCACTTAAATTATGAATTAAGTAATGAAGAGTGCTCAGAGAAATTTACAATTTTTTTTAGAAAACATGTCTCTTCAGCTGTTAAAGCAATTAAATGGAATCTTTTATGGATGCCTCTTTGGTAACTGAGCACAGCAAGAGGTCATCCACATATTGTAAAAGAGCCAATTCCCAGTGGATTGGAGGGTACTTAAATTTTCATGGAGCACTTGGGAGAAATAAGAAGTTGCCTCTATGAACCCTGAAAGGCCTAACTGTCTAAGTATACTGTTGACTGTTGCAAGTAAAAGCAAAAAGATACTGGGTGTATACTGGGATCTACAGAAATGCTGAAAAAGGTCTGCAAGAGTAAACCATTTTGACCCTGGTGGAATTTGTGACAATAGAGTGTTCAGGTTTGGAACAACTAGAAAACAGGGATTAACTATCTTGTTTATAGCTCTCAAATCCTAGACAGATTACTATCCCCTCCCATTTCTGAATGGAAATTTATGAAGCAGCAAGAAAGAAGTTCTATAGGGTCTAGTACGGAATGATTAACCCCTGGATATTAGTAGTATGATACCTAGCATGGCCTCAGGCTTTTAACATATATTGGGGTAACTTAGAAAGAGGTTCAGTTGAATTTTTATACGCTCTGCACTTTTTATTCTCTCAATGTCAATAATCAAAGTAACCCAAAGAATTCCAGGCACCTCAACTAAATTACGGAACTTCTATTGAAATTCATCCTCTGTATCAAGGACAGATACAAAGAACATTAGAGTTCAGATTGAGGTTGGTAAGGGAACTCTAAGGTGAGGTCTCCAGAGGCAAACCGTATTAGCCTTTTGCATTTAGAAAGGAGATCTCTAGTTAATAGATTGGGGCTGTATCATAAAGCAAAAACGAATGGTTTTCATTGAAAGGTCCCAGAGTCATTTGTACTGGTTGAGATATAAATTCTCTCTGAACTTTCTTAGTACCCTCCCTATGGAAACTTCTTTCTTACTCCAAGGGATCTGTTGTCCTACAAGAGTAGGGATTAAAGTAGAAAGAATAGCTCTGGTATCTACCAGAATTGGTCAAGCTTTTCCATTAATTTTAATTTTTGCTTCTCCTTGGCTGTTTAAGTATATTACTGGTAGTAGTTTACCAGAAAGTCCCTGACAATTTTGAAAGGGGCCCATATGGGTATTTGACTACTAAGGAATTTGCATTGGACCTTATAGGACAATTTTCTCACCAAGTGTCCTAATTGATTACAAGTGAGACATCAGCTCCTAGGCCAGTTTATTGATAATGGACTCCCAGGGAGATAAAACATGGGTGGCCTAAGTGTTAACTGAAGTCTCTGGCCTTGGAGGTGGTATAGCTATAAAGCCATTAGTTTATGATTTCAGGCCACAGCCTTTCAAAGTGTTCAGAATAGTCATGAATTCAGTTAGGCTGATGGCCTCCCATCCTATTTTGTCTTTTTATTTATCCACTAATGTCAGGGATAATCCATTCACAAATAAAGCAGCTAGAGCAGGTTAAAGGGCCTTATTTACTGTGTGAACGAAAATGCTGTAGGAAGAGTGCTTTCAGATGGGCCTAAAGTATGCAAAAGATTGGTCTTTTGTTTGCATTCTTGAATAATCAGTTAATCAGTATGGGCAGGGAAAACTATGGGAATGAATTATAAAAGTTCATTTGCTATTTTGTGAGCCCTTTCTGGTTGAGAATCTCAAATATCACTGATGTTTTGCTATCTTGCTTCCTGCATCCATTTTCGGGCTTCCCCACGTTTGGCCAATATGTACACAAGCTGATAAAGATCTGGCAGCTTGGGGGTCATAGGCCCTGTTAGAAGGTGAAGGAGGGGTCAAAGGCCCTGTTAGAAGGTGAGGGAGGGACCTCCCCCAAAAGTGAGAAGGTACTTTGAGACTGGTCTACAAAGCAAGCCACTCCATACAGTTCACACAAGAGTTTTAGACAGGGTAACATTGACAGGGGGAGTTGGACAGATGACAATCCATTTGTGCAGTTATTCTCAACAGTATCTTAACCTTAGTCCACAGATTTTATAGAGAAAGGGGATGCACAGAAGAACACTGTAGTGAGATTAAAACATCTACATGCACCTTAAAGAGTTTGCATGAACCTGACAGTTAACCTTTAATTAGATCTTGTGGCACCACCTCTCAGTCAGGAAGGGGAAAGACTGTTATCTCTAACAGATTTATGGGAGGCCAAAATAAGTCTCCCTATATCCCAGTTTCAGTGGCATTTCTAAGGTGTGTATATTAACTTATAAGGGGCCCAAAACCCACAGGTGCAAGAAAGGTCACAAACAAGATGGAGGGCCAAAAACAAGGCTGGAGAAAACCCAGACTTCAGGAACTTCTGCCCATAGTGCATGGCACCCATAACCCCTGGGGGCCCAGCAAAGCCACATTGGATGTTTGGTTTTGTTCATTCCAGCCACCCAGGGATAAGAGGGATTTTTCGCATTGCAGAGATCTTTTACATATATATCTTTTGTTTGTAATGAGCCATTCTCAATAAACATTATTCTCACTGAAAAAAAAAAAAATGAGTCAGTATTGTCAGCACTTCTATGAGTCCCAATGAAGACTCTAAATTCTTCAAAAAACTTTTATGCTTCCTCTGGATTTAGAAAATTCCTTAACTGTCTTTGACCAAGAGATGAAAGATATCTGAAGGGGTTCACACACACCCTTAGGTAACTTAATTTTAAAAGGTAACTGTTTAACAGTGTCTCAGAGTAGAAATTCAGTTGAGAGAATTAGTGAAATTTGAGTACTCAGGTAAAGAAAAATAGAGAAGAGCAGTAGCAGTCACATTAGTCATTAGGCTTCTGTAATGAATCTCTCCATGAAGCTTTTTTAGAATCTTGAAGCCTTTTGGAAGTTTCTACATTCCAATTAAAAGAGGTATTCCATTCTGTTCATTTAATTCAGGAATCCTTACTTTCAAGTGCACTTCTCAATGAACCATCTTAACTGGAATATTCCCCATTATGGCCACTGTACTAGGCTGTTTTTAGTAAAATGTTGCCATTTCCAAAGATATTCACAGTTCTTGGTACCATAGTTTTTAGACACAAAATAAGCATGTATGCTAGAAAGTGGTAGATTTGACTCTAGAATTTAAGGATCCCAATAGCTAAGCCTTTGGGTCTCTTGGAGCTGAACTAATTCCTAAAAGGGATGTGGTGCTGAATGCGGGTTTGTGCATGTTTATAATTATAGTGTGCCTGATGTTTTCTGGAGGTCGGTAGGTGATTTATCATCAATCTCAGTGGTTCTGTAAGCAAGTATCTTAACATAGAAGTCTTTGAGTTAGGAAGCAAGCATTCTAATAGTTCTTAAATGCTTGCCCTATGCCCACCAATTTTTAGGGTTTTTTGCCTTCCAAGATCCCAGATGACAATAGCCTTTATTGGCACAAAACAAGACAGACAAATGTGCACTTCAACACATCAGGACTGACCAAAATATGTCACTGTAGATTAGTCAACAGAAGACCCCACGTGCACCACCAGCAATTCCCTACATGGACTAATTCAGTGAACCCCAGGAAATGAGAACTGCAAATGGGGAATGGGGAAAGGACTCCAATGTGGAATGAGGACTAAACCAAGGGCTAAGGACTAGTGTTCTATTAGAGCTGCCTCTGTCAAGCTAGAATGAATCGTTAATGCTGGACTGGAAAGCTCAAACAAAAAATAGAATGGGGCTGAAACTGAGAGGGACTTACCAATAGCCCTCAGAAGTAGCAAGACAGACTATAAACTCAAAGGAGTTCTTGGAGTGCCACCCATTTCTCCTTATATCTAAATGCCATCAGAAGTTCACCTGGGATCCTGATGTCACCAAATCTATTTAAAAAAAAAAAAAGGGATCCCTGGGTGGCGCAGCGTTTGGCGCCTGCCTTTGGCCCAGGGCGCGATCCTGGAGACCCGGGATCGAATCCCACATCGGGCTCCCGGTGCATGGAGCCTGCTTCTCCCTCTGCCTATGTCTCTGCCTCTCTCTCTCTCTGTGACTATCATAAAAAAAAAAAAAAAAAAAAAAAAAAACAACAAACAAAAAAAAAACTTAAAAAAAATTTTTTTAACCAAGAAATTTGAAGATCTAACTGGCCTGGGTGGCTCAGCAGTTTGGCGCCTGCCTTTGGCCCATGACTTGATCCTTGAGACCTGGGATCAAGTTCCTCGTCAGGTTCCCTGCATGGAGCCTGCTTCTCTCTCTGCCTGTGTCTCTGCGTCTCTGTCTCTCGTGAATAAATAAATAAAATCTTTAAAAAAAAAAAATCTAATTGGCTTCTTAAAATGATTCATGAATCAGGCAGCATTCCATCTAGCAAGTGGAGGGGAATTCCACCCAAGTTAAACAAAAGGTAGGTTTCTAAAGACAAAGATCGGGAACATAAAGAGGAATTTATGAGCAGGAATGCACTGTTTACTCAAGATCACCCATCTAAGAGGAATGGAACGAGGTCTATCAGTAAATTTCCTAGTAGTGCCCAGGATATTTCATCTTGAGTGATTAAAGATTACACTTCGGAAGCCTGAAACTAGTGCAGTTAGACACTAAGTCTTGTTTTGTTGACATGGGGCCTTAACCTAAGTAACTCCATCATGGGCCTGTGATTTTCTCTTTAGCAATATGTATGAATATCTCACAGCTTAGTATCATATTTAATAGTGAAGTACCAAATGCTTTCCTGCTAAGATCAGGGACAATATAAGGATGTCTACACTTGCCACTTTTGTTCAACACTGTACTGGAAATTGTAGCCAAAGCAATAAGATCATTTTTAAAACTTAGAAAGGAAAACGTAAAACTAATTTGCAGACTACAAACAGAAGAATCTAAGAAATTCACAAGAAAACTACTAGAACTGATCAAAAAGTTTAGCAAATTCACAGAATATGAGACCAATACACAAAAATCAATTGTATTTATATATACTAACAATGAACATTATAAAAGTAAAACTAATAAAGCAAATCCATTAAAATAGCATCAAAAAGTATATAATACAGATTTAAACATGAGGCTTGAAACCATAAAAATCCTAGAAAAGAACACAAGCAGTAATTTTTTTTACATCGGCCATAGTTACATTTTTCTGGATGTGTCTCCTGAGGCAAGGGAAACAAAAGCAAAAATAAACTACTGGGACTACATCAAAATAAAAAGCTTCTGCACAGTGAAGGAAACAACAAAACAAAATGAAAACCTAGTGAATGAGAGAAGATATTTGTAAATATGTATCCAATAAATTGTTAGTATCTATATATAAAGAACTTATACAACACACACAAAGAAACAAATAATCCAGTGGCACCTTGGTGGCCTCAGTAGCTTAAGCGTCTGCCTTCAGCTCAGGTCATGATCCTGGGATCCTGGGGTCAAGCCCTGCATCAGGCTCCCTGCTCAGTAGGAAGCCTGCTTCTCCCTCTCCCTGCCACTCACCCTCTTTGTGTTCTGTCAAATAAATAAATAAAATCTTTAAACACACACACACACACACACACACACACACACAAATAATCCAATTAAAAATGGGCCAGAGAACAGACATGAACATGACAGACATTTCTCCAAAGAAGACATCATACAGGGATCCCTGGGTGGCGCAGCGGTTTGGCGCCTGCCTTTGGCCCAGGGCGCGATCCTGGAGACCCAGGATCGAATCCCACGTCGGGCTCCCGGTGCATGGAGCCTGCTTCTCCCTCTGCCTGTGTCTCTGCCTCTCTCTCTCTCTCTCTGTGTGTGACTATCATAAATAAATAAAAAATTAAAAAAAAAAAAAGAAGACATCATACAGGTGACCAAAAGACACATGAACAGATGCTCAATATCACTCATTACCAGAGAAATGCAAATAAAAACCCCAATGAGATATCACCTCACACCTGTTGGAATGGCTAAACTCAAAAACACAAGGAACAATAAGTAAGGATGACAACGAAGAGGACAAGAAAACTTCTTGCCTCTTGGTGGGAATACAAATCAGTGCAGCTACTTAAAAACTAGCATGGAAGTTACAAATTAAAAAAAGAAAAACTCTATTTTGCATTTACCAAAGAAAACAAAGACACAAATTCAAAAAGATATGTGAGCCCTATGTTTATTGAAGTGTTATTTACCATAGCCAAAATAGGGAGGCAACCCAAGTGTCCAGTGATACAGGAATGGATAAAGAAGATGTGGTGTGGGGGATCCCTGGGTGGCTCAGCGGTTTAGTACCTGCCTTCAGCCCAGGGCGTGATCCTGGAGTCCCGGGATCAAGTCCCACATCAGGCTCCCTGCATGGAGCCTGCTTCTCCCTCTGTCTCTCTCTCTCTCTTGAATAAATAAATAAAATCTTGGAAAAAAAAAAAAAAAGATGTGGTGTATATATTTACAATGAAAGGATATTACTAAGTCATAAAATAAAATTGCAACAACATGGATGGATCTAGAGGGTATAGTACTAAGTGAAATAAGTCAAAGAAAAGAATACCATATGATCTCACTTATAAGTGGAATTTAAGAAACAAAAACAAACGATCAAAGAAAAAAGGAAACAAACCAAAAGACAGACTCTTAACTGCAGAGAACAAACTTGTGGTTACTAGACAGGAAGTGGGGTGAGGGAATGGGTGAAATAGGTGAAGTAGATGAAGAGTACACTTATTGTGATGAGCACAGAATACTGTACAGAATTGCTGAACCACAATATTGTACGCTGAAATGATTATAACACTGTACATTAATTAAACTGGAATTTAAAAAACAAGTAAATGTTTAAAATTTAAAAATTGAAGGGGCACCTGGGTAGTTTAGCCAGTGAAACATCTGCCTTCAGCTCAGGTCATGATCCTAGGATCCTAGGGATCAAGCCTTGCACTGGGTTCCTTGCTCAGCAGGGAGCCTGCTTTTCCCTCTCCCTCTGCTTGCCACTCCCCCTGCTTGTGCTCTTTCTCTGTCAAATAAATAAATAAAATCTTTTTTAAAAATTAAAAATTGAAGTGCAAAAAAGCCCCCACATAACACCAAGTAAAATAAGCTAGATGAAAAAGAATACATGATATTCAAACACAAACTTTCTAAAAAGTAAAATTACAGGGGCACCTGGGTGGTTCAGTAGTTCAGTGCCTACCTTTGACTCAGGTCATGATCCCAGGGTCCTGGGATCAAGTCCCACCATCAGACTCCCCTATAGGGAGCCTGCTTCTCCCTCTGTCTATGTCTCTGCTTCTCTCTCTCTGTCTCTCATGAATAAGTAAATAAAATATTTTTAAAGTAAAATAATATATTGCTGAATTATGAAATTGAATTATTTCACAAGACCACTAAATTTCAACATTTAGTTATATATACTAAGAACAGAAAAATCTTCAAGACATATTAACAAAAATAAACTGTAGAAGGACATGTATGATGTGATTCTATTTATGTGAAATACATTCTTTATAAAATATGTTTAAGATATTGTTTAATAAAACCTGTTAATAGTGGAATAATAATAATCTACCATTCAATTCAGGAGTCACATATAGCTACTGAACACTTAAAATGTAGTTAATATAACTGAGGAACTGCATTTTTAATTTAATTTGAATTCATTTCAATTTAAACAGCCTCATGTGGCTAGTGTCTATAGTATTAGACAGTACAGTTATAGATATAGTGATTACCTCTAGAGCAGGGTTTCCCAACCTTGGCCCTAACACCTGGGACCAATAATACTTTGTCATGGGTCTGTTCTGTATACTGTAGACATTTAGCATTATCCCTAGCCTCAACCCTCTCAGTCATAACCAAATTATCTTCAGTCAGTCAAAATTATCTTCAGACCTTGCTAAATATTCCTGGGGAAGCAGAGAGGGTGGGGGTGAAATCATGCCCAGTTGAAAACCACTGCTCTAGAGATAGGAGGAAAATGGAGGAAGAAGGCATTGTAACATCTTGCTCTGTTTCTGTTTTGCCTAAATTGTTTAGAGGGAGCATATACATAAATGTTCCTTATGGAATTAAGAATTTACAAAGAAAGCCTATTTCCTCATGGAAAGGCTTATACCTAAACTTGGTATATACTAAACTCCTCAACTATCAATATTAAAAATCAAATAGATATGGGAAGTATATACCTAAACTCAACTACCAATATTAAAAATAAAATAGAAAAATAAAATAAAATAAAATAAAATAGAAAAAAAAATAAAAATAAAATAGAAACAAATAAATTTCTTGGTACAGTTAAAAAATGAAAGAAATTCACAAGAATAGTTATTAATAGCAGTGAAGAGAGAAAATGGAATCTGAAATAACACAAAAATTTGTGACTAGGAGAAAGCTATGTTTGCTATTCACAAAGATAGGTAAAACAGCAGTAAGAACCATTTAAGGGAAATAAAGTGAGCCTGTTTTGGGATATATTAAGATGGAAGAACCAGAGGGCCATTTTAGTAGCTGGAAAGCAGTAAAAATGAGAATTAAAGATTCAAGAATTATCAATTCATAGGTAGTATTTGCAATCATGAGCCTTCAAAGAAAGCAACAAGGCCACAAAGAAACTGACTATAACTGAGGAGTGAGAAAGGAGGACGAGGGGAGTTGAGAAGTTGTACCAGGAGATATGGGGGAAAAAATCACCAAAACAAAACAAAACAAAACAAAACAAAAAACAGAAGACACAGAAGCCAAGAGAAGGGTTTAAAAAAAGAATGGCCAAAATCTCCTTAGATTTCATCATTATAAAAAAAGAAATATTAAGTAGCTTATTGGCAAAGAAGAGATAAGAGATTCAACTCAGGAAAGAGTAAGGTGACTATCAAAGTAGCACTCACCATTAAAAGAATAACTCTGGAACTGAGAAATCACTAGCCCTACAAGTCACTGAAGAAGGAAGGTTCTCTTAGAAGAAAACCCCTGAAATCTCTTGTACCTCTATCATTCTTGCATGCTCAGACCATCAGCAAGCCTCAGAACCTCGGGTGTACTCTGGTCCCCAGGAGAGCAGGCCACATTCTCAGTAGCAAACACTTTCTGAAAGATCTGCAGCACTCTGGCCTCTGACCAAAGTAAAGTAGATCCCATTTGGACTATGAAACACACAATCCACAGTTAATCAGAAACTATCATGCTTGGGCTCCAGACTTTTCTTTCTTAAAGTTGCTTCTAAAGATCAAGCTTCCATAAAAGTAAGGCTGATATATTACTTTGGGTTAGTGGCTCAACAAAGCTAGAATACAATGCAGTCTCGTTGTAAGCATCTAAATCTATGAAATCTATCTTCTTGATTTACGAAAACACACCATGCATATTACCATTATTTCAGAAAGCCCTACTCCAATCTGTGTTCTTGAACTACACTAGCTCTGAGAAGTTCCAAAACTAGAGGCAAAAATAAGTGTGAGAGGACTTTTATAGGGAGAAGGTCCTTGATTTTCCTAAGATTCTCAAGAGGATCTGTTACCTCAAGGGTTAACAGGCAACTGTAAGTGCCTATTTTCCTACCTTGGGTTCTATTTATGATCATTTAATAATTTGCATCCATTCTTTAGATTCATGTGGAAAGAACAGATAGATATATCCACTAAGAACCTGGATATAAGTGCTTAGAATAGAACTTAAGAAAAAGATGTGAATAAAAAAAAAACATAGTTTAACAAATCATAAGCATATAGACAGTTGTTAAAACAACAGGAGTGGGTAAGATCCTTCCTCCTACAGGATAGCATTGTGAAAAGGAAACTGGAATTAGATTATGGAACACACACTAGGGAACTAGACTAGGGAACACATACAGGAGAAAGGTGGGCTGATGAAGAGCCAGCCAGGAAGGCTGGGGAAAAAGGGAAAAACAAGAATGATGAAGTGTACTTCAGTTAATGGGGAAAAAAAAAGTCAAAAATACCTGAATTTGGCCACTAGGAGGGCTCTGACCATTTAACCAAACAATTTCAGGGAATTCCCTGGGATAGACTCACTATGTCAAAAATGAAGACAGGGGAGTGAGAAGGCAGTAAATACAGCACATAGTTTTAAGTAGCGTACCAGTGAAGTCAAGAAAACAGACAAGAGGACAGCCAAGAGCCTCTAATGTACAAGAGAGGGTTTGGTTAATACTTTAGTGAGGTTTCAGGGATCCCTGGGTGGCGCAGTGGTTTAGCGCCTGCCTTTGGCCCCAGGGTGCGATCCTGGAGACCCGGGATCGAATCCCACGTCGGGCTCCCGGTGCGTGGAGCCTGCTTCTCCCTCTGCCTGTGTCTCTGCCTCTCTCTGTGTGTGTGTGTGTGACTATCATAAATTAAAAAAAAAAGAAAGAAAGAAAGAAAATACTTTAAAAAAAAATACTGTAGTGAGGTTTCCATGGCAGCAAATTCACGAGGTAAGGAAAGAAAGACTTTTCAAAGACAGTAATATCAGAGAGGGGAGACCTCCAGGAGGGGCTTGCTCATCCTCCACATTACAAAAGCATTTTCAGAAAGGCACTGAAAAGCTCCCTGAAAACAAAAAATTCTGGTTTTGCCAAATAGCTATAGCCTTTTCCTTCCACTTCTGTTAACCCTCAAACACTCTAAAAAAAAATTATTTTTGGGCCACCTGGGTGGTTCAGTCAGTTGAACATCCAACTCTTGATCTCAGCTCAGGTCTTGACCTCACAGTTATGAGGTCAAGCCCCACGCTGGGCTCCACCCTGGGCATGGAACCTACTTTAAAAAAAAAAAAATATATATATATATATATACACACACACACACACATATATTATGTAATTACATATTTTAAGCAATTATATATACATATTATATATTACATTGAAAATAAATTTTTATATATGTATTTTTTATTGGAGTCTGATTTGCCAACATATAGCATAACCCCCAGTGCTCTTCCCGCCAGGTGGCCCCCTCAGTGCCCGTCACCCAGTCACCCCCACCCCCCGCCCGCCACCCTTTCCACCACCCCTAGTTCGTTTCCCAGAGTTAGGAGTCTCTCATGTTCTGTCAGCCTCTCTGATATTTCCCACTCATTTTCTCTCCTTTCCCCTTTATTCCCTTTCACTATTTCTTATATTCCCCGTATTAGTGACTAAGGAATCCGCACAAAAGTTAAATAAACCTGCACAGAAGTTAAACAAACCTCCACAGAGCAGCCTCAGCCTTGCAAATGATGTCCTAGTCACTGGGGAACTGTACCCACCTCCTCAGGGCACACCTTCTATTCCACCTGTTGACGAGCAAGCCTCTAACCGGAACAGAGCCCATTAGGGCTCACAGAAGCGGGTCCTGCCCAGCTGCTCCGGCTGGACAGGCCTGAACGGAGAGTCGGCCACAGGCTCCAAGCCTGAGCCGCTGCACGTAGTGTCACCCACAGCCCGCCGCCCTTGACCATCTCTCTACCTCAACCATGGAAACACCACCCCAGGACCAAAGCCTTTAGAAGCCTCTGGCACCTCCCCTTCCGGAGGCTCCCACAACAAGCCCCGCCCCTTCCGGGTGCCTCCCTCTATTCCCTCCCACCAGTCCTCATCCGGGTACTAAGCTCCGTGCCAAAATTCCCTTTAAGTCGCGTGCTCTGTGGCTATAGAAGTGGGAGACGGAGCTGCTTCCCTCAAGGAGCCTCTATTCCATAAGCTAATATGCAAATAAATGCATTATTTAGTGGATGGCAGTAAGTGCTATAAAGAAAACCAAAGGGTAACGGGGAGGGGAATGAGGACCCGTTCCTTCCTCGTAGTCATCAGTCACCTATCAGATAAGGCCTTTCACCAATCTGATAAGGTGGTATTTGATCAGCCTGAAGCGAATGAGGGCGGTAACTGTGACGACCTAGGAGAACATTCCGGGGAGAGGGACCAGCAAGCACAATGGCCCTGAGGAAGCGAGGGCTGGGGGACAGGCAGCCGGAATGGTGATGGGTGCCGACGCGGGGTTTCCCAGACCCACTAGAGATGCCAGGTGGCCACTGGCCACTCAGCGAGGCGCAGAAGCCACGTGACTGCCCACGTGGGAGCCCGAGCCACCCCTGCAAAACCAGCAGCCCTAGGGACGACTTGTCGTTGGGGCAGTAGAGCTGGGCCGGGAAGGAAACAGCTTCCTCAACCATGTAACATAACTACGTTTAGGGTTGCGAGATAATATGCAGGATGCTCACTTAAATGTGAAGTTCCGAGAGGCAGTAACTAATTTTTTGGTAAAGCTCATGCGAAATTATTCATTGTTTATCTGAAACTGCAGTTTAAGTGGGGTGTCCGGCATTTTTATTTGCTGAATCTGGCAACTGTAACGCTGGAGTTTTAAGACACCAAGTTTGGAAACAAGAGCAGCGCTGTGCCAAGCCTGAGGCAAAGGAAACATGTGCCTCTCATATGTTTTTGCATGTGCTTCTGTGTTTTGTTAATATTCCCCAAATAGTTTTAAATACTGAGAAGCTGAGAAGTTATTTTGAAATTCACATTTTGAAGTTTAAGTATTTTATTTATACTCAAAGTAAAAAAAAATATCAATTTTATTTTCCTGGATTTAATGGACGCCCATAAATAAAATTTTCAAGATTTCTCTTGACCGAGTGCAATCTTAGATAATTTTTGTTTAATCCTAACTTTTTAAGATTTTGTTTACTTAATGAGAAAGGGAGAGAGCGAATGAGCAAGCGAGAGAGAGAGAAAGAGGCCATGGGAGAGAGTAGAGAGAGAGTGGAGAAGCAGACTCCCAGCTAAGCAGGGAGCCGGATGGGGAGCTTGATCCCAGGACCCTGAGACCATGACCTAAGCTGAAGGTGGACGTTTAACCCCTGAGCCACCCAGTAGCCTCAATTGTAAGTGACTCATAATTAATATTAGTTTATTAAGACTTATTTTATAGGATGCCACCACTGTAACTGGTGGTGTTTTTTTTTTTTTAAGTTTCTGGAGACCACTTCAATATTTGGATAGGATTCCACTAAGAAAAAAACAGGAATGTTTTGAAAGACCCAAACACAATGCTGATTTTTTTAAAAGACATTTATTTGAGAGGGAGAGCGAGAGCAAACACAAGCATGTGGGTCAGGGGGCAGAAGGAAAAGGAGTAGCAGACTCCCCACTGAGCAGGGAGCCCAATATGGGGCTGGATCCCAGGACTCCAAGATTGTCACCTGAGCCACCCAGGTGCCCCTGATTTTTTAATTACAAAATTGCTGCCTAAAACTTCCTCAGATGAAATTTCTACGGGAGTGGGGCACCTAGGTGGCTCAGCCAGTTAAGCGTCTACAGCTTCAGCTCAGGTCATGATCCTGGGGTCATGGGACTGAGCCCCACATCAGGCTCCCAGCTCAGGGGGGAACCTGTTTCTCTCTTTCTGACACTACCCTTGCTTGTGTGCTCTCTCTCTCAAATAAATAAATAAAATCATTTTTAAAAATATCCACAGGATTTAAATCATCAGGATACTATTTAAGAGGCTGCTTTCGGGGTGCACCTGGGTGGCTCAGTGGTTGAGCATCTGCCTTTGGCTCAGATCGTGATCCCAGGGTCCTGGGATCGAGTTCCATATCAGGCTCCCTACAGGGAGCCTGCTTCTCCCTCTGCCTATGTCTCTGCCTCTCTCTCTGTGTCTCTCATAAACTTTTTTTACAAAGTTGCTTTTTTATAAATCAGATGTAATTTGTACAAAATAACCTTTCTCCATTGAAAATAACAGTTCTCTAAAATATTTGAAGACATCTCCATTTATTGAACCTCTATAATCTCTTTAACTTCTGATAAACACATTTCCTCTAATAGCTGATACACTCATCAATGATTTGTACATTTCCAGGTTCTTTTCAAGTTCAGGAGGTATATTCATCTCTTGCTAATGTTTTACATTAATCAAACATACTTTCAGAGTTACTTGCTCTCATTTGTTACAAGGGACAGGCCTTCTATTAAGCACGCAACACACTTTGTATATAGTCATGGGTTTTTTAAATTGTAACAATCTTTAACTTTTTCTTAGTTCAAACTATCATCCCATTTATATAAGACAGATAAAAATTTGTAATGTCTTTGCACCAAGACACTTGCTATTTCAGCATACTGTATTTTGTCATTTGATGTTTTAATAGACATCTTTGTGTGAAGTGCTTTGACTGCATTTCTATCCTGATTCCCCTGAGGATTCATGTGTATTTTAGTGTAGTTATTTTTTTTAAAGATTTTATTTATTCACTCATGAGAGAGAGAGAGAGAGAGAGAGAGAGAGGCAGAGACACAGGCAGACTCCATGCAGGGAGCCCGACGCGGGACTTGATCCCGAGTCTCCAGGATCACACCCTGGGCCGAAAGCGGTGCCAAACCGCTGAGCCACTGGTGCTGCCCTATTTTAGTGTAGTTTTTAGGACAGGCTTAATATCCTATCTGTTCATTGAATTCACAAAATACATAAATATCCTTTGTTCAGTACTAAAAAAGGTTATATTTTAATTCCTTGAAAGCAGGATTTTTACACATTAGATTATGAGCTGAATTAAGGCACAAATTTGGCATATCATTTTGGGGGGAAATAATTGCTTATATATCCTGCTGTATTTGTTCCATTATCATGATCCTGCCTCCAAGATTTTTTGTCAATACTTTTTCCAATTTAAGAATTTTATTAGGGGGATCCCTGGGTGGCGCAGTGGTTTGGCGCCTGCCTTTGGCCCAGGGCGCGATCCTGGAGACCCGGGATCGAATCCCACATCAGGCTCCCGGTGCATGGAGCCTGCTTCTCCCTCTGCCTATGTCTCTGCCTCTCTCTCTCTCTCTGTATGACTATCATAAATAAATTAAATAAAAAATTAAAAAAAAAAGAATTTTATTAGGCCATATCCTTTTATCTCTTCAATAATATCAGTAAAACTTTTGGTTGTGAAGACATTCTTAATGCAAACATAATTGACACATTTGTTCAAGATGGGTACCTTTCATTTGCAAAGAATAAGGAAAAGTGTGTTACTTCTTTTAGTCCCAGTGTTTCAAATTTACAGGGTGTCCAATTAGCATTGTACGTTCCCCTAAAATTCATATGTTGAAGTTCTAATTCCCACCCCTACCCCAAGTACCTTGGAATGCAGTGCAACTCTATTTGGAGAGAGATTACCTAAGAGGTAATTAAGGTAAAATGAGGTCATTATCCGTGAGTTCTAATTAATACAACTGGTATTATTTTAAGAGGAGTTTAGGCCATACATAACAAACAGACTGAGGGGTATCCAGAGTAAGGACATAGTAAGCAAGTGGCCATCTGCAAGCTAGAGAGAGACCTCAATCTCAGCAACCAAACTTTCCCACACCCTGATCTTGGACTTTTAAGCTTCCAGACTGTTAGAAAATAAATGTCTATTGTTTAAGCCACTTAGTCTGTGGTATTTTATTATGACAGCCCTAGCAAACATACAAGTTGTAAATTTGTTTTGAATTTTATTAGACAAATACAGTACAGATTCCTTTAAAAAAATAAAAAGGAATGTGTACCATATTTATGATAGCTACATCAACATTATAATAAGTTTAATTAAATAAAGAAGATAGTAATTGGTTTCAACTTTTAGTACCGATCTATTTATCCTGGAAACTAAAACAATGTCTAAAGTATAACTGACAGAAGTTGTGAAGTAAAAGGGCATGTAATAGTCAATTACTTAATGTCAACTTGCCTAGACTGTTGTGACCAGTTGTTTGGTCAAACACTAGTATAGAATGGACTAAATCATCATCAACCAAGAGGCAAAAAAAAAAAGATCCACAGAAAATTTTATCATGGAGTTATCAAACAAAAACTTTTTTTTAAAGACTTTATTTATTCAAGAGAGGCAGAGAGAGAGAGAGAGAGAGAGGCAGAGACACAGGCAGAGGGAGAAGCAGGCTCCATGAAGGGAGCCTGATGTGGGACTCAATCCTGGGTCTCCAGGATCACGCCCTGGGCCAAAGGCGGGCACTAATCCGCTGGGCCACCAGGGCTGCCCCAGACAAGAACTTTTAAATAACGGCTTCATTAGTTGAAGAAAAACATGGAATAAAGCAAAAAGATCAGTTCCCCAAAGAATTAGAATCTATTAAAAATAATTGAGTGGAAAGATACTCTAGAACTGAAAAAATATAAGAACTAAAATTAAGAATTCAGCAGATGGGTTTACTTAGTATAACTGACAAATTAACTGGAAGACAGATGAAAATATTTAGTCTGAAAACAAGTGGGAAAAAAAGAATGGGAAACAGAAGACAGTATCAAACCTGAAAGAGTGAAAAGTTCCAACATCCAGATTATTGGAGTCTCAGAAGAGACACAAAAAATGAGACCGCAACAATATTTGAATTATGTCTAAGAAATTTCCAAAATTGATTAAAGACAACCCACAAATTCAAGAAACTCTGTAAACCCCAAGCCAGAAAATAATAAAAAGAAACCCACACTAGGCACATTATAGTAAAACCACTGAAAAATCTTAAGCAGACAGCAGGGAGGGGACGGGGTTGTGGGGAATTTACTTTCAAAGAGCAACAAAAGGACAAGATAGATGAATTTTTAACAGAAATGGTGCAAGCCTGGAAATAATAGAATTACATCTTTAAGCTGGTTAAAGAAAAACGTAGGTGAATTTAATAGAAAAGAGAATAAACTAGAAAACAATTTAAAAATTACCCAAAATACAGCAGTTATAAAAAAATATGAAAACAGGTTAAGAACTAAGAACAGTATGATATAATCTAATTTACATTTAATCCAAGTTCCAGAAGGAACACAGAAAATATTGAAATAAAAGAATAAAAATAAAATAAATAAAATAAAAAATAAAATAAAATAAAAATTTTTAAAAGAAAATATTAAAATAAAATGATTTAATAGTTTTCCAAAACTGAGTAAAGATACTACTGTACACTTTCAAGAAACTTGAAGACTATCAAACAGGGAAGGAAAAAACCCACCAATCATGCCAATAATTTTATTTTTATTTTTTTATTTATTTATGATACTCACACACAGAGAGAGAGAGAGAGAGAGAGGCAGAGACATAGGCAGAGGGAGAAGCAGGCTCCATGCACCGGGAGCCCGATGTGGGATTCGATCCCGGGTCTCCAGGATCGCGCCCCGGGCCAAAGGCAGGCGCTAAACCGCTGCGCCACCCAGGGATCCCTCATGCCAATAATTTTGTTGTTGTTTCTCAACTCTAAGCGAATCTTTCTATAGTCTGCTGTTATACTGGAGTTGCAACTCTATAAACTGTGTTTCCCATATTCCCTTACCAGCTGGCATCCTGTTAGGTTCTGCCAATGGAAGATACTAGAAGAAGATTACATGGTATTAGGTAAGTAGCAGGTGCCCAAATCCAAGGATTTTTTTCTTTTTGGAAGAGAGATAGCTTTATATATTAAAAACCACTGAGGTTTAGAGTTTTTTTTTTTGTAAAGATTTATTTATTTATTTATTTATTTGAGAGAGAGAGAGAGAGAGAGAGAGAGAGAGAGGCAGAGACACAGGAGGAGGGAGAAGCAGGCTCCATGCGGGGAGCCCGAAGTGGGACTCGATCCCGGGACTCCAGGATCGCGCCCTGGGCCAAAGGCAGGCGCCAAACTGCTGAGCCACCAGGATCCCCAGGTTTAGAGGTTTTATTATTAATGTAGCATAAGCTTATTCTATCCTAACAAAATACGTAAGAATTTAAGTAGACCCTTGTACCAACAAAAATAAAACCCAGGTATATGAAAGACAAGATTATAATGCTTTTGGAAAACATAGGAAATACCATGATCATTTTGGAGAACAGAATAATTTCTTAAGATATAAAAAGCATAAATCAAAGAGGAAAAGCCTGATAAATCTGACATAAAAATCAAGAACTTGTGTTCATCAGAAGACAAAACTAAGACTGAAAAGACAAACTAGAAAAAGGAAAATAGGGATGCCTGGGTGGCTCAGTGGTTGGGCGTCAGCCTTCAGCTCAGGTCGTGATCTCGGGGTTCTGGGATGGAGCCCCACATTGGGCTCCCTGCTCGGTGGGGAGTCTGTTTCTCCGTCTTTCTCTGCCCCTTCCACTGCCTGTGCTTTCTCACTTGCTTTCTCTCAAATAAATAAATAAATAAAATCTTAAAAAAAAAAAAAAGGAAAATAACTTGCAAAACCTATAACCATCAAAGAGTTTATGTCTATAAGATACTAAAAAATTCCAGTCAATCAGTAAGAAAAAGACTTGAAAAGACATTTAAAGAAAACTAATGACTAATAAAAAGGTATTCGATGTCATCAGTAATTATGTTAAAATAGATAACACTGGGGCACTTGGGTGGCTCAGCAGTTAAATGTATGCCTTTGGCTCAGGACGTGATCCTGGGGTCGTGGGACAAGTCCTACTAAGTCTCTGCCTCTCTCTGTGGGTCTCTCATGAATAAATAAAATCTTTAAAAAATAAAATAAAAATAAAATAGACAATACTATGCATGTAACAAGTTAGCTAAAATGGAGAAGCAGGACAGTACCAGATATTAGAGAAAATTGGGATAACAACTCTCATTCAGTCCTGGTGAGAATATGAATAACCACCCTGGAATATGTTTGTTATATGGTAAATCTGAAAACTACTAAGACTCCACATTTCTACTGCTAGATATATATTCTTCAGTAATGTGCTTATGTGTACCAGGAATCATGTATAAAAATACAAATGGCAGCATTACTCATAACATACAAAGAATGAAACCAATTCAAATATCTTATCAACAGTATACTGGCTATATTAAGTACTGTCCTACCATATACATTAACAAAATGAAGCAACTCTACAAATTAAAACAAACTAGAGCTATATAACATAAATGAATCTTAAAAACTGTCAAACAAAAGAAGCCCAACACCTGTAAAAATAGATGATTCTATTTACAAAACATTCAAAATCAGGGAAAACAAAATGATCCTTAATTTAAGGATGTAGACACAGGTAATAAAATTACAAACAAACAAAGGAATAACTGCCACAAACAACTAGACAATGGTTACCACCAAGGTACTGGAAGCAGGATAGGAGATATGATCCAGGAAAGGATTACAAGGGTCTCCTGAGGTATAGATTTGAAAACGATCTCTTCTCTAACCTGGTCACATCATTGCTCATGTTCACCTTCATATTCTTTACATTGTATATTTACGTTTCATAAACAGTTCTGTGTGTATCTTAAAATTTTTAAGAAATTTCAAAAAAAAATATTTCAAATTCTAACAGCAAAATAGTCATGAATATACACGATCACTATATTCTCTAAAAGGCAAGGTGAGACTATTTCCCTCACTTTCCAGAAAGGATACTGAAGCTTAGAAATATAAGTGTTGAAACCACATCTAGAACCCAAGGTCAAGGTTTTGCCACTAAAGTATTCACTACCCAGATTCTGCCTCTACAGAGGAGATGCATAGGAAAGAAATAGCGAACTTGGTATAAGTTCCCCCATATTTAAAAAATACTCCGAATAAGGCTCTTTAAGGCTTCCGGCAGGGACATTTTATTTTTTGGTTAAAGCCACATTGATAGAAATGCCATAAAAACAAACATGTAAACAAGGTATCAGAACTTTGGTTCACTGAAACACCTCACACCTAAAACATCTGAGGTACAAAGGCACCTTGCTAGGTGCTAGACAGCCTTACTCTGCTGCAGCCACTCTGACCCAAGGTGGCCAGAGGTGGCACAGGCTGACCAGAGAGGTCGGGACCCAGGTCACCCAGGACCCTCCCCAGTCGGCTCTCCCTTTGCTCCAGACAAACATTCACTCCAACAAAGACCTGAGTGACAGGGCCTGGAAAATACAAAGGTGTCTGTCATGTGGAACTTGAGGACGACATGGGCTGTGGGGCCGGGAAGGGCAGAAAAGGAAGTCAGTCAACTTCTGTTGATCCACATGGCCTCAAGAATTCCTGTCCTCGTTCATGGAACCACTTATTGGAGACTGTGAACAGAAAGAAAGTATGTTACAATCCTGTTGGTTAGTTTAGCAGCCAAAATGAATGACTCCTCCATGATGAATCCTGCACTGGGCCCTGGGACTCAAACTTGAGTAAGATATGGTCTCAAACCTCAAGTTGCTCATGAGCTGGTAAGGAAAACCTATGTATAAATAGATAACTGTTCAAAGGTCTGCCCATGAAAAAAGATAAATATGTGTACATTGCCATGGAAACTGAACCAAAGGACACCTAATCATGTGAGGGAAGAGGAGACTCCAGGCTGGGACATGGTGCTGAATAGGAGTTATCCAGGGAAGAAGATGGATTACCAGATGATTCATGTATCAAGGGAGTCCAGGAAGTGGGAAGAGGATGAGAAAGACATCAAGACATGAATAACCGTGATGTGTATGAAGGACCCCAAGCAGCTTGATATTATTGATAAAGAACTAAGATATAGAAGCTAAGGATGAGGAAGTCTGTCAGGACTGTGGAGGGCCTGGATGTCAACCTCAAGACCTGTGGGTCAGCAGATCTGGTCTGTGTGCTGTGGGTAAGAGAGCAGCAGAGCCAGTCCTAGCAGTCAGTCACCTAAAGCTGTGCCTCAAATCTACAGGAACCATTATTTCATTCCTTAACACAGACTCTTAGCATGATAAATAATGCACTACTGAAGCCATAGAGCTTTTAAAATATAAATGTATTTCTTTTTAAATTTTTTTTTAAATTTATGATAGTTACACACACACAGAGAGAGAGAGGCAGAGACACAGGCAGAGGGAGAAGCAGGCTCCATGCACCGGGAGCCCGACGTGGGATTCGATCCCGGGTCTCCAGGATCGCGCCCTGAGCCAAAGGCAGGCGCCAAACCGCTGCGCCACCCAGGGATCCCTATAAATGTATTTAGTTGAAAAAAATTAAACTGTCTACAAAGCTTATAGTGATAAACAGCAATCTCCTACCCACCCACCCCTTCCCGCTGCCAAACCCCACTTCTAGAGGACACTCAACTCCTTTAGTTGTTTCTTTTGACATTCAACCACATATTTCTTTTTTTTTTTATAACCACATATTTCTAAATAACATGCTGATACTGCTATCTCTTGACTTTCAATTTTGGAATTCTTCTATACTACCCCTAAGACACATTACATCTTCTATCTCCCCAACAGAATTAAATCACAAATTTTAATTACATTATCATTAATTGGGCAGCCCGGGTGGCTCAGCGGTTTAGCGCCACCTTCAGCCCAGGTCGTGATCCTGGAGACCCGGGATCCAGTCCCATGTCGGGCTCCCTGCATGGAGCCTGCTTCTTCCTCTGCCTGTGTCTCTGTACCTGCCTATCTCTCTCTCTCTCTCATGAATAAATAAATAAATAACTTTAAAAATAAATAAATAATCATTAACTGCTTACATTATCATATCACATAAATGTTGCTCATGCCTGAGCCACCTAATAGTGTACACGGACATTTCTTGTACGATTCTTTCTTTTCCCTAAAGTCAGCATTTGCTTCATTTAGATTCTAAATGCTTAATTTTCTGTGAACCTACCACTATTATCCCCAAAACTCTCCATGAGGGTATAAACTCCTTTCTGCAATCACTTCTATCATCCTGGTTCAAGCCTCCCCCTCACTCACCACAGCTGCTTTCAGAACAAAGCTCAAAGCTCTAATTTCAGCCTCCATGGTCTGGTCCCAGCCTCGAGCCTCATCTCCAGGCCCCTGTACCATAGTCCTCCCCTTACGTAAATGACAAAGGCAGCTGGTCCCCGAACCCAACATGCTGGTTCCATGTGGGCCTTGCTTGACTAGGAGACCTCTTCCCCATTCTGACTCCATTTCTCTCCCACTGCTCCCTCAGAACCCCTACCAGAGTCTACTCTTCTGGGAGCCATCCTGGGCCATAAGCAATGCTTATGTAGCTATTCTCCTCCTTGTAGCCTCCTCAGCTCTTGTGGGCATCTCTGAGAATATTTCCAACCAGCGTCCTGGCACAGAATCAGTTTTGTGGACAGCTACATGGCTGGATGAAACAACCAGTTAGCAGGAAAAAAACGAAAAACTCAAAAAGGAAGACATCTTGGCACTGTGAAAATACAGCAGCAGGTATCTCCCAAATCAGTCTGACCAAAAGTGCCCAGGCTAATCCACTTACCCCACTTGCAGCCCACAAGCACAGGACAGGCAGCGTGTCTTGTACGGTAGTCACCTTCCCCACTCCGCAGAAGGTTGTACCAGAATACAGCTGTACCCTAGGAAAAAAAGACAGCCCATCAGATAACACCTCCCTAAGCAGAAACACTCTCACTTTCCCATGTACAAAGGGACAGGACTCTGGGATTCCAACAATACAGAAGTATCCACCCTTCATGGTGGGGAGGATATTTAATAACCAAGCTTCTCCCAAAGGACTTCCCTTCCCACACCATCTCCCCAGATGGACACTAAAGCCAAAAAGTCAGAGCTCAAGCAGGAAGGGGATAAAGCCCCTCACAATAAGAATCAAGCAGGCCAGGGAATGGAACTGAGAGACATGAACAAGGTCTGAGCTATGCTCCAAACTGTGACCCACAAAAACTAGAACTTACCTTCTTAGGCCAAATTGCAGCCCCCAGATCAGGAAAAACAGTGGCACCACCAGCTTCTACATCACTCATCTGAGAATATAAGGCAGAGAGCTTGGCCCTTGTACTCAAAGTTCTCAGAGCAAGTGAGCCACAAAGGACCCAAGTATGCAGATTACCTTTCTCTGAGCAGGAGTGACACCACTTGAAGGCTCTGGTCCACAGCTGGCCCTCCCCCCAAGAAAAGCTCATCCCATACCCTAACCCTCCTAAACCCTGCTTAATCTATGCGGTTTTATTGGGATAGTCCCATGCCAGGGGTGCTTGAGAGCCGTAGCCCTGGGGAAGACCCATATCCTGGCCATCCTCAGATGGGAACAATCTGAGACTGTACACGGAAAATGCCGGACTGATGCCTGCTCTTGAATCCCCATCCAGCCTGCGCCATACCTAAGGCACTCTGCCCTTTGAGAAGCTCTACCCTAAAGCTCCCTGCTGCTCCCAACACCATCTGTAGCCCCCACTGTGGGCTTTGTTTCTCTGGTTCTAGTGCCACCCTCACCTTCCCAGAACAGCAGTTCTCCCCGGGGCCAGCCAGGTGAGCAGACAGAGAAGGCTCCACAGGTCCTGCTTTCTCCCAGTGAGGCCTCAAACTAAGTGGAACACAAGTTCCATGGAAGGGAGGCTACATTTATGCCCACAAAGCGTGCCTCAACTCATGCCCCAGGCACCACTTCTGTCTCAGCTGGCTGTCTTCAAGTTTTTTGTCTATAATGTAATAAAACGTGGAGTTTTAAAAATATTTCCACAGGTTGCATGCCAGACAGACTAAAGAGCACTCAACAGACATATGGTAAACGAATAAGATGAAAACCTTTGATGGCTTCTCACAGCCCTGGGGATCAAATCCAGGCTCTTTTCTAGAACCCAAAGCCCCCGTCTGTCTCAGCAGCCTCTCTCTCTCCACCCGCTCTCGTCTCAATTACTACCTCTGAGTCACACCAGTCTTCTTCCATTTTTCCAACATCCCCATCTCCTTCCCTCTTCCAGGTCTCCACACATTCTCCTCTCTGCCAGAAAGCATGTTCCACCAACAAATTTCCATTCAACCTTCAAGTCTCCACCAACATATTACTCCCCAGGGAGGCCTTCTCCGAATCTCAACCCTGAGCCACTTTTTCAAGGCATTTGTCACTATGCTAACTAAATGAATTACTGGCCCTATGGTTAAAGCAAGTCCCTCATGTTAGGCTGTAAACCCCACGAAAGACCCCACATGTCCTGCTCACTAGCATGGACATAAATCTTAACTTAAACAAGACACCAAAGGAAAAGATGGCCATGGGCTGCTGTCTCTAAGTTACCTAACAGTTTGTATGCCAATTTAGAATGGGCTAAGCAGAGGGGAAAGCAAATTGCTCCTCATATAGGATGTAAACCCAATGGCCTGTGGCTGGAGGATAGGCAGCAGCTGAGAGGCAGGCCACCAAGCTCTGGGAAAACACAGGGAGCTTTCATTTAAAAGGGCCTCATGGCAGCCTCCTCACTCTTCCTCCAAGGAGGGGACTCTCCAGGGCACTCACCCCAAAAATCCTGACTAGCACTGGGCCCATCAAAAGGAGCCAGGGATATGAAAGTCAGGGGTGTGGGTAAGCACACAGATGGGAACATCTGTGTCAACTCCCTACTCCAGCCAAGAAGAGTGCTGAGGGCCAGAGGGGCCCAGCCATGGAGCAACAGCTGATGGTGTCAGCCCTGACAGGAGTGGATCTAATATAGCACTCTGGCCCAGGTTCCCCGAAGGCCCATTTATTATTGCATGCATCATACTCACGTAGTTTAAGAACGTGGCCACACGATTCCCCGTCCCTAAACGCTTGAAAGCATCTTGCTCATTTTTCTATAAAATTAAGTGAGAATGAACAGGTGGACCTGGCCCCAGTACTTACATAGTTAAGAAACGTCGCTAACCTATTCCCTTCCGTTTTGAGGCCGCTGTCAAAAGGTCGCTGCAACAAATAACAACTTTCACCCACATTTGCAGATAATTCCACCCCCCAACTCACAAGACTGGGGCCAAAAGGGTCAAGGGAAGGCAATAAGCATGTATTCCATACATCAGCCTGGACCATGGGCCATGGCTGCAAAGGAAACCCTGGCCAGGGTACAGGGAAAGGGGGGGCAGGAACCAGGAACAGCTTTCACAAAGACCTAATGAGGTCCTATGCTTTACAGGGAAATAGCCAGGGTGCACTGGGTTCCACAGGCCCCAGACTTCCTGTGCCCCTTAGACTTTTCCAGTATCAAAGAGTTGGTCCTGGTAAGGTTTGTGGGGGGGGGGGGGGGGGGGGGGCTGCCTAGTATAGAGACTGAAGTACTCAGAGAAGCTCCAGCTTTTTCAAAACAGCTGGAGCAGCGCCCTCTAGAAGTAGCCATGGTTTGGGCCTTACCCTAGAGAAGTCAAAATGTGGCTCATATTGTCCTCCCATTCCATAATTAGCAACCTGGTGGGAAAGAACAGCATCAGACCTTGTCAGCAGGATGAACAGTCCTGAAGCAGCCCATCTCCCCAGGAAGACTATCTCCCCACAACAACAGAAAACACTTGTACCCCTTAATAACCAGAACCCCCAAGTGCATCTTCTCTAAGGTGGATGGTAACTATGCCCTGCCAGCACAGGCAGACCAAATGGTTCAAATGTACCTACAGCCATGTCCAAGAGTAAGGCCACAGCATAAATGGGGTTTCCCAAACACAAGATGGGGAACCTGCAAACAGCCACTGTGGAGAAACTCCAGCCCTTTAGGGACACTCAGATGGCAGGAGAGAGAGCTTTCCTAAAGGCAGGGCGTGGCCTATGTGTTTGCAAGACAATAGGAAGGTAATCCAGAGGAAAGACAACAAACCCAAGACAGGAACTTTTTTCTTATGCTAGTTTGGGAGCTCCTCAGTACCTGACACTGCTCCTGCCACCTGTGTCACTGTGCCCTGGTTACTGTTCCTGGTGAAACTGAGCAGGGAAAATATATCCCACTCCCTTTCACAGTGGCTCACCGCATAGAGCAGTTCTGCATCCAAGTGAAACAGCAGGACAGCCGACAGTGGTCCCAGTGGGAGCCTGGACCTGAAGCAGCACCTGAGCCATCTTAGCTTCAGCAACTACCAGATTGTCATTGATTAGATTATAAACTATAAACACCTGACTGAGCAGTTTATCAGCACAATCTAAGTCTTAAGTCACAAATGGTTATTCTAGCCACAGTGGTCAGAATGAGACAAAATTCAAGATGAAGTACAGAATTTGACATGGAAGCTGACAGATAAAGTGATACCACCAATGTCCATCTGGGAACATCTGGCTACTGTTTCTTTCTGAAGCCCTAAAAACCTCTGGGGCTCAGCTATTAGTCTTCAGGAAGTTGGTATGTTTTGCATATCCTTTTTGGCGATTCCAAGAGTCAGATGTGAGATTTTGTAAAACTGGAAATAATGAAGACCTATAGACATGAGGGAGAGAGAGGGAGGGGGTACTTTACAAGAAAGAAAATCCTCCTCTTTAAAAAGAAAGCAATATGCATCAAATGTGATGTAGTGCAGAATTTGGAAAGCATGATTTTCAGTGTCCACATAATTTAAAATTTTGATATGAAGAATCAGTGGATGAAAATATACTATCATGGGCTGCTTTAGCCTTCAAGATTCCTACACCAAAAATACCTGGAAATTCTATCAACAGTGTGAAGTGGCCAGGTTCAACAGGTGGCCTTAAGGCTGAACGTATATCTAAGGAGGGAAGTGCTACAGCAGTTGATAAAGTGATATTGCAAACACTTTCTTTGGGTCCCGTTGTTGAAAACTTGGAAGAAAATTTTAAACATGACTGGAATTATCATGCCAATGCACTATGCAAAATTTGATCACCGCTTACTGCTGGAACTACAGGGTATGGCTGTACTTTCTAATATTCCCATTTGTGGGATGGGATGCTTTAAACTTGTAGATCCCTCGGAGAGAAAGAAGCTGCATTGCTATAGCAGGTTCATCTTTTTAGTTTTGGGAATCACATTTGATCGTCTGCTGATACTATTGTGTCTATACTATTTATTGTCCGCAAAGAATGCAAGTGTCATAGGAGCTTCTGGATTTGCAATCAGCTTCACCATCTGGGCAAACTCAGAACTTTAATAACAAGCAACTATCCATCAAACCTGATTCCTTGGCTAAAATTAACAAGTCAGGAAATGATAGGTGTTGGAGAAGATGTGGAGAAAGGGAAACCCTCTTATACTCCTGCTGACAATGCAAGGTGGTACAGCCACGCTGGAAAACCATATGGAAGTTCCTCAAAAAGTTGAAAATAGAGCTACCCTACAACCCAGCAATGGCACTACTAGTATTTACCCCAAAGACACAAATGTAGTGATCTGAAGGGGCAGTTGCACCAATGTTTCTAGCAGCAATGTCCACAAAACCCAAACTATGCAAAGAACCCAGATGTCCATTGACAGATGAATGGATAAGGAATATATATACATACACACACACACACACACAATGAAATATTACTCAGCCATTTTAAAAAAAGAAATCTTGCCATTTGCAATGACATGGATGGAACTGATATTATGTTAAACAAAATAAGTCTATCCAGAGAAAAAAAATTATCATATGATTTCATTCATATGCAGAATTTAAGAAACAAGACAGAGGAGCATAGGGTAAGGGAAGAGAAAAATAAAACGAAATCAGAGAGGGAGACAAACCATAAGAGACTCTTAACTCTAGGAAACAAACTGAGGGTGGCTGGAAAGGAGGTGGGGGGAATAGGATAACTGGGTGATAGGCATTAAGGAGGGCATGTAATGTAATGAGCACTGGATGTTTTATACAACTGATGAATCACTGAACTCTGCCTCTGAAACTAGTAATATACTATATGCTAATTAACTGAATTTAAATTTATAAATAAATAAATCCCCCACCCCCTCCTCCCACAAGAAAACTGATTCCTGTGAGGAAGCATTCATTTGAATCTTTAGATGTGTTGTTACGAAATTAGAAGAGCCAGTCATTTGAAAAATGGGTAATTTATGATACTGAGATCAGAGTGAAGACCAAAAACAATGGTCAGAAATTACTCTTTTAGAAAGGCTGAGACATCCAATCAGAAGTGCCCTCAATCTTAGAGAATTCCTTCAGTGTAGCATCAGATAAGCCTTCATCCAATTCATAAGAAACCCTCAATTGCTCTTTTTTTTCCCAAATGATCTAGTGCAAACACATCAACTTCAGATGAAAGAGTGTCAACAGGGAGCAGAAGAACCAACTCCTTTCCAGATCCCTAACATTCTGAGGGACCATGGAGTACAGGCTCTTGCTAGTGCCTAGGCACTGACTATACTTCAACCAATCCACAACAAATAAGCACTTAGAAGAAGGTGCTGACACCCAGGTTCCTGTCCCCCAGACCATGTAGGGTCAGGTCAAAGCTTTCAACACTGTTGGCTGGCAAAGGAAATGCCAAAATAGTTCGAAGAAGAAGGCAAACAAAAATAGGGTTTCAGCCCCTAGACAGCTATAGTCTGGGTCTTCCAGAAGAGCCTTGATTTTAAGAGTCCCTCCACAGGGAGTCCTGGCATTCAGATCCCACTCATTACTGACCTACAACATGATGAGCCAAACAAGATGGAGCCAGGGTTGTGGCAGAGAAGCTAGTCCAAGTTTTATACTGCCTTCTCAGCTGCATGTGAGATAGGGTACAGAGGGTATAGCCCGGGAGCCAGCCAAGATGGCAACAGGGGCATAGATCCCATCTAGTCTTCTCAGCCCATTGGTCCAGAGTATGGAATTAGCCAATCAAGCAGAATGCTGTCCTCCATGGTGGCCATGAGAGTCCTAACACTGGCTCTGAGAGTGGCAGATGTGTTAACAACAACAGATATGCTCCATGAAGATATGAATCACAACAATGCCAACAGAAATGAACTTAGTGCAGTGAGAATCTCTACTGCTCTTGAAATGGTGCAAGTGGGAGATGTGGCAAAAGCTCCCTTCGATGTACTTGTTTATAGAACTACTTTAAAATTAAATTAAGTTTGTGGTGCCTGTGTGGCTCAGTCGATTAAGGACCCAATTCTCGATTTCGGCTCAGGTCACGATCTCAGGGTCATGAGATCAAGCCCCATGTCACGCTCTGTGCTTAGCACGGAGTCTGCTTGAGATTCTCTCTCCCTCTGCCTCTGCCCCTCTCCCTGCTTGTACACATACCTGCACAGTCTCTCTCAATAAATAAATATTTTAAAAGAAATGCCAAAAAGAAAGAAAAGAAAAGAAAAGAAAAGAAAAGAAGAAAGAAAGAAAGAAAGAAAGAAAGAAAGAAAGAAAGAAGAAAGAAAGAAAGAAAGAAAAAAGAAAGAAAAGAAAGAAAAAGAAATGCCAGTGAAACTTCTCTGGAGGTGTCTCAGGTCAACACTTTACAACAGAACCCAGATGTTCCAATGTTCAGAAGGGAGCATGGCCAAAACTGATTTTTTTTTTTAAGATTTATTTATTCATGAGAGAGAGAGAGAGAGAGAGAGAGAGAGGCAGAGACACAGGCAGAAGGAGAAGCAGGCTCCATGCAGGGAGCCTGACATGGGACTCAATCCCGGGTCTCCAGGATCACACCCTGGGCCGAAGGCGGCGCTAAATCGCTGGGCCACAGGCGCTGCCCCCAAAACTGATTTGAACTCAATATATACCAGAGGATACATTATTAGGAGCTCTACCCAGCTGCCATGTCTTCACAATCACCTTTGAAATAAAGGCAGAAAGCCAGGGTTCCAAAGGGGCTACTTTGAAAAAAGCTCCTCACTCTCATCAGCCTCTTCAGACCTCACTTTTTCTACCAATGGATCACAGAACCCTTTATTTACCTCTAAGTGCGTATGAACCATAGGCATCAGAACTATGACCTTTGCAGATATTTATAACTCTCTTAGCAGTGTCTCTAAAACAACTCAGGATTTCAGCTTCCATAGTCAAGAGAGACAAATGGGTCTGCCATGCCCACCACTGAACCCTAGCTCCTAGTATGATACTCAGCACACAGAAGACAACCAATATCTGTTGAATGATAACTGATGGAATGACAGTAGGCATGCTTAATTCTGGCTTCCCCGTGTGAGGTCACTCCATATTCACAGCACTGTGCAGTCACATAGTTCACTGGGAAAGCTCCCCAACGCCTGGCTTGGGGCACCCTGGGAGACCATCTGCCCAGAAATGTTCCCACTTCCCAACTATAGGGGCCAGGCGTACCTGCAGCAGTTCTGCAGTCTTTACTGTCAGTCCTGTGATGTGCTGCATCCGAAGATTCACTCGAGCCACAACAGGGTCATCATCTTCCTCCAGCCACGAGCTAAGCCAAGAAAAGGAAAGTGGAGAAGGTAGCTTAGATGAGGTCTTACACTCTCCCCCTAGAGTCAGGGCCAGGACTACCAGGCAACACAGGTGTGTATTCTAAGTAGGGAAATACCAGCAAGTAGAACAAGCCAAGCCAAGCTCCCTTCAGTAGAAACTAGAAAGCCCTGTAGATAGGGTTTGAGCAGCCATCATCCCCCACCCCACCCCACCCCCACCATCACCTCTGCTAACCTTTTGGAAACTCTGTAGCTGGCAACAGTGAGGACGCCTGTCTTGGGATCACGGACAGTGGCTCGTGCAAGCTGGAAGGCAGGAAGAAAGGGCAGACTTATCTTTCTTTGCCTTGAGTGTTTTCCTAGAGAGACCGGGACCAGATCTGCCATTCAGACCAACTGGGAAAACAAGTTTTTCAGGCAGTGGCCCTAGACAAGGCACCATGATCCTGCAAGCCAGGGAAAAGCAATAGTCTGAGGCCTCCACATTCCTGTTCTGCTGTGAGACCCTGGCCATTGCCATGCTCAGTCACTGCCGAGCCCTGCTCCCACCCAGGTCTGTGCTGTCTGTAGAATTATGCCTATGGACTCTCCTTTGTCCATTCACCCATCTGCCTGGACAGATTGCCTTCTCACCAGGCATACATACCGCCCCTGCCTGAGCACCACCTTTGCTTGACCTGGTCCTTTTGAACCACAGCGACCTTCTCTGCCAAGAAACTATGATCCTGCTGCAGCACCTCCCACTGGGCTTCCACCGCTGTGAAGAGCAAAGAAGGGAGGCACACTTTCTACTCAGCAGCCTCACAAGATCAGATGGTAGAATCTAGAAAGGATCATACAGGCTGAAATATGTGACCTGCTGCCTGGAAGCCACTTATCTCACATGTATGCTAATGTACACACATCCACCAACACCCCTAACCTACCTCAGAGGCTCTGAATCTCCACAGACAGGTACAGTGATGCTCCCAGGAAGCACTTGATACTCAAAGCCATCTCTGCCATGATTCAGCTGTGTACTGTCCTAATGACCTCACATGGGTGGAACCAAAGACCCAGATACCCCCACCCCTACAGCACTTCCCCTTAATTTCCATAAATACTTAATGAGCACCTACTACGTGGCCGGTACTACACCGGGTGACCAAGACATGGGCCCTGTCCTCGTGCAATTCCGTCAAGTGGGGAAGGCAGAAAACTAGCTGCCCAACTGCAGCCCAACATGAAGAGAGCGGCAAATGGAGTCAGTTTAATGTCTGCAGGAGCTCAGTCTATACTATACTCAGGAATGGTCAGGGGGAGATCACCTAGCTGAAATACGTGCCGGGTAAGCAGGAGTTAGCCAAGTAGGGGAACATGACAGGAACAGGGAAGGAACAGCAATGCTGAGGCGCAGGGATGAAAGTGGGTGTGTGATACCATGACTGTGGATTAGATGTTAGAGGAAAGAGATGAGAATAGGCCAAAGAGGCAAGTGGGGACTGGGCCTGGAAGCAACTTTGTGGCAAATAACAAACAGAGAAGGCAGGTAAGGCACACTCACAATCAGAATGTGGACACCTCTGGGAAAGCTGAGTAACGTAGGGCAAAAGTGGTAACAAGGCAGCCAGCGAGGAGCTCAAGCAGAGATCAAGGCAAGAGTTGATGGTAGAAGGGATGGAGAGGTGTGGCTGGATCAGAAGATTGGCCAGGAGATCCCGTAACCAGGATGCTGCGCTACTGCAGCAATTTCTGGCAACCCAACAGTGTGCCGAGGGCAGAGGGCTTCCCCAAGCTCCTGTGTACGATTCCTCCTGATGACAAGTGCGGCTGCAGCCAAACCCCCTCCAAATATCGGAGTCTCAACACTGGCTTGACATCCACAAGGAGGCTGTGGGGAAGCTGTGTTCTGCTCCCAGAGACAGGCAGAGCTATTCTGAAAGCAGGCCAAGGACCTAAAAAAGCAGCTGCCAGGCATTCCCTGCAGACTAAGGTAAGCTCATGGGCCCTACCTCAAAGCCAGAATAGCATGTGTCCCTCACAGGCTCCAGAAAGGAGAGGTCAGCTTGTAGTGGCTCATGTCATGGCTTCAATTCAAAGACAAGTTCTCCCAACACTCTCCCCACACTGCCCCTGCCACACACATATGCACACACAAACCCCACATGAATACACACACAGAAATGTTTCAGTGCCTTGGCCTGAGGGACAAGTGAGGAATCTCTCAAAAGGTCCTGGCATAACAATCTCTCTCGCCTGACAACCAGGGAAACAGTTTTCTTCCTTGGAGGACTTTGCAGCTGACCCAGGGAGTGGAAAGGGTGGGTCTGGGTCCCCATTCTCCACACACTTTGGCTAGACCATCCCTCAGCAACCTCAATGATTGATTCTGGGCACTAGATGTCCTTGTACCTCAAGCCAAGGTCACTTCAGGATGAGGTGCAGAGGCCAGGATAGGAACCTATTTTCCATCTCCCCACGAGTGTAGGACCTCTTGCTACTACAAGTCTATTAGAAGCAGAGTAATAGGGGATCCAGCTAAATCTCCCCCTCCCCCCCGCCCCCCTGCCGCCCTGTAATCACCAGAGATAGGAAAAGGGTGTGCACATGGCAGGAACTGGTTCTCTTTAAATGACGTCAAATGTGAACAAATCTTCCATGAACCAGAAATACAAAAATAATTTTATAGCCTGATGACGTACGTACAAAACAAACAGCCAACTGCATACTTAGCAGTGAAATAACAGAGGAATCCCCAGGAAATTCAGAAACAAGACCAGGATGCCAACAGTTAACAATGCTCAAGGAGTTCTGAGCAGTTCAACAAGATGATAAAAACAATGGAACTATAATGATTAGGAAGGAGAAAACAAAATTTTCCTTATTTGTAGCTGATGATCATGTCTGAACAACCCAAGAGAATCAGCTAAAAATCAAAAGAGGAAAAGTGAGTTGAACAAGTGGCAGCAATCTTCACAGATCTGTTTGCTTGTGGGTAAAATGAAGACAGTGACACAACACAGTGTGCTTAACAGATATGATACTTAATATATGTTAAGCACTTAGAATAGGGCCTGTCACACCTAAGAATTCAGGAACACAGGGGCAGCAGGGTGGCTCAGTCGGTTAAGCATCCAACTCTTGATTTCAGCTCAGGTCATGATCTCAGGGTTGTGAGAAGGAGCCCTGAGAAGGCTCCGCGCTCAGCGGGAGTTTGAGATTCTTTCCCTCTAACCTCCCCCCACCACATTCAATCACATGTGCTCTCAAAAAAATTAATTCAAAAAAAAAAAAACCTCAATAAACATTAGCTGTGGGGGATCCCTAGGTGGCTCAGTGGTTTAGCGCTGCCTTTGGCCCAGGGTGTGATCCTGGAGTCCCTGGATCGAGTCCCACGTCAGGCTCCCTGCATGGAACCTGCTCCTCCCTCTGCCTGTGTCTCTGCCTTTCTCTCTCTCTCTGTGTCTCTCATGAATAAATAAATAAAATTAAAAAAAAAAAACATTAGCTGTGACTATAAAATATATTTTATAATTAATACTTCAATATATAATAGTAAACTAATACAACACAACCAGTAAAAATATGGTAATTAAAAAAACAACAAAAAACATACCTAGGAATAAACTTAACAAGAAATGTACTAGGCATTTATGAAAAAGTTTACAAGATATAAATAAATGGAGAGACCTAGGAATGCTTGTGAATGAGAAGACTGCATACTGTTCTTCCTCCAAGTCAATCACTTCTTCACAGTACTAACTGGGACCTCCATATGACCCAGGCTGGCAGCATCTATGGCAGTTCCCCCAAAACTCACTCACACACCAGTCCCCACCAGGTGAGCTGACACTTCCTGCTGTGGACAGGCCCTGCTCCCAAGGAGTCCTTCTGTCATAGCACTTGGCTGTCCACATTGGTTTCTTCAGTTTTCCTTGCCACTGGACCATGAACCCAGAAAGTCATACTGAGTCTGCAGTACCAGAGCACCTAGACAGCAGACTTGTGCTAGGTATCAGCAAAGGCCAGAAGAGTAAGCAAACAAACCACCCTATGATACACCCCATGATACAAGGGATTAGGCACCCAGGAAGGAACTGCAGAGATACCTACTTTGGGTTTCGCGATCTCCTTGATCCTCTCGATTTCCTCATCAGACATGACATCATAATACCTGACGATATGCGGGCTGTCCCACTCATCCTCCTCTTTGAAGGGGGCGATGAGCAGCTGTGGTGTCCTGTTGCCATGGTGGTACCTACAGAAAAGCCTCTTCTGCCTCCGGGGAGTCTAGGGAGCATACACAGCAATAGGCTCTGAGCATAGTGAGTCCTAATCCTGGGTCCCAGGCTGGCTGGCTGGCTGGCTGGCTGCAGGTATAGGTCTCACACCCCATGTCCAGCAGCTGTCCCTCCTGCCCCACCACAGATAGAAACAAAAGCCTTTCAGCTTGAATGAGAGAAATGATACCCTATAAATCATGTCATGTTTTCTCTCTTGCAAGGTCCTGTGGCACAGGATAATCCCTGATCCTTCTCACAGAGATATGAGTAAGTCAGAAGGGCTGAGGCATGAGAGAGGCCATTCTAGGTAGAGAAGCCACTGGGAGGAATGTAGATATGCAGGGACAAGGCCCAGAAATCATCTCATACCTGAGCCTCCTGAGGAAGCACTAGGATCCCAGGACTTTCAAAACTCAGTGACACCAGAGACTAAGACTAAGCCGTTAGGTCTGCGTCTTAACCAGAGACCACAGTTTCCCATGGGGCACATCCACACCCATGGTTTTCCTCACAGCAGGAGTTGATCAGAAGGTAGGCATGTTGGGGTAGGGAGAGGAACTCAGAAATAACTTAGAGGATCTGAACTCTGCCTGGGACATCAGGGGAGCAATATCCCATCCTACACCTCAGAAAACACCCACCCATCAGTCTCACCAGACACTACAAAGAACTGGAGAAACATCCTCCCCAAATCTGTCCATCCAGAGCCAAAGTCTAGGTCCATATGTGGGACCTGGCCATGTGTCTCACCAGTTTGACACCCTCCCCACGACAGAGGCTCTCATAAACATCCCTCTCAGGCAGGTAGTCCACAGGCCTCTCATAGATGCTTTCCTGCGTGGCCAGTCCAGCTTCTGTCTGATTTAATAACATTTTTTCTCTTTCTTCCTCCAGCAACCGTTCAAAGTACCGCAGATTCCCTCCAGCTCGTTCATGGCTTGGGTCTTAGAAAGAGCAGAGAACAAGAAGGGAAAGGAAACCACAAACATCTGTTAGGTCATTTAAAGACATTACTCTGTAAGTGGTTTTCTCTCCCAGCAGCTCATTTGCACACAGCATTTTGCTTTCCACGGCACCTAACCAGGGCTCACCGGTCAGAGCAGAAAAGCCAATATGGGTCTCCCCACTCTGTCAGAGATGGGAAGGGAACAACAGAGGGGGTTGCTTAGCCAGCCGCACAGGGGGCTCTCCTCTCAGACCTCCCTGGAGGGCCCAAGGGCACAGGTTGAGAAAAGCACCCAGACTCCTGCCGCCTCCTCCACACTTGGCTGTGAGTCAGTTCATCCATCCCCGAGAGTACATCCATTACTGGTGACCACATCATATGCTGGCCACAATGAGAAGGCAGGCTGAAATTCTGGCAAAAAGAACAGCCACGTGACAATGCCATAGCTTCATTGTGTGGGCCTCCCAACACAAAGGAGCAAGCTTGGCAGGATTACTGTGCCACTCCATAGATGAGGAAACCAAGGCTCAAAGATATTAATAGATTTAGGTTAAGGTTATACTGAACAGGAAGCTAGGCGTCCTGACTCCCAGGACATGGCTCTTACTAACATGATAGCATCTACAAAGCTCTCTTCCCATATCAGTCTTGCAGGACACTTTTATGGTAGCTGGCATCATATCAGACTCAAGTCCTGTGAAAAGCAACAGCAAAAGAAAGTCTTTGCTAATCTGTGAAATTCCAGATTATGACAATCCCATATATTAGTAAGAGGTGGATAGGACAGATAGGTTTTAAAGACACAGTGCTGGGCAGTCTGGGCGGCTCGGCGGTTTAGCGCCACCTGCAGCCCAGGGCACGATCCTGGAGACCTGGGATCGAGTCCCACGTCAGGCTCCCTGCATGAAGCCTGCTTCTCCTTCTGCCTCTCTCTCTCTCTCTCTCTGTCTCTCATTAATAAATAAAATCTTTAAAAAAAATTGAATAAAGACACAGTGCTTTTAATCTACTTCAGTCCAACACCACAAGACACTTAAAATACTAATGCTATAGCAAGTTCCCAGGAAGACCTCAGACCTCTAAGGGGTCAGGCCATGGTCACTGCAGTCATTCTGTAGCACAACTTGCCTTCTGAGCTCCTTCTGACAATGTGAAGGCTCACCCTGCAGAGCGGCAGATGCACTGCAGCACTGGATTCCTATTTTAAAAGGGAGTGTGCAGAGCCACAGGTCAGAGTGTATCCATAAGCAACTGGGCAAGGGTTAAGGCCAGAAATGAGGCAAATAAAGAGCTAACTGGCAGCTAGAATGGGCCTGAAAGCAGTAAGGCATTAGTCACTGGCCAGGCTCCAACCCAGGAGAGGGGCCAAGTTGTGGCTGATAGAATGACCAGTTCTCTGTCCAGCCCCGCATTGGCTCTGACCTTCCCCTAGAACTTCCTTACCAAGAGAGAGCAGGCGGCGGGTAAGCTCCAGGGCACGGTGCAGGTCACCCAACTGGAAGACAGCATAGCTCAGGTAGTCTAGCACCTGGGCCTTGGATGTGGTGGCCTCCTCTCCAGCATCGAGCTGCTTCAGTACCTGCTCCATCCACAAGACTGTGTGGTAATAGTCACCTTCATTATAGGCTGAGC